>NC_137327.1:28482968-29082968 GCF_965287045.1 Carcharhinus amblyrhynchos
ATGTCAACACATGCACATATCCAGTAGGAACTGCTACATAGCTTTCAGAAGTAGGAACCCCAGCTAATTTTCCTCTCCCTCCTTAACTTTGTTCCACTGAAACTAAACTTAAAGCTGCCTAACTATTGTCCCAGTGTGTTCAGCACAGAGCTAGAATTAGATTAAGGATTGTTCCTGACTCAGTTATTCAAATGGAGAAACTTCATTTTACGTCTGTGGTAGGTAAAATGTTAGAATCCGTCATTAAGGAGGAAATTGCGAGGCATCTTGAAGGGAATTGCTTGATAGGGCGGACGCAACACGGTTTCATTAAAGGGAAGTCGTGTCTGACAAATTTACTGGAGTTCTATGAGGATGTGTCTAGGGCAGTGGATAGAGGAGAGCCGGTGGATGTGGTCTTTCTGGATTTTCAGAAGGCGTTTGACAAGGTACCTCACAAGAGGTTATTGCAGAAGGTCAGGGGACATGGAGTTGGGGGTAGGGTGTTAGCGTGGATAGAGGATTGGTTGTCAAATAGGAGGCAGAGAGTGGGGGTCAATGGGTGCTATTCGGATTGGCGGTTGGTGACTAGTGGGGTGCCCCAGGGGTCGGTGCTGGGGCCTCAGCTATTTACCATTTATATAGATGATCTGGAGGAGGGAACCGAGTGCAGGGTGTCGAAATTTGCTGATGACACCAAGATTGGGGGAAAGGCAAATTGTGCGGAGGGTGTGGAGAGTCTGCAGAAGGATCTAGATAGGCTGGGTGAATGGGCCAGGAAATGGCAAATGGAATTTAATGTTGGCAACTGTGAGGTGGTCCACTTTGGTAGGAAGAATGGTAGGAAGGACTATTACTTACGTGGCGAAAAACTGCAGCAGGCGACGGTGCAGAGGGACCTCGGGGTCCTTGTGCATGAGTCGCAAAAACCCAGCTTGCAGGTGCAGCAGGTGGTCAGGAAGGCAAATGGGATGCTGGCCTTCATAGCGAGGGGGATTGAATATAAAAGTAGGGAGGTCTTGCTGCAGCTGTATAGGGCATTGGTGAGGCCGCAGCTGGAGTACTGTGTGCAGTTTTGGGCGCCGCACCTGCGCAAGGATATTTTGGCCCTGGAGGGAGTGCAGAGGAGGTTTACTAGGCTGATACCGGAGTTGAGGGGATTGAGCTATGAGGAGAGGCTGAATAAACTAGGCTTGTACTCGTTAGAGTTTAGAAGAATGAGGGGAGATCTCATTGAGACGTATAAGATGATGAATGGGATGGATAGGATAGAGGTGGAGAGACTCTTCCCGCTCAAAAAAGACAGTAGGACTAGGGGGCACAGCCTCAAGATAAAGGGGAGGCGGTTTAGAACGGAGTTGAGGAGGAACTTCTTCACTCAAAGGGTGGTGAATCTCTGGAATTCTCTGCCCGTTGAAGTGGTGGAGGCTGCCTCGCTAAATATTTTTAAGAAGCGGGTTGATGGGTTTTTGATAAGAGAGGGGATTAAGGGTTATGGGGAGAGGGCGGGAAAGTGGAACTGAGCCACAACAGATCAGCCATGATCTTATTGAATGGCGGGGCAGGCTCGAAGGGCTAGATGGCCTACTCCTGCTCCTATTTCTTATGTTCTTATGTTCATTCCTGAAATAAATAGTAAATTTTAAAAAGATGAATGACAGTAATTATGGTATAAACATAATTTTGGTGAGATTTTACCATGCATTAGCCCTGGAAAATATTTTATTGCACATTTTTATTTTCAACTGAATTACAGTAGTGATAGAATAAAAAACATAACTTGTTGAAGCTGGTATTTCATCATATTTCTGCATAGCTGTGGAGGTTCTCTTGTCCTGTCTCATTTCACCATGGAGGTAAAACCTAAGTTTAATAAAAAGGGGGTAAAGATGAGAGATAAATAATACACAGCAGCAGATTCACAAACTCATACCCTGATAACTGGAAATAGAAAAGAAATTGGTAAAGAGGACATTAAACAAGGATGACAAAGAACTCAATAGGTTATAGCAGATAAATTGGATTAAATTTAATATGAAAACTTGTGAAATAATACATTTTCAGAAAATCAAGATGAATTTGCACTAAACGGAAACAATGCAATAAAGCTTTTAAAAAGAGAGGTCCAGAACATAAAGCAAAGATGCAATGCTCAGCATATATGAATCAACGGTTAATTACTTCAGAAAGGGTGGAGAGCATGCAAAAAATATTTACTAAAGATGATATCAAAGCTGGGAAATATTGGTGCAAGAAATAAATCTAGCCAGGGCCATAGATGTGGATAGGCATATTGTAGAGAACGGAGGTCACATCACGTAGGGATATAAATAGGGGGCACCATAGTCCATATCAATACTGAGCTTTTGAAGGACTGAAATAGGTAAATGCAACATTAAACAGCTTGCATCTTAAAACAAACACCCAGGTGTAACCGACAGATAACCACACACAAAATCATGATATAGACAGGATGTCTCGAATCGAGCCAATATTTTATTGCATTACTAAAAGCAGGTTGTAAGGAATATTCTTAAAAATACAAATCAGTATATCATGCGTTTTTTGTCTGCTCAAGTACACTTATAAGCAGCTTGGCTATAGCTAAAATTGGACCTTGTTTAACTTGATTAGTTGCTAGTTACTCTTCACAGATTCCAAGGTTAAAATGTAAGATTGCTGTTAGTATATATTGAGATGCGCCAGAGTATTGTGCATGCATAGTTTTAAATTTCCTGATGTTCAGTTCCAGAAAGTTTTTCATTCATTCATAATGGAAGTGGCAGAGAGATGGAGGTGTCTTCAGCATATATATAGGAGCTGACATATTCATTTAACTTACTGAATAATAATAAATATGCTGTAAGTGTGCGAATTTTCACTGTACTAATGCAAATTTGTAACTACTGAGAAAATAGTACAGGAGCCTTAACAATTTGACTGCATAATAAGGTATTAGTCAGAAACACTATGTCTCGCACAAGATCACGTCCCTGTTCTGTTTTACCATAAACGGTACCACAAGATGAAAAATATAAAATTTTCTGGAGCTATAGCTGTTAAATAATTATAAGCAGAGGTAAGCCAAATTGAAATACACATACCTTGTTTTCTTGCAATCCGATTGTTTTTCCAAAGGACAGAAGGTTTTGAAAGACTCCAATGATTTTCTGCTGGATAATGATGCAGTTATCTTGCTGCATTGTTTGTTCACATTTTCCCTGGATAGGTTCTCTTGGAATTGTTGACATTGAGCAACTGCCTCTTGCCCAGCAGAGCCTAGAGAAACATTAAGGCGGCCAAGCATATTTAATTCACAAGAATAAACAAGAGAAACTTAATATGGAACTCAAAACTAAAAACACATGCAATTATATAGTGCCTTCCATGACCCACAGGATGCCCCAGAGCATTTTACAAATCAATAAAACATTTTCTAAGCATAGTCAATTCTGTAATGTAGGAAATACGGCAGATAAGTTATGACACCAAACTCTCACTACCTGAAATATGGGAGTAGCCAGATAATTTGTTTCTGTGATGTTGACTGAAGGAATAAATTTGAGCTTATATTAAGAGGCTATTCACATAGCAATGGGAGAACAAACGATGTGGACACTGGAACACTAAACTTGCTGATGCTAGCAAACATGAAGTTCTGGCAAACCGAGAATAAAACCAAATTGACTGCAAGAGGACATAGATGCTAGTATGCAGAAGACAGCGTGCCAAAGAAGCAAATCTGTGTTCCCCAACTGGAAACAATGGATGAACAGGGATATCCACTGCTTGCTGAAGTCCAGGTCTGAGGCGTTCAAGTCAGGCAATACTGACCTATATAAGAAAGCCAGATACGATCGAAGGAGATCCATCAAAGATGCCAAAACACAGTACAGGACCAAGCTAGAGTCCCAGGCTAACTACACTGACCCCCACCAACTATGGCAAGGTCTGCAAGACATAACAGGCTACAAGATGAAGCATGTAAAATCACCAGCTCCAACATACCTATCCCTGATCAGTTCAATGCATTCTACATCCGTTTTGAGCAAGAGGTCAGCGAGAGCATGCCCTCCACTCTGGAAGAACCTGTATCTGGGATCACCATTGTAGATGTCAGAGCAGCTTTCACGAAGGTCAATGGCCTGGATGGGGTACCTGGACGAGCACTCAGATCCTGCGCGCATCAGCTAGTGGGGTACTCACAGACATCTTCAACCTCTCTTTACAACAGTCTGAAGTCCTTATCTGCTTCAAGACGATGACCATCATCCCAGTATCTAAGAAAAACCCAGCTGCGTGCCTTAATGATTATCAGCAGGAGGCTCTGACATTCATCATTATGAAGTGCTTCAAAAGGCTAGTCATGGCACGCATCAATTCCAGCCTCCTGGACTACCTGGATCCACTACAGTTTGCCTACTGCCACAACAGATCCACTGTAGACGCCAACTCCCTGGCCCTGCACTCAACCCTGGAATAACAAGACACTTATGTCAGACTTCTATTTATTGATACAGCTCAACCTTCAACACCATTAGCACCATGAAACTCACCTCCAAACTCCATGGCCTATGCCTCAGCTCCTCCCTTTGTGACTGGATCCTGAACTTCCTAACTCTTAGACCACAATCAGTAAGGATAGACAACACCGGTGTCCTCCACAATCATCCTCAACACCGGTGTCCTCCACAATCATCCTCAACACCGGTGTCCTCCACAATCATCCTCAACACCGGTGTCCTCCACAATCATCCTCAACACCGGTGTCCTCCACAATCATCCTCAACACCGGTGTCCTCCACAATCATCCTCAACACCGGTGTCCTCCACAATCATCCTCAACACCGGTGTCCTCCACAATCATCCTCAACACCGGTGTCCTCCACAATCATCCTCAACACCGGTGTCCTCCACAATCATCCTCAACACCGGTGTCCTCCACAATCATCCTCAACACCGGTGTCCTCCACAATCATCCTCAACACCGGTGTCCTCCACAATCATCCTCAACACCGGTGTCCTCCACAATCATCCTCAACACCGGTGTCCTCCACAATCATCCTCAACACCGGTGTCCCACAAGGCTGTTTTCTCAGCCCCCTACTATACTCCTTATACATTTATGATTATGTGGTCAAATTCCCCTCCAATTCGATTTTCAACTTTGCTGACACCACCACCGTAGTGGGTCGGATCTCAATGACGAGACAGGAATGAGAGAGAATCTAGTGAACTGGTGCGGCAACAATAATCTCTCCTTCAATTTCAACAAGAGAAAGGAGATTGTCATCGGGAAGCGTTAAGGAGAACATGCCCCTGACTACATCAATGGGGATAAAGTAGGAAGGGTTGAGAGCTTCAAGTATTTAGGTGCCCACATCACCAACAACCTGTCCTGGTCCCCCCATGCCGACACTAAGGTTAAGAAAGCCCATCAATGCCTCTACTTTCTTAGAAGGCTAAGAAAATTTTGCACATTAGCTACGACTCTCACCAACATCTACAGATGCACCATAGAAAGCATTCTTTCTGCTGTATCACAGCTTGGTATGGCTCCTGTCTGCCCAAGTTCAAAGGAACTACAAAAGTCATGAATGTTGCCCAATCCATCACACAAACCAGCCTCCCATCCATTAATTCTGTCTACACTTTCTGCTGCATTGGCAAAGCAACCAGCATAATCAAGGATCCCACACACCCCGGACATTCTCTCTTCCATCTTCTTCCGTCAGGAAAAAGCTGCAGAGGTCTGAGGTCACATACCAACCGACTCAAGAACACTTCTTCCCTGCTGTCAGACTTTTGAATGGATTTACCTTGCATTAAGTTGATCTTTCTCTACACCCTAGCTATGATTGTACCACCACATTCTCCACTCGTTTCCTTCTCCATGAACGATATGCTTTGTCTGTACAGCACGTACTGTATGCTAATAGGTGACAATAATAAATCAAATGAGAAGAATATGCAGACAAATGGCAAAAGGAATTTAATACAGAAGCTTGAGATAAGCATTCTGGCAGAAGGAATACGGACAGACAATATAGGCTTAATGGCACAATTATAAATGCAGCGTGCAGAGAAATAGGGATCTGCGGGTTTGTGTACACACATGTACTAAAAGTTTAAATGAATGAAGCATTTGAGATTTTAGGCTTATTCAAGAGATATACTCAATTGGGTTCAAAAGCAGGGCAAATGACTCTGCTTCTATAAGAGGAGCTAAGCCTCCACAAGGCTCTGGTTAGATCACGACTTAGAGTATTACATCCAGATCCGGTTACCATTCTTTAGGAAGAAAGCCAGTGTGTTCAAGGGTGCAGCGATGATTTACCAGAATGGTTTCAGAGATGAAGGGTTTTTTTTTAGCTACTTTGGAGAAGCTGGAGTTGTGCTCCTTGGAACGGATGAGTAGCTGATTATAGAGGACACAAATTTAAGATTTTGGGCAAGAGGATCTAGGAGAAACATAGATTTTTTTAAATTCAATGTTATGAAGTGGTTCACAGCAATGATTAAAATGCACATATAAAATGTCCAGTGAAGAAAGTCTCACTACAGAATATATCCTTTTAAAATAGATACAAAGACTGCAAGCAAAACAGCAATTAGAAATGCCTTACAACTGATGAAATATGATAATTTGACATAAGAAATGAAAAAGCAGAAAGCAACAGACCTTGTCAAGAGCTTGATCTCACCTTGCTTTTCTTCGTTTAATATTGTAAGTGCAGTCCCTTGCACAATTTCAGACCAAAGGGCTAATGCTGCATGACCAGTACTCTTCTTAACTTGTGCTTTTTTCTGGCACGATATTGAAAAGACTTCTGATGAAGAATTCAGACTTTTCTCCACATTTAGATTTTTTGGTGAGATGTAACATGCAAAGAATTTTGCTACTAAATCATCGTTCAGACACACCTATAAAAAGAAAAATTAATACCCTGTCTGAAAAATTACATATTTCAAAAAATCCATAAATTCATATTACAGAAGGCATGAAAAAGACATGCGTATACAATAAATGATGGTCAAAATTGGGTTGAAATTCGGTTCATTGTTTTTAAAAAACCTTGCATTATCATGCACTCTGTCCACAAATCTCCTAGTTTTCGTGATTTTAATCGTACTTGTCAACTATTATGTATTTGCAACTCTCTACCACTGTTGGAACTGTAATACCTCCAGCATCTTGCTTTATCACCACTAATAGCACCATGGCACAACATCACTTCAAATTCTATCTGTTCTCAAAAGGGTGTGCGCGCAATAAAATGCAATTAAAAATATAAATTACAAGTTCAGAGGCTAACTGTAAAGTTTTCAGACTGCATAATGAAAGCTATGCCTTGTAGAAAATGAGAATGAGCCAAACTAGTATTTACTTACCTGTTTTATCATTTTTGTTTTGTGAAGTGGAACATTAGTGTCACATCTTACACTTATCAAAAACTGTTAGGTCATTGCAAGCCTAGTTCAAATGTGGAGTTAACCTCCTGTTTTTCCAAAATAATCTGTTTTTATGGAAACTTAGAAAACCTTATTAACATTCATCCTGATGTCACATACTGAGTCTTGAAGCATTAAGCCCTACACCGAGACAGGAAAATTTAATTGATTTAGGACCCTTATACTCGGCTTTATATCAAGAGTCTAGGCTGTCCACATCTAAGGCAGGTTTCCAACTCTGAAACACTTTACTTTTATGATTTTCCATATAATCTCAATGAATTACGAGAGTGAAAATATCTAGCTTTTTAATCTGTTTTCTGTGCAAGGTCTACTTAAAGCCAACCGTTTCTAAGTTATTAAACAATTAAAATATTTATTTATTGTGCTGAATTAGCCTTTTCAATTGAGATATAGCCCCCAACATTTACACGCTCATCTTGAACTGCTGCCTCTATTGACACTAATAATTTACCAGCTCCACAGGTCCAATTACAAAGGTGCTGCTTAAAATTTACTAAGCAAGCAAACTAGATGGAGTAGTTTGAGCACAATACCCCTTTTGCCTCAGCTGTTTCCTTTTTTTTTAAAAAAAGAGTTGCCCATTAAGTATTTTCATGCTTCTTGGTGACCCATTCATATTATACAAGGACAAGAGAAGAAACCGACTGATTATTTTAATGATTGCATAGCGGAGACAGTCTGTACTCTAAGCAACAACAGCATTGCCACTTCTGGTTTCCTCTGGGACCATTCAAAATCCTGCAAGCTCTTCTTGAGCTTCTTGTTATTGATGGGGAAAAGTGAAAAAATTCTTCTTGTTCCACGTCACATTGCATGCCAGCTGCAGAACCTCGATCATCAAGCACATGGCTGCTATGCTTTCAGACAGGCTTTGGACAGCAAGTATTAAGTTTCCTAATCACTGTACACAGCAGAAAAATCCTATTGACAGATTTAAAGAATGAGGACTTTAATCATGCAAATGATGTCATTTCACATTCACTGAAAACAAAATATTCCAATTATCAAACCACAGATAAGATATAATCAATCAGAAGTATAATCCATAATTATTTATTTTAATTAATAAAGTCTACTTTTATCTTTATTAATTGCACAACCATTTGCATTAATTGAATAATTTACCTTTACATCATTCAGAGTGAGATATAATTGAACTGCAAAGGTATCCCCAGTAACACCTTGTAATTTTGCTTCAACAACTTCAGATTCTGTTGGATAATAAAACAAATCCTACAAATAAGGCAACAATCAAGTCTGAAAACTATTCACTTTGTATAATGCAGAGCTGTAAAGCCAAAAGTAATCTTTAAAAGTACATTTATTATCACATTCAGGTCATTCGTAGTTCATAATAAAGGTACTACTACACATTTGAAAGTTGAAAACAAAATACAGTTTTACGGACTAAGCTATGGATATTTGGTGCAAAAGACATTTTATAATAACTGTTTAAAATACCACCCAATTGCAAAACAACAATTTTAATCAGAATATTCAAGAGCAACATATGCCCCATTTCATCTAAGGCTCTTTATGTTTGATCATGGTTTGAAAGGGTAAAAAAAAACATACCTTGAGCCACTTTTTGGAAATACTGTATTGCCGCACTATCCCATTTTACTGTTGGGCTGTAAAATAAATTGGAATTTGCAGTTTCTACAAGAATAAAGATACAAGTCAAAATATAGAAAGAAGGGGGAAGTTAAGAAAAAGTCTTAAAATCCGATTTCCAAAATTTGGTTTTATGACATGGCGTGCTTTAGAAATGCTGCAAAAAGTTTGACAATATTTTGGTACAATAATGTACATTAGTATGATTCAGATTGTACAAAACACTTGGAGATTATACTGGAGTAATAAAAAATACATAGCAGTGAGAATTACTGTCTCCCAGAAAAATGTCAAATACACACCATAAAAACCATTTCACTATTATCGAAATATGGCAGCGTACTGTTTAAAAACAAGAGCTTAACTCCATATATGGAAGATCAACTACAATATTTGAAAGGGGAAAACAATTCCTTTTCAAGGCTAAATTCAGGCAGAAACCTTTAGCTCTGTTTCTTTTTTTTTAAAAACTATACTGCTGCCACCTTTTATCAGAACTCCTGTCTCACTTCCACGGAATGGGCCGTGAGGTGGGAGGCAAGGAAATAAAAATGAGCTGATACAAATTGTTTGCGTAAGGCTTGATGAAACAAAATCGTGAAATATACTTCAGACAACAACATCAAAGAACAAAGAACAGTGCAGACAGGAACAGGCCCTTCAGCCCTCCAAGCCTGTGCCACTCATTGGTCCAATTGGACCATTTGTTTGTATCCCTCCATTCCCAGTCTGCTCATGTGACTATCTCGGCAAGTCTTAAACGATGCCAGCGTTTCTTCCTCCACTGCCCTACTTGGCAGTGCATTCCAGGCCCCCACCACCCTCTGTGTAAAAAACGTCCCTCTGATATCTGAGTTATACCTCGCCCCTCTCACCTTGAGCCCATGATCTCTCGTGACCGTCACCTCCGACCTGGGAAAAAGCTTCCCACTGTTCAACCTATCTATGTCCTTCATAATTTTGTACATCTCTATTTGGTCTCCCCTCATTCTCCGTCTTTCCAGGGAGAACAACCCCAGTCTATCCAATCTCATACGAATGAGGATACCTTCTCACTGTTCTTAACTGGAACTTTTCAAAGCATCAGCTCCTCCAAATTGTCTTAGTGTTGTGCTCAATGCCAAGCCAGCCCAAAGCATTAGCCACCATATAAATAATTAACTCTCTGAAGGTATCAAGGCACCAACTTTTAATTTCTGAACACCGCAGATATTGCCCACTGCATTGCTCAGTTGACTAAGACCACAGTTGCCTACTCTCCACCTCAAATGAGACCATGCTAGAGTACAATAGACTAGAAAGCAACACAGTAAATAATAGGCTTGGGAAGATGGGTAGGGGCACAGGATTTTAAAATTAAAATTGATATACTTTGAAAGTTAATGATATACCCATATAATATTTAAACAAAGCTAGGGTCAGGAGGGTGACATGAAACAAGACTACAGCATGCAGCAGGGATCACTAACTTTAATAGCAAATTGCGATGACCCAGAAGGCACATCTTTGCTTATTTCAAAGATCAAAAACTGTAAGGCCGAGACACTGATGCAATTTGGGAGTCAGCAACATGCATTTCATCGCTGGGGAAGCAGTGAAAATAAAGTAAAACGGGCTCCAAGCTCCTAATTGAAAAACAGTTCCACAAATGCTGAAATAGAAACAGCAAATTATGTAAATTCTCAGCAAGTCAGGAAGCATCTGTGGAGAGAGACAAACAGACTTAATGCTTCAGCACAAGGATCTTTCACCAAAACTGATTTCATATGAAAGAGCGTTGGCCTGAAACATTAAATCATGTTCGAGAAATTTCAAATAATCAGGGATTTAAGACACTAATAAAACTACTAGCACCGAGTGAATTAACTCAAGATCAGAAATATAGACTAACAGAGGTGCAGCACTGCACAAAGACTTATAACCATAGCAAGAGATTTAAAAAAGTACTTCTGATTTAAACGTGTATTTTGGATTTTAAAATGCATTTTTAAATAATCTGTACACTTTAGCCAAAAAGCAGGCTGCTTCAAGGGCATGATGGGATTGGGTGACACGGTAGCAGTGGTTAGCACTGCTGTTTCACAGCTCCAGGGACCCGGGTTTGATTACCGGCTGGGTCACTGTCTCTGTGGAGTTTGCACATTCTCCTCGTGTCTGCATGGGTTTCCTCCAGGTGATCTGGTTTCCTCCCACAGTCCAAAGATGTGTGGGTTAGGTTGATTGGCCATGCTAAAATTGCCATTTAGTGTCCTGAGATGTATAGGTTAGAAGGATATGGGGGTAGGGCCTGGATGGGATTGTGGTCGGTGCAGACTCAATGGGCCAAATGGCCTCTTTCTGTACTGTAGAGTTTCTATGATTCTAAGACTTAGCGAGACGAACCATATTCTTTGGAGTAATAAAACCACAACGAAACCATATTCTTATCAGCATAGGTTACGGACAGTGTATGTTCCCAAAGCCACAGAATGAATAGAGCTGTTCAATTTGTACAGGTAAGACGGTGCTTCTCAGACATGGGAACATCAACTGTCTGACTTGACAACTGACATAATTGAGTGTTGGTGATGTCAGGTTGCTAAGTGACAGGGAGAAGGAGCTTCTGGATTGAATGGACCAATGAAATCCTATGATGTCAGAGGGTAGAATATAATTGGCTAAGGAGATATGATAATTGTTAAGAACGATAGATTTGTACTAATGACGACTGGTTCATAACTAATGGGAAGGCAGGAAACGCAAACTTGGGAAATGTGTAACTGTTTTGATAGATGTATTGTAACCTCAGAGTGGTACTGGGCCTTCTCATCAGAGAGGTGTTGGACTGCCCGATGCTAATGTTGCCCAATGATTTTTGGTCAAACAAAGCTACATCCTTAATCAGGATATTAACTTGGGCAGTCTTTGTATTAACTGAAGTTTCAGTATTATTATGTTTCTGATAAGAAAAAAACTCAACATTTTTTAATCCTGAGTTTCCACCATAGTTTGCCATTTTAAAAAAACACTTTCAGAAATCAACTGTACAGATCAGTTTGATGTTATGAACTAATTAATTTCTGCTCTTATGTTTGAAACCATATTCTTATTGCTTTTTATGGAGAGGTGCCTTTTATATTCTTAATTATCCTGATCATTAGCTATAACGACCTGAGAAAATTGTTAAGATTACAAGAGCAGCAAGCCAGGAGCAATTTCCAACACCAATAATTAAGCTCCAATTTATAGGTACTTCCTTTCAGGGACTCAGAGTACTGGCCTTAAAGCCA
The DNA here is from genome assembly GCF_965287045.1 of Carcharhinus amblyrhynchos. Lineage (NCBI taxonomy): Eukaryota > Metazoa > Chordata > Chondrichthyes > Carcharhiniformes > Carcharhinidae > Carcharhinus > Carcharhinus amblyrhynchos. The sequence goes on from NC_137327.1 coordinate 28,495,307, forward strand.
CAAGCCAAGTAGCCAATAATGCTATAAACATGTCCCAGAGCCTATTAGCTACTCCTGAATACCGACACTTTCAGATCAGCTAAATAAACTGAAGCATTAATAAACGTAGGGTAGGAACATTTTTTGGTAATGACATTAGTGGTTTTAAAAAGGGTTCAGGATGGATTAATTAACTGGATGATCTGTAAGACCTGTACAGTTGGGTGTGAGTTACATAATACTAACAAAGTTTATTTTACTTTTTGCAATGTTTACACTTACCCAATTTTTGCTTTCTCTTCACAGACATCAATGTGCAATGTCACTGGCTGTATGCCAAATAATGTGAACTTTTTAGCACGGTACGGTAGCTTCCAAAAAGTGTCAACTGCTCTTCGTACACTGAACAGAAACATAGATGTTCATTGGGAGAAGAACTGCCACGCACTCCACCGATTTTAAAGACAATCCACATACTAAAGTGAGTAGTTTCATTGATATATATACACATTGCGAAAAGATTCATCTACATGAAACAAAGTTGGCTAAAATGGATTTTTTTCTGGCTGGCAGGAAGTGACCAGTGGTGTATCACAGGAATCATTGCTGGGTCTCAATTTTTTTTTTACAATTTATATAAATGGCTTGGATGAACGTACTGAAGGTATGGTTGCTGAGATGTACAGTACTGGTATTCTTATTTAAGGAAAGATGTTAATATGTTAGCAGTTCAGATAAGGTTTACTCAACTAATCCCGGGAATAGAGATCTTATGACGAAAATTTATACAGATTAGGCTTGTATCTATTAGAATTTAGAAGAGTAAGAGGCAAGTTGATCAAAACCTTCAAGATCCTGATGGGTCTTGTCAGAGTAAACATGGAAGGGATGTTTCCTCTTGTGGGATAATCTAGAATTAGGGGTCACTGTTTAAAAATAAGAGATCACTCATTTAAGACAAAGATGAGGATAATTTCTTTTCTCTCAGAGGTTTGTGAACTTTTAGAACTCTGATCAGATCAGAAACCCAATTTCCCACCCTAATCAGAAAAAAAGTGCATTTACCTTCCTCTGATTTTTCAACCATCTTCTGATTGAGGATCCTTTACATTTGAATCAATACAACAAACCTTGTAGGGAGTAGCACAGAAAATCCACGCAGAAGCCATGCTCCCTTTTTGCACCACTGGCTGCCATATTCCAGAAGTTTAAATATCCCTAAGCTGCTTTAAAAATAGCTAGAGAAATATGGTAAAGTGAACAAATGGGTAGGACAAGTAGGCAAAGGAGTAGGCTAACAACTGGGTTGGGTCAGGGCTCGTCAGGTGGGATCAGGGTAGTCACATGGTAGATGCTAGTCAGGTTAGGATGGGGGAGCACTCAGGTCAGGGATTATTGAGACTTGGTAAAGGGATGGTGTCAATGAGCATGTTTGTGGGGGTTAGTTGTACAGTTAGACTAGTTTTTTTTTTAGGTTAACATTTCTGGGTAAATATCCAGAGTAGTCAGTTGGAGCCATGGGGGGGGGGGGCCCAGAAATGCCTACTGGCACTTTCCAGGCAATTCTGAAAGAGTCCTTGTGCTGGAATTCCAAGTTGGCCTATAGCATATCTTCTGGGGTACATCCATTTGCCGAATATCCAGAGACTGGAAGATCTGGGCCTACTTCTTTTCAATGTTTCAAACTAACTTCAGTAGGTAATAATCTGAATGTGCAAATTTGAAAAGGATCCATATGTTAACTGCAAAAAACTCTTGCAATGATTTTAGCAGTCATATAAAGAGAAATTAATGATACATATTTCAAATTCCTAATTAGTAATGGACATGAAGAAAAATAAGGCTGATTATTCCCACACAACACCATTGATAATAACTCAAAGCCTTCAGGCAAATTATCTACCAGAAAAGTCACAAGATTCTATTGCTTTAAAACTACTTTTGTTCCATGTTAAACTTTAATCATGTACAACACAAAATTATTTTGCTTCATCTCATGGGTAAAAGGCTATAAAGAAATCAGTGTTGACGGTTCAGCAGATATCAATGTTATTTTGAATTGAACAAAATACCAGTCAATGGTAGTTACTTGGATGATTTTTATGTGAGGGGGGGAATTGGTTGGTTATGTTATGTTTTATAACCCCCAAAGTAGAACTTTGCAACCTTTCATCTGATTTTCTGTATCGAGCCCTTGACTTTAATACCTACTCATTATAAATACTGAGCAATCCTTCTAACCTGCCATTAAGCCCTCAAAAACAAGCTTTGACCATGAACTCCTTCAGTAGGCCTATCGTAGGACCCAATACTGCTGTGGATTCAAACGCCATTCAATCCCTCAAGCAGCATAAGAAAGTTGGTAAATGTAGAGATTCATCTCACCAAAGTATCACAATCACCACCCACATTTTTCCCCAGAATGTTTGCACACTCAGAACTGGATTCTTGCCATCCATAACTTCATCATGGATGACAGTTAATATCCTGACACCAACAAAATACATGGGCTCACTGGCACAGACTGCTTTCCCTTTGAAAGTCTCCCAAATAAATCAGGGAGTGCTCGCTCTAATTCCCAACAGTAATAAGTTTCACCTTGATGAATACCAAAATTATTTTTAAAAATTAGAATGTTTTATTACTAGATCATTAGTTTAATAGATTGATTTAAAAACTCTCAACAGTTCAAGCAAATTGTGCATAGTTAATGCTCACTCTTTTGCTTTCACGAGAATGTGCTTTGCGTAGTCAACTAGGAAACACTCTGCAAGATAACTACTTCCACTTGATACAAGGGATTCTAGTATTGCTCTGCACCAGCACTGTAGTTCATGGCAGTAAATAGCACATATCTGCAACAAAAGACAAAAAGTCATTGCCAATTAGGAGATACAAGCTCCACTTTTTGTATGGATTACTCTAGTAGCTATGTATTCAAGCTTAAATTCATTAGGGCTAAAATTATGATACTGAAGCTTTACTTATTCCTACAAATTTTAAACACCATTACCAATGGATGAGGCTTCACCTCAGTTCTCATAATTTGCTCGCTGAGAAGAGACAAAAGGCAGCATTGGACATAAGGGAATTCTTTCCAAAAGACTTTCTTAAATAGTTGGTTAGAATGTATACAAGTGTAAAAGGTTCCTTTGAAAAGTAAAGAAAGATTTTGGATCCACATTGCATCATTTACCTCCCCTATATCCTCTGGTATTTGGGTGGTGTAGTGGCACAGTGGTTAGCACCAGTGTCTCACAGCACCAGGGACTCAGGTTTGATTCCCAGCTTGGATCACTGGCTGTGCAGAGTCTACATGTTCTCCCCGTGTCAGTTTGTGTTTCCTCCGGGTGCTCCGGTTTCCTCCCACAGTCTGAAAGATGTGCTGGTTAGGTACATTGGCCATGTTAAATTCACCCTCAGTGTACCCAAACAAACACTGGAGTGCAGCGACTAGAGGATTTTCACATAACTTTGTTGAAATGCTAATGTAAGCCTATTTGTGACTAATTAATAAAGTTTAATTCCCGAAGTGCTTATCAACAAATAAATGGCCTTCTAAACATTGGTCATTACCATATAGTCAAACATGGCAGGCAAGGCCACAAGCTGCAAGGCTCTACAAACAGTAAATAAAAGGAATAACTGGGCAATCAGTTTTAGTGGTGTTGGTAAATTCACAATTCTGACTAGAATATCATGAGAACTTTGCTCTTTAAAAAACACCATGGGGTCTTTAACGTAAATCTGAGCAGCAAGCCTCAGCTTAACATCTTTTCTGGCATTGCAACATCCCTTCAGAAGTGCACTGAACAATCAGCATAGATCATGCAGCAGAAGATTTCTTCTCATCTTGAGATCTCTGCCCGAAGGCAGGTCTAATCCACAGCACTGTGATCTCCATCATGGGTAGGGCAACGAGGCACATCTTGACTCCATGCCAGCTGGAATGGGACACCAACTGATTCACACCAGCCAGCTGAACCAATCAGCCCCTAAGGAGTTCATGTTGCAGTGGAAACATGCATGTTGTAACGTGCAGATATGGATAGTGATGACAGAGGCTCCAATTTATTTCCATTGGCAGCAGAAGATCTGCTATGTAAATTAAGGTATCAGTTTCTTGCTTATAAATGTTATTAGGCAGAGTATAAAAACTAATTACCTGTCCTTGTTCTAGAACAGGAAGCTTAATTTCTTCCAAATCTTCATGGCTTCGGTGGTAGAGTTGATTCATCTTTTCCTCCAATCTTTGATACTGATTAGCATTTTCAACCAAATCACTGAATCCATTTGTTATTCGCCCCCAGAAACAGCCAGGGTCTTTCACCTAAGCACATGCAAAGTTGTATTAGTCCCATACAAATGCCAGGCAATGACTGTCTCCAATGAGAGATAATCTTACTAACCACCCCCCCCCTTGATGTTCAATGCCATTACCATCACTGAATTCTCCACCATCAATGCCTCAGGGTTTATCACTGTTAGAAAGTTGGAACAAAATGAAAATTAAAGAATTGGATTTAAAAAAAACAGGAATTGTAGCTGCACTAAGGACTTGAGATGCAGATTAGCATTGTACCAGGGTGAAACATACATTTGTTAAGTAAAGTGGAGATGAGAAGTCTAAGAACCTAGATCATAGCTGCACCCAGTTGCAAAGCAGAGTCATCTCAGAAAAAAAATCAAGCTTTTGTGCAGCAAGAAAGCAAACATTTCTGTGTGTCAGACCCCATAAGTGCTACCCTAAACTAGAAAAAAGTTCCAAAAAGAAAGCTACGGGTTCACTGTAGTAATTATTTGCTGGGTTTGGTTCAGTGTTAATAGCTCGGGGTTTTGTTTTGAGGAAGGTGTATTCTCTGAGTTTAGGAAAGTAGATAGATTTAGAATTTTAGCATACTGTCTGCATAACCATTACTGTAGTTAATTGTGAAGTTGTTCTTTACTGTTGTCTTTGTTTTGTGTTTCAAAGTTCATTAAATATTTTGTAATTTGAATAATTTACAACAAGACTGATCCCTCTCCTCACGGAGTGTCCATTTTTCACATTTTTTTCCAAGTTGCAAAACTAGTTAAGAACTAGTGTTCCAAGTTTACATTTTGGGATTTGGGATGGTTTTGCACTGAATATCAGCAGGGTTCATAACATTACAGGCCAAAAACTGAATTGGACCAGCCATATCAATACAGCTACAGAAGCAGGACAGAGATTGGGAATGTTGTGGTGAGTACTTCACATAACTCCCCAAAGCCTGTTTTACAACAGACAAGTTTGGAGTATGGTGGAAAACTCCTGACTTGCTTGGATGTACAAACTCCAACAACACTCAAGAAGCTTGACACCATCCAGAATAAAGCACTCTGTTTGATCGACACTCCATCTATCATCTTACACATTCACTCACTACAGCACCAGGGCACAATGGCAGCAGTGTGAACTACTTACAAGATGTACTGCAGCAAGTCATCAAGCCTCCTTTGACAAACCTGTGACCTTTTCAACCTATAAAAGCCAAGGGTAGAAGACGCATGGAGACCCCCACCCTCTGCTAGTTCCGTTCTACATACGTATTGCAATTAAAACAAATAGCAGCTGGAAAGTTTAGCATCAGATCAGTCAAATGATATTCACCGTGAAAAGTATAAAATACCAAAGCGTGTTGCAGCTCTGGGACAAGTTATTAAGAGGGTGGCATGGTGGCAGTGGTTAGCTCTGCTGCCTCACATCGCCAGTGGCCAGGGTTTGATTCCTGGCTTGGGTCACTGTGCAGAATCTGCACGTTCTCCCCACGTCTGCATGGGTTTCCTTCATGCTGGTTAGGTGCATAGCCCATATTAAATTCTCCCTCAGTGTACCTGAACAGGCACTGGAGTATGGGGACTACAGGATTTCCACAGTAACTTCATTCTAATGTAAGCCTACTTATGACACTAATAAATAAATTTTAAAATTACGAAAAGGGGCTAGAGACCAATGTGCAGAGCACATTGTTTAACACTTAAATTGCTCAATCAAGGGATTACTCCCGAGGTAGTGTCCATCATGTCCACGATCATTTTTAGAGAACGACAAGTGTACCTAAACTTCCAAAAAGCATTAAGTTCCACATGAAAGGCTAATACCTACACTCAAAAGGTGTAAGGTTTCAATTAAGTCCTGGCAATAGATTATTAAAATTGGCCAAAGAGAAGAAACACTTGCTGGAATTGTCAGTGTGACTGAATCTTGACTAAGATGCTCAGTTTGGTGATCACTACTGTTTCTAATGCAGATAAATGAATTGGATTCAAAAACTCCCAACTCAAAAAGGAGTAAAATTTGCAATCAAACAAGGGGCAGTTCAATCAGAAATGGCAGACACATGGCAGGTTAAATTTGACACAGACAAATGTAGGAAAAAAAAAGCAAGCAAACATACAATCTACAAGTGTGTAAAACCACAAAAAGGTCCTAATAGTTTTAATGTAATGCAGCAATCAACAAATTTATCAAAACAATAACATACATGGGAAAAATAGAATACTATTAAGAAAATGCCATGACCAAATATGCTATCGGACCAGATCACCAGATGAAGTACAGTATCCCGTTCCAATTGCTGAAATAAAATGGATTTGTATTCTTGCACTGTTTTTAGCACAAGACTGATCCTCTGCTTAGACTCGTATCCCAAGCCATTCTTGAACAGCCTCTTAGCTTCCACTCCCCATAAACTCAAGTTCATCCAAAATTCTGCCTGTATTGTAACTTATACCATGTCACATTCATCCTCCTCGTCCATCCCATCTCTTGGAAGTGGGATGATTGCCAGGTTTAGATCTGATCTGCAGGATGGCTTAGCTCTATCATATGTTGCTCACGGTATCTGGCATGCATGTAGTCTTGTGTTGTAGCTTCACCTGCTAGATACTGCCCCGGACCAGCCCTTCTGCACTATTACCACCAAGCTAGAGAATCAATGTTGGTTCAATGTATAAAGAATAAAGGAAAGCACTGCACAATAACTTATTTCTTCCTTTGCCTCCTGCAGTAACCTAGGATAGATCCCATCTGGCCCTGGAAATCTGTCTTTCTTACCATAATTTAAGATGCTCAACACTTCCTCCTTGACAGTCTCTACAACATTCTCACACCTATCCCTGACCAACATCTGTCATGTCCTTCTCCTTGGTGAATATTGATATAAAGTACTCATTATTGTATCCATTTCCTGTGGTTCTATGCATAACTTCCCTCCATTGTCCTTCAGCGGGTCTACTCTTTCTCTTGCTTCTAATATATGCATAAAAAGCCTTGGGATTCTCCTTGACCCTGTTTGTTAAAGACATTTCATGGCCCCTTTTAGCCCTCCTAATTCCATGTTTAAGTTCCTTCCTACTTTCACTTGACTCCTCAAGGGCTTCAATAATTTTTAGATATCTAGACTTAACTTATGCTTTCTTTTTCCTTTTGAAAAAGCTTACATTTTCACTTGTCACCCATGGTTCCCAATCCTGCCATTTCGATCTTTCATTTTTACAGGGACATGCCTGTCCTGCACTTCAATCAACTGGCCTTAAAAGCCTCCCATAAGCCCATTGTGGATTTGTCCTCAAACAGTTGCTCCCAATCCAGATATCCCAGTTCCTGTCTAACTTGGATGATGAATGGGATGGATAGGATAGAGGTGGAAAGACTCTTCCCGCTCAAAAAAGACAGTAGGACTAGGGGGCACAGCCTCAAGATAAAGGGGGGGCGGTTCAGAACGGAGTTGAGGAGGAACTTCTTCACTCAAAGGGTGGTGAATCTCTGGAATTCTCTGCCCGTTGAAGTGGTGGAGGCTGCCTCGCTAAATATTTTTAAGAAGCGGGTTGATGGGTTTTTGATAAGAGAGGGGATTAAGGGTTATGGGGAGAGGGCGGGAAAGTGGAACTGAGCCACGACAGATCAGCCATGATCTTATTGAATGGCGGGGCAGGCTCGAAGGGCCAGATGGCCTACTCCTGCTCCTATTTCTTATGTTCTTATGTTCTTATGTTCTTAATTGGCCCTCGCCCAATTAAGCAACCTCACCCGAGGGCCACTCTTGTCCTTACCCATGACAACCTGAAATCTTATGGCATTGTGGTCATTAAGCCCAAAATGTTCCCCCACTGAAACATCAATCACCTGGCCTGGAGCAGTGCCCAATACCAAGTTTAGTAAGGCCCCCTCCCTAATTGGATTGTCAACATACTGTATCAAAAAGCCCTCCTGGACACTTTGAACAAATTGCTCTCCATCCAAGCCCCTGGCTGTAACGGATTCCCAGTCAATATAGGGGAAGTTAAAGTCACCCACCACAACTACCCTGCTTTTTTCACATCTTTTCCGTATCTGACTAGACAATTGCTTCTCTGTCTCCTGCAGGCTGTTCGGAGGTCTATAGTACACTCCCAACATTGTGATGGGTGCTTTTTGTTTTTCTTGAATTTGCAATGCCAATGTAGAATGGTGAACATGCAGGAGAAGGCAGGTACACCTTTTTCTGGAAGTGTCTTTCAAAAGAGGAATAATGCCACTACACAGTGAGCTCCACCAAAAATTAACTAGTCCAGCATCAGCAATCCTCCATGGGATAAGTAATTGCCTTGTTTACCTACCCTAAATGGGGTAGCAGGATGTACTCAAAGGCTTATCCTGCTTTGGGACAAGCATAGAGGGGAGCACATCGAGGACAAGGAGGCAGTCAGTGTTTGCTGGAGAAAACATGTTGAAGAACTTCTCAACTGAGACCCTGTTTTCAACTTGCACGTCCTCAACCTCACTCCTCAATAATCAATCCGAATTATCACAATCCTGAGTGAAGTTGAAACAAAACTATTTGATCACTTCAAAACAATAAGACCTCTGCACCAGCTGAAATCCCTGCCAAAATTCATGTCAGAGATACTCTCTTGGCACACTGCACTCTCTCATATACCTCATCTGGGAAGAGCAGTAACTGCCAGTGGGCCACAGAGATGCTGTGATCATGATTATACTCAAGACGACAGACAGCTCCGACTGTTTTAAATACCGTGAAGTCTCCCTGCTGTTTTCCACAGGAAAGACCATTATAAGGATCCTCCAGCGGACCAATGCAGCTTTTGCCCATCAAGAAACACCACAGACATGATCTTCACTGCATAGCAATTCAAGAAAAACAAAGAGCAGCACCAACTACTGTATATGGGCCAAACGGTTCTCACAATAGCCTTTGATTTTGCCAACCATAGTGGTTTATGGAATATCCTCCTCAAATTTGGCTGCCCTGAGAAATTTGTCACCATTCTCCATGTAATGCACAGTGATAAGCAAGCAGTAATCTTCAGCAGCAGAACATCATAGGCAAGTCTGCTGTCAAACAAGGGTTGCATCATTGCACAACCCCTTCTCCATCTTCCTCATCAAAATACTGCATCTAACCACCACATGTGGTGATAATCTACAGAACAGATAGGAAACTGTAGAATCTATGCACTTTCAATCCAAACCCCAAACCACTCTAGCCTGAATCACTGAGCTCCAGCATGCAAATTGCATTTCTGTGCTCACTCAGAAACCGAGCTCCATGTTATTATGTATGAGGTCTGATATAGAGACGAATAAAAGACCACGAGGTGGGAGTAAACTAACTGGAACCATTTATTACACATCTGTCCTCTAACACAATCAACAGAAGACTGGCTAGGCAAGCTCCACCCAGGGTTCTGGGTCACCTGACCCATTCACTTAAAGGGGCATGCACCAACATACATAACATAGGACTGTCAACTCCTCCTCTATAGTACATGAGAAAATGGGTCTTTGATTAAACATCCAGAAAACTGAGGTCCTCTTCCAACCAGCTCCCATAGCTCAATTTGATTAAGAGCAATGGCAAGATCCTGATCCATCTTCTGGATGACTCCGCTAGATGGAATCAGGGAGATAACAAAATTCTTCATCATATCCATGTGTAGCCTTCAGTTTAATGTGGATCAGACCTCAAACCCAGGACTAAGACCACAGTTTACTTGACAGCACTGATGCCCGCACATCTACATGCTTGGAGAATTGAACAACCAATAACGGGTACCTCAAAACACTGGAGGAGGCACTAGCAGTGCCTTCACAAGTTCCTCCAAATCCAGTGTCAAGAAAAATAGCCCAAAAACAGCATCCTCTTGGGTGCTAATCACCCTAAACCAGCTCCACTGGGTGGGAGATGTTCTTCATTTGCCTGACAGCAAATTCTCAAAACAGGTGTTCGATTTGCAACACAGCTGCAGCAGGAGAAACACTTTAGGATGTCCTCAAATACAGAAGGAGGCCATTCAGCCATCAAGTCTGCATCAACTCTCCAAAAGATAATCTTACCACCCCACCATCCCCTCCCCCTCACAAACCACCCAATCCCATAACCCCATGTATTTACCATGGCTAATCCACCAAATCTACACACCTTTGGACTGGGGGAGGAAACTGGATTACGTGGAGGAAACCCATATAGGCACAGGGAGAAAGTGCAAACTCCATATAGTCACTCAAAGCTGGAATGAAACCCGGGTCCCTGGTGCTAGAAGGCAGCAATGCCAACCACTATGCCATCTTGCTGCTTATATGACTATGAATGCCTCTGCTCTTTGTTCTGGTTGTCATCAGAGACCCAAATGATTTCCTCACAACTTTCAAGTTAATTCTGCTGTTTCCTGTAACAAGGTTGTAGATTTCTTCAACCAGCTGCAAGCTAGAGCAAAATTGTGTAGCTGCTTTTCTCCTTCAACAGCCAAACAGAGTTCAAATACCACCTATCTTCCGTACGGTGAACAACGAAGTTAGTATTTTCTCTGCATGAACTGACTATCATAATTGACTATCATCTCCTGATGGCTCCCTCAATCCGGTGAGATGCAATCTCCAGCGAGGCAAAGCTGCATCCAGTTGTTCCCAAACTGACTGCTTCCTTTTGTCAGCAAACATTCACAGATAAACGACTCACAAACAAAAGAACCTTCTATCGAAAGTTGCACCTTGAAACATTATCTCTGCATTGGGAAGTTTCAAACAGAAATGCAAACAAAGTATTTTGCCTTCAAACCTACTCTTTGATACTCCAATCAATATATGTAATTTTTATTGCTAATGGAGTTTTAGGATCCTTTCTCTAGACTCCATGGGCTCATGAAGTAACCCCATGTTTACAAAACTGCTTCCAGCTTGAAGTTAGATGAAATGAGAGTGATTGCAGTTGACAGTGGGCAGGCTTTGGGGAATCTCAAGGGGAGTTCCTAGTCTCTGACATGCTACTGTAGCCAGACTATTTATATGACTGATCCAATTCTACTTCTGGTCAATGGCAACGTTGAGGATGTTGACTATGGAGTTTCTGCAATAGCCAATCTATTGAGTGCCAAGGGGAGATCATTGGGTTCTCTTTGCCGACACATTTTGTCACATATCTATAAGTGCAGGAGGTGGCCATTTGGCCTATCGAGTCTGCACCAATCACAATCCCACACAGGCCCTACTCCTGCAATTCCACATATTTACCCTGTTAATCCACTGACGCTAGGGTCAATTTAGCATGGCCGATCCAGCTAACCCACACATCTCTGGATTGTGGGAGGAAACCCATGCAGACCAGACACAGGGAGAATGTGCAAACACACACACACACAGTGACCCAAGGCCGGAATTGAACCCGGGTCCCTGGTGCTGTGAGACAGCAGTGCTAACCACTGTGGCATCAAGGAGCTCTAGCAAAACTGGAGTCAATGGGAATCAGGGCAAACACTCATTGGCGGCAGATCTAGCACAAAGATGATTGTGGTTATTGGAGGTCAATTTCCTAGAATAGCACTGCAGGAGTTCCTCAGGGTAGCGTCCTAGGCCCAACTATCTTCAGTTGCTTTGCAATTACCTTCTCTCCATCGTAAGGTCAGAATTGATAATGTTGGCTGATGATTGCACAATGTTTATCATCATTTGCGACTCCCCACATACTGAAGCAGTTCATGCCTATATGGAGCAAGACCTAGACAACATTCAGGTTTGAGTTGATAAGTGGCTGGCAACATAAGTGCCTGGTAATGACAATTTCCAAAAAAAGAGAATCTAACCAATTCTCCATGACATTCAAAGGCATTACCATTGTTGAATCTCCCACGATTAAATTTTTGGGGGTTACCTTTTACCAGAAACGAAACTGGACTAGATTTAATAATACTGTGGCTAACAAGTATGTTGTAGGGTGGGAATTCTGCACTAGTAAACTCACCTCCTGACTCCCTAAAGTGTTTCGACCATTTATAAAGGCACAAGTCAGAGTGTGATAGAACACTCTCCACTTGCCTGGGTAAGTGCAGCCGAACACTTAAGATACTTGACACCATTCAAGACAAAGCAACCTGCTCGATTGGCACCCATCCACCACCTCCAACATCACCTCCCTCCACTACTGACGCAGAATGGCAACAGTGTGTACCATCTGCAAGATGCATTACAGCAACTCAGCAAGGCTCCTAATTGATCTACAGTTACAAATTTAATTCCTAGAGCTAAAAGTTATATTTTAAAGCATAAACAATGAACTAAATTTAAGAGTAATTCTGTCCCAGTCATCTCAGTAAGAAGTCTGATAACACCAGGTTTAAGTCCAACCGATTTATTTGATAGTAAACTCACATGCTTTCGAGGTTTCCCTCTTCGTCAGGTGAATGAAGAGTTCTGGCCTCAGACAAAGACAATACACATCTCTTTAACCTGTGCACAGTGCTCCTTCCACTCACATTGTTAGCCACTTTAAGGCTTGAATAGCAGGTTAGGTGTAAAGATTCACATTCTAATCAGTAATCTGTAAACTGTCTGTGCGGTTATATGCTCTGTCTGAGGCCAGAACTCTTCATTCACCTGACAAAGAGGGAAACCTCGAAAGCTTGAGAGTTTACTATCAAATAAATCGGTTGGACTTAAACCTGGTGTTGTCAGACTTCTTACTGTGTTTACCCCAGTCCAATGCCGGCATCTCCACATCATGACTACCCAGTCATCTCAGTCAGGACTGGAGATCATTCAAGAGGGATAAACTAGGACAGAGCAAATAGCTTTACTCCATCCATAATTTTCTTAGGATCATTGTGAAGTTGATTTCAAATTTCAAGAGAAAGTGGAATTTGGTGGAGTATGCAACATAAAGTAAACAGAAATTAACTTCTAAACATTAAACAGAACGTCAGTCTGATCAAATTAACAAATTCTTTTATAAAAGGAGATATATAAGTGATGTACAAAATAATTATGGTTACGTACCTTTATAATGAAAATCTCAATCATTTGTGAAATACTGCACAACTTCAAACGCTTCTTTAAGGAAAAAATGTTGCCCTGGTTTGAAAGCAAAGAAAATGTTTCACATTTGTTCATTGCAATCATTTTACTTCTTAAAACTTTAGAAATGTAATTCAGCAAAGCAAACAAGAAACCACATACAGCTGCGTCTATGAATGGAGATATTTTATTGAACTTGAGTAAACTATCTACTTACAACATTGGACCTGCCAAACATGTAGATCACAATTGGTCAATTCAACTTTACATCAATTTCATTGGCGCTACAGGCATTTCTCTATCACCCTCCCAACATTGACTTAACATAGCAGTCTTCAGTTTGGTTTCCAGCTGGCAATACTGCTACACTTCTTTCCCCCATTCCACCTTCAAAATTCCTTGACTGAAAAACTGTGTTTGTAGGCAAATATTGGCAATTAAATACTCAAGTGTAGGGTGTTGCACGCTAGTATGAAGAACTGGCAATACATGTACTTCATGAATTGATTTTAAATAGCTCAGGATAAAGTTGGAAGGGGCATTATTAATCAATGCAGGGCAGCTAAAGTCAACAAAATGTTTATATTACCAAAGCAGTAAGATACAAGTCAGAAGTCATTTTGAAACTATAATTTTCTGGCTATAACATCCCTTGTTTAGAAGGATCATAGAATCATGATCCACTGACTGACACAATGTTTTGAACTAGTAATCCAAAGAACCAGACTATTGCACCAAAGGCATGAGCTTAAATCATATCATTGGGGTCCAATACATTCAATTAATAAATAAATCTGGACTAAAAAGATAGTTTCATGATCATTAATACTGAGACAATTTGATTACCTGCTTCACTAACGTGCCTCAGGGAAGAAAATCTGCTATCCTTGCCAGGTGTGGCCCACTCAAAACTAACAGTAACGTGACTGACTCTGAACTGTCCACTAAAATTGCCTAGCACATCATTCAGTTTTGTTAAAGTGCTATGGAAAATTCAAAGAATAATAAAAATAGACAACGTGGCATTGAAATGGAAATGGAAATGGAAATGGCACAGCCTGTCCAGTCAACCCTGCAAAGTTCTCCTCACTAACATCTACGGACTTGTTCCAAAACTTTGAGAGTTGTCACAACCTAGTCAAGTAACAGTCTAATCTGTTTCTGTGGTAGTCATACAATATCCCAGACTCCTCCATCACCATGCCACTGGCAAGATAGAACCACTGGAAGTGGTGGCACAGTGGTATACAGTTAGGAGGCAATAGGTTGAAGAGTCCTCAACATCAACTTTGGTGTCAATGAAGTTTCATAGCATTAGGGCAAATGTAGGCAAGGAAATGTTCTGCTGATTACCAGCTACAAGTATTCCCTCAGTTGATGAATCAGTACTCTCCCATGTTGCGGCCCACTTGGAAGAAACTAAGGATAAGGGACACTGGACGGAAAATTCAATGACAATCTCCAAGAGTGGCTCAGAAGCAACAAAGAGTCATAGAGGTTTACAGCATGGCAACAGGCCCTTCGGCTCAACTTGTCCATGCTGCCTTTTTTTAAAAAAATCCTTAAGCTAATCCCAATTGCCCGCATTTGACCCATATCCCTCTATACCCATTGTATCCATGTAATTATCTAAATGCTTTTTAAAAGATAAAATTGTACCTGCCTCTACTACTACCTCTGGCAGCTTATTCCAGACACTCATCACCCTCGGTGTGAAAAAATTGCCCCTCTGGACTCTTCTGTATCTCTCCCCTCTCACCTTAAACCTATGTCCTCTAGTTTTAGACTCCTCTATCTTTGGGAAAAGATATTGACTATCTACCTTGTCTATGCCCTCATTATAAGATCACCCTTCAGCCTCCTACACTCCAGAAAAAAAAAATCCCAGTCTATTCAGCCTCTCCTTATAACTCAATCCATCAAGTCCCGGTAGCATCCTAGTAAATTTTTTCTCCACTCTTTCTAGTTGAATAATATCCTTTCTATAATTGTTAGTGAGTCACCTTGAGCTGACCCAGTCCTGAAGGACAAGTCTTCCAGAGTGGGCATGCAGCAAGTAACGAGAGAACCAACAGACTACTTGAATTCATTCTCATTCATCTGCCTTTTGTAAATGTACCTGCCGATGACAATACTGGTAGAAATGACTGCTAACATGTCCTTATGGAGACAAATTTCCACTTTTGCATGGATGACATCTTCCATAGCAGGAATGACCATCACACAATCCTTTTGGAAAAGAATTTCCATCTTCACACTGTCATGTTTTGTAGCGCTTCCACTGTGCTTCATTAATTCAGAACATATTTGGCTGTTCAAAACTGGGCATCCATGAGATGTTGTGGTCCATGAGCAGCAGCACTGCATTTTCTCCATAATCTATGACCTCATTGCTCCGCATATCCCTCACTCTACTATCAAATAAGGGGAAAAACCCTTGTTCAACATGGGAGTATAGGAAACCACGTTAGGAGCTGGCCTTGCCAGCAACACCCGTATCCCATGAATAAATAAGAAAAAAAATGAAATGGAAGACAATTACAAGGATGAGGGACTTCAGCTACACGGACAGATTTGAGAAGCTTGGGTTGTTTTTTTTTGCGCATAGAAGGCCAAGTGGAAATTTGATAGAGATGTTCAAAATCATGAGGTGTCTAGACAGAGTCTATACAGAGAAACTGTTTCCACTGGCTGGAGGTTTGGGAACTAACTAGAGGTCACAGATTTAAGGTGACTGGCAAAAAAAAATCAAAGATAACATAAAAAGAAACTTATTTTTGCAGTGAGTGGTTATGATCTTGAATGCATTGGAATAAAGGGCGGAATCATGATTTTCAAAAGTGAGTTGGATAAGCACCTGAAGGTGGAAAAGCATGCAGGACTTTGAGGGAAGGATAAGGAGTGAGACTTGTTAAAAACTTAGTCAACCACCACCCCCCCCGCCCCAATGCCGACACTATTGTTAAGAAAGCCTACTACTTTTTCGGAAGACTAAGGAGATTTGGCATATCAGCTATGGCTCTCAACTTTTACAGATGAACCATAGAAAGCATTCTTTCTGGTTGTATCACAGCTTGGTACGGCTCCTGCTTTGCCCAAGACCGCAAGGAACTACAAAAGGTCGTGAACGTAGCCCATTCCATCACACAAAGCAGCCTTCCATCCACTAACTCTGTCTACACTTCCTACTGCCTCGGCAAAGCAGCCAGCATTATTAAGGACCCCACACACCCTGGATATTATCTCTTCACCTTCTTCCGTCAGGAAAAAGATACAAAAGTCTGAGCTCATGTACCAACCAACTCAAGAATAGCTTCTTTCCTGCTGCTATCAGACTTTTGAATGGACTTACTTTGCATTAAATTCTCTACACTGTAGCTATGACTGTAACACCACATTCTGCACTCTCATCTCCTTCTGTATGAAAAATATGCTTTGTCTGTGTAGCGCTCAAGAAACAATACTTTTCACTATATGTTAACATACGTGACAATAATAAATCAAATCAAGAGTAATAATAAAGGAAAAAAAACACTGGTCAAAAGCAGGTGTTAATAGCAGAATAAAGATGAGCAATGTCTGGAAGCAAAATAGCAGATTAAAAATCATTGCTGCTGAAAGCAAAACATGAGAACAAGATACAGACTGGTACCGGGGAAAAAGATACAAAACAGAGGAAAGAGTTTATAGTCCAAAGTTGCTCAACTCAATGAGTTCAGAAGGTTGTGATGTGTCTAATTGCATGATGAAGTTCTGTTCCTCATGCCTATGTTGGGCTTCACTGGAACATTGTAACTGGCTGAGAACAGAAACGCTTATGAGAGCAAGGTGTGAATTCAAATGGCAAGCAACCAGGAGGTAGAGGCGTTCTACAAAGTGCTTACTCAGTCTGCATTTCACCTGCCAAATGTAGAGGACACCACTTTGTGAGAATCAAATACAACAGACTAGGTTGAAAGAAGTACCAATAAATCACTGCTTCACCTAGAAGGAGTGTTTGGGGCCTTAGACAGTGAGGAGGGATGAAGAAAAGGAGCGGGTGTTACACATTACTGGGTCAAAATCCTGCAACTCCAACACCACTGTGGGTGTACCTACACAACATGGACTACAACTGTTCAAAGCATCTTTTCCAGGGCAATAAATGCTCATCTAGCCAGCAAAGTCCTCATTCCTTAAATAAAAAAAACCTGCAACTGAATGGGCAGGTGCTGTATGAAGAGGATGAGGTGTTGTAAATGAAATAAGGCTGAGCCAGGATTCTGAAGAGGGAATAATCTAACCCTCAGTTGAGGAAAACGGAAGTGCTCTTGTGGAAAATTGCATCATCAGAACAGATATAACAGATGGAGAAACTGGGAGAATGCAATTGAATCCTTACAGGAAACAGAGTAATAGGAAATATAGTCCAAGGGAGTCAGTGGACTTGTCATGAATATCGGAAGACAGAGAGCCAGACAGAGGATGAGACAGATTTTAAGAACCTCACCCAAAGCAAAGACTAATAAAGGAGTTTCTCTTTTTTTAAACCAAACACATTACAAACGGGTTGAAATAAATTAGGTACTTCCAGCATTCTCTGTTTCTGGTATCTTTGAAATAATGTGCCCGTTTTGTCAAACACAAACTAAATTGCGTTTTCCGCCTCCCCCACCCCTGAGGCCTATACCCAGTCAGCCACCACTGGAGAAAACTGGGACAATTAAACTCACCTGGCCTTGTGAGAGTTCTTGCAACTAAACTAAACCCAGGAGAGGAGAGGAGGTGAAACCGGTCATTTTACATTACAGACCTTGTTTGGGTTTTTTTTCCCCCTCAATAGGGTCCCATGTTTAAACCCATATCTTCACTCCATCCATTGAGACTCACTCAGCCCAATGGCACCTTCACCAGACTCAGCCACTCCTCCCAGCAACCCAACTGCCGCTGTGGGCGCGCCTGCGTTGTTCTAGGATGTTCCAGCAGACCTTCGAGGCGTTGGCCTGGATGCGAGGGACCGGAATCTGCTGACTGCTGAAGTAAACCACGGTACTTTGAATCCCTGATGGGGATGGGGGGGGGGATGGAGATGGGGGGGGGATGGGGATGGGGGGGGGGGATGGAGATGGGGGGGGGGGGGGATGGGGGGGGGGGGGGGGGGGGGGGGTGGAATCTTTCTGCCCAGCTGTCGTTTTCCAAATAAAAATCTCGCACTGCTGCTCCAGTAGGAATTCACCATCTTGTGCCACACGGGGTGGGGTGTGAGGCGGCCACTACTGCTTAAAAACAAAACTCAAATTTTTCGAAGCGCTGGGCTCAAAACAAACGATTCGGGGAAATGGCGCACTCTTTATGGAGTTGTTTGATGTCCTGAGAAAACCTGACACCCTGTAGCTTTTAGGCTCACCACAGTTTGCTGTTGCAGGGCTGCTGTTCTCGACGACGAGGCCCAAATGCTGTGAAAGCGCCACTTTCCACATGGATTTTCCAGTTTCCGACTGACAAACCGACGGTTCTAGTTTAGGAAGCTCGCTGCACGTTACATTTTAAAACAGAAGATGTCAGTCTATATAATTGTAGGTATTATCCGATTTAGCATACGAAATAATTTTGTTTTCTTGTTCCCTTAAATTCATTAGATATTTCCAGAGGGCTGGAAAAGAATATTTTTGTGGCTAGGACCAAATTTAGCTCATATTAATGAAAACCAACACCCCAGTGCTGCCAGATAAAGAATAGAAGACCCCTGTTCGGCGAGACCGCATAGTGTGACAATAATTTAAAAATCTAATTCATGGAACCCATAAGGATGGCTGTTGCGTGAAATTGGAAAATCACGAGTAAGTTAGATTGAATGGATGTTTAAGCATCGCTTCATTCCAGAAATTCATACTGATACCATAGAAAAACATTTTTTAAAAGACTAAGTTCCAAGAGGAATAGAATCAATTTGTTTACTTGATCCCTCACCAGAGATGTTACTGAATTATGTCCTTTCGACATTATATGTGAAGAGTCCTTGTAGTGCAGTGGTGGCATTCCTACCTCTGGGGCAGAAGCTTCAGGTTTAAGTCCCATTTCAGGACTTGCTGATCATGGAAGGTGTGCTCCTAACATGGTCAATCAGGTTGATTATCAGCCTGTAATCCCTTCCTGTATGTCTGATGGCAGGTGCTAAGAATGGGAGAGTTTCCTGATCAGCCAAAATGCAGAAGGCAATGGCAAACCATTGCAGTACTTTGCCAAGTATAATCATGGACAAATCCATGATCGCCCAAGCCCCGTTGGCATGGTACCTGGAAGAAGAATTTCATCTGTAAGGATTGCAATCTTCCACCACCCAAAGAAAATCAAACCATAAAGTATGCATGGTCTGCATGTAGTTTAAACTGCATATGATGCAACAGAGAGTAGCACTGTTAACCATAACAAGACACAAATGCTACAGATAACCATTTTAGTCTATGTCAGTAATACAGACAAAATGCAGGCTAAATCAGGTATTGCGCAATGAGACAAGGTTAGTTAATGACGTCATAGTATAGGCACTTTGAGGTAGCAGTAATCATAATTTGATTGAATTTCACATTCAGATTGAAGGAGCAAGGAGTCGATTTAACACTGTTGAAGTGGAAATTTTCCTGCTTCTTGACTGATAGAAAGACTCAACAAAATTAATTCCGACATAATAACTAGTCTTTATTTACAAAAGACTGCATGCAGTATTGGCACTAACTTGAGTTCGGAGAGCCGTCGTTACGACTTGATAATTCCTTCTCAAGTCCGTGCTTACATAAAGAATCAGTTCAGTATTTATACATAATCGTTATCAGTTTGTGTGACCGGTGCTTATTCAGAAATTTGATCAATAGTAGCATCATAAGTAATGGTACAACTTGCTGACCTCCTAAAACTCTTTGTCTCATCATTCATACCTTTATCTTGTCCTTTGATAGAACAGAAGGAGGTTGGTGACTCCTTCATCCCTGACCTTATCTTGTCGTACTCATACAGCTCTAGTTCATGTGGAGTCAGCCTTATCAGGTCTTACAGAGATTAGGCACAGCTTGACCTCTAGTCTTATTCATGTCTTAAGTTATGTGGAGTCAGTCTTATTAAGTCTTAGGGGTCTGGCATTTTGGAATAGCTTGATCAGCTTTCCTTATTTTGTACCAAATACTTGGCCAATTTTCCCATCATGCCACTACTTCATTCGTACAACTTCACAACACTAGTGTTTTAAACTTAAACAAGAGCAAATATGAGGCCATGAACTCAGAACTGGCTAAAGTGAAATTAGATTAAAGGATAGCTCAGTAGAAATGCAGTGGCAGACATTTAAGGAGATACTTCAGAAAACTCAAAAAGATATATTCTAGTGAGCAAAAAGACTGAGGGGAGGACACACCATCATGACTATTAAATAAGTGAGATGGTATCAAATTGACAAAAAATATATATTTTCACAAAGTTGACTGGCAGGTTAGAAAATTGGGCAGAATATAAAGAACAGCAAAAAATGACTCGAAGATTAATAAGGAGGGATAAATTGGAGTAAGAGAAAAGGCTAGCTAGAAATATGAAACAGATAGTAAAAGTTTCTCCAGGCATTTGGTTTTCCAGAGCGCGAGAATGGAGAACTTGTAATGGAAAATAAGGAAATGGCAGATGAATTTAACCTATATTTTGCATTTGTCTTCACTGTAGAGGATACAAATAACATTCCGGAAGTAATTCTGAATCATGAGGTGAAAGGGAGGAAGGAACTTAAAATAATTACAACCACCAGAGAAAGCATACTGAGAAAATTATTGGAACTAGAAGCTGACAAGTTCCGAACGCCTGATGGACTTGATCCTAGGGTCTTAAAAGAACTAGCTGTTGAGATCATAGATATATTCATTTTAATTTCCCCAGATTCCCTAGATTCAGGAAAGGTACCACCAACTAGCAAAGGGGACTCCTCTATTCAAGAAAGGACGGAGACACCAAGCAGGAAACTGCCAGCTATTTGCTTTAACATTTATTGTAAGGGAATTGCTGGAATCTACGTTATTGAGGAGGTTGTGGCAGGACAAATAGAAAACCTGAATGCAATCAAGCAGAGTCAATGTGGTTTTGTAAGAGGGAAATTGCATTTGACTAATTTATTAGAGTTAAGATAGTGAGTGGACAAAAATTTGGCAGATGGAGTATAATGTGGGAAAATGTGAACTTTCCCACTTTGGCAGGAAGAATAGAAAAGCAACATATTATTGCAGATGTCTGAGGTACAGAAGGATCTAGATGTCCTGGTATGTGAATCAGAAATATTTAGTATGCAGGGACAGCAAATGATTAGGAAGTCAGATGGAGTGTTATAGTTTTTTGCAAGGATAATGCAATATAGATTAGGAATGTTTTGCTATGATTGTATTGTGTGTTGTTGAGACCACACCGAAAGTACTGTGTACAGTTTTGGTCTCCTTCTTTAAGAAAGGCCATAAACATGTTAGAAGCAGTTCAGAAAAAGTTCACTTGATATGTGGGATGATGGGTTACCTTATGAGGAAAGATATGGACAAGCTTAGCCTGTATCCATTGGCGTTTAGAAGATTCAGAACTGACCTTATTGAAACAAGATCCTGATAGGACTTCACTGGGTGGATATTGAAAGGATGTTTTCCAAGTAAGAGAGACTAGAACTAGGGGACACAGATTAAAGATGGAAATGAGAAAAATGATTTCTCTCAGTGTTGTGAATCTTTGGAACTCTTCAGAGAGCAATGGAGGCAGAGTCAACAAATATTTTTAAAGGCAGAGGTAGATAAATTATTGACAAGCGAGTCAAGGTTTATAAGGGATTGGTGGAATGTGGACTTGAAGCCACAATCAGTCAGCCATGAAAATATAGTGGTGGAACAGGCTTGACAGGCTGAATGGTGCACTTCTGCTCCAAATTCACACGCACTTATGTTCATATTTTAAATGCAATGTCAAAGGAAAATTTATTTTGAAGAAAAAGCTGTTTTGGCTGTAGAAAATGTAGTCAAACTGCAATTTGGCATACCAACTTGTGCTTGAACATCTTTCGGACTGTGGAAGAAAACTGGAGCATCTGGAGGAAACCAACATAAACACCTTGGCATCCTTTGGTGGAACAATTAACCACTAATAAAAGACCAATTTATTTAAACACGTTACATCATTTGTGTAAGTAAATGAAAGACATATATATGATAAACTGAGATATAATTTATAAAATTGAAAAAAGAAATGCTGGAAATGGTCCTTTGATATCCATAAATGAAGAAGAGCTAATGTTTCACATTTCACCTTACATCAGAACGGAGGTAAGTTTTCTTGCTACAAAAATTTCAGCAACAAAAAACAATATTAATATTTGTCAGATCCCGCTGTTCATTATAGAAAACTACCGCATCAAACTTTTTCACAAAAGTGTATTACCACACCAATTCACACATTGCATCTGCCTCCTATCTATATCTTCCTTTTTTTTAACAATCCTCACCATTTGTCAAACATCCAATGCCTCTGACTTTAATGAAAAGACCAGACCAGCTTCAGTCTAATCAACAACAACGGACAGAAGTTACATTGCTGGACTTGTCATCTCACTCTCCAAAATTGACCTGGCATGCAAACCCACTGTTAGGTATTTAGTAGATTTCTTATTTGGAGATAATCCAGCATAAATAATTCCCAGATTTGCTGCTGCATCTGGTCCTTTTTGTAAATCTGATCCTTTCTGTTCTGGCCACTATCATTTTGAATTGCAATGTGGCCCTTGCCAGATTTTTTTTCTACTATGATATATTACCTTCTTTGGAAACGATAGTATAAATAATTACTGGATCAGTCCAAATGTGATGTGCCAGTTAACTAATTAAATACTGTACTGGCTGTATGGTTATGGACAGTTTGAGAATTTCATAATAACAATTCTAACGGGGGGCACTGTAGCACAGCGGTTTGCACTACTGCCTCTCAGCGCCAGGGACCCGGGTTTGATTCCCAGCTAGGGTCACTGTCTTGTGGAGACTGCACATTCTCCTTGTGTTTATGTCGGTTTCCTCCAGATGCTCCAGTTTCCTTCCACAGTCCGAAAGATGTGCTGGTTAGATGCATTGGACATGCTAAATTCTCCCTCAGTGTAACCGAACAGGAGCCGGAGTGTAGCAAATCAGGGATTTTCACAGTAACTTCATTGCAGTGTTAATGTAAGTTTACTTGTGACACTAATAAATAAACTTAAACTTAATTCACCATGTCCTTATACAGGCAAAGAAAAGTAGAATACACATGGAAGTGAAGTATTAACATGAAACATTTCTGCTGGTATGATGCTTGTGGCTCTGGTATTCATCATTATGAAGTGCTTCAAAAGGTTAATCATGGCATGAATCAAATTCCAGCCTCCTGTACTTCCTGGATCCACCACAGTTTGCCTACTACTGCAACAAGTCCACAGCAGATGCCATTTCCCTGGCCCTGCACTCAACACTGGAACACGTAGATAAAAAGGATACCAATGTCAGACTCCTGTTTATTGACTACAACTCAGTGTTCAAACTATTATTCGCATGAAACTCACCTCCAAACTCTGTGCCCTGAGCCTCAGCACCTCCGTCTGTGATTGGATCCTGAACTTCCTAACTCAAGGACCACAATCAGTAACGATAGGCAACAACACCTCCTTCACGATCATTCTCAACACTAGTGCCCCAGAAGGCTGTGTTCTCAGCCATCTACTATATTCCTTATACACCTAAGACTGTGGTCAAAATCCCCTCCAATTTGATTTTCAAGTTTGCTGATGACACCCCGTAGTGGGTCGGATCTCAAACAATGACGAAACAGAATACAGAATGAGACAGTGAATCTGCTGAACTGGTGCGGCAACAGTAATCTTTCCCTCAATGTCAACAAATCGAAAGAGATTGTCATTGACTTCAAGAAGTGTAAAGGAGAACGTGCCCCTGTCTACATCAATGGGGACGAAGTAGAAGGGGTCAAGAGCTTCAAGTTTTTAGATGTCCAAATCACCAACAACCTGTCCTGGTCTCCCCACGTTGACACTATAGTTAAAAAAACCCACCAGTGCCTCTACATTTTCAGAAGACTAAGGGAATTTGGTGTGTCAGCTACACATCTTACCAACTTTTACAGATGCATCATAGAAAGCATTCTTTCTGGTTGTATCACAGCTTGGTATGGCTCCTGCTCTGCCCAAGACCGTAAGGAACTACAAAAGGTCATGAATATAAGAAGATAAGAACATAAGAAATAGGAGCAGGAGTAGGCCATCTAGCCCCTCGAGTCTGTCCTGCAATTCAATAAGATCATGGCTGATCTGATAGTGGTTCAGTTCCACTTACCTGCCTGCTCCCCATAACCCTTAATTCCCTTATTGGTCAAAAGTCTATCTACCCGTGACTTAAACACATTTAACGAGGCAACCTCCTCTGCTTCAATGGGCAGAGAATTCCAAAGATTCACTACCCTAGGAAGAAGTTCCTCCTCAACTCTGTTCTAAATTGACTCCCCCTTATTTTGAGGCTGTGCCCTCTAGTTCTTTATTCCTTTCTATGTAGCCCAATCCATCACGCAAACCAGCTTCCCATCCCTTCCCACTGCATCACCAAAGTAGCCAGCATAATTAAGGACCCCACGCACCCTGGACATTCGCTCTTCCACCTTCTTCCTTCGCGGAAAGATACAGAAGTCTGAAGTCACGTACCAACCGACTCAAGAATAGCCTCTTCCCGGCTGCTGTCAGACTTTTGAATGGACTTAGCTTGCATTAAGTTGATATTTCTCTGCATCCTAGCTTTGGCTGTAACACTACATTTTGCAGTCTCTTGTTACCTTCTCTATAAACGGTATGTTTTGTCAGTATGGCACTCAAGAAACAATACTTTTCACTATGTTAATACACGTGACAATAATAAATCAAATCAAATCAGAATCGGCTTAGTTATGAATGACGTAATTTAATAATAGATTAATTATTTGCCTTCATTCATGAAGCCAAACTATTTAAACGTCTGATCCAAACTAATACTTGCACTTTAAACGTAAATAAATATGTTTGTGATGTACTTTAGGATGTTTCCTTATGTTAAATACACCAGAAAAATACAAGTATAAGTTGCGGTTCTAATAATTTCTCCATCATGTTTCTTAGCACTGTGTCATAATTTGTGCTTTAAATTTCATGTAACAAAATAAACCTTGCATGATTATAAAAGTGAATCTGATTCAGTCAAAGCCTGTGTGTTATGTTGAGTTAATATCAAGATCTGGATTACATATTTTCACACATTGCAATAGCTGCAAGTGAAATAATTATTTGCCCTTCCAGGTATAACTTGCATTGAGGAAACAGCAGTGGTGAAGGTAACATCCTTATCCAAATTGTCAACTGCACTCTAATCGTTATGACCAGCCATGATATCTCTCAAATTAGAACAGGGTCAGTATGTTTTTCAGAAATGCTGAGCTATCAGTGTTGTGTGCATGGGAGTGACGTTAGCGTTTAGTGGAAAGTCAAGAACCCAGTCAGAAGTTGAAATGCTTTCCAGGAACACTGAATCAATGCTGCTCCGTGAGATAGCATTTTAGCCACACTGTCCTGTAGTGAAATGTCAGCTTTTAATCATATTGAGGACTTCTATCAGGTTTTAATCTAAGGCTTAGGCGATGCTTGCTTTTACGCAATGCCTGCAAAGGTTAAAGCTGCTTAGCTGTATATGTGGGCAGGCACAAGTGAAGTGTTAATAACATAAGCTTGCATTTATTTAAATGCTTTACCAGCGGAAAACAACCCAGAGCACTTCACGGAAGCTGAAATAGAGAAGAAAATGATATTTGGCCAAAGGAAGAGATATTAAGAAGGGTTCAAAGACCTAAGCCACAATTGAGGTTTTAAGGAAGGGAAAGAGGTGTAAAAATGGGTAAGATGAGGAAAGGAATTCCAGGGCTTGGGCTCGAGATAGCTGAGGGCAAAGTAGGGCAAGTTTATAAATGTTGAGGTGGAGAATGGAAAGGAAATCAAAATTGGAAGAGTCCTATGAAGGCTGCAGACGTGTAAGAAGTTACAGAAGGGAATGGTGGGTAAAACAGGTGAGAGGTAGGACTGGGTGTGGCTAATACATGTGGAACCTGACACTGTCTTTGGATGATGTTGCCAAGCAACTGCATGTAGATGATGAATAAGAAGGGGAAAAATAAGTTAGTTAGGAACACCAGATATGGGCAGGAAATATCCATTTTAGGAGATGATGGTTCGGTTTGAATATATGAGGGAAATCAAAGGATGATAATTCCAGTTAGCTGAACAAAAAAGGCTTTGAAGGAAGATGGAGTAGTTGCTTGTGCCAAAGGCTTGGAGATGAATAGAGTAACATAGTTTTAAAGTTAGGACTTAGATTAGCACTGTTTTAACGCTGTGGCAAAAATATATAAAAATGGGCATGGAATTGAGAGATAATAACATTTCCCAGGTCCTTCCAAGAGGAAAGGAGTTTGGTGTTGCAGTGATAACTGTAGTTTTGGAAGAGACGGGCAGAAATGAAGGTTGTGAGCAATTTAAATATCAACTGGCATGAGGTACAGAAATGTTGGTTGGTTAGCACTTTTGTGAATTATGGTTGAGAGGAAATATTGAGCTATATGAACAAGATGAATGTTCAGGAAGTTTGGGGAGATATAAAAGAATCATTATTTTTGTTAATTCAGAAGCTTTCGACCAGCAACACAGCAACAATACAGGTAAGTTCAGCGTAAAAGCTTTTGCTGTGAATCGGTAGCCCTCCAACATTGTAGAAGGTTTGAGACTGGTTTATTAAAAATAATAAGTTAGTCATTTGGTCATACAGTACTTGAGCATTGCTGAAAAAAAGTTGTCAAAGCCTTTTGTTTTGTATTCAGAACAATTGCAAGATTACTAATGTCAGGGGAAACAATTTAATACTGCATGAGAAGAGGGTTCTGATTGGTTGGCAAATGACTCTGATCGGACTGTTGCCATGGAGAATGCGTCAGTTGATGGTGACTGACAGTTAACTGCCAAGCATTGTTTGAAATTTAAACCAAGCAGCTTGATTCTGTTTGAAGACATTGCCCTGTAAAATGAACAAATGAATGACAATCGTTTATTTTCTTTAGTTGAAACAAGTGCAATGGATGTACATGTTCTTCCCGAATGCAAAGAATGGGCCGCTATGTATTACTATACATAGCTTCCAGTATACACAAATGCGCCAAACTGTGAGCCCATCTGACAATCTTAAATTGATTTAGATTTTTGATACATCCATGATCATGTAGCAAATGCTATCCAATCACAGAAGCACATCTAATGTTCAGAACTTTTTACAGCAGGGTGGTTGGGTATGATCTGTACTTTGCCCATTGAGAACAATAGAAGGAACGTGTTACTTGATGCTATCCACCAATCTTTGGAAATACGTCCTGCATGTCTAGTCTCACACCTTCACTGAAATTCATTACCCACATTGCCCATTTATGTGACAAGTAGCAATTTTTGGCTTGATGGCAGCATTTTGTTAGTGGTGAATACTAATCATGTTGCTACTGCATAATGTGGAGTCGCTGGCATTGGACTGGGATGGGCACAGTAAGAAGTCTCACAATACCAGATTAAAGTCCAACAGGTTTATTTGAAATCACGAGCATTCAGAGTGCTACTCCGTCCTCAGGTGAGTGGAGAGATGGGTTCACAAACATGGCATATATAAACAGAGACACAAAAGATAATGGTTGGAATGCAAGTCCTAACAGGTAATCAAGTATTTACCGGTACAGACAATGCGAGTGAAGAGAGGGATAATCACAGGTTAAAGAGGTGTGAATTGTCTCAAACCAGGACAGTTAGTAGGATTTTGCACGCCCCGGCCAAATGGGGTTACATGTAGTGTGACATGAACCCAAGATTCCAGTTGAGGCCATCCTCATGCGTACGAAACCTGGCTATGAGTTTCTGCTCGGTGATTCTGCGTTGTGTGTATTGAAGGCTGCCTTGGAAAATACTTCCCCGAAGATCGGAGGCAGCCTCCGGAGCTGCCTTTGGCAGCACATTGGCACAGTGGTTAGCACTGGTGCCTCTCAGTGCCAGGGATCCAGGTTTGATTCTCGGCTTTGATCACTGTCTATGTGGAGTTTGCACGTTTTTCCCGTGTCTATATGGGTTTCCTCCGGGTGCTCTGGTTTTTTCCCACAGTCTGAAGGACATGACCCAATCAGGTGCCAGAGTGGGGCGACTAGGGGAATTTCACAGTAACTTCATTGCAATGTTAATGTAAGCCTTACTTGTGTTTAATAAATAAAATTTAAAAGACTTGATAACCTGACAAGACTTGCATTCCAACCATAATCTTGCAGTTGTGTCTCTGTCTATAGATGTTGTGTTTGTGAACCCACTACTCCACTCACCTGAGGAAGGAGCAGCACTCTGAAAGCTTGTGATTCTAAATAAACGTGTTGGACTTTAACCTGATGTTGTGAGACTTCTTACTGTGCTACTACATATTAGCAGCATGAAACAGTTAGCTTCACCTATTACTCACATTTTTGAGATACCTTGCTTTTGAAGGCTAATTTGAGGAAAACTGAGCACTTTTCTGACAGCCTTAAACCCATTCAAAAGTTCACATGATATACAGTGCAAAATGATCTGAGCAGGATGGTCATTATCCTGCAGGATATCTTTGATTCATCATATTTCAGCATCAAGCTTTCGTGATGAGCAAATGGCTCGGGCCCTACTTACAAGATTGCTGATAAAGCTGATTTTAAAGCATGTGGAACTGTAAGAATCCAAAATCATGTACTGACTAGTGAAAGCAG
The DNA here is from genome assembly GCF_965287045.1 of Carcharhinus amblyrhynchos. Taxonomy (NCBI): domain Eukaryota; kingdom Metazoa; phylum Chordata; class Chondrichthyes; order Carcharhiniformes; family Carcharhinidae; genus Carcharhinus; species Carcharhinus amblyrhynchos. The sequence continues at coordinate 28,524,444 of NC_137327.1, forward strand.
GTTTGCAGTAAACCATGATAGAAAACCCCCAGCAGCTTACTCAACTAGTACATTAAGACATGCTAGGAAATTATTACATGCTGCTGCACATTTACATATAGCAAACATATCATCCATCTGTTGGAAATATGTAAGAGATAGGAGGTTAGGTGTCAAAGACATGGTTCTCATGGAACCCAACAAAATGTTTGCGAGAAGTGGGGCACGTGGGGATCCCACACCAACAGCATTTACTTTGGCGTACATGGTGGTGTTAAAACTGAACTCAACAGCATGAGTTGGTGAGTTCATAAGCTCAATAAGCTGATTCGTGCAATGATGGCAGGTTTAAATTGCCATGATATAGTGCTGCAGCACAAGTATCTATTGCATCTTTCTTATACAGTATAAAGTTGTGGTTTCCCCAACAATGTTATTCTCATTTGTCCTAATGAGTGCAAGATGAACAGCTTCTACAAAATGTATATTTTCAGCAACAATAACTTCACACTTTTACCTTTCTAAATAATCTATAGATAAAATTTAGCATAACTTGATTGAGTATTTTAAAATAGTGACTTTATGATTTTCTGCTAGATAGTTATGCTGGGTGATTATATTAAAATCTTGTGTAGAGTAAACAAACCCACAAACCATCCATTGCTATTGTCAAGAATTTTCATCATGCTTTTGTATAAACAGCAAGGTTAGTGTACTTTTAAAAATGTTATTTTTAAATCATGATCCCTGGAGCTCTCATAGCTTCAGTTGTTTTCTCATTGTAGCACTGGTTTGTCTGGAGGAGTTTTTTTTGCTGCATAAGTGGGTGTTTGTTTATTTTTACTGGGATGTTTATGACTGCACTGGGAGGAGAAAAACTGGTTGGCAGGTAAGGTGACAGGAGTTCTTTCATTTTCAGTTTGAGCTGCTGTTTAGTTTGGTTTTAGAAGGGACATTAAGCTGGAAAGAAGTGTTTGTCTGTCTTTGTCTATTTTTATTTGGAAATTCTGCTGGTTATCTGAAAACCAGGTCTTGCCTCTCTGAAGGGGAGAATCTGCTATTGGTAGCTTGACCAGAATCTGTCCCTGAGGTAATGGGAAGCTGTTCTGACCTGAAACTGTTCTGAGTCTATCAAGAGAACTGCAGAATTCATCTAAAGGACTCAGTTCCAGTATCATGCGAGCATTAGTCTTTGCTGTGTCAAACCCATTTAAAGAATTTTGTTCAGGAGATTGGTTTGATTGGAGCATCTTAGATATATTTGTTAACGGTTATAATTATTGTGGTTTTGTTTTTGTTCGTAATTGATGAAAGTTATTGCTAATTTTCTTTCCATACATATTCTTAAATAAACTTTGATAAAAGTTCCCCAATGGGTCATTTCAATCAGATCTGAAGTGAAACATATCATGCTTATCCTAGCCAAATTCAAGATACAAAACTTATAATCGGAGGGGGGGGGGGGGTTCCATAAAATACTTTGGATTTACTGACCTGAACAGTAGCAACATTTACTCCTGCAAGTTGCTAGGTCAGAATTTCCATTCATATTGTATAAAGCGCAATAACAGACCATTCAGTCAACTAGTCCACGCCAACATACATGTTCTACTTGAGCTACCACCAGTCTATATTTGTTTATCAGCGTAAGTACCTAATTTCTTTCTCCCTCAAATGTTTATCTAGCTCCACCCCCTTTAAATGCATTGAAACTATTTGCCTCAACCACTCCTTGTGAAAATGAATTCCACATTCTCGCCACATCTTTGAGTAAGGAAATTTCTTCTAAATTTCTTAATTTGATTTCTTGTAGCTATCTTATATCAAAAGTTTTGATCTTCCTGACAAGTGAAAAAAGTCTGTTGCACTCTGTCATGGGAGTTACCAAACTGGGGTCCCCTGGTTTGAACACACAAAATTCAAAAAGAGTGAGAAAAATCAAATGAACCAGGACCCCTTGGAGCACAGGATGCTGATAGGCTGACTAGTCTGGGGCAACTTGGGATAGGGAGCTGTGGTTCAGTCCTCAGGAAAGCTTTAGTGGGTGTGGGGGTGTTCAGCCTTACGAAATGAGCAAGGGGAGCAGGCGTTCAGGCTTTGGCAAAGGAGTGGAGGGTGGGAATATTGGTTGCAGGCCTCAAGAGACAGAGAGAGAGAGAGAGAAAGTGAGTGTGTTTGTGTATGTGAGGCTGTGTGAGTGAATGCAAGAGAGGGGGGTGAGGGTGAATGTGAATGTGAGAGAGGGGTGAGTGCGAGGTATATCTGAATGTGAGAGAGAGAGGAAGATGCATATGTCTGATATTAGAATCAGTTTTCCAGCATTATTCCTCTCATTAAAAATGACAAAGGGAAAGACTTACATATTTTTAATCAAAGAATTTTAATTATTACTAGATTAATATAGGCATAGATATAGCTAAAAAAGACTTGTTTACATTTGATTTGTGTTTGCACAGAAATGTTTCGCTGCTTGAAAATTGATGTCTTGACTATTTTAGGCACGATCTTCACACCCAAAAAAAGTATCTGGTAGGATGGGAACCGGTAGGAAAATAGGCGCATTTCTCATTATTTGCTGCTTGTGTGATCTTACAACCTCACCTGACCAATCGATGGGTGCAACGAGGTCATAAGATCGTGCCCAATGATTTTCCGTTTTCTTCTACAATGTTTTTTTAAAAATTTACTCCATCCTTAAAGTTACAAAACCAATGTTTAAAACCAGGCAAACTCAAGTCCGTTCTTTGCTTGCTCCAAAAACCAAATTTAAATTTCAGTTGAATCCAAATAAGAACCAAGCTGACAAGATAAGATTTTACAGCCTATCTTGGGCTTTATCTTAGCCAAGAGGTCAAGCAGCAATATTAGTTTCTTGGAAGATGTTGCTGACAGGTACAGCATTTCCAGTACCTGAAGTAGTATTTCATTTCAGTATTAAGCCTTTTTTTAAATATTGTTATTCCATCCAAAAAACAAAATCAAATTGAATCCAATTCATGGTCCCCACAAGATGGGTAAACAAGATCCAAACTGACAAGATAAGGCATTGCAGCACATCTTGGGCATCATCTTTGATTTCATTTATTATTGTCACATGTATTAGTAGGCAGTGAGAAGTATTGTTCCTTGAGCACTATACAGACACAACATACCGTTCATAGAGTACAACACCAGGTCAAAGTCGAACAGATTTATTTGGTAGCACAAGCTTTTGGAATGCTCCTTCATCAGGTGAGTGAAGAGTTGGGTTCACAAACAGCATAGATAGGCGCAGATTCAATTTACAAGTTAATGTTGGAACTTGAGTCTTAACAGGTACAGATAATGCGAGTGGAGAGAGAGTTAAGTACAGGTTAAAGAGGTGTAAATTGTCTCAAGCTGGGACAGTTATTGAGATCTTGTAAGCCCAGGCATGTCTTGGGGGTTATAGATAGTGTAACATGAACCCAAGATTCTGGTTAAGACCGTCCTCATGAGTGGAACTTGGCTATCAGTTTTTGCTCAGAGTTTCTGCAATGTCATATGTCACGAAGATCAGAGGCTGAATGCCCTTGCCTGGTGATTGTCAAGCGGTGTCCATTCATTTGTTGTTAAAGCGCCTGCATGGTCTCGCCACTGTGCCATGCCTCGGGTCATCCTTTCCTGCAACGTATGAAGTAGACAACGTTGGCTGAGTTGCAAGAGTATGCACCGTGTACCTGGTGGATGGTGTTCTCATGTGAGATGATAGCATCTGTGTTGATGATCCAGCACAACTTGCAGAGGTTGTTGTGGCAGGGTTGTGTGGTGTCATGATCACTGTTCTCCGAAGGCTGGGTAGTTTGCCACGGACAGTGGTCTTACACGGTTGTTTGAAGGCAAGTAGCGGAAGTATGGGGGTGGCCTTGGTAAGAAGTTCATCTTCATCGATGATATGTTGAAGGCTTCGGAGAAGATGTCGTAGCTTCTCCGTTCTGGGGAAGTACTGGATGACAAAAGGTACTCTCCCCACTGTTCCCTGTGTTTGTCTTCAGCGGAGGTCAGTGCAGTTTTTTTGCTGTGGCATGTTGGAACTGTCGATTGATGAGTCAAATGCCATATCCTGTTCTTACAAGGGCACCGTTCAGCATCTGTAGGTGTCTGTTGCAATCCTCCTCCTCTGAGCAAATTCTGTGTATATGGTAGTGCTTGTCTGGAGGGGATGGCTCCTTTAACGTGTTTAGGGTGGAAGCTGGAGAAGTGGAGCATCGTGAGGTTATCTGTGGGCTTGCTTATAGTGAAGTGCTGAGGTGATTGTCCTTGATGGAGATGCGTGTGTCCAAGAATGCAATTGATTCTGGAGAATATCCATGGTGAGGCTGTTGGTTGGATGGTCAATGGTGCTTAACCCTCTCTCCACAACGACAGCATTGCTGCAACTGCCTCAGTACTCAACTCTGACAATTGCCAATCTCTAGATGCAATTCTGCAATTCATCCGTTTCATCCTAGACCACAATGTCTTCATCTTCAACAACCAGTTCTTCATCCAGACACATAAGAACAGCCATGGGGACCAAATTTGCATCTCAGCATGCCAACATCTTCATGCACAGGTTTGAACACGATCTCTTCACCACACAGGACCTTCAATGGATGCTATACACTAAATACATCAATGACATTTTCCCCCTTTGGGCTCACAGCGAACAAACAACTATATGACGACATCAACAAGTTCCACTCTCCAGAATCGGTTGCATTCTGGGACACATACATCTCCATCAAGGATGGTCACCTCAGCACTTTCCCTCTACCGCAAGCCCACAGAAAATATCATGGTGCTCCACTTCAACAGTTTCCACCTTAAACATATTAAAGAAGCCATCCCCTACACACAAGTCCTCCATATAACAGAATCTGTTCAGATGAGGAGGATCACAACAGACACTGAATGATGCCCTCATAAGAGCAGGATATGGCGCTCGACTCATCAAATCGACATTCTGATGTGCCACAGCAAAAAAAAACCGCACCGACCTCCTCAGAAGACAAAACACAGCTCATGGCAGACAGAGTATCTTTCATCATCCAGTAATTCTTCAGAGAGGAGAAGCTACGACATCTTCTGTGGAGCCTTCAACATGTCATCGATGAAGATGAACATCTTGCTGAGGCCATCCCCGCACCCCCACTACTTGCCATCAAGCAACTGTGCAACCTCAAACAGACCATTGTCCGCAGCAAACTACTCAGCCTTCAGGAGAACAGTGACCACGACACCACACAACCCTGCCACAGCCACCTCTGCAAGATGTGCTGGATCATCGACACAGATGCCATCATCTCACGTGAGAACACCATCCACCAGGTACATGGTACACAATCTTGCGATTCGGCCAATATTGTCCACGTGATATGCTGCGGGCAAGAGTGTCCTGAGGCATGGCAGATTGGTGAGACCAATTGCAGAAGCCACAACAACAGATGAATGGACACTGCTCAACAATCACCAGGCAGGAGTGTTCCCTTCCTGTCAGAGAACGCTTCAGTAGTCACGGCATTCAGCCTCTGATCCTTAGCTAACCGTTCTCCAAGGCAGCCTTCACGACAACGCAGAAACTCCGAGGAGAAACTGATAGTCATGTTCCGCACACGAGGACAGCCTCAACCAGGATCTTGGATTCATGTCACACTATCTGTAACCCCCATACCATGCCTGGGCTTGCAAAATTTCACTATCCTGGCTTGAGATAATTTACATCTCTTTAACCTTTGCTTAACCCTCTCTCCACTCGCATTATCTGTAACTATAAAGACCTAATTACCTGTAAAGACTCACATTCCAACCATTATCTTGTAAGTTGAATCTGTGCCTATATATGCCCTGCTTGTGAACCCAACTTTTCACTCACATGAAGAAGCAACGCTCGGAAAGCTTTGCTACCGAATAAACCTGTTGGACTTCAACCTGGTGTTGCGAGACTTCTTACTGTGCTGACCCCAGTCCAATGCTAGCATCTCCACATCATTAAGTACATAGGGGAGAAGGAAAAGAGAGGGTGCAGAATATAGCGATACAGTCATAGCCAGGGTATAAAGAAAGATCAACTCAACGTAAGGTAGGTCCAGTCAAAAGTCTGATGGTAGCAGGGAAGAAGCTGTTTTTGAGTTGACAAATTGCATCAGGCATTGCCTTGGTTGAACCTCATCAAGTACGCTGATCGTTGACTTTACCCCTAGCCTGTTGACGCACGCAATGGTCAGAGTGGGTGCCGGTTAGTTCTAGTGACTAATTGACAAGTGTGTGAATCAGATTAGCGCCAACAGCACAGGGTTTGTTCCTCTTTCAGGCTGAGGTAGATTTGGAGCCTATCTCCTTGCTCTACCCATGGTAAAATTCATGGCTATAATTGGGCAAATAACCATCAAGGACCTGCCTTCAGGCAGCGAACTTGAAGAACAGTAAGAACCAGGAAAATTGCTTCTGACTTCTCGCAACTCTGCTTCCTAATCTAGAACAAACACATGTGACAACTAACCAACGTTTATTCATTGCCTAGCAATGGAAAAAGAAGTTTAATAAGACTTAATTCCGTTGGCTATCAAAATTGACATTTATTAGAAATACTGTACAGTACATTTTAACTCCACCTGTACCATAGTGCCAATATGCAGTTTGCTACAAAATACTGATTAACAATTAAAACATTGCTTGCTCTATTAAAACACTTTAATTGATACACCGGAATGATTTTGTTTTATCAGTCACAAAGAGGAGCAAGGTACACAAAGACTAGATAGAACGCTACTTCACCTGCCAATAAAATGCTCATCGCTGTACAAAGCATTAGTTCGATAAAGACTGTAACACTGATGGGACTGTAACCATTTCTCCAAAACAAATTAAACTGCAATGTAAACATGGACCAGCAGTTTACACAGTTGCCTTTAGAAAAATGCTACCCAATTCATAAAAAAGTAAACCAGATTAATCTATAGGTCCTGCGTTTCAAAAACAAACAAATGCCCCAAATTAATTCCTTGGGCAAAATTAAAGCGGATGTGAACATTGAAGTATTAAGCAAATTTCACAACACACACAGCTAGAGCAATGGCAAATATTAACACTGCAGCGAACATCGCTCCAGCAAAGACCTTACTGGTGTCACACAGTTTTTTGTTGCCATCATCATGCACGGATATCATGCCAAGCGATGAAGCTCCGGCGGGTCGCTCTGGACCAGCTGCTTGTTTCGCTTCCACTGTCCATTGAAGTACATTCACTTTCATCTCCATCTCATATATCATTTCCTTGACTTCATTGATATCTTGTTCCAACTCGTTCAGATCGACAGTGTCTATGTCGTTGCACTCATCATACTTCATATTCTGAACGCTCATGGCACGGGCAGCCACGGCAGATGTTCGCCCAATCATCCCAGTCTGGATGAGGTGTTTTGTGGGAACATTCAATGGAAACTCCTGACCCAGATCCAAAGCTCTTCTCATGTCGTTCTCCAGGATCTCCATACAAGTCGAAAATATCACCCATAACCGTTCGAATTCAGCTCGATCATCCTTGCTGATAGATCTGTCCTTTAAAATAGTTGATAGCTTGATTTTGTTGGCAATTGCCAACACCTGCGCTTTTTGCCTGGTTTTCTTCAGCTCTTCGCGTAAATTCTGAGAGTCTGATGTCCCCCCAGCGCAGATAACCAAATGTCGATAGCAGGCAGACACTTTGTTTAAGGCGTCCAAAAGCGCCTTACATTCGTCCTTCATTTCAGTACTGTAGTCTTGTGCGATCCCCGAGGACACGTTTGTTATAAACGGTTATTGCAGACGGATTTAGTACCGTAACAGTTCTAAAGAGAAACCACCGAAGTCAAAACTCGAAATTATCCAACTTGATTCAATAATTTTACCACAGCTACCCATTCATTCATAATGCTTATCTGACTTTATTTGTCTTCTTTCTTGCCTTCTGATCGTTTGGCACCAACTTTCTAAGTCACAGTACCTGAACACTACTGTGATTGCAAAACTGTTTCAAACCTATCGCCTCATGTAATAGTACAAAACTATCATTATTCTTGTGAGAGTCAGTGCATGGCTTCATCGTCAAATGCACGCATTCTCACAGGTTCGCCTACAAGCTAAATATCAAAATATAAAAAGCACCTTATCGTATCACGTGCTCTCTTAAACCAGGAAGTGAAACCTGTTTCCAAATGTTTTCATTCTGCTACATCTGCTGCTCAGAGTCCCGCCTATTGGCTGAGAAGCCACCAGCGGAAGACGAAGTGGGGATGTTATTGGTCAGGAGGTTTGTCAGTGACACGAATGGCAACATTGTTTCCGCTGTCAGTGAGCCCCGCAAAGCTGTGCTGAAAAGTTCAGTGCTGAAGTGGGGGTGAAATGATGGTGTGCGTGGCCCTTTGGTGAGTCTGCCCCTGCTTCATGTCGGGACACCAGAAGAGACGCGTACGTGTTCAAGTTGCTGGGCCAGGTTTGCGTTGGCTAAACAGGATTCTCTTTCGCGAGGCCTGCCTCCGTTTCGTCTATTTGTGGTGGCGGCGGCGGCATCACCAGCGTTTATATATATTTTGCTTTAAAGAGACAAAAAATGTGGCGTCAGCGGGGGAAGTACAGATTATATTCATGTGTGTGTAGTTTAAACTTTAACTGAGAAGATTAGCTCTCTAATTCGAATAAATAATAGGTCTTTAAAGGCGCTTTAATGGGCACATTATCAGTAAATTATATCGACTGCCAATTTATTAAGCGCAACACAGCTCATTTAATTTGGAAACTCACAAGGGGAGTTTCCAGTTACAGTGGAGAAAGACCACTCATGATCTGACAAACGGAAGCTGAATCGATTGAGAGCAGACACGTAAGCAAATGTTGAAATTATCTTTTAAAATATTACCGGTTAGGTAACAGAAAGTGACACAACTAACGCAGGCAGTATGAAATCTTTTCTCTGATCTGAACTGTTAAAGTTGACTCAATGGCAGTAATCTCACCGGTGTTAGAAGATGATCGTGGATTCATGATCCACTTCAGAGACTTCATATATTCTTGGCTGACACTGACGCAAAGGCGGCTTTAGGGATGATCTTATAGAGGTCTACAAAATAATGAGAGGTATTGATTAGTTAAATAGTCTACGTCTTTTCCCAAAAGTAAGAGTCTAAAACTAAATGGCATAGGTTTAAGGTGAGAGGGCAGAAATACAAAAAGGTCCAAAGGGGCAATTTTTTTTCACAGGGAGATGAATGTCTGGAACAAGCTGCCAGAGGTGATAGTCGAGGTGGGTACAATTTTGTCTTTTAAAAAGCATTTAGATAGCTACATTGGTAAAATGGGTGTAATGGGATGTGGGCCAAACACCGGCAATTGGGACTACCTTAGTGGTTTAAAAAAGGGTGGCATAGACAAATTGCGCCAAAGGGCCTGTTTCCATGCTGTACATCTGACTCTAGTAGATGCCAACTTTCAAATAAGACATGAAATTGATGTTCTACATGCCCCCTGAGGTGGATGGGAAAAGTCCTATGATAGTAATTGAAAGAAGAGTGTTCTGGCCGACATTTATTTTTCTTCACTGGACAAACCGTTTTTTTTTTTGGTTTATTTTAAAGCCTGTGCAGGAATCTTGCTTTGTACACATTTACTATCGCATAATACCATGATCCATGATGATAATTGACTGCACTTCCAAAATATTTAGTTGACTATGAAATGTTTAAACAATTGTCTGAGTTTTAAATTGGAAACCTTTATATCCAAATTGTGTAATTTGAAGTGGTGATCCACTGTATTTGCTTATGCTTTACATTTGTTGGCTACCTGGATTTGTCAAAAGATATACTTGTCTTAAGGATGCATTATGCCACCACATTTTTCTGACGTACCTACAATCAAAAATGTGGTGGTGGAGAAGAAGACGAGTTTCCCGTATAAAGAGGCTACAGTGTGTAGGTTGTTTGGAACATTCTAGTTATCTTGGGTACTTATTGTACCAGTTCATGACTTTTCTCATGAAACCAGCCATTTTTTGGTTTTTGGTATATAAACTGGTCACTAAATGGATAGCCTCAACTTTGGTGAAAAAGAAATGCATAAGCACATGACAATTCAGGATGATAATGGGTAGAGGTGGTTTGTAATGTAGAATGGGCCTTTGAGTTTCCTGTGCCCCCTCAAATAATCCCCATGTAATGAGATGATTTCATTGGTAGAGAAGAGCAGATTTTTTTAAGTGATTGGGTCAGACCTGGTAGTGGGCAACCAGAATAATCATGAACCTGTAGCATTCAGATTTACAGATACGCAGAACTCCGATCCGTGGCTGCGAAGATGTTTTTCGTGGTGTTGAAGAATATAAGGTTTGGAAAATAAGTGACAGTTCTTGTGAGGTTGAGGACACTGAAAGCATAGTCAGGAGAGTGGTAGAGTCTCTTGGCTCTTCTCCACCCTAACCTGGACTTGCTACACTCCATATTCCATTTGGCTCCATCCAGGTTTTCCCATGGAAATGCCCGCTGCTTCCTTGATCCCCTCCTGAATCAGTACCTCAATCCTCAACTATCCTGTTTCACCATTGCTTACCTCTCTCCTGAATCATTGTTTCCATATCTTCATCCTCTCCCACCCCTTTAAAACTGTGATTGTTACTTTAAAAACAGAAAACTTCTAGTCCTTGCATTCACTTTGACTACAAAGCCCTAATATTCCTTGCATTTAGCTCCATTAATGTTAAATAGTTCACACTTGTTGTTGAGAGTTTGATAAAAGTTCTGTTTGTACAGCTATTTAAGGAGAAAATATAGATGAAACATTTTGATCCCATTGAGCAATTCATCATGTATAGAATGCATCAACAATGCTTTCCATTGCTGTGGTAGAAATGCAGTATTCTGGTTAGGCAGATATTGGACTGTACTCTAAAACGTTTAAATGAGTGGGCAATTCCATGCCTTGCCTCAATTTCCTGCCCTAAAAGTGTTTCAGTGGCAAAGGAATTATCTGTTGTTGGCTAATTAACATGAGTTAGAATGCTTTTTTTGGAAAATTGCAGTAAAGTGCAAATCGGTATCCTTTCAGCAGCATAGAATGTGCCAGACAATGCTTTTGCTGAGCTGCTGTCTATTCAGAAGCTTTTCATTCCACTGGGTGTTGCAAGCTCATAGGAAAGTGAGAACCTAGCAGCAGCAAACTATACTTTTGTTGGGAGACATTTTGTAATTTGTTCTGTAACAACTTTTTGAGTTCTTTTCTACAATTTTGCCAGTGTGGTGCACCTTATCCTTCTAGTGCTACTAAATTGATAGCTGTTGTATTATTGCTAGGCCTTCAACTTAATGCATTCATGAACGTTTTATTTCTTGCACAGTTGAAATTTCCAGCAGAAAGTGTTTGGGTGTCCATGGCTATGTACGATGAAGATATTTCAAGAAACCCTTTCTACTTAGCACTACAGAAGCAGAACCCTGATATGTCCAATCGTGTAGCAGAACTGCATGGAATTGTGAGTATCTCATTAGTGTTTTTGTAAAGAGGCTTGAAATGATTTGCATTTATTTTGTTTCTTTGTATTGAAGATGAGGAATTTTCTATGCTAGGATTAGAATATTTCCAATTTTGTCTCAGTGCTCCCGTTAAGCTCTCTGGTCTGTATGTGCTTCAACTTGGCTTGCCAGACCAATGTGAATTTCCAACTTCCCACTCATGGCATCTTTGCTTCACACAGCTGATTTGATGTCAGTTGGTGTGAATTAGTTAAATTTGATTTCTTGGCCTGTTCCATATTAAGAACCAGGTTGTTACTGCACAAGCATGTTTTCACCCTTGCATAGGCATTAGAGGCTTTGATTGTGTGGAGTTTGCACGTTCTCCCTGTGTCTGGATGGGTTTCTTCTGGATGCCTCGGGTTTCCTCCAACAGTTCAAAGATGTGTGTCTTAGATTGATTGGCCATGATAAATTGCCCCGAGTAACAGGGGGATTTGCAGGGTAAATATGTAGGGTTATGGGAATAGGGCCTGGGTGGGATTATGGTCAGTGCAGACCTGATAGAATCCCTACAGTGCAAAAGGAGGCCTATGACTTTAACGTTAATGCAACAAACAATGAATTGGGATGGGGGGGTGGAGGTTAGAAATTTGAAAATGGGGAATGTGTCCACAAGCTGTTATGTATGTAACCACGGTGGGTTTTGGGTTGTGCAAGTGACCACGATTGAGAGGCGGCACACTTCATTAAAATATGCAAGTCAGCCTCCCATAGTGGAATTGGGGGCCTGATATAAATTTGGGAATCCCAGAAGTGAGAAGGAGGCAGGTGCTGTTGACTAGAGAAAGGAAATTCCTTTAAAAGCATTCTTTGAGGACCAGATGGAACAGAAATGCCACTCCCATAATACAGAATGCCCACCATACCGAAAATACGCAATATCTCAATATCACTTCCACGTACCTTCCATTTGCCTAAACGTTCCGCAAGAACTTGAGTACATTTTATATCTCTCCCTGTGGATCAGGTACTGCTTTCCAATTTGCCTTGGCGGTGACCTTAGACCCCGCTGTACATCTATTCTGCGATTGAATGACCCTGAAATCACAATCTCTTGCCTACCTCACATTCATGATTGCCTGTTGCCTCCTGCAGCTGATTTTTGCAGCTCATAGGCATGTTGGTTTGGTCAAATAATGGAAGAGAAATGAGAGAGAAATTATAATGAGATTTTGTGGTCAAAATCAGGAATACTGTACCTTGACTTTGCCTGATTTTCCCCACACCAGAGTTCCTCTGCGTCTTCCCCACCTGCCTGTAAATATCAGGGCCTTTAATTCCATCAGTCTAAGCAGGATTTAAACATAGGGTACAAAGATATAACATTTATAGGAAAACAAGGGAAAAGCCATCAGGATTCCCCACTCTTCCATACCGTCCCCCATGTCACCACCTCGTCTAATATTAGCTCTCCTGGGGAGCAAAAAAGAATGATGAAATTTGAAACCAATTCAGGAGAAACTATTCAGGCTTTCAATAAAACGATGAGACTGAGTTTACTGCTGCCCACAATTTATCAGAAACTCAGCTGACTAGAGACATAACCAATATTACTGGAAATATCTTTGAGGAACTTGACCATTTCCTTATAAAAAGGACCTAACAATTCAGCGCTCACCACTTCTCTCAGCAGTTTGTTTCAGTAAGACAAAGTGTTAAATGTTTATTTCTGCACTGTGTTTAACAAACATGATTTCCATTCATGCCATCTCCGTTTACTATAAATAATTTGCCTAACTGGATAATGAACAATCTCTTAATCACATTTTTAAAAAACTTTAAAAAATCCCTGCTATCCCTCTTTCTTCATAAAAACAAATGACTGTGGATGCTGGAATCTGAAACCAAAAGAGAAACCGCAGGAAAATCTCAGCAGGTCAGGCAGCACTGTAAGGAAAGAAATGAGCTAATGTTTCGAGTCCTGATGACCCTTTGTCAAGCATTGACAGAAGATTATCCTGGGCTCGGCTTCAGCTCTTTTATCTCCTTACAGATGCTGCCAGATGTACTGAGATTTTCTAGCATTTTCTCTTTTTGTTTCAGATTCCTTTTTTTTCAACCAAAATACATGTTATTGGAAACTATCCCTTGAACATATAGCTGTGAAATGTGATGTCACCCAGGTTGCCCTCCTCCAAACTCTGCTGAAGCTTCAGTTGTTTTAATCAGGGTTGTATTTGCTTTTGGGGGTGGGGGGGTAGGTAATGTCTCGTATATAAGACCATGTGAAATAGGAACAGGAGCAGTCATTCTGCCCTTTGAGACTGCTCCATCATTCAATAGGATCATGGCTGATCCAATATTCCTTACATTTGCTTTCCTGCCCCTTCTTCACAACCCTTGATTTCCTTACTGATCAAAAATCTATCTAGCTGAGCCTTAAATTGATGTTAGGCTATTTGGCCTATATTTACCTGCTTTTTTTTCCTTCGTCTTTCCTCCCTTTATGAAAAGGGATATCTTATTGGCAGTTTTCCAATTCTCTGGTACTTCTCCAGAATGCAAGGAATTTTGGAAAATTACAACCAATGCATCCATTATCTCTCTGTAGTTAGTTCTTTCAGGATTCCAGCATGCAAGCCATTAGGGCCAGAGGTCTTACCTGCTGTTAGCCTCATTAGTTTGTCTAATACCACTTCTTTAGCAATGGTGATGTTACTTATTTTCTCCCTCATGTTAATGGGCTGTTCAGAATATCTTCCACCTTAAAGACTGATACAAAGTATCTTTTTAACTCCTCTTCCATTTCCTTGTTCCTCATAATTATCTCCCCAGATTCATTTTCTCAGAGGCCTATGTTCATTTTGACCTCTCTTTTCCTTTTGTATATTTAAAGAAGCTCATGTTGTCAGATTTCACATTCCTTGCTAGTTTGCCCTCAATTTATTTTCTCTTTTTTTTCAGTCCTACTTTGCTGGATTCTGAATTTATCCCAGTCTTTGGGACTATGACTGATTTTTTACCTTCTTGTATGTTTTTTCTTTCAACTTAATACTGTCCTTAACTTTTTTGGTAAGCTATGGTTGATTTATCCCTCTCTTACAATCTTCCTTCCTTACTGGGATATAATTTTACTGAGTCATGAATTTCCTCCTTAAATGCCTACCACTGCTTGCTTATTTTTTCCTGCTCATAAGAACATAAGAAATAGGAGCAGGAGTAGGCCATCTAGCCCTTCGAGCCTGCCCCGCCATTCAATAAGATCATGGCTGATCTGTCGTGGCTCAGTTCCACCTTCCCGCCCTCTCCCCATAACCCCCAGTCCACTTTAGCTTACTCTACCTTCATTTTATTGTAATTTCCTTTATTTAGGGTGGCACAGTGGTTAGCACTGCTGTCTCACAGCACTAGGGGCCTGGGTTAGATTCCTAGCTTGGGTCACTGTCTGTACGGGGTCTGCAAGTTCTCCCTGTGTCTGTGTGGGTTTCCTCCTACAGTCCAAAAGGTGTGCTAGTAGGTGTGTTAGCCATGCTAAATTCTCCCTCAGTGTACCCGAACAGGCACAGGAGTGTGGTGACCAGGGGATTTTCACAGTAACTTAATTGCAGTGTTAATGTAAGCCTACTTGTGACACTAATAAATAAACTTAAACTTAAGTTAAGCACAGCTGTTTCAGATTCAAGTTTCATGCTCTCAAACAGAATACTAAATTCTGTCATGTTATGATCACTACTTCAGAGGGGATCTTGCATTCTGTAGTTATTTATTTTAGTCCTGCCTGTTTACCCATTAGCCAAGATAGCCTGTTCCCAGGTTGGCTCCATGATGTATTGCACTAGGAAACTATCCCTAATGCGCTCGATGAATTTGTTGTCCTAGTTACCCTTTCCAATTGGATTAACCCAATCAATATGAAGATTAAAGTCACCCAGAATTATTGCTCTACTCTTTTTACATGTTCCCATTATTTGCTGATTTATACCCTTTCCTATACTGTGGCTACTGTTTTGGGGGTCTATACACTACTCCTACCAATGTCTTCTTTCCCTTGTTTTTTTTTTACCTCTACCCAAATGGACTTTCCATCATCCGAGCCTAAGTTGTCTCTCACAATTAAGTCTCTGACTTAATTTCATCTCTTATTAAGAATGCTCCCCCATCGTAGAT
Organism: Carcharhinus amblyrhynchos; assembly: GCF_965287045.1. Taxonomy (NCBI): domain Eukaryota; kingdom Metazoa; phylum Chordata; class Chondrichthyes; order Carcharhiniformes; family Carcharhinidae; genus Carcharhinus; species Carcharhinus amblyrhynchos. The sequence goes on from NC_137327.1 coordinate 28,540,069, forward strand.
CAGATTAATGCCGACAGCATGGTGTTCGATCCCTGTTCCAGCTGAAATGGATCTAGTGTGTGCCCTGAGTCAAAATATCATGGCAGTTTGCTGTGGGTCAGTGAACTATTGCCAAAAACTTGTTTTTGTACTGAGAACTGAAGAAATGGGAATACGTGAAGGTTTGCTGTCAACCATCTGCTGTTTTGTTTGCAAAGTGTCTTAATTTAAACATGAGCTATGCCATAACTTATTAAAAATCTGCAGCAGCAAAACAAAACTGGGGCTGGGATTGGCTCATATAAGCACATTAGACAGACAATTTACTAAAATAAAAATTCAGCAGAAGTTCAATTGCAAAGGAGACAATTTGAAGCAATTTTGTGCTCTGTGTAATTGTTTTAAATAGTTGAAAAGAGAGACATGTTGCCAACGCTTTTGGCTCGCACTCATTTGGACAAATGCCAAATTTCAACCAATCACAACAATTCTATTGGAGAGAAGGATATTGATTGGTTGGCAAGTCAATTCTGATTGGGTGAAGCACTGGGAATTATTGGCTCCCTAATCACCTGGGTAATTTTAAAAAGGCATAAAGCTTGAATATATTTCTTTTGTTTACGGAAAACCAGTCTCTGCATTGAATGTATGTTGCTTTTTTTGCATGATATAGGAATGCATCATAAAAATGCTCTTTCCCATTGTGATAATGAGATACCCAATTTATCATCATTAGTCTAATGCTGACCATTAAACTATTGGAAATGTTGAAAAATCCATCTAGTTAGCTAATGTACTTTAGCAAAGGAAATCCGCCAGTCTTATCTGGTCTGGCCTGTATGTCATTCCAGATCAATGAATGTGGTTGAGTCTTAAATACTCTGAAATGGCCGAAAATGCAACTCAGTTCAAGTACAATTAGGAATGGGCAATAAATGCTGGTTCAACCAGTGATGCCCACATCCCATGAATGAATAAAACAATACCCTACCTGCACTATGACAATCTTTTGTTGCATGACAACAAAACATGACAACATTTCTGAAAGAAATGGCGGAGGTTATAGTGGATGCCTTGGTGGTTATTTTCCAGACATCGCTGGATTCCGGGGAAGTGCCGGAAGATTGGAAAACGGCTAACGTTACGCCGTTGTTTAAGAAGGGTGCCAGGCAAAAGGCAGGGAATTATAGGCCGGTTAGTTTAATGTCTGTTGTAGGTAAAGTGTTAGAATCCGTCATCAAGGAGGAAATAGCGAGGCATCTTGAGGGGAATTGCTTGATAGAGTGGACGCAGCACGGTTTCATTAAAGGGAAGTCGTGTCTGACAAATTTACTGGAGTTCTATGAGGATGTGTCGAGGGCTGTGGATAGAGGAGAGCTGGTGGATGTGGTCTTTCTTGATTTTCAGAAGGCGTTTGACAAGGTACCTCACAAGAGGTTATTGCAGAAGGTCAGGGGACATGGAGTTGGGGGTAGGGTGTTAGCGTGGATAGAGGATTGGTTGTCAAATAGGAGGCAGAGAGTGGGGGTCAATGGGTGCTAATCGGATTGGCGGTTGGTGACTAGTGGAGTGCCCCAGGGTTCGGTGCTGGGGCCTCAGCTATTTACCATTTATATAGATGATCTGGGGGAGGGAACCGAGTGTAGGGTGTCGAAATTTGCTGATGACACCAAAATTGGTGGAAAGGCAAATTGTACGGAGGGTGGGGAGAGTCTACAGAAGGATCTAGATAGGCTGGGCGAATGGGCCAGGAAATGGCAAATGGAATTTAATGTTGGCAAGTGTGAGGTGGTCCACTTTGGTAGGAATAATGGTAGGAAGGATTATTACTTACGTGGAGAAAAACTGCAGCAGGCGACGGTGCAGAGGGACCTCGGGGTCCTTGTGCATGAGTCGCAAAAACCCAGCTTGCAGGTGCAGCAGGTGGTCAGGAAGGCGAATGGGATGCTGGCCTTCGTAGCGAGGGGGATTGAATATAAAAGTAGGGAGGTCTTGCTGCAGCTGTATAGGGCATTGGTGAGGCCGCAGCTGGAGTACTGTGTGCAGTTTTGGGCGCCGTACTTACGCAAGGATATTTTGGCCTTGGAGTGCAGAAGAGGTTTACTAGGCTGATGCCGGAGTTGAGGGGGTTGAGCTATGAGGAGAGGCTGAATAAATTAGGCTTGTACTCGTTAGAGTTTAGAAGAATGAGGGGAGATCTCATTGAGACGTATAAGATGATGAATGGGATGGATAGGATAGAGGTGGAGAGACTCTTCCTGCTCAAAGGATAGTAGGACTAGGGGGCACAGCCTCAAGATGAAGGGGGGGTGGTTTAGAACGGAGTTGAGGAGGAACTTCTTCACTCAAAGGGTGGTGAATCTCTGGAATTCTCTGCCCGTTGAAGTGGTGGAGGCTACCTCGCTAAATATTTTTAAGAAGCGGGTTGATGGGTTTTTGATAAGAGAGGGGATTAAGGGTTATGGGGAGAGGGCAGGAATGTGGAACTGAGACACGACAGATCAGCCATGATCTTATTGAATGGCAGGGCAGGCTCGAAGGGCTAGATGGCCTACTCCTGCTCCTACTTCTTATAAGAACATAAGAAATAGGAGCAGAAGTAGGCCATCTGGCCCTTCGAGCCTGCCCCGCCATTCAATAAGATCATGGCTGATCTGTCGTGGCTCAGTTCCACTTTCCCGCCCTCTCCCCATAACCCTTAATCCCTTCTCTTATCAAAAACCCATCAACCCGCTTCTTAAAAATATTTAGCGAGGCAGCCTCCACCACTTCAACGGGCAGAGAATTCCAGAGATTCACCACCCTTTGAGTGAAGAAGTTCCTCCTCAACTCCGTTCTGAACCGCCCCCCCTTTATCTTGAGGCTGTGCCCCCTAGTCCTACTGTCTTTTTTGAGCGGGAAGAGTCTTTCCACCTCTATCCTATCCATCCCATTCATCATCTTATACGTCTCAATGAGATCTCCCCTCATTCTTCTAAACTCTAACGAGTACAAGCCTAGTTTATTCAGCCTCTCCTCATAGCTCAACCCCCTCAACTCCGGTATCAGCCTAGTAAACCTCCTCTGCACTCCCTCCAAGGCCAAAATATCCTTGCGCAGGTGCGGTGCCCAAAACTGCACACAGTACTCCAGCTGCGGCCTCACCAATGCCCTATACAGCTGCAGCAAGACCTCCCTACTTTTATATTCAATCCCCCTCGCTATGAAGTTCTTATGACAATGGACAGAAGACGAGAAATTTCAAATTTGCTGATGATACCACTGTAGTGGGTCGGATCTCAAACAATGACGAGACAGAGCACAGGGAGGAGATAGAGAATCTGGTGAAATGGTGCAATGACAATAATCTCTCAATGTCAGTAAAATGAAGGAGGTAATCGGCGACTTCAGGAAATGTCGGGAGGACATGCCCTGTCTGCATCAAAAGTGATGAAATGGAGTTGATTGAGCACCTCGAAACATGAAGCTTTCAGATCACCAACAAAATGTCTTGGTCCCTCTATGCCAATGCTATAGTTGAAAAAACTCCACCAATGCCTCTACTTTCTCAGAAGGCTAAGGAAATTCGGCATGTCCACTACAACTCCCACCAATTTTTGCAGATGTACTATAGAAAGCATCCTTTCCAGATGCATCACAGCTTGGTATGGTTTCTGCTCTGACCAAGACTGCAAAAAAACTACAAAGGATTGTGAATGTAGCCCAGTCCATCACGCAAACCAGCCTCCTGTCCATTGACTCCATCTCCATTTCCCAATGTCTCAGGAAAACAGCCAGCATAATCAAGGACCTCACGCACCCCGGACACACACACTTCCACCTTCTTCTGACAGGAAAAAGATACAAAAGTCTGAAAACAGGCACAAACCGATTTGAGAACACCTTCACTGCTGCCATTAGACTTTTAAATGGTCCTACACATATTAAGCTGACTTTTCTCCTCACCCTATCTGTAACTGCAACAATGTGGGGCGAATTCTACTGTCCAGCCCACCGCGGGAATTGGAGTGGGCTAGGGATGGACCATGGAATGATCCACTGACCTGCAGTGGGATTTTCCAATTTCAGGGTGACCAAGGCCAAAAAGTCCCACCCTACATTCTGCACCCTATCCTTCTCACCTATGTAGTCTTTGCATGGTATATTTTGTCTGTATAGCTCATAAGAAGCAATACTTTTCACTGTATCCCAATATATGTGACAAATCAATTCAATTCCACGGAGACACAATTGGAAAACAAAAATGTGGAAGTCAAACTTTGTGGTTAATACGATTCAGTTAGTCCACATCTGGCAATTGAAGATTAGGTGGTGGGGGAAAAAAAAATTCCTGCTTGAGCACAGCTTCAAAATGTTGCAGGTCTATGAGAGGTAATAAAGAGGAAAAAATCATGTATTTCCCTTGCAGTGTTAGTTATAAAAGGTCCTGATTCAGTGGGAATAAAGAAATGAACAAATATCATAAATTTAATGTTGGGTGTTTGCTAAAAAAGGTATATTTGTAGCAGAGACTTTACAGATGGAAGAAAATAATTAATTTTTTTGAGCAAGCTTTCTGAAGTGGATAAATATTATATCAAGAAATAGGGGCAGGAGTAGACCATTCAGATCATTGAGCCAGCTGCAACATGTAGTTAGATAATGGTTGATCTGATTGTTGTCTTAACAGCAGTTTTTTGCCTATTTCCCATAACCCTTAACTCCCCTGTCAATTAACAACCTATCTAACTTAGGCTTAAGTATATTCAATGACCAACATCCCTTACTTTCTATGATGTGAATTGCAGATGATTGATCTGAGAAAAGAAATTCCTCTTCTGTCTTAAGTGAGAGACCTTATTTCTAAACTGTTTCCTAGATTCCCTATGAAAAGAAACATCCTGCCATCATCAATGCTGTCAGGCCCATCAAAATCTTGTTTATAAATAAGATCACCTCTCATTCTTAAACTCCAATGAGTATTGGCCCAATCTTTCCTCATAAGACAACTCCGAACCTTCTCTGAACTGCTATTGTTTTTTTTAAATATAGCTTACTTTCTTTAATGAAAGGAATTAGAGATTAATTATGTTTGAGTTAATTTGCACAGACTTAGAAAGAAGTCATAGACTGCAGGCTTTGTATCTGTGTATTAAATCCAGACAAGCCAGTCTGTGGGATGTAAGCCTCAGTGGCTACTTCATATTAAAATGGTGAGGGTTAGTTGAATCATCCCAGAGGCTTCTTAATTGTTTTGAAAATTGTAGGAGATATTTTCTTTTAATCCACAACTTTCAAACATGGAGGATGGGTGCCAGTTGTGCTGACAGGTGATTTGCTAGCCCTGAACAATGAAAAATTCAGAGGAACTGGTTTCCTGTGTGCTGAGAGCATGGAAAATAGTACATCCGTTGCTTTCTATCAACCAGCTAAGTTTGAGGGAAATAGCTTGGAGTGGTATGGGAAGACTTTATCAGAAAGCTGACCAGGAAAAAGCTATGATGTGGAAATGCTGGCGTTGGAGTGGGGTGTGCACAGTAAGAAGTCTCACAACACCAGGTTAAAGTCCAACGGGTTTATTGGTTCTGTTTGTGATGTGTTTGCGAACCCAACTCTCCACTCATCTGATGGAGTAGAACTCCAAAAGCTCGTACTACTAAATAAACCTGTTGGACTTCAACCTGGTGTTGTGAGACTTCTTATCAGGAAAAAGCAAAGACAATTTGCTAATTTTGAATTGTGCTTTTCTACTCCTCTTGTTGATGAGGACGGAGCTGTGGTTAGTTAAATCAACATGAAATTTGATTACGTTTATTACTGTCCACATTATTTTGTTGTACATAAAATACCTGAATAATTTATATCTGACTTCATCTGATTAAAGTCTTGCAGCTTGCCTTCAGGAAGATGGGAGAAGTATGTGTAAGGGCATGTGACAGATATCATTCATTTCAGATCTCTGTTTTTGCATTGCTGCATCATATACTTTACTCTCCAGTACAAAACTCTGGTGCGGCCGCACTTGGAGTATTGCGTATAGTTCTGGTCGCCGCATTTATAAGAAGAATATGGAGGCATTGGAAAGGGTGCAGAGGAGGTTTACCAGGATGTTGCCTGGTACGGTGGGAAGGCCTTATGAGGAAAGGCTGAGTTATTTTCGTTAGAGAGAAGAAGGTTAAGAGGTGACCTAATTGAGGCATACAAGATGATCAGAGGATGGATAGTGAGAGCCTTTTTCCTTGGATGGTGATGGCTAACACGAGGGGACATGGCTTTAAATTAAGGGGTGGTAATTATAGGACGGATGTCAGAGGTAGGTTCTTTACTCAGGGGGTAGTAAGGGCATGGAATGTTGTGCAGCAGTTGTGGACTCGCCAACTTTAAGGGCGTTCAAATGGTCAGCGGATAGGCATATGGATAACATTGGAATAGTTTAGGTTAGAGGGTCATTAGATTGGTTCCACTGGTCGGCGCAACATCGAGGACCGAAGGGCCTGTACTGCACTGTAATGTTCCGTGTTCTATGTATCAAATTATATAACATAAATAAGAATGAGTTAACTGTTCAAGACTGATAGGATTCAAGGGTTGGATATGGCATAGGGACATAGTTTGGACACTGTACATGTTGTATTTCTTTTGTAATTGGATCTTCTCAAAGATACTGCACAATTATGTAAAAAGAGTAATCCTTAAAATGTGAATTCATTGCAAATGGATGTACCACATGTGGTCTTGGAGCTTTGACAAATTTGTGAACCAGGTAATTTTTGCATTTATATAATTTGTGTGCTATTTGAATGTTGGAGGCTTTGAAATTTGGACAGGAGTACTTTTATCTCATTGGTGAATAAGTTGTCAAAATTCCAAGATATTTTAGTACAAACAACATGAGATACTTACAAAATATGGCAACATTAATTTAAACTTTATACCAGGCCTGTGAGGTTCCATGAGATGGACAGTTGTCCATGAAAGCGCAAAACATAAAACACTTTCACGACAATATATCTTGCACAAAGATGTTAAGCAAAACATTTTATTGTTAACTAGATTAATGTTGTAGTATTTTGTATACTTTATTTGTAGAGTGGTAAATTAGTTTGAAAGACATTGCCCTGTAGCAATAAGGCATATGAAGTCTGCAAGTGTGCTCAGAATTTGTGAATAGATGTATTAAAGTTTATGTTGGCCCTATTATCTCTTACAAAATATCTAGAAAAACAGCTAGAAACTAAGAGTGGCTGAGCAATTTAAGTTCTTGTATCTATTTTTGGGTGTTAAGTCAAAGTTGGGGAGATGAGTACTGGATCAACCCTGGAAGGTGGCAACTGTTGAATTCTAGGTGTGCAAGGTAACACTTGAAATAGAAATTGGATGCCCCGTAGATGTCAATTGAGTTCCTATGGCCAGTTGTAGGATTCCAATTGATTGGTCAGCAAATGGGAGAAGCATGCACCGTTCTTGCTTTTGGTTATTAAGGAGCCGAAACAGCAATCTGTATGGTCACGTTTCTGAACTTGTTGGTTGGGTTGATGATAGGAAAGAAAATGTCTCTTATGCTACATTGTTCTAAGGGGCTGGGTTGAATTATGGTAATAGTAAACAAAACTGGCAGCAAAAATGTAAAAATATGTACTAAACAGCAGGATGGGAATTTTAAGGACGGTAATAGTTAGGGGTGCAGTTGAGGGCTGAGGAGATGTTCAGAATTTAAGGATTGTTCCTTCCAGTAGCTTCAACTGGTTAAAATCTTGGAAACATGAATTGGGAACTGTAAATTATATAAGATATAACTTAAATGGTTTTGGTTACATTTAGTATTATTTTGTTGTGGGAATACATGATACAATAGAAAACAATCTAATTGCTGGAAGAACAACAAGTCTGTATGATATACAAGACTATTTCAGATACTGTACTTGAAGTGGGAATTGTCTATCGTTTGTATTTTGGGGAAAAGCTAAAGGTTTTTTTTTAATTGCTTCATAGCCTAGTTTCCCTATGTGTTTGTTCTATAAATATCCTCTTTTTTTCCTAGTTTTAATTGTTAAGGCTTTCGCTCCTAATAAAGTAACATTTTCACATTGATTTTAGGTACTAGTGCCATGCAAAGGCAGTTTGTCACGAGGGAGCCTTGCTGCTGCCCACTTTGAGTCTTATATCTTGCAGCCCGTGGATGATACAGCCAGTAGTAGTTACCGGACATTAAATGGAAAGGCAAGTGGTTCCTTTAATATGCTATGCTCCTTTTATCTGTCCTGTTATGTTTACCTTAAATATTTTCATCCTGAATGAGATTGCCTTTACCTCATATCTCATGTTTATTTTACTGAAGAATGATGGAAAAATAATCCTTGATCTGCAGTGTTGATTTAGACTAATGAAAATAAAATGTGGTGGCCAACAACAGCAATGTCTTATATTTGTTTACAAATCTTTTTGTGGCCTCACTCTCCATATTCATAATCTCTTTGAGCCCCACAACCCGCATATCTTTTTTCTCTAATTCTGGATAATTTTAGTTGTGCTACCATTGGTGGCCATGCCCTCAGTTACATGGGCTCCAAGCTCTGGAATACCTCTTGCACCTCTCTACCTCTCTGCCGTGCTTTCCTCTTTTAGAAATTCCTTAAAACCTTTTGCCAAGCTTTGGTGATCTGACCCTTATGTGGCTCAGGCTCCTTCTTTGTTTTAAAATGCCCCAGTGAAGTACCTTGGACAATTCATTATTGTTATCTGACTGTAAACTTCAACCTTTGCCCAGTTCTTTTCTTAGTGTGACAAACCAAAGGCCAGGATTTGACTCAATTCACTTAAATGAACTATTTCTCTTTATTCAGTACTTAATAAAACTCACATTAGTTGTAACACTTTAACTCATTTTGACCGTAAGCCTTTAGTTCTAAGCTTTCTTGACTGAAAACAGATACTACCCAGTTTGAGCAAATTGGTCAGGCCTCACTGTATAAGAAATACGGCAGGAAACTTCAGCGTCGGGCAAGTCTAACATAGTCCAAACATCTACCCTTATTTGGTCAACATGGGAAGTATTGGTCATATCTCCCAGGACAAGTCATGATTCACTGCAGCCTTTCTGATCTGCATCTGTGTTTAATTGTAACTTGACCAAAATTCCCAGCATGCTTGACTTCCATTGTCACTATTACCTTCACAATTAATATTGATGTTGCCCCCGGCTACGTTATGTTTAAGTCGCTATATCAATATAAACTGTTGTTGACATGGTAAATATACTCTGATGGATATTGTAGATAATTTGGGAAATTTTGATTCATTGTTTAAACATTTTTTTTTTCCCCTCACTGTAAATAATTTGCAATTCCAGGAAATAACCATCAGAGGAAACCTAGTTAGTTTGGGTGTTGGTTTTAGCTCACCATGTGCAATACGAATCCTTTTTGAAGAAACTTTCTACAATGAGAAAGAGGAAAGTTTCAGTATCTTGTGTATTGCCCGACCGTTGGAAAAGGGTTCCAGTCTGGGTAAGTGAATGAAAATCTGTATGCTTTCCTTGCCTATGTTAAGTTCATAAATGATGAGCATATCCTTGTGTATGCATAAGGTTGCCGTCACTTTCATTAAAAAGTGCTATTGGACAGCAAAGTTTTGCATAGGGATTGGCATCTAATAGTAGTTCATTTTGGTTATCCATATGTAATCCAAGTGAGAGGCTGGTATTTAATGATGTGTTGATTTCCTCCTTTTAATATTTATAATATTTATTCGATAATATATTTTAAACTTTATATCTTCTAATTTTATTTAACTCGGCTGGTATCTGTCATAGCCACAACTTAGCAGCCTTGGCACCCAAAGTACTCCTGCTAATCGCTACCCCTCCAACCCCACTCCCACTGCTACAAAGTGGTTAACTTTTAAAATAAAGCTTGAACTGGATATGAGAATGTTTTCAAATGTTATTCATAGGCAAGGTCATTAAACTGTCTTATTGTAACATTCCTTTACAACACCCACGTAGTTTGCTTTCTTGTCTGATCTCTTGCTCTTCCCTTCCTCTGTTGCCTTTTACACTGAATTTATCATCACTTCAACTATAAAAATGCAAAATTTCTACAAGCTAGCTTTTGCACTGTTCAACTGAATGAACCAAAGTAGTCTTCTGAATGACAACAGCCCTGAATATTTAAAGTTTGTTCTTTGCACCTAGTATTACAAAACCAAATGTAATGATTAAAAGAAGTGACATAACAGGGAAATGGCCTGGCTTTTCAAGGAGTTCTGACAGCCATGCTCATGCAACACAGGACAGAATAGGCCTCTTCAGCTGCCGTATTATTACAGAAATTCTAAAATTTGCATCTATCTGGCAATGTGGAAAATTCCCCAGCTGTGTCCTGTACACATTGCAACCCAGCCAATCGCCCCATCAGTCTGCTCTTGACCATCAGTAAAGTGATGGGAGGGCCATCAATAGTGCTATCAAGCAGCATTTGCTCAACAATAACTGCTCACTGATGCTTAGTTTGTATTCCACCTAGCTCATGACCTCATTACAGCCTTGTTTCAAACATAGACAAACGAGCTGACCTCCAGAGGTGAGGTGAGACTGACAGTCCTTGATATCAAGGTCACGTTTGACCGAATACACCGTCAGGCAACTGTTGCCAATCTGGACTAAATGGGAATTGAGGCGAAAACTCTCAGCTAGTTGGACTCATCCCTGGCACAAATGAAGATCAAAAGTATGGACGTTTGCTGATGGCATAACGTTCACTATTCACAGCTCCTCAGACACTGAATCAGTCCATATTCAAGTGTAACAAGACCTGGACAATATCCAGGTTTGGACAGATAAGTGACAAACAACATTCAGGTCACAAGTGCCAGGCAGTAATCATCTCAAACAAGAGACAATCTAACCATTTGCCTCTTGACACTCAATGACATTGCCGTAAATGAATCTGCAAGGAGTAAATCAATATGCAAAGAGTTACCGTTGACCATAAACTGAATTGGACCAGCCATATAAATACTCTGGCTACAAGAAGAGATCATGGCTAGGTATCCTGCGTCTCCTGTCTCGCCAAAACCTGTTCAGTCTGCAAAGCACAAGTCAGGAGTGTGATGGAATATTCTTCCCTTGCCTTGACGAGTACAGCTCCAACAATTATCAAGAGGCTTGACACCATCCAGGACAAAGCAACCCACGTGACTGGCATGCCTTCGACAAACAATATCTCCCTCCATCACCGACACACATTAGCCATCAGTTTACCAAATCTCCTTAGGCAGCACCTTCCAAACCCACAACTACTATCATCTGGAAGGACAAAGGCAGCAGATACCTGGGAACAACACCACCTGGAAGTTTCCCTCCAGGCCACTCACCATCCTGCCTTGGGAATATATCACTGTTCCTTCATGTTCCTCAGTCAGAATCTTGGAACTTTCTCTCTAACAGCACTGAGAGTGTACAGATACCACGTGAATTGCAGTGGTTCAAGAAGGCAGCTCACCAGCTGCCTTCATGGCAATTAGGAATGGGTAATGAATGCCAACCTAGCCAGTGAAGTACATATCCTTTGAATGAAAAAAAAACAAAGTTCAATGAGTGCATGATCCTTTGCATTGTTCAGTATGCTTGCTACATTTTACATTTGCTAAAATCTTTTTATTTTTAGATGAAATTCCAGCTCCTGTGGATTCCTATTGCTTGAAAAATTTTGAGGATGCTAAAGAATTCTTGGGTCGACAGTTATCCAAAGTTGATAAATACATTGAGGCTTTCCGAAACTCGTTTAAAGAGCTTGAAATGAAAAGTCTACGACATCATATAGTTAGTAACTGTTATTTTGTGTTCCGTTTTCTCTAGTGATATGGGTCAGGTTTATTTTGCAGTTTCACTATTAACGTTAATTTGAGAGGTGAAGGACATCTTTATTTCTCTTTCTTGTGCTAGTGTTGACTGTGAAGTTCATGGAAAATGTTACATCAATGTACATAATGTTTTAACAAGTTGAGGACTGATCAGAGAAAGAAACAAGGTGACAGTCTCTTGTCAGACATTTTTGTCAGCTATTGACCATTAGAAAATGTACACGTTCTAATAAGTGGCAGCTGGGACATTAGACATATGATTTAAATCATACATATTGATGCTTAGGACTTAAAATATGCATTTAATTCAATATTTGCACCAACATCTTGGTAACTTGTAAACTAGTGCTACCAAACTTGTACTTTTCTTTCTTCTTTAAAGTTTCCTGAGTTAAACTGAGGATGTATTAGTTTTCTAACTCTGTACCTTTTCGCTCTAACCTTGGAACTCCTTGGGAAATGTAACTGGTTGTTTCAAAATTGGCAGCAATAATTAGAAAAATAGTAACGGTTGTCTTCATAAAGAATTCATATTACTTGGATTGTGGAAGCAGTTCACAAGGATTTCATCCAAATCTTAGATTTGCCCATATTCAACAATGATTCATGTTGTTATTACTTATGATGTCAATCTAGTTTTTTTTCTGATAAGTTTATCCTATGGCTTGAGTCTGTCTGGTAAATTTAATGTTGGCTGTTTTCACTTGTTAAAATATTTGTTTTTTCTTTTGTATGATATCTTTCACTATGATTGTAACATAAAAATAGATTTTAAAATGATTCTACTTGTGATCTCCAGTTTTTGAAAACACATGCTTTTTAAATATAAAAATCCCAGCAAGGGTTTTGGTGTAAATAACCAACTAGTTATGTCAAATAAAGGATATTCAGGTTTCTGTGATATTACCACAGAGGTTATAGTAAATAAATGTAGCCCTTAGCAAGGAAATTGAATGTAGCAAAAATTTGACTGGTGTTTTGAAAATGCAGAATTCTTACTTGCCTGAATGCTGTACCAAACATTGGCGATAACCTGCAAGGTGCTTAATGTATGAATCAACTGGGCTGCAGCCGGCTTTCCTTCCACAAGCATGTAAATCACGGTTTTCTGTTAATGTTTGAGCTGGAAGTTGGAAGACGTATGGAGCACTACATAAATAGAGTGGTATTATGAGTAGTAATCTAATTTGGTAGATTCAATTAAACAACCCATATATACTCAACACCAAGTGAACTTTTTACTTTAAAGCAGCTAACATCAAATGCACTTCGACTATAAGCTTAACATAATGGATTTCCTTTATTTTTAACAAAACAGGATGAAGTAAATGCACTCTATACGAAATGCCTTCAATACCTACTAAGAGACTCACGATTGGTAAGTTCTTTTTGTTCTGCCTCCTCACTATGTTTAGAAAGTTAGAAAAATGCATGTGTTTTAAACTGTTCATTGATAACTGACTAACATTTTCTTTTGTGTAATGTCTTTTATCTTTAGAAAATCTTGATCAAGCAGGAGATGCAAATGGCATTGTTGAAACAAGCTGTTGAAGTATGTAAACAAGTTCTTAATTCATCTTTAGAATCACTTCTCGTAGCCTGAATTTTTCATCCCTCAGGCGCGTACTCGGTGGGTGCAAAATGTACTTCGGCTGCTGTCGACCCCAGATCATGATTTCATGCTGGCTGGTCAGTTAATGGGCAGCTAACATTGGGAATGTGCTGGGAAAGGCTGAATGCTACAGGGAAGGTGGGAAGAGGGTGGGCATAGAGAAAAGGGAGGATGCAGGCTGGTGCTTCTAATGAGCCCCCTTGGATTGTGTGCGTGGGGTGAGGGGAGGTGGGGAAATAGCTGCTGCGCAACTGTCTCAAGGAGAAAAATGTGATGGAAAACTATGTACAGAGTGTCTAGGCGGCACATTCAAATACAAACCTCAGTCCTTAAACACCTCCTTTATTTTTATTTCAGCCTGGACATTTCATCCTGTTCTGGATCGGGGTCAAAATGTAAAGGCTGTCTGGCTAATTGGCCCATTTGACAGCCAGAAAAAAAAGATGGGCCAATTGTGAACAGTTGGTCCCTTGGACTAAGTTCCCTGCTTGACTGTTTTTGGGCATGTTTCTAACTCGTGTGCGCCCGCTAACTGAAATATCGCACAAGTACATGGTGACATCAGGACGCGTGCCTGATGTCTTTCCATGCAATTTCATGCACTTCTGTGTCAGTACCTGCCCTTCTGAGCATCTTAGAATTTTGGCCCATAATTTAGTAATGTTCAGTAGAATGCTGGGACTGTTATGTGTTTATAATTAATCCTGCAGATGTATGTACTTCATGGTATCCATGATCAAATATTCAAGAGTGTAGGATCAATAGAAGCCAGTCAGGTATGATTTACTTTTTATCTTATCTTTTTGACACTATTGCAGTTTTATTTGCAGTATAACTAGATAAAGTTGATACACTTTACTTGGATCCAATCTTTTAAAGCTTGTGTTGTTCTCGTGTGATAAAATTTCATAGCTTTCAATAGATACTTAAGATGAAGGTGCATTGAAATTTTAAATCTTGAGCAATATTTTGATAAATAAATGTTAGCATTCTGAACAATGGACTACAATTAATGCTATCACTCCTTACATGTTTTTGCTGTCTGTTTATTTGAAGGATGCTGCTTTTAATAAAACAACCCGAAGTTTGCAAGACCTTCAATTAAAAGATTTAGGAATCAAGTCACAATTCAGGTAAGATATTCGTAGCTTTAAGTGCCCACTAGAAATAGGTAAAATCCTAATTTTTGTGAACTTTTTTGTGCACAAATCCATTAAGGATGCTCCAAGTTTTGTGTTACGTTCAAGTTAGCTTTGTTATTGGCTTTCCTTGAATATTAAACTCGGCACACGTGTGCTTTCTGCTTTGAAATAGAAACTATTTAATAATTGTAAATGTTTTCAGTAACAAAAATGTCTTTGCTTTTCAAAAAGGTTTAGTTGTCCTTTTAAAGCTAGTGAATATCCCCTCTTCGTACCAGTTGAATAGGTGTTCTGCAAAGTGGGCTTTGGCAGATGTGGTTCTGATGAGAGATCATCATCAGTCTGAAATATTAACTGCCAGAGATGCTGTCAGATCTGCTGACTATTTCAGCATTTTCTGTTTCTAATTTGGCAGATATGAGCCTTGTATTGCTACTTTATCCTAAATAAGTTTGTTGTAATTTTAATAGATGTAAACATAGCAGTGTGGTGAATGGAAGCTCTAATTTAATAATGGAATACCAGTTTATCTCCATAGCTCTCCAGTAGTGAGTTTTTTCATTGCTGACATGTTGCATTGAGGTGCTGTCAGTCTCCAAAGCCTTCAACAGATTTTTACCAGTAGCATTGGCAGGGATAGTCTTTGTGGCACAAGGCAATCACAGGAAGGACAAAAGGATGAATTCTGAAGTAACCAATAGAATTTTTTTCCATTGACCGAGGTATAGTTAATAATCGCTTTACAAATATTTCTACTTGCATCAAAGGAATAATGGATGTGAATGTGGATAAGCTGCATTTTACAGCTTTTACAAATAAAGGCTAAAAGAGTAACTAGGGAGAGAGTAGGGCCTCTTATGGTCATCTAAGTGCGGATCCACAAGAAATGGGTGAGATCCTAAATGTATATGTCTCATCAGTATTTACTATTGAGAAAAGCATGGATGTTAGGGAACTTGGGGAAATAGTGATGTCTAAAGAAGTGTACATATTGCAGAGAAGGAGGTGCTAGAAGTCTTAAAGCGCATCAAGGTAGATACGTGCCTAGGACCTGATGAACTGTACTCCAGGACATTGTGGGAGGCTGGGGAGGAAATTGCGAGTCCCCTAGCAGAGATATTTGAATCATCGATAGTCACACGTGAGGTGCCTAAAGATTGGAAGATGGCAAATGTTGTGCTTTTATTTAAAAAGGGTTGCAGGGGAAAGCCTGGGAGCTATGGGCCGGTGAGCCTCACATCTGTGATGGATAAGTTGTTGGAAGGTATTTTGAGAGACGGGATCTACAAGCATTTAGAGATGCAAGGACTAATTAGGGACAGTCAGCATGGCTTTGAGAGTGGAAAATCATGTCTCACAAATTTGATTGAGTTTTTTGAAAGGGTAACCAAGATGAGGGCAGTACAGCTGATGTTGTCTACATGGACTTTAGCAAGAACTTTGACAAGGTACCGCATGGTAGGTTGTTGCTTAAGGTTAAATCTCTCGGGATCCAGGATAAGGTAGCCAAATGGAAATAAAATTGGCTTGAAGACAGAGGTTGGTTGTAGAGGGTTGTTTTTCAAATTGGAGGCCTGTGACCAGCAGTTGCCTTAGGGATCAGTGCTGGGCCCACTGTTATTTGTCATTTATATTAATGATTTGGATGAGAATATAGGAGGCATGGTTAGTAAGTTTGCAGATGACACCAAGATTGGTGGCGTAGGGGCAAGTAAAGAAGGTTATCTCGGCTTGCAATGAGATCTTGATCATTTGGGCCAGTGAATTGGGCTGACGAATGGCAGGTGGAGTTTAATTTAGATAAGTGCGAGATGATGCATTTTGGTAATTTGAACTAGGGCAGGACTTACTCAGTTAATAGGGCATTGGGGAAAGTTACAGAACAAAGAGATGTAGGGGTACAGGTTCATAGCTCTTGAAAGTGGAGTCACAGGTGGACAGAGTGGTGAAGAAGGCATTCAGCATGCTTGGTTTCATTGGTCAGAACATTGAATACAGGATTTGGGACGTCTTGTTGAAATTGTTTAAGACATTGGGAAGGCCAAACTTGGAATACTGTGTACAGTTCTGATCACCCTATTATAGAAAGGATATTACTAAACTAGAAAAAGTGCAGAAGAGTTTTACTAGGATGTTACCAGGACTTGATGGTTTGAATTATAAGGAGAGACTGGATAGACTGGGACTTCTTTCTTTAGTGTCCAGAGGGACAATTTTTTTACACAGTAGTGAGCAAGCTGCTAGAGGTAGTAGACGAGGTGGATTCAATTTTGTCTTTTAAAATTGTTTAGACAGTTACATGGGTACAATGGGTATAGAGGGATATGGGCCAAATGCAGACGATTGGGACCAGCCTAGGGGTTTAAAAATAAAAGGGCAGCATGGACAAGTTGGGCCAAAGGCCTGTTTCCATACTGTAAACCTCTATGACTAAAATATTAACCCTATTGGAAGACATTTGTAACCAAACTGAGTACTGATTTTAATTCCATGCAAGATTGTGATTCTGCAAATTTCTACCTTTTATGTAACATTGTGGACACTTTTGAGCCTACATTAGCCTGCAATGAGTGAATGTGTGCCCTTTAAAAGGGAAGGTGAATATTACCGGAGCAGGCAGGTGTGGGTGCTCATTTGTTGGAAGGAATATGCAGAGCATGTATGCATGGCCAAAACAGTTGATCTGCCATTGTACTCGGTTTCCTGGAACTATGTAATACTGTCGCTCCCTCTTCCTTGTCTCCTATCCTGTACCCCCAGATACATCGGAAGGTGACCTGACTTATGCAGTGACTCTGCGAGGTGAAAATTCCGAGCAGGACGGGTTATAAACGTTACTGTGATAGGAGCTGGAGTGTTTTTTTTCCATGCCACCTGATTTACTTAAGGGTTTCATAGCTGCTATGAAGAGCTCTAAATAAATCAGTGTAAAAGCAGGAAACAACTGAAGTCTGATACTTTTAAAAATACTGTTGAATCATAGACGGTATTGTCATTCCTGTGAATTTTTGACCTAATAAAATTGTGATAATATAAACAGTGTTCTAAGCTGATGATTGTTTAATATTTCAGTATTAATATCCCTCGTGCCAAGCGGGAATTAAGTCAGCTGAACAGGTGTACTAGCCCGCAGCTTAAACTGATCTGCTTACGAAATGTGGTACATGCAGTCATGCAGTCACCAAGCCAACGAGGTCAGTATTTTAAAAATGTTTGGGGTAAAAAGCATTGTTCATGCTTTGCTTTATATTATTTCTCACCCACATGTTTGGATAATCTATCATAGATATAAGTATACATTAAGGTGCCCCAGAAGATGCTGAGGGAACCCACCCCTCCTCTCAAGACTCCATGCAAAGACTGTACAGCAATTGCTTTAAATTACATAAACTGGATAGTGTTTTCAATTGGAAATGTTGACAAAGTGCTTGAAATGCTGGAATTTTTATTTCTACGTTGAAGCAGGGCTTTGATGGGTTTAAGGTTGTAAATTGGCTCCTAGTTATTAACCTTTTGCTGATTAAAGTGCAACTAGATAACATTGGGGTTCCAAATGCTTGAAAAATGTTAACCTGTGTGAGATTTAAGTGTATTACAGACTAATTTAAATGTTGGATTTCAATGGGCAATTACTCTGCATTAACCTGATATTTTTAAATTGACATCTCCCTGGCTCCTCAAAGTGGCTAGTGCCACTGGTACCATAAAAATAGTTTTCTCTTGTCTGATTCTGCTGCACTTGATGATTTAAGGCCTCAAGCATGCTGCATACATGGGTCAGCGGGTCAGGTGAGGTATATACAATGAAAGTAAGAAGGAGGATTGCCACTCCTCCTTGAATGTTCTGGCATATTGTATACATTATTTATGAAGCACAAGGACTCATGATTTTCTGCAACAACAATGCCTTAACTTAGACTGCTGGGCACTCCAATCCTTCAATGGCAAATTTATGCCTCAATTTTTGTTGGAAAACTGATTTACATTGCGCCACAATCAATCAGAATTGGTCCACCCAATGATTTGCATCGACAAAGAGATGGAAGCTAGGGATTCCAGCCATATGTCCTGAGTCAGTGGTCTGCATCTATTTTGCAGAATGGAGGTCTCGCTGCATTAAAAATGAAACTATCATGGTTGGATCTAAAAAATGCAACTATTTGATTAGTTTGTATTTATCCTGTCCCAGTTGGAAACCTACAATGAATTGGCAAAGTAGTACTTTATGGGGGCACTATCTAAGCTAATTACCACACTATAATTTATCAGCACTTGTGTCACTTAAACATTTATTTAACAAACTTGTTCTACTTCTGCTCCATAGAGATATAAATAACAATAGACAAATACACATTTATATTTACAGTTTCTGGACAGTTCATTTTTGAGTCTGCACTAGAATATTGAGCCTAATTTGCTTCATGTGTTGTACTTTTTTTATATTAAATGCAGCTATGAAAAAAAATCAATTCATAATATACAACAAGATAAATTTCAGTTTAACTAGCCATCCTTTATAAGTAAATTTATGTGCATACAAATAACTGCTCAGTCTAATGCTGTAATCCAAGCAATTTGATATCTACATCCATTCCTAAAGTGTATTCGCATTACTTAACACAACCAAAGATAATGCGTAAAGTAAATACAATTAATAAATAAACCTGTTAATGAGATAAATGTATTTTGGTATTCAGGTTGGTTAGATTGGAATGATTGAAATTAATGATAAGCATATACTGGTAAATATAGTGTTCGCATATTGGTGCTTTTTACACCAAATAGAAATATTATTAGCACTAACAAGAAAATTGGCATGCATTATTTCAAAATTAATATTACTATAGCTTGAACGTTTACTATTTGAAATAGCAATAGCCAAAAAGTTTTTGATTTCAAAGATTATGTAATAGTGTTTTCAAATCTTTATTATATAATTTACTTGTACCATTAATTGGGAGAGTTTACTTAAAAATAACCAAGCTTTTCTTTAAGTGGCAATCACAGTATAGTAGTGTAAATTCAGCAAATTCACAATTACTGTTAATTTCAATTATTAGGGATGGAGATTGCAGGGTAGGTTCTGCATAGCATGTTAATTGCTTGGCAAGGGAAACTGAGGAATAGCACATAGGTCCCAGGAAATTTTGGCTTGATGTAAATAATAGTTTCAATCAATCTTGCCATAATTTCCTGGGACTTTTACACTGCAAAACAAGTCTTGTGATGCACTAGTACATGTGCCATTACATGAATTTAAAAATACTGTCCAAGAATTTGATGGGACTGTGTACAATTGTGCTTGACAAATATACTACATACAAACAATGTCAAAAACTTTCTTTTTTTAATTTTTAGTTAACTTACATTCTATGTCTGCTGATGATCTGCTGCCTGTCCTGCTTTATTTACTGGTCAAAACAGAAATCCCAAACTGGTAAGTTTATTAATATTCAAACTGTTGTTTGGTACTACAGAACTTGAATATTGCTGAAAAAAGATATGCTGTCAAAAATGTTCAGTTTTTGCACTCACGAAGGTAACTTGCAAGAACACCGAATGTAAAGGGAGCAAAAATTTATACTTTGTAAGAAGCGAGTGTTGTATGATTGTTGGAGGTATTGCAATGGAGATGACTAATGGTTAACTCTCAAGATTTGTTTAAATTCAAACCAGACATGGTAACCAAGTCAAAGTGATGCCCTGAGGAATGAGCCAGAGAATGGCTGTCACCTGTTTTTTTTCATTGTAACTGGGGTGTGTGTAGGTTCTTTCTACCTGCGAATGTACCATATGTATTAATATATTGTAATTTTAGCATTTGTAATTGTGCCCACTGTGAATCTGAATGATAATCTTAAATTAGTTGTCAACATAGTTCTTGACACACCCAGGATTATTGGCTTCTATGCATGGAACATTGATGAAAAGTTTAGCAATGTCAAATGAGCACATGGGCATGGCACTTCCTGCATGATCTTTGCAAATGTGAAGGAACCCTTCACAGTGTATATGGAAAGCCTCCTCAAAACTGGTTGTAACAACCTGTCCAACCATTTGGCAAAGTCCTGTTATGTAGAACCTGTCAAAGGACCAAGGTGTTCCAGTCTCATCCAACACGGAAATCTTAATGGGCGGGAATGAAAATTTAGTGGATCATTTAAAGGTCCATTGACTTCGGGCAGGAATTTCCTGTCTTGGTGGCACAGGAGACTGGAAAATCTTGTCCAAGATAGGATGTAAAGGGACATCACTTCTGTGTCTTGAGTGAACCGTGTGGATGAGTCCTATCATATATGTCATCTGGCAGCTTGTTGCTCTTACACAAACCAATAATCCTTTTTTTTAAGCTTTCAAGCAAGGCTGTACAGTTATATGAAGTGGCAGGTGCAATAGATACAAAAATGGGCCTTTTATTAAGAATAGCATGCATTTCATTGATATAGTCACGCTCGTTAAGGATTACTATTTCAGCCCTTTGTCAAGATATACGTGTTTGTGTAACTTTGAGGTCTCTGAAAACTACTAGATACTCATGTTGCATGTGAAGATCGGCGAAGTCATTCCGTATCTTGTAATAGGCACACTCTCTAGGTCAGCTAGGCGCACTTTCAATGATTCAGCATCTTCAGTGAAGTCTGGTTTGTGGTAGGATAGCTGGGAGAAACCATGCATAAGAACAAACTCATGAATTGTCTTGATGAGTGCAAGATGGAAAATCTTGACAATGTGTATCTGCAGTACCCCAATGTTCAAATTAAAATAGTGATCTGTTGGTGTTAATACGATTGGGAACTAAAATATTCATAACTGTTTGCATGTTAATACTTGAATTCTTTGTGTTTTCAAAGAAAATATATATTTTATTTCACTAATAACCTTTTTTGCAACTGACTCAAGACATCCCTTGCACGTTTCTATGTTAAGTATCATACGTACATTTTTTAAAATTACTTGTAACTACTCCCATGTAGCAAACTGATTCAGATTGAACTCACCGTTTTGGAATTGAAGCGATTTAATATCCAGAGGAAGCAGTTAATTGAGCAGTGAATACCACTCCCCCACCTGAATAAAGGAATTCTATATTATCCATGGCACTGTCTTCGGATGAGGTTGGGACTGAGATTCCATACAACCGTTTATGTGGACTTGAAAGACCCATGATACTGTTCTTATGTCTTGCCTAAACAATCACCGCAAGTGATCATGCACCAATGTTTTCTGTTTCGGATCCTGTATGCTAATTGTCTAATGTTTGTGCCCACAAAATAACAGACTCCACTTCAGAAATAATTCAGTGGTTGTGAAGAACTTTAGGATATGAATGATTCCCTTTCCTATAGTCTGTGATATTGAATGCTTCATAACTGCTCTTGGCTGTTTTCTTGCAAGGATACTTCTGTCACTTATAAAATTTTCAAAATATTTAACTGTTTAAGAGTTGTTGAGAATAGTTACTGCATCTGGTGAAACAGACAATCAATATTTTGTATGTAACAGCAAAAATCTATTTAAAAATATTTATAAACGTTTTTTCCATTACAGGATGGCCAACCTCAGTTATATCAAGAATTTTAGATTTTGCAGTGCAGTAAAGGATGAACTGGGATATTGTCTAACTTCCTTCGAAGCTGCAGTGGAGTATATTCATATGGGCAACCTGACTCTTGGTCAGCCTGTAAGGATCGTTGTTTTTGAAGAATTTCTCAAATGTTCATGACTTCTATTTTTATATGATTTTATTTAGAGCAGGGGAGATAGCTGATGTACAAAATAAAGTTAAATTTAATACATTCAGTAATCATTACAGTTAATAATATCTTCAGGCTTAAATCTGTGATTGTGCATTTTTTCCGCAGAATCTGTGTTGAGTAGCTAATTTTTAAAGAAGTACCCAGGATAAATAGGATTCAAAAATAACAGAGGAAATCCAAATATCCTGGAGATTAATCCTAGGATTTATAAGTAAATACAGTAAAGTTGGAGAACTGAGTCAGTTGATAGAATTAGGGAAGTGATCCTTAGGGTTGTTACATCTGCCAAGAAGTGTACCTGGGAACAGGATTGGGCTTAAGGGTCTGGATATGTTGGGATGGTCTGAATAGCCTGGTATGAATAGAGAATGAGTATAAGTGTACAGCACTAATGAAATGTGTTGGAGCACTGGAAGGAGGGAACGTGGCAGTATGAAGATGAGAAGATAAATTTGCGTATATGTGAAATACCTTTTTAGTGAGGGATTGGTAGTTTTGACAGAGTGGTGGGAGATAGTTGCAGAGTACCATTATAAAAAGGGCATAGAATAGATCTTTCCATGGGAAGACCAACAATGGGAGAAAGGATGTGAGTGTTTTGCCTTTGAGGTGGTGGCAAAGGGTGAAAATCTGACTGAAGGTGGCAGAAAGAAGAAGTGGGAGAAGATCATCACTAGGTCCAGATTAGTTACCAGTGGGAGGGCAGGATCAAATGCTGGGCAGCTTTGCTCCATATAATATCTGAGATTCCATCCCTGGGATCCATTATGCTAGAGTGCTGCTACAAGGGAGGAAACAGTGGCATAATGGTTTGTCACTGGACTAGTAATCCAGAGACCCAGAGCAAGATCTGGGAACCCAGGTTCAAATCCCACCTTGGAATCAAAAGTCAACTGATGTCCATTTAAACCATTGTCGATTTTTGTAAAAACTCAATTGGTTCATTAATGTTCTTTAGGGAAGGAAATCTGCCATCTTTAGAGCTGAACTTGAGGGTAGTTACCTTTAAGGGAAAGCATGTCATCATCCCAGGTTCCATGCAACCTACTAAGCTCCAACAGTTGCACCAGGCACAAATGGGAATTGATTGAACCAGAAATTTAACCAGGAATCTACCAAGGTATTGAAAAGGCAGTGAGGGAATGCAAGGCATTTCAATCCTTCATGCCTATGGAGGCACAAAATCCCTATAGTGCAGAAGGAGGTCATTTGTCCCATCAAGTTTGCACCGACTCTGTGACAGAGTATCTTACTCAGGCCCTATTCCCATAACCCCACAATTTTTACCATGGCTAATCCATCTAACCTGCACACCTTTGGGCTGTGGGAGAAAACTGGAGCACCCGGAAGAAACTCACATGGACAGGGAGAGAATGTGCAAACTCCATAAGGACAGTGAGTATTGGTATTGAATCCTGGTCCCTCGCACAGTGAGGTTGCAATGCTAACCACTCTGCCACCCTCCCACCTCAAATGGCCAGAAGAAACTCTATTACCTGAAGGTGCCCATCTATCCACGGATCAGACTCTCAACTGACCTTTTCAGCATCTTTGACAGATAAATAAAGAAATCATCTCCAATTACACATTAGTGCAACCATTGCAGACACATTTAAGTTCAATCTTCAAGGCACCATTGAGGTTGTTTCTTACGCAGGACTCCGATACATTGGACTTCCCTTTTAAAGGTGATGTGTGAGAAGTGGAGAGTCAACCATACCACTTTATTGTATTACCTCAGATCTTATGGAATGATGAAATATATGGTTTAAACTGTGTAAAATCCTTAATTATAATGTACCATTAAACAGAACTCTATCTACACTTAGCTATGTTGCATTTTAGAGCAACGTTGCTCAGTGTGACCGTTCCCTCACATGCAGAATTAGCATATAGCAGACAATTGTGGTCAGCACTTTCCTAGAATCGTATAGAAAGAGACCATTTGGCGCATCGACAACAATCCCACCCAGGCTCTGGGTACATTTTATTAACAGTTTATTAGAACGTAATGTTATTTTCTTTTGCTGTCATGTAAATAGTTTGATTCTTTAAAGGTAAATCCTTATTGTAAGCTTAGAAAAGGGGGGGATGTTGTGATATGATGTAGATGTACCTTTTAAGGGTACATATCTTGACCTATTGTCATCAGTTCTACTGGAGACCAGCTGACACGATTTGTATTCAATCCACAGCAGAAGCTTGTGGAGGTCAGACGTATGTATACTTAGCCTCCTGATGACATTATTTGTCCTGCCTTTTAAAGAAAGAACCCATATTATTGTCACCAATCCTTGTGTGATTTTTACTGAATCGTAGGATGTAATGGCCAGTTTGACAACGTCACTTTTGCTAGCTGCCACATAACGTGAGCTGTGTAGCCAACTTCAGGAAATAATGTGACCCATGTACCAACGGTTTCAGTAAGATCCCCTCTCTCTGGCACCAGAATCAAACTAATATTGAGAAAGGGGAAATCCATCCCATCAAGGTCATGAGATCTTTGTGGGCAGCTTTTTTTTAAGCTGGTGGTGAGTACCATCGCTTTACTGCTGACTGCAAAATTCAGGTCAGTATGTAGTGTAAATGTGATTGAGCAACAACTTGTGGCTTGAATATTTGAAGCTTGTGTTCATATTAGAGTTGAAATTTGTTCTGTAGTGCATCGAGTGTTCTCTCCATTTCTATGCTTTGCCTTTTTTTTAAAGTTATGTAAACTATGTGTACTACATGTGATATATATTTTTTAAAAAGTCATTTTATGGATTGTAATAAGATTGCATTGTTGTTAAATTGTCCTTTTTCTATAAAATAGGGATCAGGAGACTTAAATGATAAAGTATTTTTTAGAGAGCGGATGAATTTGCTGTCCCAGCTATCTGCAACTCCAATTGATTTATTGTTTGAGGTAAATATGAATTAATTATCTTATAGCTGTTTAAAATTAATTGCCAGATTTGATTTGTATCAAAGTGTTTAGTTTGGTCACAATTGAATTTCTGTCCAATAGTTGTGTGGATAGTAATTATGAAAACTATTAAAGGCATGGTAGATGCATAAGGACCTTTGCACAGATATTGGCTTGAAACTTTTACAGTTGGGTGCACTTGGCAACCCTAGAAGTTCCCAGATGCGGTGAGCCCTAAAATGCAATTTTAGGTTGGCCAGCCAATTAATGGTTATCCATTGAAATATGCTGTGTGAAAGGCCATAGTACTGCCAAGGTGGGCAGAAAGAGGCAAGCACCAAGAAAAGAGAATGTATAGGCTGGTACTTTCTATTGTGCTCCCTCACGAGGACTGCTATTGTGGAGCCATCTCAGGGTGCTGCAGACCTGTTGGCCCTTGATTAGCCCCACTCCTCTTTTTGATACCCTTTTGCTATCTATTTGCATGTAAAAGAGTTCTGGATTCCAATTTGTGTTAACTGCCAGTCTCTCCGTGTGCTTGCTTCACTTCTCTTATTTCTTTTTTTCCACTTAGCCTCAGAATTTTCTATATTCAGCTGGTTTTCACTTGTATTAGGAACCTAGCATCGCCATACTTTTTCTGCTTCAAATTCTCTACCTGTTTCATCATCCAGCGAATTCTGGCTTTGTTTGTCCTACCTTTTCCGCCTCATGGGAATGTAATTGTTTGTAACCTCTTCCTTAAAAGTGGCCCATTGTTCAGTTATAGTTCTGCCTATCAGTCTTTGATTTCAGGTTATTAATTTATAACCATCCTCAAGCCCACAAAGATTCATTCAGTGGTGTTGCTATTTCATTTTTTGATGTGATTTTTCACAGTGAGTGGCATATTTTAAATATGTTATGCAGGTCCAACATTGAGCTGAGGCTAGACATTTTCCTAAAGGGAGCAAGGTGGATTAAGCATTAAATCAACTTTGCTGCTCCTTTACAGTAGTAGCAGCAACATTTAAACCACTTTTTTAATGTAGCCAAATGCCTTAAGGCACTTTAAAAATGTAAAGAAAATGATAGATGTTGAGCCAGAAAAGGAAAGGCTTGACCATAAGCTAGTAATTGTCTACAATGGGGGTGGCTGCCTGCCTTTTGTTTCACACTAGAGAATAGTGTATTGCATTGCTTGGAAAGGAAGATGAAGGAAAATGATAAAAGTGCACAGCAGCGCAATGGTTAGCAAAGCTGCCTCACTTTGCCAGGGACCCTGGTTTAATTCTGCCCTCGGGTGACTGTGTGGAGTTTGCATTTTCTCCCGGTGTCTACGAGGGTTTCTCCGGGTGCTCCAGTTTCCTCCTACGCTCCAAAGATGTGCACGTTAGGTTGATTTGGTTATACTAAATTAATCCTAATGTCAGGGGGATTAGCAGGATAAATGCGTGAGGTTACAGGGTTAAGGCCTGGGCAGAATTTAGGACAGTGCAGACTCAATGGGTTGAATGGCCTCCTTCTGTACTGTAAGGATTCTGTGATTCTAAGTGGGAGATTTTCTCTGCCCTCCATACTCCTTGCAAAATGTTTTTGATTTTGTGCTTATTTCTTGCAGCACATTGCAGCTGGTAATCAGGTAGAAGTGGAAGCATTATTAAGTCAAGGTGAAACTGATGAAGATAGTGTTGAAAAGATGTGCCATCCCCTCTGTTTCTGTGATAGCTGCGAGAAACTTGTTTCAGGGTAAGACAGCAATTAAATAACTAAAGGAGCTGATGTAATGGTGTTTCTTTTGGAGAAAATGTAAATTTGAGGATGGTATATATGCTAGGCTTGGTATGACAATATGGCAATTTTCTTGACACACAACTTCATACTTCACTGATTGTTAACATGTGACTATTAATCCTTAAGTGACCATGGCTTTGTGTAGTCTAATTTGTGTGTTAATTTCAAGAATGTAATGCAACGCTGAGGTGCCCTTTTTGCTCTTATATGAAGCTTAATTTTTTTGTGTGTCCACTCCAAACTGACCCATTGAAGCTCTGTTGATGGGGATATGTGCGTGGAGTCAGTTGCAAAGAAAGGATTATAGACTGAATTAAAAACAAAATGTTGGAATAATCAGATCATGCAGCAGCTGCAGAGAAACAGTAATTGTCTCAGTTTGATGACCTTTTGTCTGAGTATGGGTGAAACTGGCATAAATTAACAGGCATTAATTAACAAAGTGTTTTATGGATTTTGTGGTAAGGATTTTAATTCACAGAGGAGGATTATGCATCTTTTTGCAGCTAGCCGTAACTTTTGTTAACTCAAGTTGGTAAGGATTCATCCATAATGGATATGTACAAAAGGCAAAGGGTTTACAAGATTTTGATCCCATCATTTTGCATACGGTCACAGGATATTTATGGTTTATTTCAGTTTTATTAGATTATGAAGGCACCATGAATGTTAGTGATATAACCAGTGAGGGTTCTTGCACATAGGCAGGATGCTGAATTCTCACTCATGTTTTCAGCTGAACCTGTGGGTTGTCACCACAAGGTTCCTATCCTGTATTTGTACCAAAAACTTCTGAACTTGTCATTTTATCGTCCAGAAAGCACTTGGAGTTTCTGTCCATAAGGACATCGAGACAGATGTCTTAATGTGTCTTCTGGAAAATTCTGAGAAAGGCACAGAGGGTTGCTGTAGGTTTATCCAAGGGAATTCCAAGCCTGGAAGGGCAGCAGGAGGACAGGAAGGCAAAGGAATAGTGGGGGGAGAAGTGAAAGGCGACATGTCTGGGTTGTAGGAAGAGGAGGGGATGGGCTTAAATTGACTTTAAAGGGAATAAAAAAAAAGAGGAAAAATACGGGCAATGGACTTGATTCTAGAATGGTGTTAAAAATGCTGGTGGCTAAATTGATAAATCTGCACTGTTTGAAGAGCTTTGTTATTAACAAATAGGAGAGAAGAAAGCTGCAAAAAACTGGATTTGTAGTTGGTTTATTAGTAATGTTTAATTCTCAGATGAACTTCATATGCTGCAGGCAAAATTAGTGGTGGAGTGAGCTAGCTGTGTCAGCAGAGTTTTAAAAAAAAAAGTCCAATCTTTAGGCTTTCCAAGGTGGTTCATATATAGGAGTAACATTTAGGAGTTTAATGACAGCGGGTCTTTAAACTCTATATAGTATGTCCAACTTGCAAATATGGAATCTTCAAAATTGTAAGGACAAATCTGTTTTCTTTTCTATATATAAGGCAGATAGCTATTTTATTTAAATATGAAATATTTGTATAAGTCTGATAACTTTTCTATTTTGTAGGCGGATGAATGACCCATCTATTGTCACACCATGTTCCAGAGATGACCGGGGTTACACGCCATTACATGTAGCTGCTTTTTGTGGTAAGCACTGTATCCAGGCTGTGATGAAATTTCTTCAGATGGTAAATTTGTACATTTTGTTTAATCCTTAGATTTGAAATTTGTCTTGAGCGTTAAATTGAACAGTGAACTAAAACTGCATATTGTTAATTTGGCGCTGCACTCGCAGAATGGTTTTGGTAAAATGTTTTTCTAAATTAATATTTAATACAAGTATTTTATCCTCAAGGCCAAGCATCATTAATTGACGTGTTGGTGGCAAAGGGAGGTGCAGTTAATGCTACAGACTACCATGGGTCCACCCCACTTCATCTCTGCTGTCAGAGAGGGTATCAAAATGTGACTGTAAGTAAATCAGACCAAGAATTTTGGGGCATACCTGAAAACTGATTGCAGTCTTTTGTCTTTTATTTTGAGTGAACACTGTTTAAAACAAAAAGACTTTACAGTTACTAGGGCATTTTTTAAGTTTGTGTGAAAGGAACTAACTGATTATGAAACTATCATTTGGTAATTGCATAATACAACGAATGAATATGAGGAATAATACCACATTTCTAACTGGGAACTGTACTCTCAAGGCATTTGGGTCAGACGAACAGTACTACGGTGTTGTAATCCTGTCCACAACCCACAGATGGTGTGGGGAGTGGGGGTTGGGAGGGGATGAATGTTCTTCATTTTTATATGAATATGAATTTTAGAAATACCATGTTTACTGATGTGTTCACTTTAATGAATTGTTTAAGTTGCAGTCAGCTCTTGATACTTTTTTTTAAATATATAGTTGCTTCTTCTGGACTACAAGGCCAACACTGAAGTACAAGATAATAATGGCAATACTCCACTTCATTTGGCTTGTATGCATGGCCATGAAGATGTAAGTTTCATTAAAAGTTGAATTCTGTTCAATTTATAGGTGCTATACAAAAACATAGTTATAAACTGTACAGCTGAAAGATGAAAGAAAGCTGAAAGCTGTATGCTTCCTCTACATGCCCACACCTCAGCATTCCATAATTAAGCTTCATCTCCTCCTCCAACCTCTCTTAACTCACGTGCCCCTCCAGCTCCATTCCTTATCTGACTCTCTGTGCAATTCCCACAATTGCTTCCTTCGACCTGTCACTAATCAATTTTTGACCTTGCAATGACCTTTCATTAGCATAAGCCTTAATAATACTAACAAAAACAAAACTTGTATTTTATATAAGGCAGTGAAACACTTAAGAACATAAGAAATAGGAGCAGGAGTAGGCCATCCAGCCCTTCGAGCCTGCCCCACCATTCAATAAGATCATGGCTGATCTGTCGCTGCTCAGTTCCACTTTCCTGCCCTCTCCCCATAACCCTTAATCCCCTCTCCTATCAAAAACCCATCAACCCGCGTCTTAAAAATATTTAGCGAGGCAGCCTCCACCACTTCAACAGGCAGAGAATTCCAGAGATTCACCACCCTTTGAGTGAAGAAGTTCCTCCTCAACTCCGTTCTAAACCGCCCCCCTTTTATCTTGAGGCTGTGCCCCCCTAGTCCTACTGTCTTTTTTGAGCGGGAAGAGTCTTTCCACCTCTATCCTATCCATCCCATTCATCATCTTATACGTCTCAATGAGATCTCCCCTCATTCTTCTAAACTCTAACGAGTACAAGCCCAGTTTATTCAGCCTCTCCTCATAGCTCAACCCCCTCAACTCCGGTATCAGCCTAGTAAACCTCCTCTGCACTCCCTCCAAGGCCAAAATATCTTTGCGCAGGTGCGGCGCCCAAAACTGCACACAGTACTCCAGTTGCGGCCTCACCAATGCCCTATACAGCTGCAGCAAGACCTCCCTACTTTTATATTCAATCCCCCTTGCTATGAAGGCCAGCATCCCATTCGCCTTCCTGACCACCTGCTGCACCTGCAAGCTGGGTTTTTGCGACTCATGCACAAGGACCCCAAGGTCCCTCTGCACCGTCGCCTGCTGCAGTTTTTCGCCCCGTAATTAATAGTCCTTCCTACCATTCTTCCTACCAAAGTGGGAATTTAACATGGCAATAATGACAACATTTCAAAAGTAGTTAATTGGCTTTCAAGAGCTTTGGGACATTTTGTGGTTGTGAAGGCTATTTTTTCATTTCAATGCATTTTGCAGAAGTGAAATCAAGTAATAGACATGAATTAAAGGAAGGTTCATTAAAACCTTTGTCAGAGCAGTAGGTTTTGAGGACGTTATTAAAGGGGAAGTGGATAGGAGGAAAAATTTAAGACGAAATCCCAGAGTTGTGGGGCCCAAGTAACTGAAGGTACAGCGGCCAATCATAGAATCCCTACAGGAAGCCACTCACCCCAACAAGTCTGCAGTAACTCTCTGAAAGTGCATCTTACTCAGGCCTAACCCCATAACCCCATGGATTTGTCATGGTTGATGCACTTAACCTACACATCTTTGGACTGTGGGCAGAAACCAGAGCAGCCAGAGGAAATTCATGCAGACATGGGGAAAACGTGTAAACTCCACACACAGTCACCCAAAACCAGAACCAATCCTGGGTCCCTGGTGCTGTGAGGCAGCTGTGTGAGCCACTGTGCTGATGGAGCAAAAGAAGGCAGGAAGGGACACATCAGAAGTCAGAGGAATGAAGATTTGGTGGGATGGGAAATTGTAGGCCTGAAGGACATTTTTTAATAGCATTGGACTAGGATGTTGTTTGACCTGCTGAATTTATCATGGATTTTCAACTGCATTGTTGATGAGATTTTCTGGCTTGTGTAGTGGTGCTATTATAAACTTGCACATTAAAGAGCAAAATGCTAACCCAGAGAGAAGTGGAGAAAAGTATGGCAATGAAAACCGATTCAGCCAACCAAATATGTGTCCCCTGGCTGGTCTCTGAAATAGTAGATCTATTCTAACATACAGATATGACAACACAAGACATGAAAGTTATTCTCTAAAGGTATCAAAGCTAACAGTTGAATAAGTCGGTTTATGTTTCATTTTTCATGAAGTTAGGTTTAGCTTATAATTTTATATAATAGCTTAGAATATAACTTAATAAAATTGAGTAATAAGGTCACAGTGTTTCAAATCACTTTCAAAATCTATTTAGCAACATTTTGTTTTACAGAGGATCAGAATTTGAAACTGGTCCAGATAAATACATCAAATTCTGAAAGAAATGAGATACATAAATAACTTGCATTTGTATGGCAGGACTTCCCAAACCACTTTACAACCACTGAAGCATTTCTGAACTGTAGTCACCATTGTACTGTAGGAAGTATGTCAATCAATTTGTGCATAGCAAACTCCTACAAACAGCAATGGAATAACAGACCAAATCATCTGTTTTGGATGTTGGTGCAGATATAAATGTTGA
The DNA here is from genome assembly GCF_965287045.1 of Carcharhinus amblyrhynchos. Classification (NCBI taxonomy): domain Eukaryota; kingdom Metazoa; phylum Chordata; class Chondrichthyes; order Carcharhiniformes; family Carcharhinidae; genus Carcharhinus; species Carcharhinus amblyrhynchos. Next base: position 28,572,032 of record NC_137327.1, read on the forward strand.
CTGGAGAGCCTTTCTTGCTCTTTTTTGAATAGATATTGCATGAAGTGAGGAAAAATATTTAGTCTCTTTGCCATGCTAATATTTCTCTTTGACTAAGTTTTGAAAGAATTTACTTGCAGTTGATTTTCCAGATGTCCAAACTGGAAAATAGGCTGGGTGAATGGGCCAGGAAATGGCAAATGGAATTTAATGTTGGCAAGTGTGAGGTGGTCCACTTTGGTAGGAAGAATGGTAGGAAGGACTATTACTTACGTGGCGAAAAACTGCAGCAGGCGACGGTGCAGAGGGACCTCGGGGTCCTTGTGCATGAGTCGCAAAAACCCAGCCTGCAGGTGCAGCAGGTGGTCAGGAAGGCGAATGGGATGCTGGCCTTCATAGCGAGGGGGATTGAATATAAAAGTAGGGAGGTCTTGCTGCAGCTGTATAGGGCATTGGTGAGGCCGCAGCTGGAGTACTGTGTGCAGTTTTGGGCGCCGCACCTGCGCAAGGATATTTTGGCCTTGGAGGGAGTGCAGAGGAGGTTTACTAGGCTGATACCGGAGTTGAGGGGGTTGAGCTATGAGGAGAGGCTGAATAAACTAGGCTTGTACTCGTTGGAGTTTAGAAGAATGAGGGGAGATCTCATTGAGACGTATAAGATGATGAATGGGATGGATAGGATAGAGGTGGAAAGACTCTTCCCGCTCAAAAAAGACAGTAGGACTAGGGGGCACAGCCTCAAGATAAAGGGGGGGCAGTTCAGAACGGAGTTGAGGAGGAACTTCTTCACTCAAAGGGTGGTGAATCTCTGGAATTCTCTGCCCGTTGAAGTGGTGGAGGCTGCCTCGCTAAATATTTTTAAGAAGCGGGTTGATGGGTTTTTGATAAGAGAGGGGATTAAGGGTTATGGGGAGAGGGCGGGAAAGTGGAACTGAGCCACGACAGATCAGCCATGATCTTATTGAATGGCGGGGCAGGCTCGAAGGGCCAGATGGCCTACTCCTGCTCCTATTTCTTATGTTCTTATGTTCTTAAAACAAGTTTAATTAGTGGAAGGTGGTAGGTATCCGGAATTAGCTGTCCGGGTTGATGGTAGAGGCAGAAACCCTAAACTTTTTAAAGTACTTGGATCTACACCTTCAGTGCTCTAAGCTACAGAGCTTTGGGCCGGCTACAGGAAGGTGGGATTAGAAAGGGCATCTGGGTGTCCTCGGGCTGGCTTGGACAAATGGGCTGAATGGCCTCCTTCTGCACTGTAACTTTTCTATGGTTCTAACAATGTTTTGGAAGCTGTATCATGTAATATAATGAGAATCTATTGATTTAGCCATCATTCTGATTTTGTGTTGCGGATGTTTAATTGAAAGTTAGGAAAGTTTACTGTGATTAAGTGCATACTGTCTGCTACTGTACACAGTAATCACTTGGTCAGCTTTAAAATTTCCTGCTGAAGCAACCTTGTATAAATATTCAGATGAGATAAAAGTTAGGAGCAAATATGTTAATGAACAATGTTAGTTCTTCTGCTGAAACATAATAGTTTTGTTTTTATTCTTTGCAGTGTGTCAAAGCTCTAGTCTATTACCATTTAAATACCTGCAAATTAAACATGACAAATGACAAAGGTGATACACCTCTCCACATTGCAGCTCGATGGGGTTATGATGGTATCATTCAGGTTCTGCTGGAAAATGGTGCCAATAATGAAATTCAGAACAAAATGAAAGAAACACCTTTGCAATGTGCACTCAATTCTAAGGTAATGTAGGCTATACTGTACATTGATTCTGTTTGACATTCAGCATGATGCTTGTCAGTGCAAAATATTTAGGAGGTGAAATGGTGATTATGATGGAATATGATGAAAGAAGCTGAATTTTATGAGATTCCATGTGGAAAATTCAGTTGCTGTATCATAACTATCTCCATATGATTATTAGTATTATAAGTATTTTGATAAAACTGAACTTGGAATGCTCTGAAGTTCATTGCTTTGCCTTAGAAAGAGCTAGTCTAGTAACCAATTTTATAAATTAGATTGACATTTATATTTCGCAGTCTGTCCTTTTGTCCTTCCTCACAAGAATCACAGAGTTGTCATGGTGCAGGAGGCCACTTAGATCATCATGTCTGCATCAACTCTCTAAATGCGCACCATGATTTAGTGTCATTCCCCTGCTTTTTCCCTGTACCCCTGCACAGCCCTTTTGCATGCCTTGATTGAACTTTCTCCCAGCACACTTCTGGGCCAAGCTTTCCAGGCAAGAACCACTCATGTAAAAAGGCTTTTCAATACATTTAAAGATGAAGGGTAGGGTTGGAACATTCTATAATGCCCATTGGAGCGCCAACACATCAAAAATAAGTCAACAGGTTTTAACTAAGAAACAAACCAGCCATTGGGCAACACAGTGGTACAGTGGTAAGCATTACTGCCTCGCAGTGCCAGGGATCTGGGTTCAATTCCAACCTTGGGTGACTGTGTCTGTGTGGAATTTGCACGCTCTCCCTGTGTGTGGACTTCCTTCAGTTTCCTCTGACAGTCCAAAGATGCGCAAGTTGGGTGGATTGGCCATGCTAAGAACATAAGAACATAAGAAATAGGAGCAGGAGTAGGCCGTCTAGCCCTTCGAGCCTGCCCCGCCATTCAATAAGATCATGGCTGATCTGTCATGGCTCAGTTCCACATTCCCGCCCTCTCCCCATAACCCTTAATCCCCTCTCTTATCAAAAACCCATCAAACCGCGTCTTAAAAATATTTAGCAAGGTAGCCTCCACCACTTCAACGGGCAGAGAATTCCAGAGATTCACCACCCTTTGAGTGAAGAAGTTCCTCCTCAACTCCGTTCTAAACCGCTCCCCCTTTATCTTGAGGCTGTGTCCCCTAGTCCTACTATCCTTTCTGAGCGGGAAGAGTCTCTCCACCTCTATCCTATCCATCCCATTCATCATCTTATATGTCTCAATGAGATCTCCCCTCATTCTTCTAAACTCTAACGAGTGCAAGCCTAATTTACTCAGCCTCTCCTCATAGCTCAACCCCCTCAACTCCGGCATCAGCCTAGTAAACCTCCTCTGCACTCCCTCCAAGGCCAAAATATCCTTGCGTAAGTACGGCGCCCAAAACTGCACACAGTACTCCAGCTGCGGCCTCACCAATGCCCTATACAGCCGCAGCAAGACCTCCCTACTTTTATATTCAATCCCCCTCGCTATGAAGGCCAGCATCCCATTCGCCTTCCTGACCACCTGCTGCACCTGCAAGCTGGGTTTTTGCGACTCATGCACAAGGACCCCAAGGTCCCTCTGCACCGTCGCCTGCTGCAGTTTTTCGCCACGTAAGTAATAATCCTTCCTACCAAAGTGGACCACCCCTTAAGTGTCCCACAATGTGTAGGTCAGGGGATTAGTGGAATAGATGTGTGGGGTAACAGGGAGAGGGCAGGACAAGATGCTCTGTCGGAGAGTTGTTGCAGACTTGATGGGCCGAGTGGCCTCTTTCTTCACTGTAGGGATTCTATGACTTCTCATCAGGTACCAGATTCAGCAATTTATTAATTGGGGACTCTATACTAGTGCACTCTAGAAGATAACTTTACCAAAAATCATTTTTGATATATATAGGTGTGTGTGATATCTTCCTGCCATGAATTGAATTCACTTCACAAATTGGCACAATAATTTTATCCTTAAATTCTTACTGGTCTGGTAAAATCCCTTCGCAAATTAAGGTATGAAAGTCATTGAGAAACCATTAAGTCAAACACTTGAAATTTGGTGGCTGCTGGTGAAATAGTACTATGTGACGGAAGATGTAGATTTGAAGTTTGTGCTCGTTGCAGTTCCCAATCTATGGGATTGTGTCAGAGGTTTGGTGCTTCCCCACTGGCTGGGAAAATCAGGAGGAGTTTCATCAAGCGTCTCATCTTTCTTTGCTAAGAACTTTGGGGCGGCACGTTAGCACAGTGGTTAGCACTGCTGCTTTACAGCTCCAGGGACCTGGGTTCGATTCCCGGCTTGGGTCACTGTCTGTGTGGAGTTTGCATGCTCTTCTGGTGTTTGTGTGGGTTTCCTCCCACAGTCCAAAGATGTGTGGGTTAGGTTGACTGGTCATGCTAAATTGCCCCTTAATGTCCTGAGAGGTGTAAGGTAGAGGGATTAGTGGGTAAATATGTAGGGATATGGGGGTAGGACCTGGGTGGGATTCTGGTCGGTGCAGACCTGATGGGCCAAATGGCCTCCTGCACTGTAGGGTTTCTATGGAATAGAATTTGTAGGTTAAAATCCGTTGATTCCCTTTTGGTGCAGAAGGAGGCCATTTGGCCCATCGAGTCTTCATCGACCCTCTGACAGAGCGTCTTCCCCAAATCCCCCCCCACTCCCACCCTATCCCCAGAACCCCATAGTAAATCCCTTAATCTAACATCTTTAGACATGAGGCTATTTCATGGGCTTTCTGCTAGGTGCTATGGCCTCCATGAGTCTCTGGCAGCTGGATTTCCAGTGTTGTCAGCTTTGAACCAGAAATCAGCGTGGAGCTGCATAATTTAATGTAATCTTCATTTCCCTACAATTTAAATCTCATTTGTGGGCCCAGGACTGGAACCTCTCCCACCACAGCAGAAGTGGTTCACTCCAGCAGGGATTATTATAGCTCCCCACTTGCGGGGGGCTGGTGGTCCAATCCCACTGGAGTGAAAGGGGGCAATCGAGGTCCCCAAGAGAATGTGCCTATTGGGCATTGACACTTTGCCATTGCCAACCTGGGCTCCCCAGCACTGTCCAAGGGGCAAAGTGCCAATACCTAGGGGATATCTTGGCACTGCCCATTGGGCATCAGGCAGTGCCAAGGGGATGGGGAGGTGGATGGGAGGTCCTGCTGCCACTCTGCAATTGGGCTGGTGACAGAGGAGGGAGGTCAGCAGTCAGGGCTGGTCATCTGGGGGTGGGAGGGAGGGGGGTCAGGACTGCAGGGGGAGGGACAGTGAGGAAGGCTAGGGGCGGGGGCAGGAGGGAGGTCAAGGCCTCCTGTGGTTCAGGGAGCCAGTGATTGTGGTGTGGGTGGGGCAGGGGGGAGCAGACATCGATTGTGAGGCTGCCAGTGTGGGCCATTGTGCATGTGTCAATCTTGGTGCTGACAGATCGATGCATGTGCAGTGGCCCACTCAGCACTATGCTGCCAGCCTCTCCAGCAGGAATAGGCTCTGCCCTCTGAATTTCAGCATGATTCACATTGAGGCACTCTGCAGTGCACAGTGTGGGAAATTCCTTTTGAAACCCCCGCTGAAAAAACCAGTGGGATCTACTCCAGTTTTTATGCAAATTTGACACTTAGAATTTTTTTTAGGAGAATTGCCCCTCGTATCTTTGGACTGAGAGGAATCCAATCACTTGGAGGAAACCCTAGCAGATACTCCGTAAAGGCAATCACCTAAGACCGGGATCAAACCAGTGTCCCTGGTGCTGTGTGGCAGCAGTGCTAACCACTGCCAGTGTGCCAACCTCTATGGTGGCAGTTTGGCAAGGAAACTCACTTGAGCACAAGTTGTGCATCTTTAGAGTGGTTGTAAACATAAGACAAGAATATCCCAACAATTCAAAGATAAAAATGATCAAAATTAGGGGGAAAATAAAGTGAATTGCTGGACAGAACATTGCACCGTATTGTGTAGCCAATTCATCTGAATAATTTGACTTGTGCAGTAACTGGAGAATTTCTAATTTTGTCACTAAACATTCATATCTAAATGGAACAATATTATTAGCCATTGATTAAACTGTGTTTTTTAAAAATAGTGTTCTGTACCCTCACAGATATTAGATTTGTTGGAAATTACCTACGTTAACAATGACAGACGGCAGAGCATGCCAGAGGTAACTACCAATTTCAAGTTATCTGTTTTTAACTTCAATGAGAGAAAGCAAATTTAAAGTAGCTCACAATATCTTGTGGGTCAAAACATTTAAATAGATATTTCAGTACAAGTTATTGTGCTTGCATTCCTATTTTTCAAAGCCTTCAATTTAAATGGTGGATCTTTTCAAATTCTATTTTTGTTGATTTATTTATACTAACTTAATTGTTGCTTTCTGTAGTCTGGTAGATCAACTCAGCCTTCCACTGATGCTGGTAGTCAGAAATCATCTATTTCCACTTGTTCCTCCATATCAGTTGAGGTCAAGCATGAAGAAGAGAGAGGCAAATACAAGGAGGTGATTATCCTATCATTACAGACAATTTTTCCACATATCCCAAGGTGCCTTCAACCACTAAATCTAAAGTTCTGCTGAATATGTTACACTGCTTTGTTTTAGCAGCAACTTGAACACATGAAAAATAGTGTTCACAAGGTACATGATGGAGTACCAATTTTATTTCAATCTTCCACACAGGTAGATGACTAATTATTTCATTGTCCTAACATGTAATCAGTTTGTACACTGCACAAATAGAACTAAATTGATGTACATGTGATCAGTAATATAACTTGATATCTTCTGAGAAATATTTTATGGCCAATGATACTATAATATTTTAACTTTTTAAAATGACAAACTAGTTAAATTCTTAAGTGTTATTTCTTGTCTTTCCTCATGGTATTGCACTTCTGCATCATTTGTACAAAAAAATCACAAATATAGTGTAGATGTTCTCAACATTGCCTTGGGTGAAATAATGAGGCAAGATTTGAAGCACTTTACAAGTCTATAAAGGTTCTATTAAAGTAAAATTCATTTTATTAACTACTTGTGTTTCTTGATCTTGTACCATTAGTTTTTTTCTCGGAATAGGCCAGAAAGCGGCAGACAGCCACTCAAGGCCAAAATCAAACCCGAGTCCCTGGTGTTGTAAGGCCACTGTGCCATGAAAACTTTGCTTTAAGAAAGCTTTTACTGTTTGAAAATATAAATATCACCCATAAATCATTATTTTTCTTTTATGTTGTTAGCTATAAACTTCCATTATTCTACTCAAAATCCAAAAATAAACTTTGCACCCAACTTTCAGTGCTACTATTAAAACAACTTTAAATTTTTCTCATAAATGACATCATTTGGTATTGTTTATTGATAAAGTACTCCCTATGATGCTGTAAAATTTTTAAGTTGTCAAGCTCGCTACATTTAATGGGATCATTACGAGATAAGGCAATGGGTAACAACTGGCTTAGTGACTTGTCATTACCAATTCTAACGTAGATACTTTGTTATCCACAAGCCACTATTTATATTTGATTTATATATAATTTATATAAAATTTATATTTTCAAACAGTAGAAGATTTGTTAAAGCAAAGCTTGCATGGCACAGTGGCTAACACTGCTGCCTTACAGCACCAGGGACTCGAGTTTGATTTTGGCCTTGGGTGACTGTGGAATTTGCATGTTCTACCCGTGTCTGTGAACATAAGAACATAAGAAATAGGAGCAGGAGTAGGCCATCTAGCCCTTCGAGCCTGCCCTGCCATTCAATAAGATCATGGCTGATCTGTCGTGGCTCAGTTCCACATTCCCACCGTCTCCCCATTACCCTTAATCCCCTCGCTTATCAAAAACCCATCAACCCCCATCTTAAAAATATTTAGCGAGGCAGCCTCCACCACTTCAACGGGCAGAGAATTCCAGAGATTCACCACCCTTTGAGTGAAGAAGTTCCTCCTCAACTCCGTTCTAAACCGCCCCCCCCCCCTTTATCTTGAGGCTGTGCCCCCTAGTCCTACTATCCTTTCTGAGCGGGAAGAGTCTCTCCACCTCTATCCTATCCATCCCATTCATCATCTTATGTGTCTCAATGAGATCTCCCCTCATTCTTCTAAACTCTAACGAGTACAAGCCTAGTTTATTCAGCCTCTCCTCATAGCTCAACCCCCTCAACTCCGGTATCAGCCTAGTAAACCTCCTCTGCACTCCCTCCAAGGCCAAAATATCCTTGCATAAGTGTGGCAACCAAAACTGCACACAGTACTCCAGCTATGGCCTCACCAATGCCCTATACAGCTGCAGCAAGACCTCCCTACTTTTATATTCCATCCCCCTCGCTATGAAGGCCAGCATCCCATTAGCCTTCCTGACCACCTGCTGCACCTGCAAGCTGGGTTTTTGCGACTCATGCACAAGGACCCCGAGGTCCCTCTGCACCGTCGTCTGCTGCAGTTTTTCTCCACGTAAGTAATAGTCCTTCCTACCATTATTCCTACCAAAGTGGACCACCTCACACTTGCCAACATTAAATTCCATTTGCCAGTACCTGGCCCATTCGCCCAGCCTATCTAGATCCTTCTGCAGACTCTCCACACCCTCCGCGCAATTTGCCGTTCCACCAATCTTGGTGTCATCAGCAAATTTTGACACCATACACTCGGTTCCCTCCTCCAGATCATCTATATAAATGGTAAATAGCTGAGGCCCCAGCACCCACTCCTGGGGCACTCCACTAGTCACCAACCGCCAATCCGAATAGCACCCATTGACCCCCACTCTCTGCCTCCTATTTGACAACCAATCCTCTATCCACGCTAACACCCTACCCCCAACTCCATGCCCCCTGACCTTCTGCAATAACCTCTTGTGAGGTACCTTGTCAAACGCCTTCTGAAAATCAAGAAAGACCACATCCACCGGCTCTCCTCTATCCACCGCCCTAGACACATCCTCATAGAACTCCAATAAATTTGTCAGACACGACTTCCCCTTAACGAAACCATGCTGCGTCTGCTCTATCAAGCCATTCCCCTCAAGATGCCTCGCTATTTCCTCCTTGATGACGGATTCTAACATTTTACCTACAACAGACGTTAAACTAATCGGCCTATAATTCCCTGCCTTTTGCCTGCCACCCTTCTTAAACAACGGCGTAACATTAGCCGTTTTCCAATCTTCCGGCACTTCCCCGGAATCCAGCGACGTTTGGAAAATAACCACCAAGGCATCCACTATCACCTCCGCCATTTCTTTCAGAACCCTCGGATGCATTCTATCCGGTCCTGGGGACTTGTCCACAATCAGTCCCTCCAGTCTGTCGAGCACCGCCTCTCTAGTAACAATAATGTCATTGAGACCCTCCAGTCCCACCACCTTTCCATCGCTAACACCCGGCAAATTATTCACGTCCTCCTCTGTGAGGACCGAAACAAAAAAGTTATTCAAGACCTGAGCCATTTCCCCATCCCCTACCACTAAGTCACCCCTCATCCTCTAAGGGTCCAACATTCACCCTAGCCAGCCTCTTCCTTTTTATGTATTTATAAAAACTCTTGCTATCCTTTTTTATATTAAGCGCTAGCCCAGCTTCATAGTTTCTCCTACCCTTTATCAACTTCTTTGTCAATCTTTGTTGACACTTAAACCTCTCCCAATCCTCTTCTTGCCGACTACTCTAAACGCCTCCGCTTTTAATTTAACACTTCCCTTCACCTCCTTCGTTATCCACGGCTCATTACCTCTCCTCCTACTGTCCTTTTTGACCATCGGAATAAATTTCTGCTGAGCACCAAGAAAGATCTCCTTGAAGATCCTCCACTGCTCCTCAGCAGACCTACCTTCCAACGCGCTCCCCCAGTCAACATTCGCCAATTCTTCTCTCATCCTACCGTACTCCCCTCTGTTCAAACAAAGGATGGTGGTTTCTTCCAGATGCTCCAGTTTGCTCCCACAGTCCAAAGATGTGTAGGTTATGTGGATTAGCTATAGCAAATGTGCGAAGTTACGGGAATAGCGTGGGAGGATCTGAAGGGGGATTCTCTCTGCGGAGAGTTGTTGCAGACTTGATGGACCGAATGGTTTCTTTCTGCACTGGAGGTGTTCTCTGGATCTATAGACCAACCTGCACATATTCAAGAAATTGATTTTTTTTTAATCTTTTTTAATAGATTACTGAACAGCTACAAAGCATTATACTAAACCAGATAATCCATTTTCATTTCTTACTTTTAACGGAAGTAGCTTAGTTTGTTGCAATTTTATTGCAGGTGGAAAAATTATTGCGAGCTATAGCTGATGGGGATGTAGAGATGGTAAGTACTGCCGGTCAAAACTGGATTTTAAAATTATTTGGAAGCTTAGATGTGGGGTTACTTCGCTGGTTTTGACTGTTTTTTAAATGACGGGTAAATACTGATGCGTGAAAATGATAGTTTTTTTGTGATTTCAAAGTATGTTCTTAATGAATGTTGCATTTTAAGAATAGGACTTTGCAGTTTACTTTGTGCATATCAACGTATTTGGTCAAAGTGAAACATTGCTCTTGTTATGGAACTGTTGTAAAATATCCTTTGGAAAATATTTGAAGGAGGAATATTTGTTATAATAATGACCTTGTTTTTAACATCGATTTTGATTATAGACCATGAAACCTTACCTTAAGATCTAGAATGATGAAAGCTAAATAGACTTTTATATTGATCCAGATTACATTTTAATTCTTAAAGCCAAAAGCAGCATTTTTAGGAATACAATCCATTTCATCTTAAAAAAAACACTGGTCTTCATTTTAAAAAAAAAGAGAGTTCTGTCTATGGGTTTATATTGGTGATTCTAGAACAACTGTAATCAGTATAACTTAAGTAATATATAGTAGTATTACTGTACTGTAATATGTTTGCTGTGTCGTAGTGCAAGCCCTCCATGCCAGCCATGCCTTTTCCATGCGATTGTGAAATAGAGATTTTCAGCGTACACTTGTAAATAAACTAAAACCAGCTTTCAAAATTGCAGCACTGTCAGACACTACTCGCCCACAAACCCAATGGTCTGTGTTGTACATTTTAGTAATATGGCATGGTAAAATTCTAAATATAGAAATCTCTAATTAATTTATTTAAAATTTAAATAACATCACTCCAGTCCACTCCCTATTTTACTTCTAAATTTAAGCAATTTCTGACAGGAATACTCAAATAAAGCCCACAAAGGGAACTTTCTTATTCAAAAAGCCACTAACTAACTAGTTGTGAAGGAAATGAACGATCACATGATTCCCTGTCTGTAGTGTTCCTTTGAAGAAAATGGTATTAAAAATTATATTTTCATAGCTTCTTATTTTGCAGATAAAATACTAAAATGCATCTGTAATTGATTTGATTTTCAGAAATCATTAGTTATAATACACTGTTTCATTGTCTCTAGTTTCTCCACAGCTAACAGTAGTAGTAAGCAACATCTTCCCATTCCATTCTATTCCTCAGTCAATCTGACTTTGAGCTACAGTCCTGCTCTAATGGTCCATTTGGTTCTGACAAACTCCTTTCTCAACCTCATACTGATCTCATTGATAATGACAGCCTTCAGTTTAAGTGAAAGAGCAGTTTTTCTTGTTTAAAAGAAGAATAGGCAAACATATACATGGGCTACCCCAAACCAGCACATACCCCACTCAGATTGTCCTGCGGTAGTGTGACAAAAAACAGACCTGGGTGGTTGTCTTTTTTCCTCTGGCACTTTCTGCGACCTGCACCACCACCACCTTTTTGAGCATCTCAATTTGTTATATATTTCATTTAAAAGGTGGTGTCTCCAATAGTGTAGTGCTCCTTTTAGTACTGCACTGGTGTGCCAGCCTAGATTTTGTGCTCAAGTCCTGGAGTGGAGATTCCAAGGGAAAGTTCTACCAACTGAACAATGGTTGATCCTGTAATTCTCATGAATGAAAGTACAAAGATTTAGATTTAGATTTTGTCATTACCACATAAATAATTTCAAACAAATTTTGATGACTTCTCTTTTGTGGAATTAATTCAATTTAGCTACATAAGGTTGAATATGTTTTGCAGTAGCTGCCCCCATGTGCTTGTCATGGCAGTAACATGGAAAACATTGTTGATATGTCATTTTGTGATCACCAAAATTCCAATTTAATCTTCTAATTAAAGATGCATAGTTTTACTTAGTATAAATACCACAGGTTACTTTAGGTTCTCTGCTTTGTGATTTGGATCTTTCAGCTGGGTATAATAAGTTAAAATACCGAGCACTATTATTTGTTACAATCAGGTATCTAGATTGCCAATTAGAAAACTTTGCTGAAATTAGATGGCCCTATATTAACCTTTCCATAATCCTGGAAATCCACTCGAAAGGCATTAACTGGGTTTGAGCAGAAGAGAGAACAGTGATGGCTGATTAGACAGCAGGAAGTCATGTATAATTTATTGAACGGTCACTCAATATCCTGCTCTCCTCCTGTCCTTTGCTTAACACAGCAAGCTTTCCTATTTAATTAGCGTAAAGGAAAAGATTAGTAATTTGAAAAATGGGAGTAAGATAGGCTTAGCATAGCCACCAGTTTTATATCCTTTAACATTGCAGGAGTTGTTTATATACCCTGTTTATTGACCTGACCAATTGGGTTTTACATATTGTTAAAGTTCAGTGTGGCAGAGTAAATCTTTCCGCCTGAAGTATTCTGCTTCTTCATTGAATCAATCAAGAAGTTAAACATTTACAAGATATCAATCATCAGCAAAGCAATACGAGATGTAATTAACCTCGTATTGACACTTAATTCGCACTAACCTGCTCACTGATGCTCAATTTCTGTTCTGAAATGGCCATTCAGCTCCTGACTTCATTACAACCTTGGCCTAAACGTACTCAGGGGAGCTGAATTCCAGTGATGTTTCAAATGCAGAGCTGTCAGACTGTAATGTTGAGTTCGTAATCGCATCCACGTCCATTGAAGCATTCCAGGCTGATCTGCTAGACGAGCCCACAATGTATAGCATCAAAGTGCTACTGAAAATGGACATAAATATGAAGTGATTCTCACAGGTGGCCAAAGCTTATAGGTCTTGAGTAGAACCCTGACTGACACACTTACTAGAACACCCAACTCTAGCAACAGTCTTCAGCCAGAAATGCTGGATGGATAATCCATCTTGGCCCCCTCTGAAGGCATTAAAGATGATGTGGAAATACCGGTATTGGACTTGGGTAAACACAGTAAGAAGTCTCTCAACACCAGGTTAAAGTCCAACAAGTTTATTTGGGAGCAAAAGCCACTAGCTTTCAGAGCACTTGCTGCTGCTTCATCATGAGTGGGATTTCAGTTCACAAACAGGCCATATAAAGACATAAACTCAATTTACAAAATAATGATTGGAATGCAAGTCTTTACAGGTAATCAAGTCTTAATGGTATAAACAATTTGAGTGGAGAGAGGGTTAAGCACAGGTTAAAGAGATGTGTATTGTCTCCAGCGGGACATTTGGTGAGATTTTGCAAGCCCAGGCAAGTCATGGGGGTTACAGATAGTATGACATGAACCCAAGATCCCGATTCAGGCCGTCCTTGTGTACAGAACCTGGCTGTCGGTCTCCGCTCAGTGACCGTGCACTGTCATGAGTCATGAAGGCCTCCTTGGAGAGTACTTACCCGAAGATCAGAGGCCAAATGCCCGTGACCACTGAAGTGTTGCCACAACTTGCCTGCGCTCGCAAAATCTCACCTAACTGTCCCGGCTGGAGACAATACACGTCTCTTTAATCTGTGCTTAACCCTCTCTCCACTCACATTGTCTGTACCTTTTAAGAATTGATTACTTGTAAAGACTTGCAGTCCAACCATTATTTTGTAAATAGAGTTTGTGTCTTTATATGCCCTGTCTGTGAACTGAAATCCTACTTACCTGATGAAGGAGCAGTGAGTGCTCCAGAAGCTAGTGGCTTTTGCTATCAAATGAAGCTATTGGACTTTAACGGAGAGATTTCTTACTGGGCATTAAAGATGCCAGTCTTCAGGCAATTCAAATTACTCCACATGCTATCAAGAGACAATTGAAGGCACATAATACTGCGCAGGCTATGGGCTCTAGTAACATACTGGCAATAGTACAGAAGACTTGTCTACCAGAACCAAGTTATTCCAATACAGTAGTAACACTGGCATCTATCCAGCAATGTGGAAAATTGCACAGGTGTTTCCTGTACCCACAAAGCAGGGCAAATCCAACCCAGCCAATCATCATTCCATCAGTCTACTCTCAACCATCAGTAAGTGATGGAAGTGTTCATCAACAGTGTTGTCAAATGGTATTTGGCCATAATCTGCTCACTGATCCCCAGTCTGGATTCCAAAGCATCAGTCAGCTCCTGATCTCATTACAACCTTGGCTCAATGATGGACAAAAGAGCTGAATTCCAGAGGTAAGCTGAGGGTGACTGCCCTTGACATCAAGGCAGCATTTGACTAAGTGTAGCATTAAGGAGTCCTAGCAAAAGTGAAGTCAATGTTTTTTAGGTGGAAAATTGTCTGTTGGCTGGAGTCATACCTGGCACAAAGGAAGATGGTTGTTGGTTAATCACCTCCATTTCAGGATTATGCTGCTGGAGTTACTCGGGGTAGTGCCATAGGCCCACCATCTACAGTTTCTGCACCAATGACCTTCCTTTCACAATAAGGTCAGAAGTGTGGATGTTCGCTAATGATTGCACCAAGTTCAGCACCATTCCTGAGATACTGAAACAGTCCGACCAAATCCAGTCTTGTGCTGATGAGTGGCAAGTAACATTTGTGCCACGAGTGCCAGGCAATAACCATCTCTGACGAGATCATCTAACCTGGTTAATAGCTTTATCATTGCTAAATTCCTCATTATCAACAATCTGGGGATTGCCAAAGACCACAATCTGAACTGGACTAACCATATAAATACTGTGGCTACAAGAGCAGATCCAGAGGCTAGTAGGAATGCTGAAGCAAGTAACTCACCATCTGACTCTCCAGAGCCTGTCCATCATTTTAAAAGGCACAAGTCAGGATGTGATGAAATACTCTACACTTGCCTGGATGACTGTGCTCCAATAACACTCAGGAAGCTCAGCACTACCCAGGGCAAAGCAGTTCGCTTGATTGGCACCCCTTCCACAAACTTCATTTTCTCCACCACCAATGAACAGTGGCAGCAGTGTGTACCATCTTGCTTGGGCAACACCTTCCGAATCCACAATTGTTACCTCTTTTTGCAGCACCTACAAAACCCCCCAACCGCCATCTTTCAGAAGGACATGGTTAACAGACACGAAGAAACATCACTGCCTGGAAGTTCCCTCAGTCACTCACCATCCTAACTTGGAAATATATCACAGTTTCTTCATCGTCGCTGGGTCAAAACTACTAGAACACTCTCCCTAACAGCAACATGGGTGTACCTATACAGGATTGCAAGAAAGCAACTGACCACCACCTTTTCAGTGGGCAATTAGGGATGGGTAATAAAAGCTGGCCTTGCCAGTGACACCCACATCCCATAAATGAATTAAAATAATACATGTGGAAAATGTGGACTTCTGCATGCACCAAGGAATGTCCAACTTTTCATTAATCCTGAAAGGCATATGACAGGGCTGTTGGCAATGCACTAGAGCAAACACTGATATAGCTACAAAGAGCTGTGCACTGATCCATACAGACTGTACGCAATAATACCTTTAAGCAATGAGAATAACCATCCATTATCCCATCAAGAACATGTGCATGAGAAGATTGTCATTTTCTGATTTGTCAATGATTTGCAAGATGAAATAAAGAGCAATGAATATATGTTTCACACTGTCAATCCATGGAAAACGTAGATGCCATCACACCATCCAAAGTGTTTTCCAATACCCAAATTATCTGTCCTAATAAAGTTGGTAACTGTTGGCTATGATGATAATACTTCTGCGGATTCTGAAGCCATGTATCCACAAATGTGGAAGGCCAAAGTGAAGCCTGTTGCTGTTCAACTTTAGGACTTTGGAATATGACCATTGTACATAGAGTGCAAGGGCAATCCTCCTGGGGATCACAGATGTTCTACGTTGTGGAAACTAAAGACCCAGAGATTGCAGATGTATGCACATGATTTGAACTACAGAATCCCTACGGAGGCCATTCAGCTCATCTGGTCTGCACCAACTGTCTGAAAGAACATCCCACCCAACCCCCCTACTGTAACACTGCGTGTTTTACTATGACCAATCCATCTAAACTACACATCTGTGGACTATGAAAGGAAAGTGGAACACCCGGAGAAAATCCACACTGACTTGGGGAGAATGTGCAAACTCCACATAGACAGTTGCCCAAGGCTGGAATTGAACCGGGGTTCCTGGCACTGAGGCAGCAGCGCTAGCCACTGTGCCACTTTGCTAGTAATATCCCATAGAATCAGTTCAATATCGCATGGCAGACCAATTTTAGAACCTACTCCTATCACTCAGTTCCTGACCTAATATTGAAATATCCAATTTTCAACAAAATAGTCAGTTTAATGGGAGCTGCAACATTACACTTGCAGGAGAATGCAAGTTTGTTAATGCACCTAGCATGTAGGTGTGAAGATCAGATATAATGGAAAGCAGCATTATTAGAAGAGTACAATGATATGTCATAAAGAAGAAGAACAGATCGTTCAATGTGCCTCAATCCATAACGTTTAATCACAATTTAGAAATATTGTCCTTACAAAATACACAAATTAAAAGAGTTAAATTTGAGATTTGCAGGTGCAAAATTCTTCTTGAAGCTTGATGCTAAGCATGGTTACTGGTCGGTATGCCTCGTGGAGAAGTCCCGAGACCTTGCTACATCTCATACCCCATATAGATGAAATTGTTTTCGACAACTTCCTATTGGGCTGTCTGTTACTCAGGATCTCTTCCAAGCTCATGTGGACCTCAATACATGCACTGTGCCAGGATGCATCTTTATTGCATATGACATAGGGATTGTGGGAAGAACGAAATAAGAACATATGATCTGCACTTTTTGATTTAAACAGCACAGGATGAAAGACTAGTATTTAGCAATCTGAAATACAACATCAAAATTCGGCAGATGAATTTATTTTAAAAATTTTATTTCTTTATTCCAACATTGATCTATGTCCCAGTCCAAGTAAAATAGAGTCTATGAAGGCCACACATACTACCCAAGATAAGGAAGATCTTCAAAGATCTCCAAGTCGCCTTAATTTCTTGTTTCTATGCGTTCCCAATAGTGTTCAAAAATCTTTACTGTTAAGGGAATTGTTGAGAAAAGATACGCCTTTACTGTGGCACAAAGACGTCCAATACCTCTTAGAAGCACTGAGAGCGCCATTATCAGAAGCATCAATATTGCAATTTTATGATTCTAGGGAGACAACTACCCTGGAGATAAATACCTCACAAAGGTCTGAGAGTTTGAATAATACAAAAAAGGAAATTGCAATTGCTTCAAAATCTTTGCCCATTATGAAATCCAACTACTCAATATCCAAAGAGAAACCATGGATTTACTGGTTGGAATCATGCACATTTATGTTTATTTATTTGGCGAAAGATTTATGGTAGAGACTGACCACAAGCCATGGAGACGATTTGACAAAAGCCATTAACTAGCGCACAGTCAGAATCACAACACTTCATGATAAAGTTTCAAGGTTATACTGTGGGATTAAGCACAAACCAGGTAACTTCATGGTCAATTTGGATATGTCGAGCAGATCGCCTAACCAAAGATTTATCCTTAGATTTTTAAGTTGACTTAATTGACAGTGAACTTGAAGATATTCTCCAAATTATGGAGATGTGGTATGTTTCATGCAACACATGCCAGTAGCTACAAGAGGAAATGTCAAAAGACTTTACACATGAGAAAATGTGTAGAACCATCTTGGAAGAATGGCCTGTTTCAATTCAGTAAATCCAAGAACGCATGCTACCCTTATCGAGACAAGCCAGGCATTTCTTGGAATCACTTGTGACCTTATGTTCTTTAACAACTTCATCACTCTCACATGGGCACAGAATAGACAAGAAGACTCGCAAGAGAGACAATGCATTGGCCAAGTATGCACAATGAAATTGAAATAATCGCAAAGGAGTGCAAGGCATGTCCAGAGCATATGCCAAATCAGCACAAAGCATCAATGATTCCACATGACGCTCCTACTCATCCTTTGTCCATAATCACATCTGACCATTTTCATGCCATGGCACTGACTTCATCGTGGTTGTTAACTACTTTACCAAGTACTCCATTATTCAAGAATTGCACAATGCATCAAGCACAACTGTTGCGCACCCTTTCTATGTTGCTTTCAGTTTATTTGGTGTGCCAAGGGAAATGATCACCATGATTAACAGCCTGCAAATTACTAGTAAACGATTTCAGGATATGTGAGAAGTGGAATATTGGTCATGCTCCTACTACTTCTCTACCTTAGGCCAAACAAAATAAACATATTGCAATGTTATACTAGCAAACAATACCTTTAAATGCAACTGTTCCATCACCAGCAGAGCTTATGCTTAACAGACCAATGCATGCCAATTTATCTACTGTTATCCGTTCTACGCTCTGAAACTGGAGACCAACTTTTAAATTCACAAGAGAAGATGACAAATGTGCACAGTAAAAATGCAAGAACAGAATCGTCAAGTTTACAGTTGGGTCAACAAGTTTGCATGCAGGATCCTACAGAAGATGCACACAACCTGCTGCATTAACCAGGATTTGTTCAGAATCGAGGTCCTATGAAACCATTTACACACAGGCACAATGGTGAGGGATAACCAATGACAAATCAACCATTCCAGCTCCTCAGCCACCATCCGGTCCTATTGCTTCCAATACATGATCCCAAATGCAACTCGAAACAACATTCAAGAATGGTGATCCCATTGTACACTCAGCAATTAAAGAAAGCTTCAGAAACGGTTACCATCACATGATCTGGGCATGTCAGCAGATTGCCTTTATGCTTTAGAGATCATAGATCCATCAGTTCTGTGCACTTATATGATGATAACTAAATATGAACATAGATGTTACAATTTTATGATCCCAGAAGCAACTATGCTGTAAACAATAATACTCCTTTTGAAGGAGGGGGTGGAGGGGAAATAATATGCCTTTCAAGGGATGCCAGCATGACATCACTAGATGAGAAATGTGTCATAAAAACATAGGAAGAAGGGCCATGGCCCTTTTTTTTTCTTGCTCCGCCATTCATTATAATCATGGCTGATCATCCAATGCAATAACCTGTTCTTGCACTCTCTTCTCCTCCCCCCACCGCCCCCCCCCCCCCCCAAATATACTTTGATCTCTGTAGCCCTAAGAGCTCTATTTGTGTCACTTGTTCTTTAAGCAGACTGTACACACAGTTCAATACCTTCAACCCTTATACCTATGTATAACTGTTCTCATGTGCATGGTCTTAATAAATGAATCCACAGTGTTTCCCCAACCCCTAATGAACAAATAGTGCCTTGTGCTTGATACACAAGATTAGCTCAAGGACTTGTATCATTATGATAATACATTAAGCAGCATGTATTTTCTAGGATAGGAAAAGAGCATCCATACATATACCATTTGTGGATTGTCATGCCAGCTATTTAAAAATTATGCCCTCCAAATATGATTGAATGGACATCAAATAAGGTGCACCATGATAAAGGCAAAATACTGTGTTTGCTGGAATCTGAAACAAAAATAGAAAATGCTGCAAAAACTCAGCATGTCTGTCAGCATCTGTGGAGAGAAAATGGAGCTAACATTTCGAATCGGTATGACCCTTGACAACTTGATAATGCAATATTTCAAAAAACTAATAGCTTTCAATATTGAATATGTTTTTTATAATTGAAGGGTGATAGTCTAGAGTGGCTGTTCCTCCACCCTTTTATTTAGAAGTACATGCTTAAATTCATTTATTATAGTTCTAAAATTTTAATTAGAAATGAAATGGGAACTCTGGAATCATGTCTGCCTTGCTGCTGGATGGATTCTAAAGTGATTTCACAGATGATGTGGAATCAGAATATCAAATTGGACTGTGCTGCCTGATTATGGGGAAACCTCCATTCTCTGTGTGGTTTGTCCCAATTTGGTAAGTGTCATTACATCTTTAGAGCGAAGGTTTGTAATATAATATAGTGACTTGCATGCTGAAATCTCCAAATACTTCACACAATTAAACACATTTTTAATGTACGGTGACCATTGAAAATGTAGATTGAACAACACTTCTGTGCCAGGAACTGAAACAAGAAGAATTTTTTTTTTAATGTTGGTGACAATGGTTCAGTTGTATTTCTCCATGTTTATTAACTATGCAGAATGGAAACATTTCAGAGGCAGTGGCCTCCAGTAGCTAATTATGAATTTTGGCAACAATTGAATTTTAATTGGATGACTATCTTTTTACTGCTGAGAAAACACTGGCAATGAAAGTTTTGTCACAGCAGAATTCCTTTCTAAGTCCAGTCCTTCCACCTGGAAAATCACCTGCTTTGTGTTTTACTGTAGGTACGATACCTGTTAGAATGGCTGGATGACGATCTGGAGGAGGAGGAAGGATTTGTTTTGAAATCTGAATTCTGCCATCCTTTATGTCGGTGTCCAAAGTGTGAACCGGCACAAAAGGTATTGTTTACAATATTGCTTACAATAACTGAGATGTCTGTTCGGTATATATTTAAACTAATTTGGGGAACAAGCTTCTATACTAAAATTGCATGATACTTTTAGATATTTAAGATGATGATGGAAAGGAGAAAACTTGACAAATAGAGCAGGCAAAATTATTTTAATATAAACATCCTTATTTTTGACATCATTCACTACTTTAATAGAGCAGCACAGTGGTTGTAAAACACACTTGTTTTGCTCTACAGTTGAGGAATGCAGTCCATCATTTTGATTGTAAAAGACTAATGGCTAATCTGATCTCCATAGAAACTTTCCAGTATTACTGTAAGTGGTTTGAGTGTGAATTCTGCCAATCAAGATGGATTTACCCCATTACATGTGGCTGCTCTTCATGGACACTTTGACCTGGTCTCACTTCTACTGCGTCATGGTGCCAATGTTAATTTGAAAAATTCCCATAATGCAACCCCACTCCACCTGGCATGCCAACACAATGATCTCCAGGTAAGCAAAGAGAAAATCATCAACAAAATTAACGTTTGGTGTTGAATTTTATTCATTTCTTCTGTTTCCTGTCATTTGAGTTGCTAGAAAAAAAATACTAAAAATAGTTGTATCTTGAAGTATGTGTTCTCTCCTCACCTATCTTGACTTGTCTAATCTCCTTGGCTGATTTTAAACCCTGAGTTTCCTCCAGTGAAGGTTAGGAATGTGGGAAGTCCCAATGTAGGGAGTTCGTGGCCCAACATCTTTTGGCATTCTACTCTGAAAATTTGGAAAGACAAATAACATTGATCAACCATCATTTCTACTCTGGGATCAAAATATATAAAGGGTGGCACAAAATATAAAGGGCAGTACCATCAGGCTGTTGTGCAGTTGGTATTCTTGATGCCTGAGTAAAATCAAATTTCTACCTGGGTGCAGGAGGCAATAAGATTTGCACCTGTACAATCAATATTGCCCCTCATCGCATGAACGTTCTGAAGGAAGGTGGTTGACAACCTTAAAATTATGCTGTACATTCATTAAAAACCTTTTATATTGGTCAGAATTCTGCACTAATTACAAGGGCAAAACTGTCAGTGTTTGGTATTGATATTCCTTTGCAACTTAACATATGTGTGACTCAGTGATTCTCTGCTCCCCAGCATGATGAACTGTAGAAGTTTCCCCCAGACGCAAATCAAGTAGAAATCACTGGACTGATAACTTTGTCTTTTATGCTGTTAGTTTTATTTTAGAAATATTTGGAAAACTTGCACCTTGTTGAATATGGTGCAAAGCAATGGTGGATTTTAGTCCTTAGTCACTTAATCACCAGTTCTGGCTGGCCCACATAAAACCACATACTGGGTCCTGCTCATGTGTGCTGAACTGTTCACTATTCCAGAATCATATCAGATGCAAAGATTACCCTGGCTTCTTTACTGCAAAATGTCGTCTTAAATGCATCTCCTTTACCTTCCAACAATAAGTGCGAGGATCATGGTCACTAAATTGAAAGCATGTGATCAGCTATCTCTGTCACAACCCTTCATTGCACCAATGCTTCAGGCCAAACTCACATTTTTCTCTTTCTTTTCCTATGTTCCCTCATGCCTCCTCCAAGCTTACCTTGTCCGTGAGACCCAGTTCCAATACCCTCAACTCCTTTTCCACTGAACTGCTGACCATCCAGTTTCTCTTGTTCGGTGATTTTTTTATTGGTTCTCTTCTCAAAAAATCGAACCCTCGTAAGAACATAAGAAATAGGAGCAGGAGTAGGCCATCTAGCCCTTCGAGCCTGCCCCGCCATTCAATAAGATCATGGCTGATCTGTCGTGGCTCAGTTCCACTTTCCCGCCCTCTCCCCATAACCCTTAATCCCCTCTCTTATCAAAAACCCATCAACCCGCGTCTTAAAAATATTTAGCGAGGCAGCCTCCACCACTTCAACGGGCGGAGAATTCCAGAGATTCACCACCCTTTGAGTGAAGAAGTTCCTCCTCAACTCCGTTCTAAACCGCCCCCCCCCCCTTATCTTGAGGCTGTGCCCCCTAGTCCTACTGTCTTTTTTGAGCGGGAAGAGTCTCTCCACCTCTATCCTATCCATCCCATTCATCATCTTATACGTCTCAATGAGATCTCCCCTCATTCTTCTAAACTCTAACGAGTACAAGCCTAGTTTATTCAGCCTCTCCTCATAGCTCAACCCCCTCAACTCCGGTATCAGCCTAGTAAACCTCCTCTGCACTCCCTCCAAGGCCAAAATATCTTTGCGCAGGTGCGGCGCCCAAAACTGCACACAGTACTCCAGCTGCGGCCTCACCAATGCCCTATACAGCTGCAGCAAGACCTCCCTACTTTTATATTCAATCCCCCTCGCTATGAAGGCCAGCATCCCATTCGCCTTCCTGACCACCTGCTGCACCTGCAAGCTGGGTTTTTGCGACTCATGCACTAGGACCCCGAGGTCCCTCTGCACCGTCGCCTGCTGCAGTTTTTCGCCCCGTAAGTAATAGTCCTTCCTACCATTCTTCCTACCAAAGTGGACCACCTCACACTTGCCAACATTAAATTCCATTTGCCATTTCCTGGCCCATTCGCCCAGCCTATCTAGATCCTTCTGCAGACTCTCCACACCCTCCGCACAATTTGCCGTTCCCCCAATCTTGGTGTCATCAGCAAATTTCGACACCCTACACTCGGTTCCCTCCTCCAGATCATCTATATAAATGGTAAAAAGCTGAGGCCCCAGCACCGACCCCTGGGGCACTCCACTAGTCACCATCCACCAATCCGAATAGCACCCATTAACCCCCACTCTCTGCCTCCTATTTGACAACCAATCCTCTATCCACGCTAACACCCTACCCCCAACTCCATGTCCCTCAACCTTCTGCAATAACCTCTTGTGAGGTACTTTGTCAAATGCCTTCTGAAAATCCAGAAAGACCACATCCACCGGCTCTCCTCTATCCACTGCCCTAGACACATCCTCATAGACGTTCTTACCATCCTCATAAAATACCATACCAGCTCCAATCTCCCTTTTCTCTTTCAAATCCCAAAAGTGTTGTTGTCTCCCAAATCCATGCCAATCTTTCCAAGACCTCTATGTTTGAATCCCTTCCATCTGGTTTCCATCCCTCCCACAGTACAGAAATAGTTCTTTGTCACATCCACATATGCCATTTGTGACTAAGATAAACTAACCATCTCAAGCTTCTCAACCTGTCTGCTGTCATTGACACAGTTGACAATGCAATTCTCCTCCAATGCATCCCACTATTATCTAGCTGGGTTAGACTGGTCATTTGGTTTCGTTCTTATCAAATTGTAGCCAGAGGATTACTTGCAATGGCTCCCTTACCTGCTCACACACCTTAACCTCCCGTTTCCCCTAAGGATCTATCATTAGCCCTCTGCTATTTGTCATTTACATGATCTCCTTGGTGACACTACCCAAAAAACAGTGTAAGTTTTCACATTTATGCTGAAGGCACCCCATTGCTGCTAAGTTATCAGACTTTCTGTCCAACATCCAGTATAGGATGAGTGGAAATTTCCTTTGATCAAATTTTAGATGTTTTTGACATCTACTGTAAACTCTGTTGTCAAGCTACAGATTCCAGCTGTCTCCCTAATGACAGTCTGAAATGAAATCAGCTTATTCACATTGATTCACAGATGAGCTCCTGGCCACATTCATGCTATTGCCAAGACCGCCTATTTCCACATCCCATATTATTACTGACTTTGTCCATCTTTCAGCTCATTTGCTGCTGAAAACCCCATTAATGCTTTTGATACCTTTTAGACTTGACTATTCCAACACTGGTCTCCCAATTTCTACCCTCTGTAAACTTGGTAGCATTCAGAACTCTGCTGAGCATGTCTTATCACCTATCACCCACTGACTTAAATTGCCTTAAAAGCAACATCTTGATTTTAAAAATCAATATCCTATTTTCAAATCCCTCCATAGCCTTGTACCCCACTATCTATAATCTCCTTCAGTCCCACAAACCTCTGTTATCTGCATTCATCTAATTCTGAGTTCTTAAACATCCCTGATTTTAACTGCTCCACCCATTGTTGGTCATGTTTTCACCTACCTAGGCCAAAAGCTCCAGAATTCCCAATTTACACCTCTCTGCCTCTTAACCTCACTTTCCTCCTTTTAAGATGCTCCTTAAAACCTATCCCTTTGACCAAGCTTTTGATCATCTTACACTGTATCTCCTTATGTGGCTTGCTGTTATATTTTGTTTCATCATGTTCCTGCGAAGTAACTTGGGAGATTCTGTTGCTTAAAAGCTTCAAATCTAAATTGTTGGAGTAACTAGATTCATAATTACTTCACTGTCCCTGAAAAAATGAATTTATATTTTAGGAATATTATTTCTCCACTATAAAATCATTGAATTGTTTTAGAAGTTTGCTATATTTCAGTTATTTTAATCTTGTGTTCCCAATCATTTGTTTCACACTCTGTAAAAATTTTAATCGAAAGTAAAAACTTCATTATAGTTTACTTCCTGCTTTGCTGTCAGTGAGAATACTTCAGTGTGATTGCCTGGTTAGCTTGCTTGTTGACATCACTGTTTCTGGATACCTGAAGATCCCCTCAATTTGGCACTGTCCCCAAACTGACACAGGAAATAGGAAGTTCATGCTTTAGATCTTTGAGAAGTTTTCTCTGAGGACAGTAGCTACCACATTGCTGCTGACAACAAAATCTGAAGTACTGGGGACAAGGCAGCAATGCTGCTGCTTAATGTAGGCTTAGACAAAAGGATGCTGTGACTTCATGTCCACCTGATGCACAAAATCAATCCCTGCTTCCTCCCTTGATGTACTTGGTTGGAGGACTATTAAAGCTGAATTCTCCAGCTGCTCTTTGCTCTTTCCATTTTTTATGTCAATTGCATCAAGCCAGAACAGACATGTTAGGCTGATGGCATAGAAAAAACTTGAGGTCTAGTAATAAATTCATCTCAGAATTTAGCACCTGCATCCAGTTAGGAGACACATTTGGAATTTAATATTAATTTTAATATTGAAAAATTAAAACTTTAATTTCTAAATTAATTTTGTGAATTTTTCTAAAGTATAGATTGGATAACAAGGTACATTGCCTCCATACGAGAGCTGTGGTATTTCAGCTTAATTGCTATACCCAGCATACTCCCTGCGTGACCAGAGCAGTCAATGGGCCTTTTCGGGTGATTGAACTTTCTAGAAACAGTGACGTGAACACAAGCATCTTAAAATAAAAAGTTGACTGCTCACACAAAACACAAGTAGTTGGCACCTTTGAGTCATAGGAAGCAATGGCCCACTTGGAAATAATATCTATATTAGGTATAACTATATTAGATCCCATGTTGATCAATCCCCCAGAACTGATCAGTAATTTGGGAATTAGTGAACTGTAGCTAACCTTCGTATCCTAAATACACAAACCTAAAATTAATGGCTGGGTTGGGGATTGGGTTCAGGAAAGGTAAATATGAATCTAAAGAGAAATCTTGAGGCTGTAAAAGAGGCTATTCACTTGGGTAAAATGAAACAGGGTAGGTTTTGAAAATGGTCAATGAAGCACATCAGATTCTGGGCTTTATCAATAAACACATGGAGTGGAAAAACAAGGAAATTATCGCAAACCTCTCAAACAATGGTTTGTCTTCAACTCCTCAACTAGAGCATTGTGTCCATTCTAGACATTCTAGATATGAAGGTATTAGAGAGGGTGCAGAAAAGATTTACAAGAATGAATCTGGGGGTGACCAACTTTGGTTATGTGGATGGATTGACAAAGCTGGAGTAATCCTCCTTAAAGAAAATACACATGAAAGGAGATTTGATATGAGATGTTCCCAATTGTGAGGGGTCTGCAGAGAATAGATGGTGAGAAATTGTTCCCAGTAGTGGAAGGGTTGAGAATCACAGGACACCAATAAAATGGTGAGTGGCAAAAGCACCAGGGCTGATATGAGATAATATGGGCAGCTTTGCTGATATCCTCATTGCAGCCTTAATCCAAACATGAACAAAGTAATTGAACATGAGGGGAGGTGAGAGTGACTGCCCTTGACATCAAGGAAGCATTTGACCGAGTGTAGCATCAAGGATCCCTGGCTAAATTTAAGTTGATGGGAATTAGAAGGGGAAAGCTCTCCAATGGGTTGGAATCGTATGTAGCACAAAAGGAAGATGGCTCTTGTTGCATTCGTAAGTGGCAAATAACATTTATGCCATTCAAGTACCAGGCAATGACCATGTCTAACAAGGGAGAATCTAACCATTGCCCCCTGACATTCAGTGGCATTGCCATGCTGAATCCCCCACTATCAATGTCCTGTGGATTGCCATTGACCAGAAACTGAACTCAACCAGCCTTATCAATGCTGTGGCTATAGGAGCAGGAAAGAGGCTGGGAATGTTGAGGGGCGTAACTTGCTTCCTGACTCCTCAAAGTCTGTCCATCATCAACAAGGCGCAAGTCAGGAGTGTGATGGAATACTTGCCTGGATGAGTGCAGCTTCAACAACATTCAAGAAGCTCGACACTATGAAGGGCAAAGCAGTCTGTGTGATTAGCCACTATCCACAAATTTAAAGATTCACTTCCTCCTCCGTCATTGCACAATGGCAGCAGTGTTTCCTATATCCAAGATGCATTACAGCAAATCACCCAAGACTCCATTGATGCCATCTTCCCATGATCTCTACCACATAGAAGAACAAGGACAGCAGATGGACACACCACCACCTACAAGTTCCAGAACAAACTGTGGAGGATCCAACAAGGGGAACAATCTTTTTTTATTCATTCATGGGATGTGGGCATCACCGGCTGGGTGAGCATTTACTGCCCATCCCTAATTGCCCTTGAACTGGGTGGGTTGCTAGGCCATTTCAGAAGGCCTTCAAGAGTCACCATATTATTGTGAGTCTGGAGTCACATGTAGGCTAGACCACATGAGAACAGCAGGATTCCTTCCCCTAAAGGACAGTAGTGAGCCACGTGGATTTTTACGACAATCGACAATGGTTTCATGGTCATTAGATTTTCAGTTCTAGATTTTTTTTTAAAATTCAGATTTCACCAGCTGCTGTGGTAGAATTCAAATCTCGGTCTCCAGAGCATTACCCTGGGTCTCTAGATTACTCCTGCTATAACACCACTATGCCATCACTTTGCCAAGTTTACATAATGAGACGGAACTAATAAGTAGTATTTCAGTAAAGGTACAAGGAGAAAAGATACCACAATTTCACATTATGTTTGAGGCTGATGTAATTAGTCTTAAACTCGTGTTTTTAATTTAAATAAATCCAATTACATAGATATGAGTAATGGATGGACTGAGGTAGATTGGAAAATTAGATTAAATGATCTGGCGTTTAATAAGCAATGGAAAACAAATAAAGAAGGAATTAATAATTGGCAAGGAGTATACAGTCCCTTGAATAAAAATTCAACTAGAAAAGTCCAGTTAGCTAGTGGTTACAAGCAACTAAAAAGGAAGCATAAGCAATAATAAATATGGGTCCTTTAGAGGCAGAGAGGGAAATAAAGAATAAATATGTTAAAAAATATCTTGCATCTATAACAGGAGGTGACATGAATAACGTGCTAAAAATAATGTGGATGCAAGGGTCTAATGAAAGTGGAGAAAATGAATTAATTAATATTAGTAAAGAGGCACCTGGGAAATTAATGAACCAGATTTTACGGTTGCAATGAGGGTTAATATCTAATTCTCCATTGCATGTGCCGTTGGAATACTCATGGATGGAAATTGATCAGACATCACTGAATTGATGTGAGCTTTCACATTGTAGGCTATTATTCTAGCTGATTTTGAAAATATAAAGCCTTGAAAAGCTTATGTTTTTGAATGAAGGATGATTAGTGTTGAACAACTTGGCCTGGAAAGACTAATTTTGTACTCAATTTTTCTGTTCGATGATGATTCCATTAAATTTTTTAAAATATTTGTTAATTCCAATTCTGCTTTTACGAGAATCTCATTTGTATGTCCTGATCTTTATTTTACTTTCTGTACGCTTCATAAAATAAAGAATTTTAAGCCTGCTTGTTACTTGCTGCTATGCTGCCTGAACATTGTTCAGTATGATATGCTGCTTTACCTGCTTGATAGCATCACTATTGCTGGATGCCAGAGATCTCCAACAGCTGGCACAGACTGAAATTAACATTGGGAAAGATGAAACTGATGTCACAGAGCCAGCTAAATTCTTTTGGGGAAATGTTCTTCAAGGTCAGCAGCAAGCACTATCATTTTGCTATCCACTGCAAAATTTAGGCTATTGTGAGGTAAAAGCCAGTAAATCCCCTGAACCTGCTGACTGACACCGTGTGGGTTTTAAAAGAGGTGGCTTAAGAGATTGTTGGTGCATTGGTTTTGGATCTTCTAGAATTCTGTAGATTTTAGCACATTTCCTGTGAATTGAAAGGTTGCCGTTTCCTGCTATTGAAGAAGAGGGAGAGAGAAACAAAAAAAACTATGAAGTTAGCTGGCCTGATGTCAGTAGTAGGAAAATACTAGAATATATTGTCAGGACTGTGATAACAAAGCACTTTGGAAGTCGTCATAAGATTAGGCAGAGTCAACACAGTTTGACAAAAGGTAAATGAAGTGTTGAGAATGTAACTGGATGTAGAAGGGAGCAATGGATATAATCATAGGACTCTTACAATGCAGAAGGAGGCCATTTGGCCCATCATGTCTACACCGACTCTCTGATTGAGTATCTCACCCAGGTCATATCCCTGTAACCCCCTACATTTATCCTGTTAGTCCCCTAATCTACACATGGACACTAAGGGGCAATTTAGTATGGCCAATCCACCTAAATGCACATCTTTGGATTGTGGGAGGAAACACACACAGACATGGGGAGAATGTGAAAACTCCACACAGTCACTCAGGGCTGGAATTGAACCTGAATCCCTTGTGCTGTGAGGCAACCATGCTAACCATTTTCAAAAAGCATTCAGTAACTTGCCTCACAGCACAATATTACACTTGGTTAGGGATCATGGGATTGGAAGTAATATATTAGTATGGATTAAGAATTGATTAAAGGAAGAAAACGGAATAGGAATAAATGAGTCATTTTCAGGTTGGCAGGCATGCTGCCACAAGGATCAGTCCTTGCACTTTAGCCATTTACAATCAATACAAATGAGGCAACTAATTATCCAAGTTCACTGTCCTTGGGAAAATTAAGTAGAAAAATTTTTAAAAATCAAGGAACGTAAGCTGTAAGGAGACTGCAAAGGCATTATAGATAGATGGGCAAGAAATTGACGGATGGAGAACAAAGTGGGCAAATGTGAAATTATCCACTTTGTTGGGAAGGTTGACAAAAGTGAAAACTTTTTCAATAGTGAGTGACAAGTAAATGTCAGAAGTGTTCAGAGAGAAGTTGGGTGCCCTTGTACATAAAACGCAAAATTAGCATGCAGATAGGAAGACAAAAGGTATGTTGGCGTTTATTGCAAGGAGTTGAAGTACACGAGTAAAGTGGTTTTGCTGGTATTGCACAAGGTTTTAGTGAGACTGAACCTGGAGTACTGTATACCTTTTGGTTCCCTTTATGTAAGAAGGGACAAACTTGCCTTTGAGGGGCTGCAAGGAAGGATTGATTCTGAATTAAATTGGATGGGGTTTTTATTCTCTGAAGTTTAAAAGAGTAAGAGTTGGTCTTATTCAAACATTATAAAATTCTGAATGGTTTGATAAGTTAGGTGTTGAGAGGCTGTATTCCCTGCCTGGAGACCCTTGCATTAGGGGTCATAGTCTCTGGATAAGGTCAGCAATTCTGGACTTGTGTTGATTTCCTCATTCAGATGATTGTGAATCTTTGGGTTTTCCCATCCCAGAAGATTGTATGTTTAGATGTTGAGCATATTTAAGACTGAGAGGGTGGTATGGCATGATTTGTATGGATAGCATGCAGAACAATACTTTTCACGATATTTTGGTACATGTGACAATAAATTAAATAAGATTTTGGGAATTAAATGAAATGAGGGATATCAGGGTAGGGCAGGAAAGTGGAATTGAGGTATAAAATCAGCTATAATAATAAATGGTGGAGAAATTTTGAGGAGACCTTTGACCTACTGTTGTTCCTATTTCTTATGTTCTTGTGTAATAGAAATTGAAGAAATTAGGAGCATTAAATAAGACTATAAAAATTAAAGGATAACTGAATAGTTATGTTTGTAGCGTCAGGAATCTGTGGATCTGTTAATCTCACTTTACACATCAGCCTATGCATGATATCTCTGCTTAAAGTTTACGATCCAGTGTGATGCTTATCTATATATAAAACATCTGATTAGGTGAGCAAGGAATGGAATATTTTATTTTTCATAAGCATATTTCATTTGATTTATATTTGCAATTTCCTGGCTTAAGTCTTTTTAGTGGTATGCTCATGTAGTGATTTCCTTATTGTCTTGAAGCTCAATTATACGTTTCAAATTTTAACCAAAGGAAATGCCCCCTGCACGAGATTTGACTTGCTTCCTAAAGGAAGCAAGTACTTTGCTAAAGTACTCTGAATGAAGGAATGAAGTTCAGTTTGGATTTTAGGTAAATACTGCCACTGAATCTTGGATGCCAGAAATACACCCTACTGTAGCTAATTGAATAGGAAGGGCAGGAGGACAGCAAGCTTCACTGATGAGATGACAAATCGGGGCTATAAGAAGCGATCCCAGAGAGGACCTTGAATGGAGCAGTATTGGATGAAGTTTTTTGTTGGTCCAGGAAGAGCATGCATCAATTTATGGGGATATTTGGAATGACTTTGAGCAGCCATTTTATAAGGATTTGCATTTATTTATTCACTGAATGTAGGTGTTACCAGCAAGGCTACATTTATTGTTCATCCCTAATAACCTACAATAAAATTGTAGAACCCCAGAGATATCAGAAATCAGAAAAATAATCCCAAGTGATTCAGGTTTAGGGGGGATTTGAGGAAAAACTTTTTTACTCAGAGGGTGATGACAGTCTGGAATGCACTGCCTGGGAGGGTGGTGGAGGCAGGATGCCTCACATCCTTTAAGAAGTACCTGGATGAGTACTTGGCATGTCATAACATTTCAAGGCTGTGTTTGGGACGTGCTGGCAAGTGGAATTAGGTGGGTGGATCAGGACCTTTCATGCTTCAGTGCAGACTGAATGGGCCAGAGAGCCTCTTCTGCACAGCAGTAATCTGTGATCTGTGATTATGCAGCCTCAATTTAGCAGCTCATCAGATAGTTGTAGATTACCACATTAGATATAGCCTCTCGGAATTTTGTTTGAGTTTCTCTGTGTTTGATTTCTTTTACTCTTGAAGTTTCGCTTTTTTAAGAATTGTCTAAGCATTGCAGAGTCTGTTATCGAAGCAGACATAGTTTTTTAAATTTTATTAAGAATAAATGGGTTGATGTTTTAAATGCAAAATTGGATGAAGATGCCAAAATCTGTTCAGCTTTCCACATTCCTGAGTATTTCAGTAAATTGAAAGAATCAATTCTATCACTGTTACCACACGGATAATAAAGTTTAAAGCTCATAGAATCATACAGTGCAGAAGGAGGCCATTTGGCCTCATCGAGTCTACACCAATCACAATCCCACCCAGGCCCTATCCCCAAAACCCATGCATTTAACCTAGCTAGTCCCCCTGACACTAAGGGGCAATTTAGCATGGTCAATCTGCCTAACCTGCACGTCTTTGGACTGTGGGAGGAAACCGGAGCACCCAGAAGAAACCTACGCAGACGTGGGAAGAATGTGCAAATTCCACACACTGACCCAAGCTGGGAATTGAATCCGGGTCCCTGGTGCTGTGAGGTAGCAGTGCTAACTACTGTGCATTAGAGTAAACAGCAGGAAAATGGGTTCTTGGTCTTTCTGAAATAATTGAATATTGACACGTTTTATCCTATACTGAATATAAACATATGTTCTGCTTCCAGTTTTGAAAATGGCATGGCAGGTTTTAAATGTGGATATGGTGGAAGTTTTTAAAGATAATGTTGCAGCTGAAAAATCTTCCTTTGGAAACCATGAAGTAGGCGTTCATTATATAAACAAGCTTTTCTAACAGCTCCTGACTAGAGACATATAATCAGTAGAGCAGTGTTTTTCAGAGTGGAGGTCACAACCTGTGCGTGGATTGTGGGATGTTGAAAAATGGGTCGTCAAAAGTGATTCCCAAGAATCACTTGACCATTTTTTCCATTTTTGCTCTGGGCAAGTTCTTGCTGCAGTGCAGTGTATGTGCCCATGAGGCAAGAATGAACAGGCCACTTTCTGCCTTTGCATTCTGTACATACATGCACTTAGCACCATTTCACTTCACTTAGTGCCAATTTTCTTTCTCTTTCTAGTAAGCTGATTATAGACTGTTATACAGCTTTAATTTAATCACCTTCCAAGCATTCCAGTTTAATGAAGCAGACAAGGACGGTAATTCAATTATTTATTTATTTAATACTTCTAGTACCAACTCAAACATAAACTGTTGCAACTTATTAACTCTTTGTTCAACTTTAACTATTTAACTGAAAATAGATACTACCGAGTTTAGGAAAACATTGGCCAAGAAATATCCTTGATGTAGAACCGATCTTCTTGTTCTCTCTGAAGTGTCCTGCAGGGTACGGCATCTTGTTGTGATGGTTGATCTTTTGGAGTTATTGCTCCCAAACAAATAACTCATGTCTTTTATCCACGATTCTCCATTTGTTTCTGGAAGATTCTGTGTCATCCAGCCAACTGTGTAACCAGAAACCGATCGTATGGCTCAAACATCCAGTGAAATTACTTTTGAATGATGCCATGATGCTTAGCTCATTTTACATGTCCCATACATAGCAGCCATAAAAATCAGAGCCACGCTGCTTCAATTAATGTAAACAACTTCCCTGACCTGACCAACACAGGAGGTTTCAGATCACAGCTCCCACACCAGAGCCTCTTTACCACCTGCATCTGGTTTAAATCTATAAGTTGACCAAAAATCCCAGCATGCTTAGCTCTCAGCTAGAATACCCAATTTAAAGCCATTATTACTATTATTGTTTAGTTATTGTTGTAGCCATTTTTTTCCTCCGTTCGTATTGACTTTTTTTTGTTACATAAAAGAGAGGGCCAGAGACACTAACGGCCTAATGACCAGGATCTCGCTTCTGAACCTGTCAAAGAGAGCATTACCTGCTCCGTCAACGGAATAGAGCAATACTAATGTTAGTAATGAATGGAGTGCCAGAGCCTCTGGTAAACAGCCTGCAAGAAAAAAATAAAATCAGGAACAAAGCAGTATAAAGATGATCTTTTTCATGTTAGGTTTTGTCATTTGTGCTAGGTGTGAGACTGACCTTATTCTAGGTCTTTACATGTCTCTGTCCATCCCTAGACTGACCCTGGCTTTGGGTCATGTGCTGCCTTAAGTCATAATGTGGGCCGTATTGTACTCAGTCCCACATTAACCATGAATGTACCAGACCTTACTATTACCATTCCAATATTACAGTATTAACATTTTACAACATTCTCGGTTGGTTTAACTTGCTCTTCTGCAAACTGCATGCTTTTCAAAAAAACACCGGCTGTCAATCAGGCTTAGTGTGAATGTCAACATTTCAGTTAGTATCAGTGGAAGTACTTGAAATACATTCAGTGCAAAGGGAAATGAAAATCAACACAGCTGTCGAAGGAGGCCTCTTTCAAAGCGCTGAACTTTAAAATGAACAGATCAAGGCTTTCCAGTGAATAGAGAAGGTTTCAAATGTTTCAGCTTGCCAGAAAACTTCAGCAACTTCAAAACAAAGCTGTGTGCGTAAAATGGGGGTGTTCACAGCTGTGCAGAGCAGAACCCCCTCCCCCCACCCAGGTAAAATAGGCATCTCTTCTATGTCAGAGGACTTTAAAGGGAGCTGCTCACATCTACAGTTTCTGACGGGGAGAAATGGAAATCTCTACTGTAGAATGGAGTGCTGTAATGATTTAAAAGCCTGCCAGATCACCAAGGAGCATGGAGATTAAAGTGACCTAACCACTTCAGAATTTTCACAGCTGGCAGGCAGGATTACAGACATTTATCACAGGGCACCATGCTAGAGATGATCTTCAAGCCTTCCAGGGCTAGAAGGGCATCTCAGCCACAAGCCCCCATCTCAGAGGGGAGTGGCAAGGTCAACCTCTTGCCCTCAGCCTGAGCTCACCCAACTCCCAGGACCCTTGAGGGACCCTCTGCTGAGTAGCAGCAGGGGGGCAAAACAAAACACTAGACCTTGACACACACGGCGCCCCCCCCCAGGCCCAAATCATCAAGCCAAGGTGGCAGTGCACCATTGGTACTGCTAAGATGCATGACTTGAATAAGGGACCTGACTGCGGGGGTGGGGAGGTGTTTCTGTGGGGGTGGCCTCAGAGGGGAGGAGACTGAGAGGGGACGGGGCCTGATTTGAGATGTCTGAGGGGAGAGGGGGCGTCGGCAGGGCTGGGAGCTGAGGGCTGAGGAGGGGAAGGAGATCAAGTCACCCTATGCCGCTGGAAGGCTGTGAACCCTGCTGACGCTGGACTTCCAAGGAGATTCAGTGGAGTTTATGTTGAAGAAAAACTTCTAACTTTTTACTTCTGGGCTCTTTTCTCTCTCTGGAGCTTTTTCCTTTTGGTGTAGTTTTTCAGCATTTGTGGCTTCACTTGGGAGTTTGTTTCAGTTCAGAATCTGTTAAAGCTTTCCTTTTCCTTAAGTTTACTGCAGGAAACAGATTCTGAACTGAAACAAACTCAACCTGGTGAGGGGAAGGATTTTTGATCCAGACTCTGCACCATGAAAAATCCTGCTTTGGACACCATAATCTTGAGTATATTAACAGTAATTCTTTGTTAACAACTCCTAACCTCTACATACAGCAGAGGATACAGGTATGGAGTTGACTGCATCCTAGGTCTTTAAGCATTTCTAGACTGACCCTGGCTCTGGATCTTGAGGCTTCTTACATCACTGTGTGAGTGACACTGCAATTAGTCCCACATTAACCCTGGATATATTATACCCTGCTGCTGCAGAAGCAAGGTTAGATAGACCACCAAGACCATTTCAAATTGACTATATAAAAATATGAAGTGAAATTGGCATGAATGATGCTTTGCTTTTAGTTATAAAGCAGTTTGCAGATTTTTCTCTTTGACGTGCTAAACATGTTTAATTTACTTGCTCATGTGGAATCAACTAGTCCCAGTTGAATCAGGTGTTTTATCATCTTTGAAAATGGTTATGCTGCATTTCATAGAATTTAATCTTTCAAGATATATCTGTACTTATTTTTCCTCTGCAGAAGATCAGGTAAGTTGCATAGAATGCACGTTACAAGAAAGTCAAGACTTCCTTTGGAAGGAGTGGACTGAAAAGCTGTTTCATATGTTATCCTTCCATATATTCTCACATTGTATAATTTTGGTAATGTTTGTCCTGTTTGAAATTAAGTTCAAAAACTTATCTATGGCCAGGCTATGTGCCCTCTTTTTTTTTTGTTTGCAGTGTGTGGGTGTATTTAAATACACAGCCTCTTCAGGTTATCGTGAATGTATGGCCACACAAAAAAATTTAAAGGAGCCAACTTGTGCATGGCCTGCATGGGAAATCTTGAGTTCTGGCACAGTCACATAGCTGGGCAGGAAATTTAGAATCATAGAATCCCTACAGTGCAGAAGGAGGCAATTCGGCCCATCAAACCTGGCACTGACAACAATCCCACCCAGGCCCCATCTCTGTAACCCCATATATTTAACCTGCTAATCCCCCCCCTAACATTAACAGACAATTTAGCACAGCCAGTCAACCTAACCCACACAACTTTGGACTGTGGGAGGCAACTGGAGCACCCAGAAGAAACCCACGCAGCCACAGGGAGAATGTGCAAACTCCAAACAGACAGTCACTCAAGCCAGGAATTGAACCTGGGTCTCTGACGCTGTGAGGCTGCAGTGCTAATCGCTGTGCTACTATGCCAAAGGCAAGTAGTCAACCTGGTGTCAGTCCTTGGTAAGTAGTAGCTGAGTTAGAAAGCCCCACTCCAGACTTAATCTAGAGGTGGAGGCTTTCAGATGAGATGTAAAAAAAAAGCTACCTCTTGGGGGAACTTGAATGATAGCAAGATACTTTTTGAAGAGTAGTAGGGGAATTCTTCAATATCCTGGCCTATATTTACCCCTTAATTAACACACAAAACAGATGATCTGGTTCTTTATTTCATTTCTATATCTGAAACGTTACAGTGTGCACATTATTTGTCATGATTTTGACATTACAGCAGTGACTACAGATCAAAAGTATTTAATTGTCAAGCACTTGTCCTGGCTCTGTGCTGAGGTCATGAAAGGTGCTTTTTGATTGATTGCAAACTAAGTGCTGAGCTCATTAATAATGTACTGCATTTCTTTCTTTAACAAATCTGTATAATTATGATCTGCCTTGACCCTGATATTTGTACATGTGACTCTTGCAAAATAATTAAAAATCTAAATTTAGTTCATCAGATATATCTAACATAAGATGTAATGTTCTTGGTCCTTTCCAAAGATTTACTTTAGTAGATATAATCTCTATTCAATGCTATATGCAAGGTAGACAAATATAACAATCTACTCACCAGCCCAAGAAACCCTTTTAATTATTATTGACAATAACCTTTAATGGAAAATATTCTGGCAGTTTGTAAGTGTTCAGCATATATTCACCAGGCACTTTATAAGAGTCACTGTTTGGTTTTGAAAAGGCCAGTACTTTGTTAGAAATTAATGGCTGCATACTTAAAAACAATGTGTAAGTGTTGCATTTCTCCCTTTCCTGTTGCAATCCAGGCTTCAGTAGTAATTTGCTGATCAATAAACATAACAAAATGCTAAGACTGAATTCCATGTTTCAGCAAATTTCTTTTCTGTTTAACTATTTCCACTGTTTAATCAGTCAGTGATTAGAACTAAAAGCTTTAAAATTGAAAGAAAATATGTTTAAATAATGGGATTATTTTACTATATTTTGTTGTCCAGTGAACATGACCTGAAATTCTAGAATTCGGTGTGCAGCAGAAGGCCCTTTAGCTGTGCCAATGCTAGCTCCTCCTCTTGAGTTATGTACTCTAATCATATTTCCCTTACCCTTCTGTTAGTTTTTAAATTCCTATCAAATTTATTTTGAAATAATAGTCTCAGTAGGTGAATCATTCAAGATTCCAAAATGTTTTTATATGAAAGGAATTCTTCTGCTGTCTGTTTTCATTCCTCTACTTCTAATATTTGATTTGATTTATTTATTGTCACATTTATCGGGATACAGTGAAAACTGTTGTTTCTTGCGCACTAAACAGACAAATCATACCGTTCATAGATTACATAGGGAAAAAAGAAAAGGGTGTACAATATAATGTTACAGTCATAGCTAGAGTGTAGAGAAAAATCAATTTAATAGAAAGTAGGTCCATTCGAAAGGCAGCAGGGAAGAAGCTGTTCTCGAGTCGGTCAGTAAGTGATCTCAGACTTTTGTATCTTTTTCCCGATGGAAGAAGGTGGAAGAGAAAGTGTCAGGGGTGCGTAGGGTCCTTGATTATGCTGGCCGCTTTTCTGAGGCAATGGGAAGTGTAGATGGAGTCAATGGATGAGAGGCTGGTTTGTGTGATGGACTGGGCTACATTCTCAACCCTTTGTAGCTTCTTGCCGTTTTGGACAGTGCAGGAGCCATACCAAGTTATGATACATCTGGAAAGGGTGCTTTCCATTGTGCATCTGTAAAAAATTGGTAAGAGTTGTAGCGGGCATGCTGAATTTCTTTAGCCTCCTGAGAAAACAGACCCGGTGGGCTTTCTTAACTATAGCATCAGCGTGGAGGTACCAAGACAGGTTGTTTGTGATCTGGACATATAGAAGCTTGAAGCTCTCGACCAATTCCACTTCATCGTTGTTGATGTAGGTAAGGGCACGTCCCCCACTGTTTCTTGAAGTCAATGACCATCTCTTTTGTTTTACTGATGTTGAGGGAGAGTTTGTTGTTGTCACACTATTTCACTAGATTCTGTATCTCATGTATTCTGTCTTGTCAATGTTTGAGATTCGACGCACTACGGTGATGTCATCAGCAGACTTGAAAATGAAGTTGGAGCGGAATTCGGCTACACGGTCATAAGTATATAAGGAATGTAGTAAGGGGCTGAGGACACATCCTTGTGGGGCACTGGTGTTGAGGGTAATCGTGGAGGAGGTGCCATTGCCTATCCTTACAGATTGTGGTCTGTGAGCTAGGAAGTCTTGGATCCAGTCACAGAGGGAGGAGTTTGGAGATGAGTCTTGTTGGGATAATGGTGTTGAAGGCTGAGCTGTAATCAATAAATAGTTGTCTGGGAGACTATACTTGCTTGTTACCAATCTGTAAACCTGTGAAAGCAATTTTCACTACATATTCTCTCCAAACCATTCATTTTCCAAACTCCTATTACATTCCATCTTGACCTTCTCTGTTCCTGTGGAAAAAGCATCAACTTTGGAACCTGCTTCAAAGTAATAATCTCTCTTGCCCATTATCATTCCAGTGAATTTGCTGTATCCTTACCATTATTCTAATATCCCTTCTATAATGGGATCCCCGAAACTACATGTGATGTTAAATCTGTCCTGTAATCAATACTTAGTACAAATTTAGAATCACCTTTTTTTCCCTCTTGTATTCCGGGATCTATATATGAAATTCAATACACCATTTGTATTTTATGGCCTATTCTAGCTTCACACCAACCGCATAAAGATCAAAGTCCTTGCACCCCTAGCTATTTTTGCTTCTCTATTTTGTTAAAGATCATTAATTCTTCCATACCCCGCTGGTAGGTTTCATTGCAGGAGGAGGGGGAGAGAATTCAACTAGAAGGCCAAGAATCAGTTTTATATCAGCATGATATTCCTTTGGGATCTTCCACTGATGCCCGCCATGGTGGATTGAAAATTCCACTGGTGGCTGGTGTGAAACTGATTTATATCCCACTAATGGGATGCAGAAAGCCTGACTGGAATTTCCCCCACCCCATGCCAGATTGTCCACAATGCCAACAGGAAAACATGCTGGTTCAGAATATGTCTAGAATAATATGATAAGCAGCATTCGTAACTTACCCAAAAAAAAATGCCTGTTGCTGCCTCTGGATTTCAGGATGGAGGCCACCAGCAACCTTGGACCTTGGAACACCACAGCAGTGGGTGGGGAAAGCATTTTTCAGGTGGATCTTTCAGTTTCACTGTCACCTGGAAGGTTCATCTTCCAGCCTCAGCGTTCCTGGAGACCCATCTTCTTTCTTCAGGAGGTCCACCTTCTTTCTTAAAAGGTGGGTCAGTGATGTTGGGTACTTGTTAAATATGGCATTTTGCCACGGGAGAAGTTGCAAAACCCTAGATGTGTAATTAGTGAGGTCAGGGCTGAAAGATAT
Organism: Carcharhinus amblyrhynchos; assembly: GCF_965287045.1. Classification (NCBI taxonomy): domain Eukaryota; kingdom Metazoa; phylum Chordata; class Chondrichthyes; order Carcharhiniformes; family Carcharhinidae; genus Carcharhinus; species Carcharhinus amblyrhynchos. The sequence goes on from NC_137327.1 coordinate 28,611,908, forward strand.
GGCAAAGTTCCCTGTTTCGTTTTCCCCAGCAGGAAACCACACCCCCCCATCCCCCATGTCCACCATGGACTTATTCTGTCCTTTGCTTTTTAAGAGATATATCCTTGGAATGTCCTTTACGTTAAAATATTGAATTGTATTTAAGTAATTAAAATGATAAATATTGTGCTTTCTTAAACAGATAGTTAAATACTTGCTGAATTATAATGCAAAATTGAATAAGAAAGATTTGTATGGTAATACATCATTGTTACACGCCTGTCTCCAAGGACATCTGGAAATTGCAGAGTTGTTGCTAGAGGTAAGAACATCCCTTTACCCACCTCTAAGTTTTGAGGTTGTTTTTCTAATGCTATTAAATTAGTTTTTATTTTAATGTGAAAAGTATCAGTTTATTTGTACAGCATGACTCAATTGATGGCATTCACTTCGGGTCAGAATGGGGATAGGTCCAAGTACCCACTTAATAGACTTCAGCGCACCATCTAGACTGACGCTTTCCGTGCAGTACTGATGGAATGCTGCACTATCTTTCAGGTGACCCGTTCAACCTTGGCCTCATTTATCACTTGACGTGGATGTAACCCATAGTACTCTTAACGGAGAATAGGACAATCCTTCTGGTTTCAGGGCTGACAGTTCTCTTTCAAGCAGCACCACACAAATGCATTGTCAGTTTCAAATTGGCTGTCATGTTTCCCTACATTGACTACACCTAAAGCATTATTGGCTGTGAAGCTTTTGGGATATTTTCAGAATGTGAAAGGTACATAAATACAAGCTGGTTCTTCTTAAGAACTCTGACTTGTTATGAGTGCATGCACCTTTTTTACCCCATCTTTGCACAACCCCCTTCCTGTTTTCACCTTTTGAATCTCAAAAACATATGTTCTCAGCAATTTTTCATCACTTTTCCCATCCAGTTATAACTTGCTGTTGTGTGAAGGTCAGAGAAATATATTTATTTGACACACAATGTCATGAATGTCATTATTTTCAAAATAGTTGTTTACAGTCCAGCAATAAACATTCTTGCTAGTAGTAAAGCCACTATTGGAAAAAAAATTTAAGTCCTTGGCTGTGTTTTCTGTCTTTGCTGTTTATGTATGCATGCATATATTGTCCTGAGAGTTGGTGAATGTTTCTAATGTCTGTTTACTTTGGAAAATCTCAGCACGGTGCCTCCGTTAATCTTGCCAACAACCAAGGAAATACTGCTCTGCATGAGGCTGTAAAGGGAAAACGTGAAGCTCTTGTGAATCTACTTTTGCGCAATGGAGCATCAATCAATTTGCGAAATAAACAACAGTGCACGCCAGTAGATTGTGCTGAGGAAGTCTGTGGAAAGGTACAAACTTGAAACTGACATTTAACTTCTAATGAATCATGGAATCATGCGGAAGGAGGCCCTTCAAACCATCTTGCCTGTGCTGGCTCTTAGTAACTATCCAATTTGTCCCTCTCTCCTGTTCTTTCCAATGTTTCTTTTTCATGTGTACAACCATTCCCTTTGGAAGTTTCTATTGAATCTGCTTATGAGAAATGATTTATGATTTATAGAGAGTGGTAGAGGTGGGGTCATTGAACATTTTAAGGCAGAGGTAGATAGACTTTTGATTAAAAAGGGAGATTATTGAATAACAAGGGAGTCAAAGGTTATTGGGGTAGGTGGAATATTGTGTTAGGGCCATAATCAGATCAGTCATGATCCTTGTTGAATAATGGAGCAGGCTCAAATGGCCTGGTTCTGAACCTCATGTATATGTAATAATAAAGCTATTCAGAGAGACCATTTTCTATACATTCAGATGTTTCAAGTGCAGCAAAACAAAAAGTACCCTTTTCCATTTTCAACAAATAGTGGTTAGTCCATGTTTGGATATGAATATAGATAATGAGTTTCAGAAAATGTGGAAAAGGACTAGTTAATTTGGAACCTTAATTTTCTTATCGCCCAGTTATTATAATTTTAAAAATTTTGCACCTGCATTTTGTTTCTGCCTATGAAATCTTGCCTGTTGTCACACTTTTAATCATGCTTTTAAATTGTAATATCCACATTAGTAATTGAAACTGCTGGTTTAAGCTTGTGCTGTGATTGCCCCTGCCACTATTAGTGCCACAGGTTTATTTCAATTTTGCATCTTCCATCTACCCAGTCTGTACTGCGGAGAAACCTCTCTGTTCCAAGCAATTCTCCTTCCCAAATTGATGTAGGTGCTGTCAATCTCCATAAACTATCATTCACAATAAATGTAAATGAAAAGATTGGACCAACATCAGTTAATGAAAAGGGATCAGGTGAAAACCAGTTACCTACTGATGGGGTAATATTTTGGATTATTAGTTGGAAATAAAGGTATTTTTCCTATATAACATTAGCAGAATCTATACCAGTCCATTAATTTGGTTTCATTGTTCATGAGATTTTTTCACTTTGTCCTTCCAAAGCAAAAATGTTCTTCAAAGGACAGAATGTGTTGAACAATGGTCCAATTTGGGACTTTCTTTTCTAAGCAAAATACAAATGTATTTTTGTAAAAAAAAAATCGTCTCTCCTTGGACTTGTCATTTGACGTTAGTTTCAGTTTGAAAGGTTGCCAATGCAAATTTGTTCACTGGCAAAAGTGTATACACATGAGAAATTGTATGACCATAGTTTATTGACTTTTCAGTAAAGCTGGCTTGAAATGCAATTCTAAGAACAAATTACAATCTTGGGTAAATAGCACTGTTCAGGGATTCAGCATTCACTGAAGCTGGGCAGAAAAAAAGCCAGATAACCTTCACTGGGATACTTATTTACCATGAAAATTATATAAGCTATTCACTGTATAAATGGAATAATTTAATGAGAATTGACAAGTGATCCTTAGTTTATTAAACGATAGTTTTTCTTTGCAGCAAATTTCATTTGTAGAAGTAACTTACTATTTATTCCATGTTTGAGATTACATCTACACATTCTTTACTGCACATCAGGTTTGACCAAATTTTAATTTGGAACTTGTACTTCAGTTGTTGAATCATTAAATATGAATATTGCACTGCAGGGTTGTTTTTCTGTTACGCAGTGGTCTTATGCTATGCTATCAGCAGTTGGTAAATTGACTAATTTCCTTTCATTCCATGGTGTTTGATAGATTAAAAAATATTTCAGAGGCTGTATCAGAAACACTGCATATCATCTTGTTGCAGGCTAGTATTGAATTATTTATTGCCAATTGACTGCTAACCTAAGACTTTAACTTTTATGTTTCTATAAATGTTTTGATTCAATAGTAAATAGTTTTTGGTGTTCATATTGTCTAAGTTGCTGGCAATGTGTTTTTGCAACTGTTAATTAATTTAATCATTCAGTCTATCAGATCTACATTCCAGTTTCCAGAATTTGAGTATAGAGCAGAACTGTCATTCTACACTTCACCAGATTCCATTAAGAGAATTTCAGTTTGTTTGTTGTTTAGTAATCAAAGATTTCCATTCATGGCTGATGGAGTTCAGTGTAGTGAAGGGTGAAGTATTTTGCAGGCAAGAAAGACAGACGAATATTATCTCTCCTATTCCTGCTAGAAATGGCATTAGAATTTTACAAGTACCATAAGACATTGGTTACTAATTGGGAGGTAGGAGATAAGAATGCAGGGTGGGGGTGTTGATGGTTAAAGAGAATGTCCTCTCAGATGTGAGATTGATGCTCCCCTAGGATCTAAAGCCTAGTACAAAAAATAATGAGAAGGGTTAATTGAACGTTGTCCTTAAACTGTTTAAAGATGGTCCTGTGAAGCATACTGGAATGTTTTACTATGTTAAAGACAATATATAAATGCAAGTTGTTGTTAATGAGGGTGAAATTATGAAGGGTTGCTGAAGCTTGCCTTCCCTTGTGTTTTAAAGATTGAGGAGCGATATAATCAAGGTCTTTAAAATTATAAAATAATGTGATAGATTCAGATAAGCTACTTCCATTGGTGGAAACATCCAGAACAAAAAGGCCCAAACTTAAAATTAGAAGCAGGCTTTCTAAAGCATGAAATCAGAAAGCACTTTCACAAAAAGGGTAGGGCAAATCTGGAAAATCCTCGTACACAAAGGCTATGGATGCAGAGCCAATTGAAAATTTCTAGACTTGAGAAACAAATTATTGTTAGGCAAACATTTCAAGAGACAAAGAGAAAAGTTGGGCAAATGGAGTAATGATCCAGTTGAAAGGCTGAGGGGCTGAATAATCTCCTCCTTGTTTCAATGTTCTTGTGTTTTGTCTTTGTCCATATCAATTTTACAGTACTCTTAAAACTATATAAAGAATATTGTTATAGGAGACAAATCCAGATTCAATGAAGATTGATTGAATAGTACACATGTAAGCAAAGAAGATGCATAAAATTTGGTTTTCTGTTTTTAACCTGCCCAGAATGTAGAGATTCTGAAAATCCTAGAAACAGTATCTGCTCAAGGAACTGAAGAGGATGGTATATTCCGAAGAAATGCTGTTCGGAAACGAATACCTACTGACATCAAAAAGAACTGTAAGAAGTTTTCAAAGTTAATGATTAAGTAAAATTGTTTTGGACTGCAACTTAATTTTTGGGGTTTTCTCAAACCCTTTGCTGGTTTGCTGATTTTGCTCAGGTTCTGGTATGGATGCTATAATTGTTAGCAGGAATGGGAAAAGCTGACCAAAGTTCCCACAGCTGAAAGTTCAGGTGAGAACAGAATTGGGCTTGGCTGTGGTATCTCGAGGCTGAACAGCCAGAGAATGAATGTACTCCAATAAAGGAACAAATGCCTTCTGGAAAGGGAAGAAAATTAATAAGGAAAGTTTTTATATTAACTTGTTTCCCTTTTAATACAAACTATTTCTTCTACTTTTCAGCTGATGAGTTTGTTAAGAAGCTAGAAGCAATTGACGAACCTAACAGTTCGAGGATCCAGCTGGTGCAGTCTATTCATAAATTTAACAAGTAAGTAACTCTATGATGTGGAGGAAATGTACACAGTGAGTGCATATTAACTCCTGCTGACTACTATCAGTGCCAGGTTTAATTCAGTTATGTTACTTTTGATGTGTCATCTTTTGCAGAGAATGTTTTTTGGATTTTTCTTCAAGAGAAGTACACTCCACGATAAGCTTTATCTTACAAATGTGTCAAAGTATCTAGGATGGGAATATTCGGACAGTGGATGTAAAAGGATGATTGCTCCTTCCTGAACATGATCTAACCCAAACAGTTATCAATATTTTTAGATAAATCCTGGTTATTTGGTTCACTAATCAGAACATCACATTGCCTATTTTAGATTATAATTTACATTTTGTAAGTTACTTGGCAGTTAACATTGTCATTATTTATAAATTACGTTACATTTGGGAATCTTTAAAATGTATGTGATTCTTCATAACTTGGGCACACTGTTAAATTTGATGCTAATTGTTCTTATTTCTGACAAATGATAGGGAGCCTAAATTTGATCAATTTCTGAACCAGCCAATTAGCACAAAAATAGGCATCACCTTAAACATGTCTTGAACTTTCTCTTTGTATTGGTGACATGGTGGTTAGCTCTGCTGCCTCACTGCACCAGAAACTGTGGTTCGAATCTGGCCTTAGGTGACTGTGTGGAGTTAGGAGTTTGCATGTTCTCTCCATGTCTGTGGGTTTCCTCCCACAGTCCAAAGATGTGCAGGTTCGGTGGATTGACTATGCTTAATTGCTCCTTAGTGTCCAAAAGTACGTAGGTTAGGTAGATCAGCCATGCCAAATTTGGGGAAGGGGGAAAGTGTGTCTCGGATAAGATGCTCTTTCGAAGAGTCAGTGCAGACTCGATGGCCCAAATGGCCTCCTGCACTGTAGAGATTCTATGGTATTGCTATGCAACATCGTACTTCATCTCTTAGATCACTCACTGGAGTTTCAAATGTAATTCTTAAGTACATCAGTCCTGATTTTACATCACAGCATTGACATGAACTTGGTGGCTTTTTGTGCAGGTGTATGGCCCCAAATGTTGAGTATAAAACATGATGCATACAATTTCAAAGTTAATCATTTTATAATAGTAAGAATACTCATTGGAGCAAAATAACACCCAAGTCCCAAAGGCGCACACAAAACGTAACATTTTGAAATTAAACTAACTTTGATATATTGCATCATTATTTATATTTTAATGTGTTTATATTATTTTTGACCATTGAAAGATTGTACCAGCAGTTAGAAACTGGTGAGGTATTGAGTATGTATGCATGGGGAGTATTGCTATCTCCAACTTCACAACTAAACAGTGAAGCCTGCTTCACAGTTCTGTCATATTATTGAGGTCACTGCTGAAACTTGTAAGTGGAGTCATGGAAAAGCCATGTGTTGTTGCAAATCACATTCCATCAGCTGATGTAGGTTGGCTTTGTCATGGTAACATTTCTATGGTATGTTCCCTTGGCTTAGATCATGTAATGACGTAAATGAAGCAGTTCTGTCACATTTTCTTGCTATTGGTTCTTTATACCACAAAGCATATGGAGCTAAAAATGAAATAATTCAAATAAAAGGTCAAATTGTTTTGATGTAATATCTGTATTCTGCATTCAACTTTCTTGAGAAGCAAATGACCAGGCCACTTAAAACACTGAAGGAGAGCGAAACAGAACTACATCATTCCCTTTGTTGGATTCATACTTTGAAAAATATTTCAGTTATACCTTGTTCTAATTAAATAGATCTGTTACAAATATGCGCTCTGATTCAGTGCTTTAAGTGGCCTGGTGACTTGCTTCTCATGGAAGTTGAATCCAGCTGCACACAATATTAACCAGCGATCTGAAATACAGTGGAGATTCAATCCCTAGATTTACAGCAGATTAGCTAGGTATTGACAGGTGAGTGCATATTTTGGTCGTTGGTTACATGAATGGTTTGATCTCATTGACCTGGAGAAAATTATTGTGCAAAATCCAAAATGGAGAAAAAAGAAAGACGGACATTAGTTAAAAAGTTGTGTTCCCTTACTCACTTATGAAGCAAGAGGATGACAGTAAGATTAGTGTTTCTGTCGGAATGAGATCAAATTGGATGGAGGGACTTGCTTTTTTTTAAACAAGATCTATGTCTTGTCCGAATGTGAATGTTTCTTTAAGGCTATTAAAGTTATTTTGGTTAAAACTTTGTCTGTAGATCCAAGAATTTAAGGAAGACTATAACAAGAGATAGAAGTATCCCTAAATTTGATGAACTCTTAATCCATCAGGTATGAACCTAATTAGATTAATCTTGTTGTATAATTATAATAAAATCATGAAGCTATTTGATGCAAATTAATGAACTTCCACAATGTGTACATTTATCTTGTTAATGAATTTGTTAAAAAAAACTGTTTATAACACAGAAATGGACCATCCACCCATCCGACATATGTTTGCGTTTATCATCCATATTCTCCTATTCTCTTTATTTTGCCGAGTGTTCCACATTCCATCGCCCTCTGGGTAAAGAGGTTTCTTCTGAATCCCCTACTGAATTTGTTAGTGACTATCTTATATTTATGGCCCCATGTACAGTTTGAAATGTAAGCTCCTTTATATCTATCTTATCAGACTCTTTCATAATCTTTGAGGAACTCTATACAATTACCGCTAAGGGTGGTATTTTACTGCGGGAAAATGCTGTAAAATTGGGCGTAAAGCAGCTAGCGTGAATGGTGCTGTTTTCACAACTGGTGGGATTTTACAGCGGCCAGATTTCCGGCTCAGTCAGCCCCTTGCTGGAAATGGGCGAGCAGCTGGTTACTTTATTGAATTTTATTTGCATGTACATTTTAATGTGTTTAGTGAGCCTGGTGCTCAATCGTCCAGACTTGCTTGTCTTTATGGAGAAAAACACCCACTCCCCATAAACAGGGAACAGTCATGTTGGCCTCACTGGTGAAGCCGGATGCCACTGAGGCCCTCCCCAGGGAGGCCGAGGGAAAGGTAGGTGGTGCCCTGTGTGCAGTGCCAGGACTGGCAGCATCACACTGGCACCTGGGAAATGCCCACTGGACAGTACCTGGGGATGGGGTCAATGGAGGCAGGACCAATAGGGGCAGTGCCAGGGGGTGGGGCCTGTGAGTGAGAAGGGCAGGGGGTCCACTGCCACTCTGCACGTGAACGGTGGGAGAGGGAGGGAGACTTCGATTGTTTTGGTGGTGGTGGTGGGGGGGGGGGGGGGGGGGGCGGTGTGGTGGGTTGCGATCGGTTTGGGCTGCAGGGACTGCATCTCAGGCCGCAGGCCCCCGTGATTGCCAGGTTTGCAGGGGAGGGTGTGGGGTGGAGGCTGCTCAAGGTTGTCTGCAATAGCAGGGGCCTGACAGCTCTCTCTGTTTGTCAGACATCTGCTGTTAATGCACATGTGCAGCATCAGGGGTCTACACGTGTGCACTACCTCCCTCTACAGGCTGTCGGGTGCAGAAAGTCCCGCCCACAGAAATAGACAAGTTCAACATTTTGCAGACAGAGTGCACGAGATTGAGCCTGAAAAGCCATCCGAAAATCTCCCAGTTTCATACCCGTCTGGCACTTAGAAAAGAAATCTCATAAAATTCTGCCCATAGTCTTTTTTCCAAAGAAATTCGACTCCGCCTATTCAATCCTTCCTTATAGGCTTAACATTTAAGTTCTGATATCAGGCTATTAAATCTTTAATCCACCATCTCCAGTGTTTTGCTATACTATTTACAACGTAGAAAGTTAATAATGCTCCTATTATGTTCTAACCAAGGTTTTAGACACGTTGAACATGACTTCTCTGTTTTCCATTCTGAGGCTGAGATTTTTTTCACTGTGATGTGTTTTGCAGAGGTGGAAATCCACGCCTTTGGTGGGACTCAAAGATCCTCCCAGTGGGAACAATTGTAGGGAACAACTAGAAAGGGAGATAAGCCTCCCTATGGAAACCCATAGGGTAGCATAGGCTTCCCTATGCTATGGAAACGACTGAAATATTTCCCTTTTGCCATAGCAGAAAAAAATTATAGCAGATATTCTCCTGAATTGCCTACAACCCATGGTTGAAGAAATCCCCTCCAGAAAATAGTGTGACTTCAGGCCTTTCAGGAAGTCTCTAGCAGCTATCAACTTGATTGTAAATAGTATGGGGCAATCACAATAGCCCAATCATGTTGGTCTGGATTTTGAAGGCATCTGTTTCAGATATCAAGACAGTTGTAATTGTGTCATACAGCAGTTGCAAGATTGTGATAGTTTCTTGGACACCCAATCTTTGCAACATAATCCATAGAATCTTGCAATTTACTGAACCAAATGCTTTGGTCAGGATGATGACTGCAATGAAGAGTTCTTGGTGGTGTTCTTGAATGTTTTTGGGGAATTTATTTGGCAACAAAGACCATGTCAGAGGTTTCATTGGAAGATCAGGGCTTTCCAAACTTTTCCAATCACTGAACATTTTGACCTCCCAAGAGTACCAGTGGAACCCCTAAGAAACATTATTTTGGTCCATAACTTCCTAGCATTGAATTTGGGGAGGCACTTCAAAGATGCGCTGGGAAAACCCTCTTGGATTCCTTGGTTTACTTGGCAGTTGTCCAGAAGTGCTAACTTCCCCTGGGCAATTGCGCTGTGCTGGGAACCATCTAACAATGCAACCTAAATCACTAACTTCAGATGGTTCTACCAGTTTTATACATTTTACTCTGAAAGGGTATAACCATTTTAACTATTTTAAAGCATTATAACCATTTTAAAGACCAGATGCTCCCGCCCCGATCAATGCCCACTTGATGTTCAAACCATCCTCTCACTTTGATGTCTGAACCTGCACTTCCCCAACCCCATGCATATCCCATTTGTTTACAAGACGCAGTCACCTTCTCCCTGGTCCGTTCTTTTCAATGGAACATTTAAACTCAGCTGCTTTAGGGCGAGTACTTCTCATTCCACACTTTTTACACTGTAAGGAGAGCTTATCTCATTTAAAATCACCGAACCTACCCTGGGATCCCTGATGAGTTCCATGCAACCCTCAGATTCCATGGAACCCAGTTTGGGAAACACTGGTCTTACCTCCTTTAGACATTTATTGCCCAAGAAATATATGGTCTCCTTATCCTTTGTAAAAGAATGTATCATCTCGCACTTCATCTGTATTGAATCTTCTTTGCTAATTTAATGCCTGTTCTGTAAGTTTATTAACACTGCCCTTTATTTGTTTTAAGTTAGTCTAATTTATGTAATTTTTTTTGTTTTGTTTGATTGATAGTTGGCAATCAAGACTTTTGACAGAAGAAAATTGAAACAAACTGAAACAAAGGATCAGAGTGCACCATCACTTCTTAATTCTGAAGTTGACCTTGAAACTGAGAAAGAAGTGTCAATTGCAGGAAGCAATGCCAAGATAGATTGTCCAGGAAAGAGATGTACAGATTTTTCTAACTGTTTACACAATAAACTGAATGATGTAAATGGCAACGCCCAATTTGGAGAACTTTGCAATCATTCACAAGATTTAGAAACAGCTGATGATGCAACAGTCGGCAACCACAAAAATGTAAATTTATTTGGAACCTAAAAATGTTACACAAAATGCAGCCTCCAGGAAGGTACCTAACAAACAGTATGTACACAAAAAAGGACTGCGATTCTTAGTACCTACTTCAACTGGAGAACTGAAACCTTGGATAAACATCGTCACTTAAGTCCAAGTAAAGAAAACACATCCACTGAGGTCACAAAGGGGAAAGCACTTAACACCATATGGATAAATGTATTGCAGTAGCAATATTTTACTTTGCACTTGTATAGAGAAATTGAGCTTTGTCCATGAGCTACTATGTAGTATTCCATTAGTCATGCATCATTCTGTATTTTGTGTATGTGTGTGTATATGTGTATGTAAAAACAAATCACTCATAGTTATTGGCAATGTGATTTTAACATTAAAACATCGAAAATGTATTTTTTTAAACTCTTGCCAATCTTCCTATTAAGCACAAATAAAGCTGTTTCTGTTGGTGTCCGTATTTTTCAAGGGGACGTTCTATAACAATGTGTGCCTTATATTTAATTTATAAATGTGCTTAAGGAATGTTACTGTTCAGATAAACAAATAAATATTCAAAAATAAACTTTTTTGGAAAAAAAATTGGAATTTCAAATTCTTATTTTCCCTCGACTGATCGGGCTTTCAGGATAGACAATGAATGCTGCAAGTCTAACAGATACTTGGAATTGTCTCATAATTCAGGTCTCTTGGATGCGATATCTGGTGGCACTGTTTTAAACAAAGAAGTCTCACAACACCAGCTTAAAGTCCAACAGGTTTATTTGTAGCAAATGCCACAAGCTTTTGGAACATGCTCTTCCTTTGTCAGGTGGAAGTTGGTGTTGTGAGACTTCTTTCTGTTTTTACCCCAGTCCAACGCTGGCATCTCCACATCATGGCAGCGTTTTAACCATGTCCAAAATAATCCCTTCTATTACAACACTCTTATGATACATAAAACATATGTAAAGTCAAACCATTGCTGCATTTAGATATGTTTGTTTAGATATATTTGTGTGTCTAATTGGAAAGAATCCACTTCAAAATGTAGTGAGTACAGAGCGGTTCCTTTAGGTTTTCCCAGCCTTCACATTTTTGCTGTTTATAGAACTGTCTACACTTTGAAAAAATGGAAATGACTGAACAGGCTTCAGATGGGCCGTGTTGATGGAGTAAAGAAAAGTTATAAAGAGTTCTGCCTTAGATTTCTACCGTTTGTGAATTTAAAACTAAAACTAAAATATTCCTGTAATAGCCAAATGCTATCAGGAAATTCTTACGGAAATTCTATTTACATTTTCACAAGCTTCCAATATCCATCAAACAGAAGATTGACTAATTAGTCGTGATTGTATAATTTACTGCAAGCTTTTGCCATCATATACTTTCCATGTTATGAATATATATCAAGCCCTAAACAAGGCAATAGATTAAATAGTATAGAGTGAAAACAAATGAAGCTATTGAGAGATTGTTTGTTTGGGAAATATTTAAACTGTTGCATAAGCAGTTTTAACATTTACGTAGTCTGCCATTTGGTTTCTGTTGCCTTTTTCACTTCTTACTGCAATGCATCATTTTGTACTTCTCTGCATTGTGGCACAGTGGTTAGCACTGCTGCCTCAGTGTCAGGAATCAGGGTTCGATTCCAGCCTTGGGAGACTTATGGAGTTTGCGTGTTCACCCTGTGTCTGTGCGGGTTTCCTTCAGGTGCTGCAGTTTCCTTCCAAAGATGTGCAGGTTAGGTGGATTGCCGATACTAAATTGTTGGAGAGCTGGTGCAGGCCTGACAAGCCGAATGAACTCTTTCTGCTCTGTGGAATTTTATGATTCTGTATTGCATTGACTATGAGTCTGCCATTTCACCAGTCTTGGATCCTCCTCAACTATGTTTTCATTGTTTACTGCAGGGGTGATTCTCCCATCGCGACTCGCAAATTTTCTGGTAAGTTGGTTCAGGAGATGCGTGTCGGCCATTTCATGGGATTTGTGCATGCATTCCTGCTGCATACAGGCCTCCCAGAGCCAGACAGTAGGCACAGTTGGAACCATGCTGCAACCAGTGGGAAGAGAGGTAAATTACTTTATTTTAAATGTAACTATCAGGCTTGGCACGGAATTTGCCATGCCTGATAGCATCTCCCACCCCATCAGGAACATTTCACTCCAGTGGGTTTAGAGTAGTTCCCCATATTCGGGGAACTAGCTGGAGGCCCTACTGGAGTGAAAGGAGGGGCAATTGGGGCCCTCCCCCAGGGATCGGGTGGGGGGATGGTGCCCTGGGTATAGGCACCCTGGCAGTGCCAGCATCAGGCAGTGCCAGAGTGGTGGGGCCTAGGGTTGCTTGGTGAGGGTGGAGGGTCCTGCTGCCATTCAGCATAGGGATCAGTCTGGGCTGGAATCGGTTCAGGCTGGGGTCCTGGGGGTGGTGTGGTACTTTGACTCTGGGGAAGCGGGGGGGGGGGTGGAGGGGGTGGCAAGAGCCACTGCTAGAGGAGGAACCTGGAGATTGTGGCGATGGGGTGGGTGGTTGGGGCTAGCCTGGGAATTGTTGTGGGGGCTGCAATTGGGCCATGGTGGCATCAGGAGGAGCAGCACTGTGGAGTGTCCTGGGATGAACAAAATTGCCAACTTTGTGGGCAAAATTTGTTCTGCAGGTCCATGGCCACTGAATTGTCCAAATTCAAATTTATATAGGGGTCTTGGGATGGTTGTTTGTTGGCCTGTGATCAGGCTGACCAGCAAACAGGGAGATTGACAGATCGGGGCCACTGGTACGCACAGAGTTCCAGAGCTGTCAGACTCGGGTATGAATAGGCCCTGAGTTTTAACAATATTCAAGATTGTGACCTCTGCTTTGCAGAGTGGGGGATTTGGGTCTGAAGTTGCACTGAACAGTTATGATCTCAACCAGTTTTCTCAGCACTTTTGGGAGAATTGCCCCCTACACTTCTGACTTGCATAAGCATCTGCAAGCTTTGGACTCATCTTTGTATACCCAATCCAGCTCATTAAATATATCAAAAAGAACACTGATACTAATATAACCCCTTGTGTACATCACCATGTCCCTCTATTGAAATATACAAAGTAGGAAGAAGTATTGAGAGAATTCACCTAGCACTAGTTGTTTGGAATAACTGGTACAGTGACAGAAAAGCCACTTGTCTAGACACCCTTTGGTATTTCCTCCGGTGCTGTCCCTTACTTGATCTACAGAGTCTCAGTGCTAAAACAAACCTTGATCACAATGCACATCATAAACGATTTTGATATTGACTTAGTATGATGGCATGGAAAGGGAAGCAGCAGCTTTGGAGAGCAGCCAATTTTCTCCAACTTAAAATAGCTCACTTCTGGTGAATGCTTGGTAATATTAATGAAGGCAATATAAAAGTTGTCCCCTTCGTTTACTCCATTTCTCTTGGACCTGCCGGACTAAGATCAGATTAATTGTGGAGCTTCCAGTTCTGAAACCACAATGATCAGATTAGATATGATCTATCAAAAATAGGGATGGAACACTTGGCCCCCCAAGGGATAGGGATGAAAGAAGAACTTTGGCTCAGTGGTATTGGCTTTGGCCTTGCTAACAAAGAACGAAAGCCAGTCTTAGAAAGTGTACTGGCTAAAGTCAATCAAAGTGATTGAAGAATTTGAAATCTATACATAAATGATATGAAAACACTTGTCGTTTGCTAAAGACAAGTATTGGATGGAGTCAATGAGTGAACCACTTGGATCTTTACCAGCATTGCAGTTTATCAACATGCTCCAACCTGTGGGTTCATGATTGATGAAAATTATTCAATTGTAAGAGGAGTCCAGGACTCAGTAAGGACATATAATCTTCATAGGAGAAAGTAGGAGCAAATAGGAACAGGAGGAGACTATCTGGCCCATCAAGCCTACTTTGCCATCTAAACATTAAACATATCTGGCTTATTAAGACTTTAAGTCTTGTATGCTTTTATGCTGCACCCACTTCAACAAAATTAACTGTTTAGAGGAAATTTGACACTATTGTAAAATTACAAACCATTTCTTGCTCAGAATTAAATCAAAACAACCTTTTAAACTGCTGCTTATTTCACCCTTTAGATCTTGCATGAGGAAAATGTCAAGGGGGTTTGATGACTATTCCCTACAATTTAAACAATATTTTTGTAAGATGCAAGTTATGGGCAGCAAAGTTATCAAAAGCCACATGACTAGAAAGACCTCTGCACATCAGATTTTTTAGAGAGTGTTTCAATTGCTCCTGGATTTGTATTTGCACCGCAACATTTTAAGTATCTGGCTTCCTTATCATCAGCTTCAATTCTGCATTTATACATATATTCTATACAGCTATTCAATTTGTTTGACTGTGTTCTGAAGAGTCATAATTGGCTCAAAATGTTAACTATTTCTCTCTGTCCACAGATGCTGCCAGACCTGCTGAGTATTGCCAGCACTTTGTTTATATTTCAGGTTTCTGTGATCTGCAGTATTTTCCTTTTATGAACATTTCAACAATGGGTAACAATCAGTAAGTTCAGACTACACCAAGATAATTGCAATGAAGTACATCTTTATTACATATTGGCAATGAGATTCAGACTAAATTTGGGAATTGTGTTTCTTTTAAATCCAGCAAATAGATTGCATTCCTTCAAATTAAGATTTCAAAATTATTAGTCAAAGTAAATCAAAACAAGAAGGGCCGATCCCAGTCTGCTAACAGGGAGCGAACCCTGGTCTGCAGAAGCTCATGAACTGAGAATTGCAGGTTGTTTGCCAGCAATTTCTCAAGTGTAGAGCATTCTCCAGTCCAGGGATTAGCTCTAAAATGTACAGTAAAACAAAACAATATTCAGGTGTGCAAAAACAAGTTATATATTGCTTTTCTTACATAATATCCCCAATTAACATCTCAACTTTTTGGTTTCTAACATTCCACAATGTAGCAGTTTAATTCAAACTTGATTGAAATAAAACTGCATAAGTTTTCTCCATTTAGACAGTAATCAGAATTACCCGTACATATCTGTAGACAGCCTTAGTGGCTGTTCTCAGCAGAGTGGGGTTAACCAGAGAAATTGTTAAGATGGTCTTCAACATCTTTTCAAAAAGTTGGTCTCAGGAGTAAATTTCTGCACATAACCACCAGGAAATTCTATCCATGCCTTAAAAGCAGCATTTAAAACCACCAAGTTGTGAAGTGATTTGTTATTTCCACCCACAGATACAAAACTATACAGAGAAAAACTCTCTCAGTAAACAAGGAGAAAAATATCAAATACATCTGTCCATCCTTTTGTCAGCACAGCTCTCTTAGCTTTCATTCCCCTTATTATTAAATTAGCTTCTTTGGATGGTCAGAATTCAGTAATCATCCTCTTCATCAGAATCCATTACTTTCCGTCTGTTGAACTAAAATATACAAGGATTTGAATATGTCAGTTTTTCCAAATATCTCTTAGTATAGTCTGTATCTAGTATGAATTATACAATTATACAGCGCCAAGCTTTTATCTCACTCTCAAATCTGAGTTATTAACTCGTAGCTCTATCTTAACTGGGAGCTGTAACTTTCTTTTATGACGTAACCTGACCTCTCCCAGGGGACAAATGTAGTTGTTAATTTGAAGAGGCTGCCATTTTGCCTGCAAAGAATGTCTGAGCAGCGACCTTAGTAGGGAAGGCCAGATTAATAGCTGATCACAACCATGCCCTAGGTTGCATTTCATGAACACCAAAGATTATCTATATACTTATATATATTGGGCAGGTTACGAACTATTTATTATTGTCATACCTTTTGGACTGCACCCTTTAATTTTTATTTCCGTACTCTAAGGCACAAACACTTTTCAAAATTTCACCACAGCATCTAGTCAAAGCATCCATTTCACTTTTACTTTCACTAGATGGTCGTTTTTGTGATCCCTGTGCACATTACAATTAGTATTACAATTAGGGGTTGCACAATGATTAACACTGCTGCCTCACAGCTTCAGAGACCCAGGTTCGATTCCTGCCTTGGGTCACTATTTATGTGGAGTTTGCACATTCTCGTGTCGACATGGATTCCCTCAGGGTGCTCCGGTTTCCTCACACAGTCCAAAGCCATGCGGGTTAGGTTGATTGGACATGGTAAATTAACCCTTAGTGTCCCAGGATGTGACAGATTAGCAGGGTAACAAAGTGGGGCTAGGGCCTGGTGGGATTGTTGTCAATGCAGACTCGAAGGACCAAATGGCCTGTTTTGAGACTGTATGGTTTTTTCTTCAGAGTGAAAGAGACAGCAAAATGTGATAGATTTTATATTGTATAAAGGATGGAAAAACTGAAATAGATTAAGTCAGCTATTGGTGGGAGCTAGGAGAGATTGCAACAAAGAATTAAAGAATTAAATCCCAATTAGTGACTTCCTACTCCATTCTAGCTGCCCCACGCACTCATACTCTATATAATTTTAGATGTACGACTCAAGTTTTTTTATACAGAGGGTGGTGTGTGTCTGGAATTCACTGCTGGGGGAGGTAGTGAAAGCAGATATGATAGTGACTTTTAAGGGGTGTGTTGACAAATACATGAATAGGATGGGAATGGAAGGATATGGTCCCCGATAGGGTAGGGAGTTTTAGTTCAGTCGGGCAGCATGGAGTGTACAGGCTTGGATGGCTGAAGGTCCTGTTCCTGTGCTGCAATTTTCTTTGTTTATAATCCAACCCATTTCTCCCTCTCTTGTGGTCTGAAGAAGAGTGGCATGGACTCAAAATGTTAACTCTATTTCTTTCTTCACAGGTGCTGCCAGACCTGTTGATAATATATTTGCATTTACCTTGACAATAGTTTGCTTTCCCATTTGTTGATTGACTTTCTCAAGGATTTCAATCAATCCTGATTCAGAAATCTAAAAATATAAACACAATAATGAAGTTTGATACACTTATAATGGAACTGGTTTTGTTTCTTTTTTTATTGTAGACAGAGCAAGAACGACAACAAAGATTTTAACAACAATAGTGGCTTTAAAATGGCATTTCTGATTAAGAGTTAAGCATACTGGGATTTTTGGTCAACTAATAATTAAAAACCAGATGCAGGTCATAAAGTTATGAGTCAGGGATCTGGTCTGGGAACTGTGATCTGAAGCTTCCTGTGCCAACCAAATATGGGAAGTTGTTTACTTTCAAGTAGACTTGATGGCATCAAATTTTATTGCCGTTATGTGAAAGACATGCCATTTGAACTAAGCATAATGGCGTAGTTTACAAGTAATTTCATTGGCTGTTTGAGCCACGTGATTGGTTTCTGGTTACACAATTGGCTGGATAACAGAGAATCTTCTGGAAGAAAGTGAAGGAATTTGTAGATAAAAGACATGTGCAGTCCTTTGTTTGCCAACAATAACTCTACAGAGATTCACCATTGTAAAAAGTGTGCCCTGAAGGATTCTTCAGAAAGAAGGCTACCAAGATAGATTCTACATTGGGGATATTTCTGGCCAGGTTTTTCCTAAAGCTCGGTAGTATCTATTTTCAGGTAAACAGTTAAAGTTAAATGTTCAGTTAAGACTTAAAGTTCAGTTGTGGATTAATGTTCAGCAAAAGACTTAGAGTTGCAACTTAAGTTTGAATTGGTACCTCAAGTGTTAAATAAAGGGAGATTGTTAAATGAATTAAAGAGTCGGCTGCTGTTCATGTTTGTCTCATTAAACTGGAGTAATACCATGATATATGCATTTTTAAGAGGCAACATTGCAGAAACCACTAGCCCCATCTATCTGTTCAAGTAAAGTCATGACCAACTGAAAACTCAAACAGCCAATAACCTTAAAAGAAAGTACTAACTACTTCTTCATCTTCCTTCTTTGACAGCCTTCCGTGTTTCACATACCTTCCAAAATTAGCAAAACATGCCAGTGAATAGTACTTGGATTACCAGCCAGTATTTTTGCTGAATGGCCCGTTGCTTGCTATCGCACAACTGCAGGCTAGAACAACCAGACCTCCTGTTTCGTCCTGGCCATGGCAATGGTTAGGCCCAATCTATGGGGAACTATAGCATGAAACCACATTCTATTATCTTGTGATGGAACATGAAACTGGAAGGTGTAAAAGCATACGTACGACTTATTCACCAAACATTACAATTAGAACTGTTTTCATAACTGCAGCTTTCTAATGAAAAATATTCTCAATTTATGCAAAAGTGTAAATGTTTTTCAGATGATTTTAGAACAGAAGAAACAGAAGCAGTAGGTTAAGTGGTTTAAGCCTACTCCAATGTTCTTTGAGTGCAACTTCCCATTTTAACCCCACATCCCTCAATTCCCTTAGAACCCTCCAATTCTGTTTTGAACGCACTCAATAACTGAGCATCCACAGAATCTAGAGAATTCCGGATTCATAATCCTCTGAGTAAAGAGATTTCTCCTCATCTCAGTCCCAAATGGCCAACTCTTTATTCTGGGATTGAGAGCCCTCAGTCCAGACGCCCCAGCCAAGGAAACATCTTCCCAGTACCAACCCCGGTCAAGACTTTTAATGTTTCATTTAGATCACTCCCCACCATCTACCTACCTATCTACCACCCCCCCGCCCCACCAAATTCTTTTAAATTCTAAGGAACATAGGTTTAATATATTCAAATCTTTCCTCACAAAACAATCCTCTCACACCAGGGATCAGTTAAACAAACCTTTGCTGCACTCTCTCTGAGGCAAGTATACCTATCCCTATGAAGAAGACCTAAAATGTACACAGTACTCCAGGTCTCACTAATGCCCAATTATGACTGCAGTGAATCTTCTTCGATCCCTTTGCATTAAAGACTAACATATTGTCGACCTTCCTAATTGCTTCCAGCATCTGCATATAAGAACATAAGAAATAGGAGCAGGAGTAGGCCATCTAGCCCTTCGAGCCTGCCCCGCCATTCAATAAGATCATGGCTGATCTGTCGCTGCTCAGTTCCACTTTCCCGCTTTCTCCCCATAACCCGTAATCCCCTCTCTTATCAAAAACCCACCAACCCGCGTCTTAAAAATATTTAGCGAGGCAGCCTCCACCACTTCAACGGGCATTAGCTGCTTGTTTCTTTGTGCTACAAAATATGATGGGAAGGTGTGGTTTTAATTGATAGAAAAGCATGAGTTTGTTGTATCCCAGACTGACAATGTCTTACTTTTCCACCAAGCTGCCCAAATCGTGCCATCTGGATAAGGTAATTTTCCACCGATTTGGCTTTCTCGGGTTTCACCAGAGCCAAATTACTCACTGGGAATGAAACATAAATACAAAATGAGATGGATCACACAGAAAATTCATTGAGGGGAATACTTCAGGAAAGACTAACTAAAAGCATATCTGCAAACCTAGGCATTTTGTAAGATCAAAAGTTAAACTTAACTACCCCAGCATTAATGATATTCCAATCATTATCCTGTTTAGTGGATGAATACAACTGTTGTGCTGTATCCATTTGTTTTTGCTGCAGGATAAAGTAAAAGTAAACTGCCAGCTGGAAATGTTATTCATGCTCGGTGCTAACGTTGTAAAATGTCCAACTCAGCAATCAATGTCACTCAAACCGTAAAATTTAAAAAAAAGTTTCCACAGGCAGGTTTCTTTATAATTTTGCCATGGAAAATTCCAGTTTATTCTCACTAAAACTGCTTACAAGATTTGAGCCTGGATTATTCCTTTTAGGTAAAAGCTTCACCACAGCATCTACAAGGTTGCAACACTGGCCTTTCCGATTTGGACAGGACACGGACACCACCAGGTGGCAATAATGAGTTAATGACACCTCCACTTTCATCAGCTAGTATCAAATACCTGGTTACACTCAGCAGGTCAGGCAGTACCTGTGGAGAAAGAAACAGAGTTAACCTTTCAGTTCAATGACCTTCCGTCAGAACTGAAAAACGTCAGAGATGTAACAGGTTTTAAACAAGATTAAACAGAAGCAGGGAAAGGGAGAACAAGAATGAAAGGGAACATCCGTGATAAGGTGGATGCCAGGAGCAATAAGACAGAGAAAGAAACAAAGATGCAAGGTAAAGAGGGATGGTAATGAGACAAGTCAAGAAACAAAAAAGGTATCCAGAGGTGGTGTAAATGGGAATCAAAGAATCATCACCAACAGCTGCCATCCATAACAACGGGTGCCGTGGTTATGATCTGAACTCAACATTTGAGTACAGAAGGCTGCAAAATGCCTTTGAAAGATAAGGTGCTGTTCCTCGAGTTTCACTGAGACAGCATAGGACACAAGCAGAAAATTAACATGATAAATGCTGTGCTCAGAGTCATGCTTGAGGACTAAATGAAGGAATTCGGCAATGAGGTGAACCAATTTGTCTGAAGACCCAGTACAGAGGAATCTGCATTGGAGCAGCAAATACAGTATTCTAAATTGAGAGGACATGTGAAACGCAATTCCATCTGGAAAGTATGTTTGGGACAATGGGTGATTTCACTCCTGTGATTTCATGGGAAGGTCCCTTGAAAGGGTTGATTGAGGAGTTGACCATGGTGTGACTTAAGAAATGGCACCTTCAAATGCCTAAAGGGCACAGGAAGGGGAAGGTGAGTTTGGTGCTGTCATTGTGCTGGAAGTGGTGGAAATGGAGGAGTATGATATGTTGAATGTGGAAACTCGTGGGATGAAACACGAGGACAAGGGAAGTCTTATTGTGATTCTGGGTGGAAGTGAATGGCTGAGAACAGAAGAATAAGAAATCATTGAGAGCAGCACCAACCAGGGTGGAGGGGAATTCTCGGTTGAGGAAAAAGGAAGACACGTCGGAAGTACTGTATGGTGGCATTGTTCAATCAGGAGGGAGAGAACAAGTCCTTACTGGGATGGGGTGAAAGTCAGTGGACACTGATTGATAGCCTGTCCCCTAATGGGGACAGAAGTTGCAGAAAGGAGGGAAAAGGTCATAGAAGGACCAGGTGAAGGCAGGAAAGGGTGGAAATTGGAAGCAAAGATAGTTACACATTCAAGTTCTGGGCAACAGGAAACAGCATTAATACCGTCATCATCATACTGGAAAAAGATGAGGACAAGCACCTGAGTAGCACTGGAACAAAGGCTACATCCAAAGTCAAGGCAGGTCTAGCTGGGAACCATTCAGCTTCCCAATGAAAACACCTTAGCTTGAAAGAAGTGAGAGCAGTCATTGGAGAAGTTGTTCAATGCAAGAACAAGTTCAGCCAAACAGACAAGGATGGGGGGGAGGACTGGGACTGTTGGGTCTCTATTTAAGAAAGTAGAGGATGAAAGTGTAGAGTGACCGTGGTGAAAAGCAGTTGGTGAGGGCTAAGGATACTGGAAACCATTAAAATGCCAAATGGTATAGGAAGAGTTGTGAATGTGGGTGGGAACAGACTGGTCAAGGAGAGAACAAGTAGAATCTAGAGAGAAAGCAAACATTTTTGTAGGGCAAGAATAGGCTGAAACAATGGGCCTATCAGAGTAACTCCATTTGTAGATTTTGGGAAGGAGGTAGAAATGACTGCCATGGTGGAGGGCTTGGAGGGAAGACCCCCAGAAGAAATGAAATTAAATGATAGACCTGGAGACAATGGCTCCAGTGGTGGAGTATTGGTCCCGGTGAAGGTCAGAAACGGTGTTGGACAGTTGCCATTCAGCCTCTGCTGGTGCAGTGCCATCTCTCAAGATTTAATGATGACATTTGGGATGGATTTTCAAGAACAGATCGTTAGCAGCTCAGAGGGTAACTGATTTGAGTGAGGGGAACTGGGAATTTGAGACTGCTGATATCACAGTGGCAACTCCAAAGCAAAAAACCTAGAAAGGAAAACACGCCCAAAGGAAGGGGAATTCTGAAGTTGGGAGAAAGGATACTTTGCATGGCAGTGGGAAGACTCTTGGTCAAAGGAGGTGTCAAGGGAAGGTGACAAAAAAAGCCTCTGTGCCATGCTAAACTCAAAGTTTATTCTGGTGGGGACCTGGTGTTTCTGATATGTCTTCCTCTCACCTCAACTGGAGTCCTCTCCAATGTGGTTGACGGCAATTGACCATTCAATTGCCCGCACTTCTGTTCTCACCCATTCCTCTCTCTGCAAGAACCACGATTACGTTCTCTATGTCCGCACCTTACACCCTACCAACCTCCAGATTCAATGCATCATTCTCCCTCTTCCTATTGCCTCTAGTGTGATAGCATCAACACATCTTCTCCATCTCTCCCTTTACAGCTTGCCAAGAGATTGTTGACTCCGCAATACCCTGGTCCGCTCCTCAATCACATTTACAGAAGATGCAACATCTACCTGTTCATCTTCCTTGTACCCACTTTCCAGGGCCCCAAAAACCCCTTCCAAGTCAAAGTGCAATTATAGTTTTATTAATTTAGTATACTGCACTGTAGTTTAGTCTGTAAACATGACTTTGAGCTTCGGGTGACCTGTCATTTTAATTTCCACAACTTCCACTCTGATCTCTGTCCCTAATGTTTCAAGGAAAGTCAAATGTTAGGCATGAGGAACAGCACTTCACCTTTCAATCAGATGCGTTACGCATCTGGACTCAACACTGCATTCAATCATAGTCGGTGCTCCCATTTTTTGGACAGCAGCATTTCTGTTATTCTCATTTACACCGCCACTCGACACATCTTTTGTTTCTTAATTTGTTCCATTATCATCTCTATTTGTCTTGATCTACCAGTCTCCTACAGGACTGCTTAGAGTCAGTGGATTGGTCAGTATTTAAAAACTCTGCGACCAGCCTGACGATTACACCACTCCACACTTAATAATGACTTCATTAGTAAGTGTGTAGGAGACAGTGTGCCAAAAAAGCAAATCCGTGTGTTTCCGAATCGGAAACCATACATGAACAGAGATATCCACTGCTTGTTGAAGTCCAGGTCTGAGGCACTTAAGTCAGGTGATCTTGACCTATATAAGAAAGCTAAGGAAATCCATCAAAGATGCCAAAAGACTGTATTGGACCAAGCTCGAGACCCAGGCTAGCCACACTGACCTCTGCCGACTATAGCAAGGTCTGCCAAGACATAACAGGCTACAAGATGAAGGCATGTAAAATTGTTGGCTCTAACACACCCCTCCCTTTGAGTCAATGCATTCTATGCTCGTTTTCAGCAAGAGGTCAGCAACAGCACGCCCTCCACCCTGGAAGCCTTGGATGAATCTATATTTGAGGTCACCAGCGCAGGTGACAGAGCAGCTTCTCAAAGGTCAACCCACGGAAAGCGATTGGCCCAGCTGGGGTACCTGAATGAGCCCTCAGATCCTGCATGATGAGCTGGCAGGGGTATTCGCAGACACTTTCAACCTTTCTTTCAAAAATCTGAGGTCCCTATCTGCTTCAAGAAGATGACCATCATCCCAGTACCAAAGAAAAGTCAAGCAACGTGCCTTAATGACTATCTTCTGGTGACTCTGACATCCATCATTATGAAGTGCTTTGAAAGGTTAGTCATGGCACGAATCAATTCCAGCCTCCTAGACTGCCTGGATCCACTACAGTTCACCTCCAACTGCAACAGGTCCACAGCAGACGTCATCTCCTTGACCCTGCACTCAACCCTGGAACATCTAGATAACAAAGGCACCTATATCAGACTCCTATTTATCGATTAAAACTCAGCCTTCGACAACATTATTCCAATGAAATCCATCTCCAAACTCCGTGGCCTGGGCCACAGAAAGCATTTTTTTCTGGTTGTATCATATCTTGGAATGGCTCCTGCTCTGCCCAAGACCACAAGAAACTACAAAAAGTCGTGAACGTAGCCCAATTCATCACACAAACCAGCCTCCCATTCATTGACTCTGTCTACACTTCCCATTGCCTTGGTGAAACAGCCAGCATAATTAAGGACCCCACACATTCCTTGTTCCGTCGGGAAAAAGACACAAAGGTTTGAGGTCACGTACCAACCAACTCAGGAACAGCTTCTTCCCAGCTGCTGTCAGACTTTTGAATGGACCTCCCTCACAGTAAGTTGATCTTCTCTACACCTTAGCTAAGACTGTAACACTACACTCCTTCTCTATGAATGCTTTGTCTGTATAGCACGTAAGAAACAATATTTTTCACTCTATACTAACACGTGACAATAATAAATCAAATCAAAATCCTGTTGTCATTTAATCTCTCCTGGCTTCCACCTTGTCACAAGTGTTCCCTATTGTTCTTTTCTTCACTCCCTTTTCCTGTACCTATACTTGTTTAAAACCTGTTACATCTCCAAAGTTTTCCAGTTCCAAGGAAGGATCATCACCTTGAAATGTAAACTGTTTCTTTCTGCTGCCTGACCTGCTTCATTTCTGTTTCAATTCCAGATTTCCAGCATCAGGATTTTGCTTCATTACCCAACACTTATTCAATACTGTTTGTTCACAGGTGGGTGTGATCTAGTGCAAAAAAACTGGATTACACTGACACAGGTGATAAAACAAATTAACTTCTGGAACCATTATTTAAACATACTGTCATGGCAACCATCAAATACAACCATTAAAAATTGAGGGATAAGAATTTTAACAGGGGTTTTGGATACAGGAATCTAATATAGTAGTGAGCTCAGGAATGCTGCATGAGGACGACATGATGCAGAATAGGAGTGGGCAGCAGAATCTTAATTCAGCTGATATTTCCAGATGGAGGAGAATTGGCCAAGCGATATATTGAAGAGTTGAAACAAAAGTGACAAAGGCATAGATGAGTGAGCAGCAGGTTGGCTGAGGCAGCGACAAAGGTGAGTCGAGTAGCTGGTATTTGTGAAAGAGAAGTAATGGAGCCATTAGCTCAGTTTTGGAATTACAAATAGCTTGTGATAACGGATGGAGGAGCAATCAAATCAGTGGCAATGGTACAGAATTTGTGACAGCATTAGCCTCTTTTAAATATTTAAATGGAGGAAATTGAGGTCCATCTATAACTTGTTTTTTAATTCATTGATAGGATGTGGCTGTTGCTATTAGGCCAGCATTTATTACCTGTTCCTAGTCGTCCTTGGGAAGGTGGGAGTCAGCTGCCATGCAATCCCTGATGTACAGGTACATCCACAGCGCTGTTAGGGAGGGAGTACCAGGATTTGATCCAGCAACAGTGAAGCAGCAGTGTTATATTTCCAATTCTGGATGGTGAGTGGTTTGGAGGAGAACTTCCAAGTGGTGGTGTTCCCAGGTATCTACTGCCCTTATTCTTCTAGATTGTAGCCATCATGGGTTTTGAAGATACTGGCTAATGAATCTTGGTGAGTTCCTGCAAAGCATCCTGGAGATGGTACACATTGCTGCCATCGTTTGTCAGTGTCGGAGGGATTGAATATTTGTGACATTCAAACTGGACAGGGACAAGCCACCTGATAACACACAAGCCACAGAAGGTTCTAAAAAAATCAGGTTCAAACCACCAACTATTGGCCTTTAAGTGCAGCTATAAGTGGGATTGCTCAAAGGTGAATACAGGAGGAAGTGGAGTTGAAAGCAGACAGGATGAGAAGAGAATACAAGGGAGCAGTGATCAAGATGAATTGTCAGTCAGAGCAGAGTCTGAGGAAGGAAAGGGGGTAGGAAATCCTGATGAAAAACGTAGGGTATGGTTCTTTCCTATAAAGTTTATATTACTCCTGCTTCTGGCTAATTTTGGTCATCATAACACTTTGATCAATATACTTTGTAACCATTTTCTTTCACCAATGCTAACCAGTTAAAGTTCTTATAGTTTATTAAGCGACTTAATGCCACATTTTTAATTAGAGCCGTAACGTAGAGTTTTCCATTACTTACATCTGGCACGAGCAGATTGATCTAAAACTTGAGCAAGAATGCTATTCCTCATTTCTGCCTCCCTGCAATCACAGTTTGTTCACATTAAGGAAGCACGAATCAGAGTATGCAATATCGCATTTTTTCCAATAAAATCAAAAGCAAAAAAAGGATACATAATAAGGGGCAATTTTTCTTTACAAGAATCAAAATATGGTCTTAATGTAGTTAAAATAATTTGAATTAATGACATGCTACTGTAAATTCAGATGAAGAAACAAATTCAAACATACTTTAGTCTAATGATATTAACACACTATAGAAAGGTTTAAAGCATTTTCACACTTGCTGCTGCGGAACTGCCCAATCTACCAGGTCAAAGGTTTTTCTACAGTGGGGAAAGACAAATGTGGAGAACATCCCATCCATCCCCTCTCAATCTTACACATCCCCATTTTCGCCACAATGGCCATTTACAAACAGACAGTTGGTAAACTTTTGTTGGGAGTGGCAAGCGGCAGAGAGTAAATTATGCAATAAGTTTTATTTTTAAATGGTTGACATTCTTACCGCTGCTTCGCCTCTTGCTGGTTTTGCTGATCGTCAGGTGCATCCTGAATTGAGGTAAGATAAAAACATTTCAAAGGTTATGACATTTGTTCAAACGCTAGCTGATTTTAAAAACACTCAACAATTATATGAATCAACATGTCTACATGATTATGAAAGAATACCACAAAACTTCAGTTTCCTGACTGTCATATATGAAATAAAGATTCATTACACAAACTGACGGCTTTTATCTATCAACTGAATTGTAAATGACAACAATGGGCCTCTTTTAAGGTCAAACCAAATAAACAAATTCAAATTAAATTAGGACAAAGTAAAAGGGGTAGCTCCCCAGAAGGAAGGGGAACAGCCTGAAAAACAAAAGCACAAAGGAAACTTAAAAATGTCAAATTAAAATGTGATTATTCAGGTCAATAATGCACCCCAGCCCCTGCAGTGCCCAACAGGCACGGAAGGCATCAACAGCACCCGCGGACACCGCATGCTCCCTCTCCAGGGACACCTGGCCGCGAACGTAGCCGTGGTAGAGGGGCAGACAGTCAGGATGGATGGCCCTCTCGATCGCCTACTGCCTGGACCTGTAAATGGCACGTTTCGCCAGGCCCAGGAGCAGGTTCACGAGGAGGTCACCATCCCGACCCTCCCCTCTCCGCACCAGGTGTCCACAGATCACTTTTTTAATGTTGTGGGTTGTTTTATTTAGGATGTGTTAATTAATTCAGAATACTGTGGATTGTTTCAGCTGTGTCAAAATGTGAGCAGAGCTGGTTGTTAGACATGGATTGGCCTGGAGCAACCTCAGTGAAATTAAAAATCTTAATAAAGGGATTTATTTTCAGCTTTGTACTTAACAGCATCAACCAGGCAGGGAAAAACTTCAAAAGTGTGTCATGATATTAAGTTAACACAACACGACAGAGGTATGTGCTCTGCCAAGTGCTCCCTTCATTTGTTCCTTCTGCAATGCTGATTTCACCTTCTGCTCGAGACTGGCCCACATTACACATTAATATATTTTATCTAGTTCGCTTTCTGGGCCAGAGAGACTGACTGGCATTGCGGCAACATAAATGTGACCATCAAAAAGCATGCTTGTGCTCTTCAGCAGAGGCCTTTACTTTCCGTGGTGAGCTTTTGTGGGGCAAATGACAATGCAAATCATCCAGCAAGCTGCAGCAATTTGCATTCCTCCATAAAGTTGGTGAGTGACTTGCATTTTTCTGGGCAGCATGATGGCACAGTGCTGCCTCACAGCACCGCCTCACAGCACCGGGGACCCAGATTCAATACCAGCCTCGGGTGACTGTCAGTGTAGAGTTGGCATATTCTCCCCATGTCTGCATGAGTTTCCCCTCATGCTCCAAAGGTGTGCAGGTTAGGTTAACTGGCCATGTTAAATTGCCCTTTAGTCAGGGGGACGTGTGGGGTTACAAGGATTGGGATTGTTGTCGGTGCAGACTCAAAGGGATGAATGGCCTCCTTCTGCACCGTGGGAATCTATGATTAGTTAGTGCACCCCATTTGACATATTTTGACACTAAAACATGAGCTATAAACAACTATTAAATCCACCAACGTATTTTACTGCATTGCAAGCAGTCCATAAAATGTACCTTTAAGCACAGTCAGTGATGAATGGTGGCAGGTGTGTGACAGATAGCTGGAGTGTTTTCCGGCCGTTGTATGGGAGGGAGAAATCAGGCAGAGTTTCTACTACAAGCAGCAAACAAACTGCAGCCACTTTCCCGGCCAGTTGTTTTTTGGCTGGCAGGTGGAAGGTGACTCCCCCCGCAGACGAATAGCCCGGTTTGGGGAAGGGGGTGGGGGGGGGGGGGGGTGGGGGGAAGAGTGGGAGTTGGGTGTCAATGAATTTAATCACCGGGAAAAGTAGGGAATTATTAAATTTAATATTTAATATGCAGCTATGGGGATGTGGTGGGAGTTACAGGGCGGCAGTAACCAGGGGGCTCGGCCTCTCCGCTGCCCCCAGGCCGGGTTGCGGCCGCCGGGCTCTCCACTCCCCATCCCCGGTGCAGAACCTCCAGCCTCAACCCCGCTCCCTCTTCGTGCTGCGGCCTTACCCCGCGCTGAGCCCGCAACTCGGCCAGTCTCTGGCGCCGAATCGCCTCCAATTCCTGATCCTCCATCGCTCAGAAAGGCCTCCCGTCCGCCTCAGGATTCAGAGACCGCACCAACACCAATACACACGCCAGGGACCCGCTGCATCCTCCACCAACAGCGCCGCCCTCCAGCGATAGCACCGCTCTCGGAAAACTAGTGAACTGCATAGCCCTCCACCGACAGCGCCGCTACCGGAGAACTACTGAACTGCGCCGCCCTCCAGCGATAGCACCGCTCTCGGAAAACTAGTGAACTGCACAGCCCTCCACCGACAGCGCCACTACCGGAGAACTACGGAACTGCGCCGCCCTCCAGCGATAGCACCGCTCTCGGAAAACTAGTGAACTGCACAGCCCTCCACCGACAGCGCCACTACCGGAGAAGTACTGAACTGCAACGCCTTCCAACGACGGGGCCGCTACCGGAGAACTAGTGAACCGCACAGCCCTCCACCGACAGCGCCACTACCGGAGAACTACTGAACTGCGCCGCCCTCCAGCGATAGCACCGCTCTCGGAAAACTAGTGAACTGCACAGCCCTCCACAGACAGCGCCGCTACCGGAGAAGTACTGAACTGCAACGCCTTCCAACGACGGGGCCGCTACCGGAGAACTAGTGAACCGCACAGCCCTCCACCGACAGCGCCGTTACCGGAGAATTGGTGAACCGCACCGCCTTCCACCGACAGCGCCGCTACCGGAAAGCTAGTAAACCGCATCGCTCTCCACCGACAGCGCCGCTAGCGGGGAACTGGTAAATAGCAGCGGCTTCCGTCGAGAGCGCCATCTGCGAACGAGCAAATCAGGAACTGCACCGACAGCGCCATTAGCGGGGAATCGATTGAACTGCATTGCCCTCCACTGATAGCGCCACCAGCCGGAATTGATCTCTCAAAACAGATTATAGCCAATGAATTACTTTTGAAATGTAGTCGCTGTTATAATATGCAGCCAATTAGCAGCAAATGTCCACAAAGAGTAATGAGATAATGAAGACATAATGACCCAAAACTTCTGAGCTCCAGGTTATTGTCTCTGGGGACGACCCCCAAAATGTGTGGGGATTGCTTCCCACCCTCCATGATGATACAATAACCTATACTTGTATTCAATGACTTTATTGAGAATCCAATGTCTAGGCTCGATGCTATAGAATTCCCTCCCTATCTTGCATCTTATCTCACCCTCCTTATCGCCAAACTCTTTGACCACTCTTTAGGTTACATAAAGACGAAGAAGACAAAGAACAAAATCAGCCCGGGAAACAGGCCCTTCGACCCAACGAGCCCGCGCCGCCATCTCAACACCACCAGTCCACCTCTCTACCCATGACCCCTATCTAATGTTTTATGGCCATCCAGATTGAGGGAAACTGATTTAGGGACAATTTATTCCTGCCAATCAGCCTAACAGCACATCTTTGGGGTGTGGGAGGAAACCGGAGCACCCGGAGAAAACCCATGCAAGCATGGGGAGAATGCGCAAACTCCCACAGACACCGGCCCAAATCCATGTGTCTGCACAGCAATCAGCGATAGTCACTGAGCTGTCGTCTTGCCCAGTATCTTGTCCAGTTTAGGCACACACTAACGACATGAAGCACTAGGCCAATCTCGAACAACCAAGAGTAGCCCCAGTACGACCCATCGCGTGTATGCCCCTCCTTGGACACGAGGTGGACCGACTTAAAACCTGTGAATGAAAAGAGAAAAAACATTATTATCATACTATACCCATTTACATTACCAGGGACACCCCAATGCTACTGACCCTTATTTAAAAGGTTCTCCTATATCATCATTCCTGATTGCTCAGCGTTTATTTATTATTAATACTGCAGATTCTGGAAACCTGAAATAAAAACAGAAAATGCTGCAAAAACTCAAAAGGTCTGGCAGCATCTGCAGAGTTATCTGCACTCTATGTTCTTAATGCACTAATCAAATAAATTACCTGAACCTGAGCTCCTAAATGTTTCAGTTCCAAAATTCTTTAGGAGGCCTTGCTTAAGGAGAACCATGTTTACTTTGGAAACAATCCAGAAAAGGTTCACTGAGCTGATTCCTGGATTGGTTTGTTTTATGAGGAAAGGTTGAACCTAATACTCATGGATTTTAGAAGGCTAAGAGGATGGTTCCCCTTGCGTGTGAGTTTGGAACGAAGAGACCCAGTTTTTAAACAGAAGAAAGGAAGTTTATTAGCATTTGGAATTTTCTTCCCCAATGAACAGTGGAGTGAATATATTTAAGGTTAAGTTGTTGGATGGATTTCTGATCGACAAGAGTCAAGGTAAAGGCAGGAAAATTGAGTTAAGGCCACAATGAGATCAGCTAGGATCATATCCAATGGCTGAGCAGACTCAGGTAGTCAAATATTCTACTCACACTCTTATTTCTTATTTTCTATAATTTATTGCGAGTTCAAGGGTTACCCAGCTGTCTTGTAAGAGATAGAATCTCCAAATACCTGGGGTGAAAACTTTGTCAGACGTGATCTCATTGTAATTTCTAGTGCTATGTTCAGAACAATTATGGTATCTCTTATATAAATGTTTCACTGCATATTTTGAAAGTGCTGGCACCTTGAATTACTAAAAGAAATCATAACACATTTGCTGCATTTGACACTCCCAATAATTGCAATTTGCAATCAGGAGTTTCTCTTTGGTAATAGCTACATTGTCATTATTTTTCTCCAACTCGGGAAAACAACCCATTTTTACCAATGAAAGGGAATGAAGGTTGACTTTGTGTATTTCTGACAGTTGCTGAGACTTTACTAAAATGTAACATTAACCCAGACAGTGCAACATACAATATTGGATCATTAATCTTGTTTATATCTGATTTTCAGCCTTTTATTACTTGTCCTCCTTATGTTTATTAAAGCCTCAATGAAAACTCTCATGTTTAGGAGGCAAGAAAGGTTCCAATCTTGCTTTAAACAATGAAAATGATTCCCTGAAACTCATGGGTGGCACGGTAGCACAGTGGTTAGCACTGCTGCTTCATAGCTCCTGGGTTCAATTCCTGGTGTGGATGTGCCGGCGTTGGACTGGGGTAAACACAGTAAAAAGTCTGACAACACCAGGTTTTAGTCCAACCGATTTATTTGATAGTAAACGCACAAACTTTCAAGGTTTCCCTCTTCGTCAGGTGAATGGAGAGCTCTGGCCTCAGACAGAGCATATAAAGCACAGACAGTTTAGAGATTACTGATTAGAATGCGAATCTTTACACCTAACCTGCTGTTCAAGTCCTAAAGTGGCCGACAATGTGAGTGGAAGGAGCACTGATCACAGGTTACAGACAGCAGAGTGAGTGAGGTTTTGCAAACCCAGGCAAGTCACGGGGGTTACAGGTAGTGTGACATGAACCCAAGATCCCTGTTGAGACCGCCCTCATGCGTGTGGAACTTGGCTATCAGTCTCTGCTCAGCGACTCTGCGCTGTCATGTGTCGTGAAGGCCGCCTTGGAGAACTTTGTCAGACTCTCATTCCACGTACTCCCCGCATTGGAGATCTCTAATGCCTCCCAAAGATACACAAGGCAAACACACCTGGCCGTCCCATCGTGTCGGGCAATGGGACTCTGCGTGAGAACCTCTCCGGCCACGTCGAGGGCATTCTGAAACCCATTGTACAAAGAACCCCCAGCTTTTGTCGCGACACTATGGACTTCCTACAGAAACTCAGCACACATGGAGCAGTTGAACCAGGGACACTCCTCGTCACAATGGATGTCTCGACACTCTACACCAACATCCCCCACAACGATGGCATTGCTGCGACTGCCTCAGTACTCAATGCTGACAACTGCCAGTTTCCAGATGCAATTTTACAACTCATCCGCTTTATCCTGGACCACAACGTCTTCACCTTCAACAACCAGTTTTTCATCCAGACACACGGAACAGCCATGGGGACCAAATTTGCACCTCAATATGCCAAAATCTTCATGCACAGGTTTGAACAAGACTTCTTCACTGCACAGAATCTTCAACCGATGCTATACACTAGATACATTGATGACATTTTCTTCCTTTGGCCTCATGGTGAACAATCACTGAAACAACTATATGATGATATCACCAAATTCCACCCCACCATCAGACTCACCATGGACTATTCCCCAGAATCAGTTGCATTCTTGGACACATGCATCTCCATTAAGGACGGTCACCTCAGCACCTCACTGTACCGCAAGCCCACAGACAATCTCTCAATGCTCCACTTCTCCAGCTTCCACCCTAAACATGTTAAAGAAGCCATTCCCTATGGACAAGCCCTCCATATACACAGGATTTGCTCAGATGAGGAGGATCGTGACAGACACCTCCAGACACTGAAAGATGCCCTCATAAGAACAGGATATGGTGCTCGACTCATAGATCGACAGTTCCGATGTGCCACAACGAAAAACCGCACCGATCTCCTCAGAAGGCAAACACAGGACACAGTGGACAGAGTACCCTTCGTCGTCCAGTACTTCCCCGGAGCGGAGAAGCTACGACATCTTCTCCGGAGTCTTCAACATATCATTGATGAAGACGAACATCTCGCCAGGGCCATCCCCACACCCCCACTTCTTGCCTTCAGACAACCACACAACCTCAAACAGACCATTGTTCGCAGCAAACTACTCAGTCTTCAGGAGAACAGTGACCACAATACCACACAACCTTGCCACAGCAACCTCTACAAGACATGCCAGATCATCGACATGGATACCATCATCACACGTGAGAATACCATCCACCAGGTACATGGTAAATACTCTTGCAACTCAGCCAACATTGTCTACCTGATACGTTGCAAGAAAGGATGTCCCGAAGCATGGTACATTGGGGAGACCATGCAGATGCTACGACAACGGATGAACGAACATCGCTCGATAATCACCAGGCAAGACTGTTCCCTTCCTGTTGGCGAACACTTCAGTGGTCACGGGCATTCAGCCTCTGACCTTCGGGTAAGCGTTCTCCAAGGCGGCCTTCACGACACACAACAGCACAGAGTCGCTGAGCAGAGACTGATAGCCAAGTTCCGCACACGCGAGGACAGTCTCAACAGGGATCTTGGGTTCATGTCACACTATCTGTAACCCCCGTGACTTGCCTGGGTTTGCAAAACTTCACTCACTGTGCTGTCTGGAGACAATACACATCTCTTTAACCTGTGATCAGTGCTCCTTCCACTCACATTGTCAGCCACTTTAGGACTTGAACAGCAGGTTAGGTGTAAAGATTCACATTCTAATCAGTAATCTCTAAACTGTCTGTGCTTTATATGCTCTGTCTGAGGCCAGAGCTCTCCATTCACCTGACGAAGAGGGAAACCTTGAAAGCTTGTGCGTTTACTATCAAATAAATCGGTTGGACTAAAACCTGGTGTTGTCAGACTTTTTACTGTATTCAATTCCTGGCTCAGGTCACTGTCTATGCGGAGTTTACACATTCTACTTGTGCCTGTGCAGGTTTCCTCTGGGTACTCTGGCTCCTCCCACAGTACAAAGATGTGTGGGTTAGGTTGATTGGCTATGCTAAGAAATTGCCCCTTAGTGTCGAGGGATTAGTGGCTATAAAATGTGGGGGTGGGGCCTGGGTGGGAT
Source organism: Carcharhinus amblyrhynchos (assembly GCF_965287045.1). Taxonomy (NCBI): domain Eukaryota; kingdom Metazoa; phylum Chordata; class Chondrichthyes; order Carcharhiniformes; family Carcharhinidae; genus Carcharhinus; species Carcharhinus amblyrhynchos. The sequence continues at coordinate 28,646,513 of NC_137327.1, forward strand.
TGTGTTCGGTGCAGACTCGAGGGGCCCCTGCACTGTGGGGTTCTATGATTCCAGTTGGATTAAATGAAATTATCCACGAGATCCCAAAGAGTGATCTGGCAAAGCTAATACTGCTAGGCAAAGAGGAATAATAAAAATTCTACCATCTATTTATCTCATCGTTCATTTCTGATGAAAAATGTAACAGTATTCAATGTTTTGAGGCCTGTGCAAATTCAATTTTACTACAAAGTTTGAGATTAGATTCTTGTGTCTTTTTGGCATGGATATTTTATGGGCTCCTGTGTATTACTCTCCTGGGTGAGCCCCTGTTCTTTAGGAGTGCCTTAACATGTTGTACAGTACTATCTTGTTCAATAAAGTTTCTAAGGATAGCCTCAGCAATTACAGACTAGGCAGTTTAACATCACTGGTGGATATGTTTCTAGAAACTTGGGATAGAATTAGTAATCACAGGGAAAATATGGGTTGATTAGGAAGGACGTGGATATGCCGGTGTTGGACAGGGGTAAACACAGTAAAAAGTCTGACAACACCAGGTTTAAGTCCAACCGATTTATTTGATAGTACACTCACTAGCTTTCGGGTTAGTCCCTTTGTCAGGTGAATGGAGAGTTCTGGCCTCAGACAGAGCATATAAAGCACAGACGGTTTACAGATTACTGATTCAAATGCGAATCTTTACACCTAATCTGCTGTTCAAGTCTTAAAGTGGCCGACAGTGTGTGTGGAAGGAGCTCTGATCACAGGTTAAAGAGATGAGTGTTGTCTCCAGACAGTACAGTAAGTGAGGTTTTGCAAACCCAGGCAAGTCACGGGGGTTACAGATAGTGTGACATGAACCCAAGATCCTTGTTGAGACTGTCCTCATGTGTGCGGAACTTGGCTATCAGTCTCTGCTCAGCGACTCTGCGCTGTTGTGTGTCGTGAAGGCCGCCTTGGAGAATGCTTACCTGAAGGTCAGAGGCTGAATGCCCGTGACCACTGAAGTGTTCGCCAACAGGAAGGGAACAGTCTTGCCTGGTGATTGTTGAGCGGTGTTCATTCATCCGTTCTCGTAGTGTCTGCATGGTCTCCCCAATGTACCATGCTTCAGGACATCCTTTCTTGCAACGTATCAGGTAGACAATGTTGGCCAAGTTGCAAGAGTATTTACCATGTACCTGGTGGATGGTATTCTCATGTGTGATGATGTCATCTGTGTCGATGATCCGGCATGTCTTGCAGAGGTTGCTGTGGTAGGGTTGTGTGGTATTGTGGTCACTGTTCTCCTGAAGGCTGGGTAGTTTGCTGTGAACAGGGGTCTGTTTGAGGTTGCATGGTTGTCTGAAAACAAGAAGTGGGGGTGTGGGGATGGCCCTGGCGAGATGTTCGTCTTCATCAATGATATGTTGAAGACTCCGGAGAAGATGTTGTAGCTTCTCCACTCCGGGGAAGTACTGGACGACGAAGGGCACTCTGTCCACCGTGTCCCATGTTTGTCTTCTGAGGAGATCGGTGCGGTTTTTCGTTGTGGCGCATCGGAACTGTCGATCTATGAGTCGAGCGCCATATCCTGTTCTTATGAGGGCATCTTTCAGCGTCTGGAGGTGTCTGTCATGATCCTCCTCATCTGAGCAAATCCTGTGTATACGGAGGGCTTGTCCATAGGGGATGGTTTATATAACATGAATAGGGTGGAAGCTGGAGAAGTGGAGCATTGTGAGATTGTCTGTGGGCTTGCGGTACAGTGAGGTGCTGAGGTGACCGTCCTTGATGAAGATGCATGTGTCCAAGAATGCAGCTGATTCTGGGGAATAGTCCATGGTGAGTCTGATGGTGGGATGGAACTTGTTGATGTCCTCATATAGTTGTTTCAGTGATTGTTCTCCATGAGTCCAAACGAAGAAAATGTCATCAATGTATCTAGTGTCTAGCATCGGTTGAAGATTCTGTGCGGCGAAGAAGTCTTGTTCAAACCTGTGCATGAAGATGTTGGCATATTGAGGTGCGAATTTGGTCCCCATGGCTGTTCCGTGTGTCTGGATGAAAAACTGGTTGTTGAAGGTGAAGACATTGTGGTCCAGGATAAAGCGGATGAGTTGTAAAATTGCATCTGGAAACTGGCAGTTGTCAGCATTGAGTACTGAGGCAGTCGCAGCAATGTCATCATTGTGGGGGATGTTGGTGTAGAGTGCCGAGACATCCATTGTGACGAGGAGTGTCCCTGGTTCAACTGCTCCATGTGTGCTGAGTTTCTGTAGGAAGTCTGTAGTGTCGTGACAAAAGCTGGGGGTTCTTTGTACAATGGGTTTCAGGATGCCCTCAACGTAGCCGGAGAGGTTCTCACACAGAGTCCCATTGCCCGATATGATGGGATGGCCGGGTGTGTTTGCCTTGTGTATCTTTGGGAGGCAGTAGAGATCTCCAATGCGGGGAGTATGTGGAATGAGAGCACGGAGGGTGCTCTGAAGGTCCGGATCAAAGGTCTTGATCAGATTGTTGAGTTGACGAGTGTGTTCTTTGGTCGGATCTGTGGGGAACTGTCTGTAGCGTTCCTCATTGTTTAGTTATTGGTATACTTCTTTACAGTAATCCGTTCTGTTCAGTATGACAATGGCCCCTCCTTTGCTGGTTTGATGACAATGTTGCGGTTGGTCTTGAGAGTGTGGATGGCGTTGCGTTGTGCTTGGGTGATGTTCGGGGCTGTCTTGTGAGTGCAGCTGATGAATCTAGTGTTAATGCACCTTCTGGTGGTTTGAGCATACAAGTCCAAGAGGACAGCCTTAACAAGGATCTTGGGTTCATGTCGCACTATCTGTAACCCCCATGACTTGCCTCGGTTTGCAAAACCTCACTTACTGTACTGTCTGGAGACAATACACATCTCTTTAACCTGTGATCAGTGCTCCTTCCACACGCATTGTCGGCCACTTTAAGATTTGAACAGCAGGTTAGGTGTAAAGATTCGCATTCGAATCAGTAATCTGTAAACTGTCTGCACTTTATATGCTCTGTCTGAGGCCAGAACTCCCCATTTACCTGACGAAGGGACTAACCTGAAAGCTAGTGAGTGTACTATCAAATAAATCGGTTGGACTTAAACCTGGTGTTGTCAGACTTTTTACTTTGATTAGGAAGGGCCAGCTTGGATTTCTAAAGGGGAACATCATGTTTAATTAACTTGCTGGAGTTTTTTTTTGAAGCGATAACAGAGAGGATTGATGAGGGTAATGCTGTTGATGCAGTATACCTGGACTTTCAAAAGGCATTCGATACAGTGCCACACAACAGACTTGTGAGAAAAGTTATAGTTCATGGAATAGAAGGAACAGTAGAAATATGGATACAAAATTGGCTGAATAATACGAAACAGAGTAATGGTTGATGAACATTTGTTGAGCTGGTGGAAAATTTGTAGTGGTGTTCCTCAGGGTTGGTATTAAGAATCTTACTCTTCCTAATATATATTAATGATCCAGATCTTGGTGTGTAGAGGATGGTACTGTGCATTTAAGAAATGTATTTGTTATGTTTTTGTGCAGGATTTAGGATTTTTTTTCCAAGACAGTTCTTTTCTTGGTGCTTTGTCTGCAACCAGCAGCTTACATGATGATGTTGCAGAAGCATAATTGGTCTTAATTGTTTGTTTTAACTTGAACTAATACAGTTCTGTTATGTATTTTCCCCTGGGGTTTTTCAGAGTAGGGTTTGACTGGGTTGTGTGACATGAAAGTCATGTGACTGGGTGAGGTTAGGCTCACAGAGAAACAAGCTCTGATGCCGCTTGCGATCTTTAGTGAGAAATAGCTCTCTGTTTCTCTCTGGAGATTGGAACCTGCCAGAAAATTGGTCTTTCTCTGATGTTTTACTGTTTGGAGTTACATTTTTCTCTGGAGGATGCTACATGGAAGTTAGAAGACAGGTGTCTTTCTGTATATCTGTCCAGAGGGGTTAAAAGGCTGGAAATGTAGGACCCATATGAGCATATGTACTTTTGTGCTAACTGATTCTGAAGAAGAATGCATGTCTGTGGGGATATTGCTTAATTTGGAATTTTAGTGATAGCTAACTGTTAAGAATTTATACATTGTCATGTTTTAAGTATTTTGATTGGTAAAAATTATGCTAATTCTTTGTGTTATATTTTAACAAAATTTTAAGTTTATTTATTAGTGCCAGAAGTAGGCTTACATTACACTGCAATGAATTCACTGTGAAAATCCCTTAATTGCCACACACCGGCACCTGTTTGGGTACAGTGAGAGAGAATTTAGTGTAGCCAATGCATCTAACCTCTCAGACTGTGGGAGGAAATCAAGCACCCAGAGGAAGCCCATGCAGACACGGGGAGAACGTGCAAACTCTGCACAGTTACCCAAGCCAGGAATCAAATCTGGGTTCCTGGCACTGAGAGGCTAAATCACGGTGCCACAACGCCACTCTTACTGTGTTGTTAAAATAAAGTTCGTTTTAATAAAAGCTTCCCAGTGGGTTAATAGAATCATACCTGAAGTGAAATGCCTTATGCTTACAGTAATGCCAAAATAAATAAAAGTTGGGATCTAGGCTAACTTCACAATATACCCTGAGGTTTCTGATATGATCCCTAACAGGTGTAAAACTTCAAAAGCACATGAACAAGTTGTGAAATGGGCAGATTGTTGGCAGATGAAATTCAATATACCAAAATATGAGGTGGTTCATTTAGTAGAAAGAATATGGATACAATACAAAATAAGGGGCAACATTTTTAAGCAAGTACATGAGCTGAGGGCCCTGGGTGTATACATGCATTGATCATTGAAAGTATCTGGATAGGTGGAGAGAGCAGTTAATAAAGCATATTGTATCCTGGGTTTTACTAATTGGGACACAGAAGACAAGAGCAAGGCAGTTATGCTGAACTCATACAAGACACTAGTTAGATGTCATCTGGGGTATTATGGACAGTTCTGGGGGCCACACTATAGGAGGATATGAATACATTGGGGACAGTGCAGAAGAGGTTTACAAGAAGGGATCCTGGAATGAGAAACTTCAGTAATGAGGATAGATTTGAGAGGTTGGGCCTGTTCTCCTTGGAGAGGAGAAAGCTAAGATTTCACAGAGGTGTTCAAAATCATGAGGAGGCTGGACAGAGCAGATAGGGAGAAATTGCTCCTGCTTGTAAAAGGATCAAAAATGAATGGGCAAAGATTTGAAGTGATTTGCAAAAGAAGCAAATGTGATGCTAGGAAAAAAAATTTTACGCAGTGAGTGGTTTGGTCTGGAATGTGCTGCTGGAAGTGTGGTAGAGGCAGATTCAATTGAGCATTTCAAAGGGCGTTGAATCATCATTTCAATAGAAACATTGTGCAGGAGTAAGTGGGAAAAGGTAGGGAAATGGCAATAAGTCATAATGCTCATTTGGAGAGCAAGTGCAGACACAATGGGCTACATTGCCTCCTTCTGTGACATAACAATATTGTGATTAAAGTGCCACATACTACTTTGCTAATGTGACCAGGATAATAAAAGATGTTTATTGGCCTTTCAGTTATTTTAAATCTTCCATAAATCTATCTCTTGGAAAACTGAGATAAATATCAAATAAGATCTTGATCTAATATTAAACAAGTTTATTAAATAATGTCAGATGAACATACAACATTATAACCTGCATATATATTTAGAGCAGAACTAATTTTTCCTCAAAAAGAATCTTGAAAGGTTATATGTCTAGCCTGTCACTGTAAACAATTACTACAAACACATAAAAATATCTAATAGCTGACTCACTGGGAGATCTCCTGGCAGAATTAACACCAATAGTATGAAATTATGTAGATAGATCAAATACTACAACTCTCACCAACTTTTGCAGATGCACCATTGAAAGCAGCCTTTCTGGATGTATCACAGCTTGGAATGGCTCCTGCTCTGACCAAGACTGCAGGAAAATACAAAGGGTTGTGAACGTTGCCAAGGCCACCACACAAACCAGCCTCACATCCACTGACTCCATCTACGCTTCCCACTGCCTCGGAATAGCAGCCAGCATAATCAAAGGACCCCACATACCTCAGACATACTCTCTTTCATCTTCTTCCATCGAGGAAGAGGTACAAAAGTCTGAGGTCACATACCAACAGACTCAAGAACAGTTTCTTCCCATTTTGAATGGACCTAAGTTGATCTTTCTCTACACCCTAGCTATGACTGTAACACATCTTTCTGCACCCTCTCCTTTCCTTCTCCCCTATGTACTCTATGAACAGTATGTTTTGTCCGTACAGCACGCAAGAAACAATACTTTTCACTGTATCCCGGTATATTCCGAGGGCTGGTCCAGATGTGAAAGGCCAAATGGCCACCTTCTGTGTTGTAACAATTCTGTGATGAAGGTCTTCTTAGTACATTGGCTTTGTAAAAATGGCTCATACTTTGTTCAATTACTTCATCGATATTTCCCCGTGACAGCAGTGAGACTGAAACTCCGGGTATGAAAGTATGTCTACAATATGAATGATTACTAAAGATTCAGTCAAAAGGTATGTAAAATCCAAGAAGTTTCATGTTTGACTATTTCACAGTTTTAATCTTAGAAAACTGTTTTAAGGTATTTGTAATAAAAGCTACATTTTGTGAACAAATGACGACATCTATTTGAATGTATTAATTGAATGATTGTTTATTTCCTAAAAATTCTGCCAAACAATATAGTGGAATGAAACAGCTGAACCCACAAAAGGTCCATTTTGAAATTTATATATTTGTTGTACAAAGTGGATACAGAAATTAAACATTTTTTTAAATGCAAAATTCAATAGTGATACTTTAGTAGCATTGTTAAATTGCATTGTTGCTGTAGAAAGTCAATTGTTTCTAGTAATAAAAATCTATCGCTATTTAAAGAAAAAATCTAACACATTTTTTTCAGTACAAAGAGTCAAGTACCAATTGGAATATTTTAAGTGTTAGTGCAACATAATGTCTATAACATTAAAGGGGTTGCTCTTGATGAAAAAAAAAGAGCTTTAATCCCGATAAAATTCAGTGTGTGTCACATCTTGTGCTAACAAAGATACATCAACAGAATAATACACTGGGTTATTCTGCCCCTGTGATTGAAAAGGATAATATAATCAGGGGGGTTAAGTGGTTGGTTTGGCGAAATGGCAGAAAGAAACTGACACACAAATAAAGAAAACCAGTTACCACTGTATCTTCCAGCAGCCCTAGCAACATTATATACCCACATTTCAGTAGCGTTATTATTCTTAGTTGCCAGTATTCAGTTACATGCAATAATATCAATCATGCAAAGACTACAATTACTGTATCGAGAAAATCTTGTCAATTTTACATTCAGTCAAGGTAAAATCTGAATCTGAAATCACCAAAATGGGCAGCGCAATGACCTACAGCCATCAATTCAGAACTTGCCAATGTACAGTCATTCATGTGAACTGTTGTAAGGTGCAGCTCCGTAGGCTAAAATTTCCCTCACTGTCTCTTAAAGTGGTCCATTAATTCAGTAATTTTTAAATACACAAAAAGGTCCAGAACGGTGGAACAGCACCATAATAAAAACATTTCATACACTCTAATACTGTCCCCAAAATCTAATCATCTAATTTGGCACTAAGTAGAGGTGTCAACATCTTACTTACAATTTTGAGATAATTTATAATAGCAATAATCTGCTAATCACAGCCTCTAACTGAAAGCATTGTTTCTTCTTTATGGATGGTAACATAAATGGAAGCAAAATAAAACTATACTGTATTACATAAGACACGCACTGCATATAAGTGTGTGATTATGCAGATAAACTCTTAACAAAAATTAATATTGTAAGAACTGGTATCTCCAATAGCAATCTGTATTAGCGATTCAAATAAATACTGCCATGAGTTCTAAGATAGGGTAGCCACAAAAAAAGAATGATTAAAAGGAATTACTTGGTGATTCTGATTGAAAATCATTCAATTTTAGGATATAATACAGAAAAATTCATTGTGTGTTAAGTAAAAATCTCGTTTCAACAAATTAAGTGAAATGAATAGAAGTGTAAAAGAAAAGTACACAGCTTGAATGATTGAAGCATTGAAGTGAGTCATACCTACTCTTACTAGGTGTTACATTTTGGGTTGAAACGTGAGCTACAACCACTAACTCTGGCATTCATCAGGAACAAAGTTTTCAATCCCAAATGCTCTTCCATAATATAGCTTTGTATTTTCTACTGTTGGAACCAACACCTATTTTTTGCAATGTAATAATGATGAGTGGCGGAAACTTATTTCTAATAAGGTATTTCCTTCTTTTTCTTTAGTTTGTAAACATGGAATGTTTTGTTTTTGAACACACGAGAGAAATAAATGTTATAGGGAGGCTTATTTGATTTGATTTCATCACAAAAGCGTGGATAAGGAGAAGGCTTCAAATCAGGATCATTTGCTCCCGGGCCGTCCATCGTCTGAAAAGTGTATAACCACAATTAGTCAGAATCCCCAAAACATACATTTTCATAAGAACATAAGAACATAAGAAATAGGAGCAGGAGTAGGCCATCTGGCCCTTCGAGCCTGCCCCGCCATTCAATAAGATCATGGCTGATCTATTGTGGCTCAGTTCCACTTTCCCGCCCTCTCCCCATAACCCTTAATCCCCTCTCTTATCAAGAACCCATCAACCTGCTTCTTAAAAATATTTAGCGAGGCAGTCTCCACCACTTCAACAGGCAGAGAATTCCAGAGATTCACCACCCTTTGAGTGAAGAAGTTCCTCCTCAACTCCGTTCTAAACCGCCTCCCCTTTATCTTGAGGCTGTGCCCCATAGTCCTACGGTCTTTTTTGAGCGGGAAGAGTCTCTCCACCTCTATCCTATCCATCCCATTCATCATCTTATACGTCTCAATGAGATCTCCCCTCATTCTTCTAAACTCTAACGAGTACAAGCCTAGTTTATTCAGCCTCTCCTCATAGCTCAATCCCCTCAACTCCGGTATCAGCCTAGTAAACCTCCTCTGCACTCCCTCCAGGGCCAAAATATCCTTGCGCAGGTGCGGCGCCCAAAACTGCACACAGTACTCCAGCTGCGGCCTCACCAATGCCCTATACAGCTGCAGCAAGACCTCCCTACTTTTATATTCAATCCCCCTCGCTATGAAGGCCAGCATCCCATTCGCCTTCCTGACCACCTGCTGCACCTGCAAGCTGGGTTTTTGCGACTCATGCACAAGGACCCCGAGGTCCCTCTGCACCGTCACCTGCTGCAGTTTTTCGCCACGTAAGTAATAGTCCTTCCTACCATTCTTCCTACCAAAGTGGACCACCTCACACTTGCCAACATTAAATTCCATTTGCCATTTCCTGGCCCATTCGCCCAGCCTATCTAGATCCTTCTGCAGACTCTCCACACCCTCCGCACAATTTGCCTTTCCCCCAATCTTGGTGTCATCAGCAAATTTCGACACCCTGCACTCGGTTCCCTCCTCCAGATCATCTATATAAATGGTAAATAGCTGAGGCCCCAGCACCGACCCCTGGGGCACCCCACTAGTCACCAACCGCCAATCCGAATAGCACCCATTGACCCCCACTCTCTGCCTCCTATTTGACAACCAATCCTCTATCCACGCTAACACCCTACCCCCAACTCCATGTCCCCTGACCTTCTGCAATAACCTCTTGTGAGGTACCTTGTCAAACGCCTTCTGAAAATCCAGAAAGACCACATCCACCGGCTCTCCTCTATCCACTGCCCTAGACACATCCTCATAGAACTCCAGTAAATTTGTCAGACACGACTTCCCTTTAATGAAACCGTGTTGCGTCCGCCCTATCAAGCAATTCCCTTCAAGATGCCTCGCAATTTCCTCCTTCATGACGGATTCTAACATTTTACCTACCACAGACGTTAAACTAACCGGCCTATAATTCCCCGCCTTTTGCCTGGCACCCTTCTTAAACAACGGCGTAACATTAGCCGTTTTCCAATCTTCCGGCACTTCCCCGGAATCCAGCGACGTCTGGAAAATAACCACCAAGGCATCCACTATAACCTCCGCCATTTCTTTCAGAACCCTCGCATAGCACAAAAATGTAAAAGACTTTCAAAATAAACATTTCTAACATTCACAATAAGATAGACAGTGATTACTGAAGATATTTTAGTCAAAAATAAGTTTTTTACAATTACTTATTGTCCAAAGTCTCATTACTACATTAACAGTTGCCGAAATCAAACTTCTTTAGTCCTTGAAAGTGAAGTAATATCAGTCTGTGTGCTGTAATTTAAGGACAGTTCTATCACTAACCACTGGCAGATGAAAGAAAAAATACATCAAACAAAATACAATATCCGCGAAGGCAATATATTTCAGCTGTATGCTCCTTAAAATTCTACGGACGCTGCTATGTGCTACAAGTATGGTTATCCAAGAAAGAAATGTGGAACATGAACTTCCTGGTTATTTACCCATCATCCTCCTATTCCTCCAGTAGTGACTTATCAAGGCTACCTCGAAAAAACTTTTTTCAGTTGTTTCTTCCACCTTTTCGAACTTAACAGTTCAAATACCAGTTCTTGTACGGGATAAATTGATCTTTTTGGCTTTTTTTCTCTAATTTTATTTCATACATCCGGGAAAGTAATCCTTTCATTCTGGTCTGTTTTACAATAAACATTTAGTTTTATCATTACAATGTCTGTTGGATGCTTCATACTGTGAAAATATCGTACTCACATTGTGCACCTCTGAATTTGGCTTGTTCTTTGTGACCATCTTTCCTTCTCTTTAGAAATTTGCTTCTGTTCATTGAATCTGTGTGAGTAGGGTGTCTTTCCAGTTGCACTATTTTGTCTTTACATTGGTACTTCCCAAAGTCACAGAAGCTGCAATTAACTCTGAAATGATCCATCTGCTTGCAAGTTCTGGTCCTCACTGTTCTATTAGTTACTGGTTAGGCTCTCAACGTGACCACATTGCCTGCATTATTTACCCTTACAAGTTTGCTTTTGGAATATTTTGGTGATTTATTTGCCTTGGTTCTCTTCACCACCACAAACTTCTAACTAGGCTATCATGACATGGGTGCAAGGATTCTTTTGTTTGTAACCTAATTCATGGATCACCCCCTTAATCTTTTTCTTTTTCTCTGATTTTGTTTCTTCTCTATATCACAACATCCATGCAGCATCTAGTGATACTCCTCCCTTTTGCTCATAAATTTATTCAACAAAGAATACAATTTCCATTCATTTTGTAGTAAAATGGATATATCGCCAAATCACGATCACTGCGCTTTTATAGGCAAATTACCATTTTTATTCATTTGTTTAAAGTCAAATCTCTCTTGGATGCAATGAACATCTTTAACCTCCTACTAGTTCCTTAAAATTTGTTGATATTCTATCTAGTTTGATCACACACAGAACTCCAGTTCTTTTGAGTTCAAGCCTTCACACAATGCGCTTCACTATTCTTTCCTGGGAACTCAGACCATTCTCAGTCAACCCAGTCTACAAATATTTACAACCCCAGTTTGCCACAATTATCTCATTTTCGTTTTTATTCTTTACAATTTTAGTGGTATCCTGGACTTATTGGATTTTAACTCTTCATCCTACTTCCTTAAAAGCACACTGGTATCAAAGATTGGTTACTTCACAGAAGAGGCCATTTGACTTGTCATGTTCCTGCTGCCCCGTTGGAGGAGCAATTCACCTAGTGGCACTCCCCCGTCTTTTCCCCATATCCTGACACATCCTTTCTTTTCAGATAATGATCCGATTCCTTCTAAATGACTTGACTGAAGCTACATCCACCACATTCTTGGGCATTGCATTCCAGATCCTAACCACTCACTGTATTAAAAAAAATCTTCCTCATTGTTACCATTTCTTCTTTTGCTAAATGCCTTAAATCTGCATCGTCTTGTTTTTCATTCTTCCACCAATGCGAACAGTTTCAATGGGAACAGAACCAATGGGCTCTGTCCAGACCCCTCATGATGTTGACTACTGCTATCAAATCTCCTCTCAACCTTCTCTTAGGAGAATAGTCCCAGCTTGTCCACTCTGTCTATGCAACTGAAACTCTACATCCCTGGAATAATTCTTCTGAATATTTTCTGCACCCTCTCTGATGCCTTTACACCCTCCTGAAAGTGTGATGCCCAGAACTGTATGCAATACTCCAGTTGAGACTGAACCTGTGTCTTAAGCACAAATTCCTTGCTTTTATAATCTACGCCACTATGTATAAAGCCGAAGATGCCAAATGCTTTATAAACCATTCTCTCAACCTTTCCTCCATCTTCAATGATTTGTGCACACGCTACACCTAGGTCCCTTTGATTCTCAAAACTGTTAAATCTGCTCGTGTTATCAACAAGTTCTGGGAAGATCACTGAATTAATGGAAGGTGAAAATCTACCCGATACAATTTATTTGGATTTGCAGTTAATCAGAAGTGTGAATTTCATTCATTGAACCTTAATCTTTAATGACAAATTAGCTAGCTAAATAGATAATTAACCTGGCAATAGGAAGAACAATGCATTGATTAAAAAGGGCAATGACTATTTGGAGTATTAAGTATTTCAGAAGAATCTACCTCTTGTATCATGCAATATGAAATTTGCTAATAATTGGACTATATGTGCTAAACAGCCTAAAGTCTTGACTTGGTTGTGAAAATTAACTATTCATTTGAACTGTCTGTTTAAAGCACAGCTGAAGTACTGTGCGTGTAAATCCAAATAATACTGCCACTTCAAATTGTGAGGTCAATGACTTGTACATTTTAGCTTCCAGGCCAGAAAGCCTGTCTTGGAGTTCTGAAGCATTGCCTAGAAAGACAAGCTGATCTACCACCATCATATGAAACTGTTCTTAATGTGTTTCATTGAGAACTAGATATTATTTAAAGCTATTAACTGAAATGTAACAAATCATATCAATTCTTTTAAAAGAGCCTTCTAGCTGGAAAGACTGAATATATGCTACTTACCTGTCTATTTGCAATATCAAGCAGGTCTCTCAAACGGCAGCCTCTGCTGTGCCTTTTCTCATAACAAATACTGTCCTCGAGGAGAATGTAGTCTGTTCCATACAATCTTAGGATACTGTACACCTCTTCTGGGGAGCTCTTGGAATAAATCTGATAGATCTTAAGAGAAGGACAACATAAGCAGTGTCAACTGAACTGAAACTTAAAATGATTTAAGGCCATTTGGTTCTGTCTAACTAACCACACAGCTACAAATGAATGCTTCAAAAAATTAAACTTGATTCCCACCTGGTTACTTGAGGTGATTCCAGAACACTAATCACATTCCTGGTTGTATATTTAAACCTGCAAAAGATAACACTTCTCCACCCTCACCACCAACAACAAGTGCAAGGAATTCTGGGCATTTCTCATCCTACTTTAGTCAGCTGACTTATTTAATTTAGTGATGCCAAATGCTAGATTGGAAAGATCTCTGCTAAGCCTGTGCAGTGCATCAAACCCTTTGGGGAAAACTTTAAACATGCACTCAGAATGGGCACAAAGCCAATATTACATCTGCTGCACTCACTCAAACTTTTAAGCAAGAACAGGAGTAGGCTATTTCAGCCCATGAAGCCTGTTATAAAGCGTTCTGCAATTTAGGAACCCTACAGCGCAAAAAGAGGCCATTTGGCTCATCGAGCCTGTACCGACCACAATCCCACCCAGGCCCTACTGCTACATTCCTACATATTTACCCACCAATCCCTCTAACCTATGCATCTCAGGGCACTAAGGGGCAATTTTAGCACGGCCAATCAACCTAACCCACACATCTTTAGACTGTGGGAGGAAACCCACGCAGACACGAGGAAAACGTACAAACTCCACATAGACAGTGACCCAAGCCAGGAATTGAACCCAGGTCCCTGAAGCTTGAAGCAGCAGTGCTAACCACTACGCTACTGTGCCGCCATTTATCATTTAATATGATCATGTTGGAATCAGTTTCAGATTTGGATCTTATTAGAGTAATTATTGAGCTTCCGAGTATATTCTGTGTGCAGCTTGCCAAACCACAGAAGAAAATATGGTGGCAATCGAACCATTGCTAAAAAGCAATGGGAAATGCACTGGGGATGGGGACTCTCCCAGCAATTGGTAGCAAGCCACTATATTGCTATTGCTGCTCTTCCTGGGGCCCATAAAAAGCACCTCCCTACCACCCCACTCCCCCCAAATATTCCAGGCGATTTTTGCAGTAGCTTCCTGCAATTCCTTTCAGCACCATTGGTGAGGTCACTCAGTGCCAACACAAATGAGCACCACTCCACCTATCTGGACCTGGGAGTTTCACAAAGGAGTCCTAAACGAGTGGAGGTCACAATTTGCAGAGGTATCCAGGTTACATGGGTAGAAATGCAGGTGTCCATTTACATGGCATTATTGGGCAGTCCAAGGAAAGCTTTTGTTTCTACCATTTCAAAATGGTGAGGGTGTGTGGCTGTTGAAAATTATCCTCATTGTCTCAAATTACTTAGTAATGACAAATGACCACTGCTTCAATAAATTACTATAAAGTTCAAAATGTCCATTCTAGACACTAGGAAAGGAAAAAAAGGATTTGCACTGCTATATATTTTCCATAGTCCAAACGGGTATAGTCAGAAAATTTCACTTAAACCATTGCTGAAACAGCGGAGACAATTCTGTTTAAACAGGACCATTTGTCACTCATCTGTTTAGGAAATATTCTGACTCCTGTATAATATGTTTCAGGCTCAAGGGCATTCATTTGTTACTTTTTTTTCCAAGCAAGTAACCTAAGTTACAGGTAGTGTTTATTCTGTAATCAGGTATCTCTAATTTGGCAACAGATTGGTTTCAAACAGAGACTTCTGAAGAAATCAAAGCAGCTGTTCTAGTACTCCAGTACACACATAGGCTCACCTAAACCAAAATCAGCTTGGAGCAGAGGTCAAAAATTGGATTTAAAATAAGAAAACAGAAGCCACTCCAGGAATTAAACTCTCTGTACAAGGATACCATTTGATCCACTGAATATGAGATGCGTACCTGTTTTGTCCTTTCTCTTAACTTTTTGTCTTCATAATGAGGGTGATTGGTTATGGTTCTCCCAGTACACAACTTGACCCCTGCTAATAGCTGCATACTTCCAGCAAATACTGCATGTTTAGAAGTTTTTGTCCTTTGGGGAAAGAAAGAAGAACAACTAACAATTTACCAACACTGATATGCAGGTTTTTTTGTAAGTCAATTCTTTTTGCTAACTTTATTTAAAAATGAACAAAATAATTAAGTTAAACTCTTCTAAGAACCACGGCAACAAGAAACACCTCCCTGATATCACCAGAAGTGCCATTATCAAAGCACAAACTTCAAAAACTGGAATCATAATAGGGAATGCAATACTGAAGTTGTCTGTATATTGGAACATCAGCGTGGATACTGATAGACTAGTAGCAACTGGAGAGCGTGAAACCGAGACAGACAATTCAGAAATGCCTCAACAAAGAGAGACCACATATACATTAATTAGGTACGATGCATATTCAGGGACAAGGGAATTACTCTGGGAGGATGAAAGGATGAACCAAAGGACTATGGCACAGAATTTGCTAAAATGACGTTACAGGTGACAACTGTTATTTTGCATAATTATCCATAGTTATCCTTTGTTTGCTCATGTATCCTTAATTGTTCAAATGTTTCAATTTATTCCCTCCATTTACTGACAATAGTAAAAATTGTTTCTCCTTATTTATCTATCAAATCTTCCTTTGAACACCTCTATCTTATCTCAATCTTCTTTGTTCTCACAATGAGTCTCAGTTCCTTTTTTGCACCTGCTGACTGGATCAGTGGTAGTATTTCCACCTGAAAATACGAATGCTTTATATTTTGTACTGATCATTTCAGCAAGTAGCTCTGAATTCTAGTTGCCGTCTAGGCATATATTCATGTTGGGTAGATATCGGTGGCCCTCTGTCCTCCTTATGAGATGTGAGAGGCTGTGGAACCATATTGGAGTATCCATCCTACAGGCTGTTACAATGATGCTTACAATCACAGAAACACATTCACATCGCAGTCTGTCCGACTACAAATTACTTTATGCTATTCTCCAGTAGAGTACAATAACAATAAGGTAACAACTTGATAAGTAAAGCTTCTTATCCCTTCTGTCACCTTAATAAATGTCTTCTACACTCACTGTACAGTCCCGTGCAATAAACTTTATTCCCTTTTCTTGTCTTTATTCAACTCTGGTTTCATTGTTGCCATGCTCTCTTTAATGCAATGCACCTTCATTTTATAAATAAGCTAACTAAATTAACCAGACAGCTTTAAAATTCATAAATACAACATGGTATGTTTCCTTAATTAATATATTGCATCCGGTTTCTGAATGAATATAAAAGTTGTCTGTTTTACAGATTGGTGCTGGCTGTTCTTAATAAATGATGTGGAGATGCCAGCATTGGACTGGGGTAAACACAGTAAGAAGTCTCACAACATCAGGTTAAAGTCCAACAGGTTTATTTGATAGTAAACACCACTAGCTTTCCGAACGCTGTTCCTTCGTCAGGTGAGTGGGGAGTTCTGATCACAAACAGGGCATATAAAGGCACACATAGTTTACAGAGTACAATGCAATTCACAATATCTGTAACCCCCATGACTTGCCTGAACTTGCAACATCTCACTTACTGTCCGGTCTGGAGACAATACACATATCTTTAATCTATGCTTAATGCTTTCTCCATTTACATTGTCTGTAACTTAAAGACTTGATTAGCTGATTAACTGTAAAGACTCGCATTGTATTCTGTAAACTGTATGTGCCTTTATATGCCCTGTTTGTGATCCAAACTCCCCATTCATCTGACGAAGGAACAGCGTTCCGAAAGCTAGTGGCGTTTACTACCAAATACCCGTTGGACTTTAACCTAGTGTTGTGAGACTTCTTACTGTGTTCTTAATAAACCCATCTTTCTAATTGAGTACTCATTTTATACTCTTGAAGTTTACCAAATACATGTTAGGCTGCCAAGCTAACCTGTTTATCCCATTGTCCCCACTTGTATGTGCTTGAGAGGCAATCCTTCATACAACTTTATGTTCTGCCAAAAGTCTGAAAACTCAATTGCTTAGAGGAATTGCTATTTCTGATCATAAACTGTTAGGATTCTTGTCAAGACCAATAACTTTAAAGAAGAGATTTGAATTCCCAGTGACCAACTTCAAAAAATTGCACAAGATTTCAAATTTTAAGACTTTCACTGTGACAAACAAACGAAAAGTCAACATTAACTAAATGTTTCTTCATAGGTAACTAATATCCTATGGCACAGAAACAATAAACCTCATTAATAACCTCACATGACCATGTTAAATATACATTACAACTTGCTCTTCACTGCCTTTTAGTCTTTATAGGAAACTTAACAGTCACTCCCAGCTCTAATTGGTTCACTTCCCTCCATTTCGCTGGGTCACAATGTTGAGTGGCTGTGGAAAGGTGCTTCACTCAGAGATCTTCAGAGAATTCTCAAACCAACTAACAACAATGGTGCCTATTCCAGTGATTTCTCCTCGCGGTTTCGCCAGGGCAAATCTTCCAGCATCTTTAGGTTGCTATGGGATGTGTCTCTATAACTGGAAACTTAATTCTGCCTGGTAGGACACAGAGGACCATAGCCTTTTCCTCTGTGCTGACAAAATTAATTTCAGTTTTTTGTCACTGAGACCTCTCTCTTTTTGTCCAATAATCTCTGAGACAGAAAGTCTTCCCACAGTCAGCCCAGCTGCTCCTGCCCTGTTTTCAGGTGTGAATATTTGGCACTTTGTTGACAGTAAGTCTCAACCTGGGCCTCTTGTCTCCATGGTAAGAAAGTCACACCAACTTGTCATCAGGCAAAACTTATAGTACATCACATGGTTCTCTTCATTATTTTATTGGACAGTCCATACCATAACTATCTTATAAAACCTCATATAGCTGGCTATTGGGACTAGGTGGCAGGGTACCATAGTTGGCATTGACTAGTTGGGCCAAAGGGCCTGTTTCCGTGCTGTGTTGTTCTATGACTTTAAAACAGAGTCGACTCATACCCCTATACAAAATTCTCTGTTTTTCTAAAGCTGTACTGGAATACACCGTACTACTATCTACAGTGTCAGTGACATCATTTTACAGACTTTTCCTTCATCTTGAAAATTCAAACTGATAAACTGTAAAAGCACAAATTTAAAAGTAAAAAGTACAAGTTATAATTAGTTATGTATAATAAATTTTTGCACAATATTAAAGTCAAAAATTCATATGTCATTTTGTAGGTAGAAAATTATTTAACTTACTTGATCCAGTTCATTAATTCAACTGTATCAGGATCATAAAATTCCCTCAGATCTGACAGTTCAGTCATTATCTTTGGCCAGAACTACAAGAACAAGAGAACAAATGCTGAACAAGTATAATGTTTCTGTTCACATTTCCCACCTTACTAGCCTGAGGGTGTGTACACTAGAATTTAATTTTGAATTTTTATTAATGTCACAAGTAGGCTTATTTCATTACATTGCAATGAAGTTGCTATGAAAATCCCCTAGTTGCCACACTATGGTGCCTGTTCGGGCACAATAAGGGAGAATTCAGTATGACCAATGCACCTAACCAGCACATCTTTTGGACTGTGGTAGAAAACTGGAGCACCCGGAGGAAATCCATGCAGACACATGGAGAAAGTGCATACTCTGCACGAACAGTGATCCAAGCTAGGATTCAATCCCAGATCCCTGGCGCTGTGAGGCAGCAGTGCTAACCACTGTGCCACCGTGCTGCCCAACTCCAGTTGAAGAAAAGGCAAATGTAGAGCCAAAAATAGCCTCTGGAAATGCCAATATCTGATATTGCTTATAGGGATTAGGGTTATTAGAGAGCTGAAGTTTGATCAAGGTGAAACAATCCACAGCCATGTATTCATACACAATGCCTCCACTGGCTACTGCATCTATCACCCAGCAACCATTTATAATGTGGGGAAATTGCAAATGTCTCTTCAGCTGATTTCATTTCTATGGACTACACAGGTAAAATACCCATTCTTTTAAGCACTTTTATACACACTTTATCATTAACAAAATTCCAGCTAATACAAGATAACATAAAAAAGTTAATTCAGAAAATATAGTGTTATGCTTATTGTAGATCATTTGTTAACATGCTTGCAATTTACCTAGTTAAAATATACCTGAAATTGCAGATGAACAAATCAACATTTACAACATGTAAAATGTGCATGTCAGCTGCATAACTACATGTCAAAACAATTATAACCATAATGTACAAGCCATTACACAAATCAAAAGGTGAACTTTGGGTAATTAAGAAATTCCATACTTGAAGCTTAAAAATGTATAATCATATGTTCAAACAGTGTGATCCAATGTAAACTTCGAACTGTGTGTAACATTGATGGTATGAATTATGTAATTTATTTTCCCATTAAGGAAAATTAGAATGTTTAATCCATTTGAGAACTAGCATGACCAAAACATACTTGTGCTATTCCTAAAGTCACATACAGGATCATGAGTAGAATATTGATAACAACCTACAGCTCAGCCTTCAACACCATTATTCCAACAAAACTCATCTCCAAACTCCATGGATGAGGGCTCTGCTCCTCCCTCTGCAATTGGATCCTCGACTTCCTAACTCAAAGATCACAATCAGTAAGAACAGGTAATGACACCTCCTCCATGACTATTCTCAACACTGGTGCCCCCCAAGGTTGTGTCTTCAGCCTCTTACTATACTCCTTATAACTTATGACTGCATGGCTAAGTTCTGCTCCAACTCCATTTTCAAGTTACAAAAAGATGCTTGGAAAATCTCAGCAGGTCTGACAGCATCTGTGGGCAGAGAACTAAGCCAATATTTCGAGTTTGGATGACCTTTCGCCAGAGGTTCTATATAAGTTAGCATAATTCTCTGCTTTTGAACTCTATTCCTCTAGAAACGGATCTGTGCTTTTCAATCTACAGTTTTATTTTAGCAACATTGCTACTTTTAATAATTTTTGTATCTGTATTCCAAGATCCCTTTGTGCTACTTCAATTCAATTACCCAATTCAGGCAAAATTACTGTCCTTATTCTTCCTCCAAAACGCATCACAGCACACTTATCTATATTGACATTTATTTGACATTTACACACCTATACTGATGTTCATTTGACATATACACACCTATTCTACAGGTTGGTTAACAACTTTGTGTGTCCTTAGTAATAACTATACTTCCTAATTTAGTGCACCAAGATGAAAGGTTGGCAAAATTGACAGAAAGTGGGAACAAAATGTTAAATGCCTGCCACACTGCTGTGGCAGTATTGTGACTCTTTAAAAAACTCAATCTCTGGCAGATCTGCTACAAGAGCCTTCACAGCCAGACGGAAATCTCTGCTTTTCAGGATCTTCACTTCCACACAAAACATCAACTCGAGCAAAAACATTCAATATTAAATTCAATTTTCTAATTTTACCTTCAACTATATCTCATTTTTGTGTGTGTGACAGTGTGGGTGAGTCTTATGACTGAGGTATGAAGTCTTTATTTAATTTCTTAACCTTCAGGGCAAGTGTGTGAGAGAAACTTTCTTCAAATTTAAGGCACAACAGCTTGATTTTGAGTTATGTAAGTTGTTTCAATCAGTCCAAGGATAAGTAAATACACACATCCACACACAGATATATTTGATTACAGGCACTAAAAGGTATTGGGTGAGATTTTCCGGCCTTGCTTGCCCTGAAACCAAAAAATCCCATCTGAGAGCAACGGACCTTTCCACAGTCTGCCTCTTGCCCGCTCTGATTCCCGTGATGTTTGCCCTAATGCCTTAAAATTGTCCGTGACATAGTATTTTAGTTTACTAAGAATGGGACATCATCTGAAGGCTCAAAATGATTCTGATTATCTGTTTTTAGTAATTTTTAATAGTCTTACAGTAAAACATCTGAAACTTGACATAGATGAACTATGCTTTTGCTTCCTCAGATAAAGTACATCATAGTAATCTTACCTCATGGTAAAGGTAAATAAAGATTAATATTGGAATTGCAAACTTCATCACACGGACCTGAAAAAACAAGAGACCTAAAGATTAAATACATGTAGATTGGGTACAAACAGACTAACATTGTATTCATTTTCAAAAAGGAGAAAGAAAGCAGTCATAGGCAACTACTGACCCATTAGTCTTACTTGAACATAATGTAGAAAAACAAGTATTGATTACATCCAGTAAAGTTTAGGGTATCTTTAATATAACTTAGGAAACAGCAGTGCATATGGATTCATTGGTAAAAGATCCTGTTTGATTAAACTCTCTGGCATTTTCGAGGAATGTCATGCCAACTGTGAAGTACTAGGGAAAGCCTACAACTTGCTGTATTTAGATTCTTAAAAGACACCCAAAGAGCTGCATGCAAGCGACTATGAGATTAAATTCAGAGGTATGGGAACTTTAAGTTAAATTTTGGAAATAAATACTTTTAAATAGGTACTTTCTAAATAGTTATGTCAAGATGGGATTGCCTCAGGAATCAGCATTGTGAAAACTACAGTCTTAAATTTTCACTATTGCCATTGTCTTGAATTCAGAAATTCAATGCAAGGTTTGCAGATGATACTAAAATAGAGGTAGCAATTGATTCTGAAAGAAGTTTTTAAAAGTCAAAATTAATCAGAGAAAATAAGTGGATAGATTAATGGCAGATGCATTCCACAGTACTACTCAGTTGTCCTATCAGTACAGTTAGTATTTCTAAAGCCTTGAAATTGTATATTTTTGAAGCTCCTAGTACTATTCCATTATAATTAATATTTATATTTGGAGAATGATAACAGTATTGAGTTGGAAAAGGTCTGAAACAAATCTGCCAGAGCACTGACACCAAGTTGCAGGTTGTAATCACTAAATTAAACTCAAATAATTAGAATTATCAAAATACGTGTACTTTCCAATTTTAAGCTAACAATACAAACATCTTTAAAAAACAGATATTTTCTTGGCTTACAAACTTTCTGTGTTGACTACATAACGCAATCTTAAAATACATAGCAGGTCACACCCCAAAGATAGTTATTCCTTGCATCACTTTTCAGTTATTGTGAATATTTATCAACTATTAAAACTTTTGTTTCTCTGTTAGAAATAGTGTGCTGTGGTCACATATTGAGCTGATACCATGCCCTTTCTTTGCTGTTACTGATTTTGGCTGACTTAGATAATTGCAGAGTCATAGTCCCTAGGTAAAGTCTGCCCTGAATTGCATTCTCAGCTAAATAATAAAACTGATGTCATATAAGAGATGAAAGTCAGTTGTTAAAGAGATCACTTACAACTCTTAAGCTTTGGCAATAAAGAAGCTTCAAATATATAAATGCAAAATGGTCTGATCAAATACATTAAAATTGTGAGCGTGCCTTTGTAGCAGTTAAAAATTTGAGCAATGCAATGGTTGTTTATTAATACAGTACTTGAATGTTTGATACTTAGAAATGCTAATGGATAAGGTAACAGAAAAAGAAAGGTAAGCACATCATTAAGAAGAACAATGGCTATAAATAATCAAAACACCATAGTGAATTTTGTTAAGCAAACTACATTAGACATCAAGTTTAACATCTAATTTAAAGTAGTTGCACACTGTGTATGTGTGTTAATGGCACTGACCCATTGAGGAGAATAGAACCGTATTGCTTTGAAGCTCAGACTCCACAACTGACTGCTGCAAATTGCTGCTGAAGCTAAGACACACATATGAGATGTCCACAAATATTTCATCCTGTAACAAAAGACAACCGAGCTAAAAGAACTGAGATTAATCACAATGATGTAAATCTAAAGCTTATTTTTTAATTGCTATTTTTTTCATCACTACAATGATGAAACAGAATTCCCCTATTGATAAAATTTAAAAGTTGGAGAAATGGGTGAAATTATACTAAAAAGTGGCAGACTGTTGTTTCTGGTGAGAAAACTGCCATTTTTCTCTTCAGAGAAACAGATTGGTTTGCTCTCCAGACCTTATGACAGTCTGCCAAAAACAAATCAAGGGGCATGTTTCACGCTGTCATATAGGAGCAGGGCCTCAGCACATCAGCAAAACCCTGCTGCACAGAGATTTGGGTGTCATCGTTAAAGGGCACCCTGATCATAAACTGAGTAAACCCTCTGCCCCACAGCCCACCCCGGAGGTCTCAGGGCCCCTTTCCCTGTCCCTAATCACAGTCGGCACTTCTCTACCTCACCTGATCAATGGCCCCCTTCTCCCCGTATCTTCTTCTCCCTCAATCCCCATGATCATAGGCCCCCTGCCCCACATCATCGGCACCTTCCACTGCTCCCCACAGACTGAGCCAGGACTCACCTCCGCTACATTCAACTGTCATCGCTCCAGTGGGAACTCCGAGCTACCACTTGGCACAGGTTGGTACTGTCAGGTTGGTATGGTGCCAACCTATGCCAAGGGACATTGCCAGGAGGCACTGGCTGGCCACTGCCTGGCCATGTCCCTCTTTGCTCGGGACTGTACTTACCTTTTTGACTTCAGGGGGACCCTCACTACAGGTTCACATCTAGGTGCCTGTTGAATATCCAATGAGGGGGTTAGTTCTGGAGAGAGAGCTTGCTAATGACATGCTGATGCTAATATCATGCTAATATATTAAACTGAATTTTATGAGATCCTGCAGAGTTTTGCGCCACTCCATTGGTGAAGGGCAGATAGACTGGAACTCAGGCTTGTCAGTGCAAATTGTGCTCTCTGGATTTTGAGCATGCACCGCCATTCCCGCAAACAGAGGGAGGGTGCAGGCTCAAAATTGTCTCCATAGCTTCTGATTATACAAACTGTGAAAACTAATGTAAACTGTGGAAACTAATGCCTGACTCTCCAACGCAGGTCAAGGGTATGATGGAATAGTCTCCGCTTGCCTGGATGAGTGCAGTTCTAACAACAGGAGAAAGCGTTCCTCTTGACTGGGACCTGAAATTAAATATTCATTCTATCTACCACCAGCATTATAGTGACTTGCCAAGGCTCCTTCAGCAACATTTTCTAAACCCACAACATCAACTGCCTAGAAAGACAATGATGTGGGTATGCCGGCGTTGGACTGGCGTAAACACAGTAAAAAGTCTGACAACACCAGGTTTTAGTCCAACCTATTTATTTGATAATATACTCGCAAGCTTTCGAGGGGTTACCCTCTTCGTCAGGTGAATGGAGAGTTCTGGCCTCAGACAGAGCATATAAAGCACAGACAGTTTAGAGATTACTGATTAAAATGCGAATCCTTACACCTAACCTGCTGTTCAAGACCTGAAGTGGCTGATAATGTGAGTGGTAGGAGCACTGATCACAGTTTAAAGAGATGTGTATTGTCTCCAGACAGTACAGTAAGTGAGGTTTTGCAAACCCAGGCAAGTCACGGGGGTTACAGATAGTGCGACATGAACCCAAGATCCCTGTTGAGACCGTCCTCATGTGTGCGGAACTTGGCTATCAGTCTCTGCTCAGCGACTCTGCGCTGTCGTGTGTTGTGAAGGCCGCCTTGGAGAATGCTTACCCGAAGGTCAGAGGCTGAATGCCCGTGACCACTGAAGTGTTCGCCAACAGGAAGGGAACAGTCTTGCCTGGTGACTGTCGAGCGATGTTCATTCATCCGTTGTCGTAGCGTCTGCATGGTCTCCCCAATGTACCATGCTTCGGGACATCCTTTCTTGCAACGTATCAGGTAGACAATGTTGGCCGAGTTGCAAGAGTATTTACCATGTACCTGGTGGATGGTATTCTCACGTGTGATGATGGTATCCATGTCGATGATCCGGCATGTCTTGCAGAGGTTGCTGTGACAGGGTTGTGTGGTATTGTGGTCACTGTTCCGCACACATGAGGACGGTCTCAACAGGGATCTTGGGTTCATGTCGCACTATCTGTAACCCCCGTGACTTGCCTGGGTTTGCAAAACCTCACTTACTGTACTGTCTGGAGACAATACACATCTCTTTAAACTGTGATCAGTGCTCCTACCACTCACATTATCAGCCACTTCAGGTCTTGAACAGCAGGTTAGGTGTAAGGATTCGCATTTTAATCAGTAATCTCTAAACTGTCTGTGCTTTATATGCTCTGTCTGAGGCCAGAACTCTCCATTCACCTGACGAAGAGGGTAACCCCTCGAAAGCTTGCGAGTATATTATCAAATAAATAGGTTGGACTAAAACCTGGTGTTGTCAGACTTTTTAGAAAGACAATGGCAGAAGGCACATGAAAAGCTGCAAGTTCATTTCCAAGTCATCCACCATTCTAACCTGGCAATATATTTCAGTTTCTTCATTATTGCTGGGTCAAAATCCTGGGACTTTCTACCAAACAGCGTTATGGGAAAACCTACACCATATGTACTGCAGCAGTTTAAAAAGGCAACTAACCACCATCTTACAAAGGGCATTTAGGTGTAGGCTACGAATGCCCCTTGCTAAAGTTTCTGTAACATTTGCAATTAATTACAATGCATTATATTAATGGCAATGTTATCAAGTCCATCAGCCGTGGCTCAGTCAGTAGCTAGCTGTATAAATGCAAGTTTATTTTTTATTTTGACATGAAAATATGGACCAATTATCCAAACAGTAAAATTGTAGTAGCAAATATCTCAGCTATCCAAAAATATGTACTAGAATGAAAAAATGGTGATCAAAACTCTATACAGGTTGTGCATAATTTATCGAAAACTCTTGCTGCTCAGATTCGGATTTCATCTCATTTCAGTTTTTAGATACCACATATAGGCTTCCTTGCACTACAATGGCCGAAGTCTAGGCTAGAAGTCTAAAGTAAATAAAATGACTAGAAAAGAAAGATGTACCATTGAATAATAAATAGAATACCTGTAATAAATTCCCACCTATGGTGCCATCCGCGATTCCACTTGTAGGAGAGGACTTGTAGATAAACAGTGAAGACAAACCTTCCCGTTGGGTGTGGTAAGCTTGGGTCATGTCAGTTCACGTCAGAGACTTTTCATGCTAAAGGTCAGGGGTTGTCAGCCAGGTTCGTGTCTGCTCAGGTCACAGACTTCCCATAGTAAAGGTCAATGAGGCTCAAAAATTGTGTGGTTTCTGGATGTGTTCAGCATCCAGATTTACAGATAAAGGACACTCAACCTGTATTCTCAGTAATGGTTTCTATTTCATTTGGAGTCATGTTACAGAAAGAATTAGGATCAAAGTGCATTTACATTGGGCATTATTTGTATTATTTCACTGTAAAAATGAAGGGGTCATTCCAACATTATTAAAATTGAAACTTGGCACTGTTAATCTTTCAAAATCACATGTCTATTACCATGCAAGTGTATTTGTTAGATTTATAACATTTACAATGGGGATGTTAGTGAAATGACAGAGCAAAAAGGAGTGGGAAATGCACAAGGGCCCAGAACTGGACGAATCTAGAATTCTTGGAGGGTTGTAGGGCTGGAGAATGGTGTCAGGGTAGGGAATATAAAGGCATGAAGAACTTTGAACATGAGAATATAATTTTAAAAGAGTCATTGGTAGACCCAGAGATACTGTAGAACACATCCAGAAACCACACTATTTTTGAACTTCATTGACCTTTACCATGGGAAGTCTGTGACCTGAACTGAAATGACCCGAGCTTACCACACCCAACCTTTAGCACGGGAAGGTTTGTCTTCAATGTTTATCTGCGAGTCCTCTCCTACAATAGAATTGCCAGTGGCACCACAGGTGGGAGTTTATTACAGGTACCCTGTAGATCAGTGAACACAGGATTGATAATGTGTGCAGGGTCTGACGCAGATTGGGATGCAGGCAATAGAATTTTGGTTGATCTCAAGGTTATAGAGGATGAAAGATGGGAAGCTAGTCAAGAATGCATAGGAACAGTCAAATCCAGAAGTAACAGTGTAGATGAGGGTTTCAGCAGCATACAAGTTGGTGCAAGGTTAGAGAAAGGTGATGGTAAGAAGGATGAAGTACAATGTCTTGTTGATGGAGAGAATAGGAGGTCAAAAGTTCAAATAAGACAAGGTTTTGAATAATCTGATTTAGTTTGAAACATTGGCCATTGAAGAAAATGGATTCAATTGAGGAGGAACTTCACTTATTTCACTTATTAAATTCTTATTGAATGGCGGGGCAGGCTCGAAGGGCTGGATGGCCTACTCCTGCTCCTATTTCTTATGTTATGTTCTATTCAATGTTTAATTAGGAAAGTTATGGCTCATCCAGGTCTGAATGGAAAAGAGAAACAAAAAAGAAAATAGAAATATCAGGCTAGGATCTGGAGTGAAAATCAAAACGTGCAAAGAAATGGACACATGGAAATTCAGATTACACAAATATGGCAAAGATTTAGGGTAGAAATGTTTTGATTGTAGATGTAGACAGGGAGAGTCAGTAAGAGAGGTTCCACAAAGGGATGAAGTCGATTTACAGATTGCAGCACCAATCTGGAAAACTGGTCAACTAATATCTGTGATTGGTGACAGATGTTGAGGGAAGTCAATCTGGTGATCATATATTAAGTTTACTATACATAGGTATCTATTCGGATATCTCTGCATATATACATTAATCTACATGTGAACACATTAATGTACTAATTTACCACAGAGTATAGAATTTGGGATACTAAAAATGAATTTGGAAAATAGGTTTCTCGTGCAACTAACTTGCTAATATATCTAGCTGTACTTACGTATTCTAGTTATAACTCTGTTAACCTTCAGAAACAATAAATGTCAATAAGGCATTGGGCCAATGTCATAGGTTATAATACCTCATTGTGCTTAAAGCCAGCAGACCAAATAACACATTGTGTATTAAATTGTAAGCCATGTCTGGTCTCAGCATTATTGTATTCTCTTCTTTAATGGACGTGCTCTGGCATGATGAATAGCTACTGCAGTTGGGGAGAAAATCACAGTTAAAGAGGAAGAAAGCTGTGTTTCGATAAATAAGCATTCTGCTTACAATGATATCAACTCAAAAAATTGAATTATTTCTATATCATTAACATCTGATCTTAATACCTTTAGAAAAGAAACCAAAAAAGTTTGTGCTGCTTTGCAAGTTTCAGAAACCATATAATCATAACCCACAAGGAGAGTAGAGCTCAAAGTATTAAATAAATACTGTATAGAGTGCACCTCAGAAACAAATCATACAGAAAAGTGTCGGAACATTGGAAAGTATCGGATTGGAAAGCTCTGTTTCTGCACTTCATCTGACAGAAGCGCCCCCAAAAAACCAATCTCAAATATCTTTCCAATTCTCCCAGAGCCAATTTAAATCTGATGTATTCGCTAAAATCAGTGTTCAGGAAAATCCATTTTTTATCCCAGAAACTGGACTGAGAAATCTAGCAGGTTTAGAGTACATTGGGGCAATCACTAATTGCGAGATCTGGGATAAACCTAAGGGGTAGTTTTCAGCTGGTCAGCACGCTGGGGTGGGAGGTAGAATTTAATCCACGATATTGCAAGAACGAGGCAACTAAGAGACACCAGATGGGAGAAGTGGAAGATTAAACACAGCAAAAAGTCCTTCAAGTTGCTGACCCGGAAGGCCGGCAGAGCCCCACCAGAAGTGGCTGCTGCTGAGGCAACAAGAAAATGTGATATCTTGAGACACCCTTGGAACAGTGAGCATGAAGTAAATTTTTATGTGGGCTAAGCAGGAAGGGATCAGAGAATAGAGGGAATTGCCTCCACCAGCAGCACTGGGGTGTCATTTGCTACAAGTGACTCCCTAATTCTCCATGGAGCCTCTGGGCAGCTCTCAGTTATAAATGAATATCATTTCATATTAAAATTTTAAAAACCGTTGAAGTTACCTGCCCTGTTTCTGTGTCCATTCAGCCAATTTTCCCTAACGCATTTATCCAATTTAATCTTGAAGGTTGACAGAGCTTTTGCCTCAACCCTGGAAGTGAAATCCAGAGCCTCACATCTTTGTGTGGAGAAGTTTCTCTTTTTCTCTGTTCTAAATTGCTTATGTGCAATCTCATATTCAAGGTTTGTACTAAATAAAAGTTGTTTAATTAAGTTGTTTTGTAGCCATGACGACAGTTTTAAGCATATTCCCAAACTGGAAAATACACTTAACATGCATATTTATTTATACATTCACCAAAGCTTTGTAAGTCTTTCCCTTTCAACAATATTTGGAGACCTCATGTGAATTTATTATACACAGCAGATTTGAAAGGTCACAGGCATGAAATGTTAACTGGTTCTCTCTTCACAGATGCAACCTGCTGAGTATTTCTAGAATTTTCCAATTTCATTTCAGATTTAATTTATCCACAATATTTTGTTTTTATACTAATATCTAAGTCACTGTTGATTCTCTTGCAGGAATGTCCAACTTGATGTTCTGCTCTTCTCTCCGACAGGAGTTTAACTTGTCTCTTTCACATTGTTCAGTTTCTTGCTATCTAGTTTGCTTCTCAGATCAGGTGTCGACCAGAACTAATTTCCATAGCCAAATCTCCTTGTTTAGCAACTGTCTCTGGCTTCATCTTATTCCATGTGGATTCCAACTAAAATTCTACCATTTGTTATGGTGCCCATGGAGACTGAAACTTTTTAAAAGAAAGGAATTC
The DNA here is from genome assembly GCF_965287045.1 of Carcharhinus amblyrhynchos. Lineage (NCBI taxonomy): Eukaryota > Metazoa > Chordata > Chondrichthyes > Carcharhiniformes > Carcharhinidae > Carcharhinus > Carcharhinus amblyrhynchos. The sequence goes on from NC_137327.1 coordinate 28,676,209, forward strand.
CCACAATTCCTACAGAAAGAAACTGATTGAAAAGGTTTCATTTTTTCAAACCTTTACTGTAACAAACAAACTAAAATCAACATAGATCAAATATTAACTATCAGGCAACTGATACATCAAAATAAAGGAAAAGGTACATTTGCATTCACTAACTAACACAATCAAACTTTGACTGATGAAACATGTTAACTCTACATCACGCTTCTGGTAAATACATAGTGTTAAAGAAACAGTCTCAAAATCATCCCCCACTCTTTGGTAATTTCACCTCTCAACAACTTACTGTTCCCTAAAACTTCAAGGGCACCATTCAGTTAGCACCCTTTGTTTTGAACAAAAACTGAACCCATGAAAGCATCTCACTTGGTCTTGAGTGCAAGCAGATTTCCTTGCTTTACAATAGTAGCAGCTTTCCTTCTCACTGTTGCCTGACTCTCAGGAGCAGCTTTTCTTCTGTTCTACAAGTTTCTGTGAAAGGTTCCAAAAAACTGCTACTAGACACCTCTTCCCATGGCAATCTGAGATCACACGAACAAGGGAGTTGAAGGGAAGGAAGAAATTCAAAGCAGGGAAAGTGGAGTTGAGGCCACAATCAAATCGGCCATGACCATAGTACAGCTGGCTCAAGGGGCTGAAGAGCCCACACCTGGTCCTAATTTGTAAGCTTGTATTTATGTGCACATTTCTCAGATCTGAGGTGTGTTCCAGGAATTCACCATATCCCTTTTCAATATTCTGTTTTAAGTTAAAGGGGTATTTTAATACATAGTCATCTTGCAAAGTTCAGCATTCATGATGCTTTGGAACCATCCATGATGATATGCTCAAAACCTGTTACCTTTCTAACTTTCTCTAGTTCTGATGGAAGGTCACAGAAATGAAAATGTGTCTCTATCCACATATGCCACCAGGCATGCCGAACATATCCAGCATTTTTTATTTTTATTGCACCATATCTGAGTGTGGCTTGTAGATTTTCGACCAACAGGTACAAGCAATCTTTGATTTCTTCAAAGTTGTTGGGAATTTTGTTGAGGATACGGATGTGCACAATGAGACATGTGTTGCTGACATTGTTCAATTTGGGAAATACCTCTATATTTTAGGTTTAGTTAGCTTGATCTCTTTTAAATAATGTATTATTATTGGAAAATATCAACTAGTTTACCTAGCATCTTCTTCATTCTTTGTGCCCAATCACCTTTCTCATTAAATTTCCATTTTGGAAGTCTTAGAAGGCTCCCTTAGTGCCAGGGGTGTGGATGGGGCAGAGTTTGTAAGGAGCACCAGGAGGGCTTCTTGAAACGGTATGTAGATAGTCCAAATAGGGAAGGGGCCATACAACCTAGTATTGGAGCATGACCCCAGCTAGGTGATTGATGTTTCAGTAGGGGAGCAGTTCGGGAACAGTGACCACAATTCAGTAAGCTTTCAGGTACTGATGGATAAAGATAAGTGTAGTCCTCAAGTTGAGGTGCTATATTGGGGGAAAGCTAATTACAACAATATTAGGCAGGAACTGAAGAATATAGATTGGGGACAGATGTTTGAGGGCAAATCAACATCTGGCATGTGGGAGGCTTTCAAATTGATAGGGATTCAGGACTGGTACATTCTTGTAAGGATGAAGGATAAGTATGGCAAGTTTTGGGAACCTTGGATAATGAGAGATATTGTGAGCCTAGTCAAAGAGAAAAAGGAAGAATTTGTCAAAGTTAGGAAGCTGAGAACACACGAAGCAAGTATGGGATACAAGGAAAGTAGAAAGAAACTTCAGCAAGGAGTAAGGAGGGCTAAAAAGGGTCACGTAAAAGCATTGGCCAGTGGGATTAAGGAAAATCCCGGAGTTTTATACATATATAAAGAGCAAGAGGGTAGCCAGGGAGAGGGTTGGCCCATCCAAGGGCAAGGGAGGGAATCTATGTGTGGAGCCAGAAGAAATGGGTCAGATATTAAATGAGTACTTTGCGTCAGTATTCACCAAAGAGGACTTGGTGGATGATGAGTCTGGTAAAAGATGTGCAGATAGTTTGAGTCATGTTGAGATCAAAACGTAGGTGGTATTGGGGTTCTTGAGAAACATTAAGGTAGACAAGTCCCCAAGGCCTGATGGGATATACCCCAGATTACTGAGAAAGGCAAGGGAGGAAATTGTCGGGGCCTTGAGAGAAATCTTTGTATCCTCACTGGCTATAGGGAAGGTCCCAGAGGATTGGAGAATAGCCAAAGTTGTTCCTTTGTTTAAGAAAGGTAGCAAGAATAATCCAGGTAATTACAGGCCGGTGAGCCTTACATCAGTTGTACAGAAATTATTGGAGAGGATTCTTTGAGACAGGATTTATTCTCACTAATATGTCCCACTGGATGTATTAGTGAGAGGCAACATGGTTTTGTGAAGGGGAAGTTATGTCTCACGAACTTGATGAAGTTTTTCGAGGAAGTGACGAAGGTGATTGATGAGGGTAGGAGAATAGATGTTGTCTACATGGACTTCAGTGAGGGCTTTGACAAGGTCCCTCATAGCAGACTGGTGCAGAAGATGAAGTCGCATTGGATCGGGGTGAGCTGATAAGGTGGACACAAAACTGGCTCTGTCAAAGAAGACAGAGGATAACAGTGGAAGGGTGCGTTTCTGAATAGAGGGCTGTGACAAGTGGCATTCTCCAGGCATCAGTGCTGGGACCTTTGCTGTTTGTAATATATATAAATGATTTGGAGGTATTTGTAGTTTTTTTTTTCTTACCTTTATAAGTACTTACCTCTGGGTATCGGCCTCATTGTTCCTGTGGAGCAGCATGGAGAGGCAGCAATTTTTGGGCGTGTGTGGAGGTCGCGATTGAGGTAAATTTTCTTTTTAAAATTTTTAACTTTTCGTTTCTAGTTAAAGTTGCGAGCAGCGGTGGTTTTTTTTTTCTTTTTTTAAAATTAGTTAGAAACCGGAAGTCGTCACTAGGAGGCTTACCGGTATTTGTGGTTTTTTTTGCGTCACTCTGACCCTATAAATTGGTACAGAGAGGATACCCGATCCTCTACACAGGTAGAGAATCCCACCCTCCCCCCTCCTCTAACCTAATAATAAGTGTGTGGGAAGTTTTTTTTTCCTCCTGGAAATTGTTTCAGAGATGGCAGTTCAGGCAGTAAGCTGCACCTCCTGCGGTATGTACGTGGTGAGGGACACCAGTAGTGTTTCTGCTGATCTTACCTGCAGGAAGTGTGTACGCTTGCAGCTTCTGGAGGAGCGTGTTAAGGAGCTGGAGATGGAATTGGAGGAACTCCGGATAATTCGGGAGGTTGAGGTGGACATTGATAGGAGTTACAAGGAGATAGTCACTCCTAAAGATGAGTCTTGGGTAACTGCTAGGAAGAGGGGTAAGAAGCAATTGGGGAGACAATCCCCTAGGGCTGTTCCCCTCCAAAGTAAGTTTTCTGTCCTGGAGGCTACAGTTGAGGAGGAATCAACTGGAGATAGCCAAAGGGAGCAGGTCTCTGGAGGTGAGCCTGTTGTGAAGGCTCAGGTGGATAGGAGAAGTAAAAGATTGGGCCTGGTGATTGGGGACTCCACAGTTAGGGGGACAAATAGGAGAGTCAGCAGTAATGGTAGGGACTCAGGGCTGGTGTGTTGCCTCCCAGGGGCTGGGGTCCGGGATGTTTCAGAGAGGGTGTTCAGGACTCTTAAGGGAGAGGGGAGTCAGCCCCAAGTCATAGTTCATGTGGGGACGCATGACATAGGGAGGATAAGGGAAGGGGATATTAAGCAGAAATTTATGGAGTTGCGGTGGAAACAAGGCCAAGTCAGACAGAGTGGTTATCTCGGGACTCTTGCCTGTGCCACGGGGTCGTTTAGAGCGGTACAGAGAGAGGGAAAGTTTGAACTCGTGGCTGAGGGGATGGTGCAGGAGGGAGGGGTTCAGGTTCTTGAACAATTGGGGCTCATTCTGGGGAAGGTGGGACCTCTACAAGAATGATGGTCTACACCTGAATCAGAGGGGAACCAATATCTTGGGGGGAAAAATTGCAAAGGCTATGCAGGGGGGTTTAAACTGATTCAGAGGGGGGGTGGGATCCTGAGTAGCAGGGATGAAAGTGAGGGGGGCATAGATGGGGACTGCCATGCACGGCATCATGGGGGTGGAGCAGAGCATGGTTTGAAATGCGTATACTTTAATGCGAGGAGTATTCACAATAAGGTGGATGAACTTGCAGCGTGGATCAGTACCTGGAACTTTGATGTTGTGGCCATTTCAGAGACTTGGATAGAGCAGGGTCAGGAATGGTTGTTGCAGGTCCCGGGGTTCAAATGCTTCAGTCGGAGTAGAGAAGGAGGTAGAAGGGGGGGAGGGGTAGCATTATTAGTCAAGGATTGTATCACAGTGTCAGAGAAGAAGTTTGATGAGGACTTGTCTGTTGAGGTAGTACGGGCTGAGATTAGAAATAGGAGAGGAGAGTTCACCCTGTTGGGAGTCTTTTATAGACCTCCTAAAAGTTCTAGAGAGGTTGAGGAAAGGATTGCGGAAATGATCCTGGATAGGAGTGAAAGTAATAGGGTAATTGTTATGGGGGACTTTAACTTTACTAATATTGATTGGAATAGCTATAGCTCTAGCTCATTAGAGGGGTCAGTTTTTGCACAAAGCGTGCAGGATGGTTTTTTGACTCAGTATGTAGATAGACCAACTAGAGGTGAGGCTATATTGGATTTGGTGCTGGGAAATGAGCCAGACCAGGTGTTAGACTTGGAAGTTGGTGTGCATTTTAGTGATAGTGACCACAATTCGGTTTCATTCACCTTAGTGATGGAAAGGGATAGGCATGAACCTCGGGACAGTAGTTTTAGCTGGGGGAAGGGTAATTATGAGGCTATTAGGAGAGAATTAGGAAGCATAGGTTGGACTAGGAGACTACAGGGGCTGGGAACGTCCGAAATGTGGAGTTTATTCAAGGAGCAGCTACTGCGAGTCCTTGATATGTATGTCCCTGTCAGGCAAGGAGGAAATGGTCGAGCAAGGGAACCGTGGTGCACTAAAAAAGTTGATTCCCTATTTAAAAGGAAAAAGGAGGCTTATGTCAGGATGAGACTTGAGGGCTCAGGTAGTGCACTGGAAAGCTTTAGATTGGCTAAGAGGGAGTTAAAGAGTGAGTTAAGAAGAGCTAAAAGAGGACACGAGAAGACTTTGGCTGATAGGATTAAGGAGAATCCTAAGGCGTTCTATAGATATGTTAAGAACAGAAGATTGGTTAGGGCAAGATTAGGGCCAGTTAGAGACAGCAGTGGGAAGTTATGTGTGGAACCGGAAGAGATTGGAGAGGCATTGAACCAATATTTCTCCTCGGTATTCACGTAGGGAGACATAAATGTAGCTGTGGAGAACACTGGGTTACAGGGTTGTAAACTGGATAGTATTGCAGTTGATAAGGAGGATGTGCTAGATATTCTTGAGGGTTTGAAAATAGATAAGTCCCCTGGGCCGGACAGGATTTACCCTAGGATTCTCTGGGAGGCAAGAGAGGCGATTGCAGAGCCTCTGGCTCTGATCTTCAGGTCGTCGTTGGTCACAGGTATAGTGCCAGAAGATTGGAGGATAGCGAACGTTGTCCCATTGTTTAAGAAGGGGAACAGAGACTTCCCCGGGAATTATAGACCGGTGAGTCTTACTTCTGTTGTGGGCAAAGTTTTAGAAAAAATTATTAGGGATAGGATTTATAGTTATTTAGAGAGTAATGAATTGATTGGATCTAGTCAGCACGGTTTTGTGAAGGGTAGGTCGTGCCTTACTAACCTTATTGAGTTTTTTGAGAGAGTGACCAAAGAGGTGGATGGGGGTAAGGCAGTTGACGTGGTATATATGGACTTTAGTAAGGCGTTTGATAAGGTTCACCATGGAAGGCTTCTGTAGAAAATGCAGATGTATGGGATTGAGGGTGATTTAGTTAACTGAATCAGAAATTGGCTAGCAGATAGGAGACAGAGGGTGGTGGTTGATGGTAAGTATTCGTCATGGAGTTCGGTTACAAGTGGTATGCCTCAGGGATCTGTTTTGGGGCCACTGCTGTTTGTAATTTTTATAAATGATCTGGATGAGGGTACAGTTGGGTGGATCAGTAAATTTGCTGATGACACCAAAGTCGGAGGAGTGATAGATAGTGAAGAGGGGTGTCATAGTTTACAGAGAGACTTGGACAAGTTGCAGAGCTGGGCCGAGAGGTGGCAGATGGAGTTTAATGCGGAAAAGTGTGAGGTAATTCACTTTGGCAGGAATAACAGATGTGTAGAGTATAGGGCTAACGGTAGGACTCTGAATAGTGTTGATGAACAGAGGGATCTAGGTGTATGTGTACATAGATCCCTGAAAGTTGGGAATCAAGTAGATAAGGTTGTTAGGAAGGCATACGGTGTCTTGGCGCTTATTGGTAGGGGGATTGAATTTAGGAGCCGCAACGTCATGTTGCAACTGTACAAAACTCTGGTGTGTCCGCACTTGGAGTATTGTGTGCAGTTCTGGTCCCCACATTATAGGAAGGATGTGGAGGCTTTGGAGAGGGTGCAGAGGAGGTTTACCAGGATGTCGCCTGGTATGGAGGGAAGGTCCTATGAGGAGAGACTGAGGGATTTGAGGTTGTTTTCGTTAGAAAGAAGGCGGCTAAGAGGGGACCTTATTGAAACATATAAGATGATTAGAGGTTTAGATAGGGTGGACAGTGATAGCCTTTTTCCTCGGATGGAGAATGCTAGCACGAGGGGGCATAGCTTTAAATTAAGGGGTGGTAGTTATAGGACGGATGTCAGAGGTAGGTTCTTTACCCAGAGGGTGGTGAGGGATTGGAATGCCCTGCCTGCTGCAGTTGTAAATGCGCCTAGTTTGGGGGCATTTAAGAGATCCGTGGATAGGTTTATGGATGGAAAGGGATTGGTTTAGGTTAGAGGGTCATTGCTTTTTTAATTGGTCGGCGCAACATCGTGGGCTGAAGGGCCTGTTCTGCGCTGTAATGTTCTATGTTCTATGAAAATGTAACTGGTTTGTTTAGTAAGTTGGCGGACGACACAAAGGTTGATGGATTTGCGGAAAGCGATGACAACCATCAGAGGATACAGCAGGATATAGACCAGTTGGAAACTTGGGTGGAGATGGCTGGTGGAGTTTAATCCAGACAAATGTGAGGTAATGCATTTTGGAAGGTCTAATACAGGTAGGAAATATGTGGTAAATGGCAGAACCCTTAAAAGTATTGACAAGCAAAGGGATCTAGGTGTACAGGTACACAGGTCACTGAAAGTGGCAATGCAGAAGAAAGTAGTCAAGAAGGCATACGGCATGCTTGCCTTCATTGGCTGGGGCATTGAGTTTAAAAATTGGCAAGTCATGTTGCAGCTTTATAGAACCTTAGTTAGGCTGCACTTGTAATATACTTTGCGTCAGTGTTCACGAAGGAGAGGGGCTTGATGTCTGGTAGTGTCTTGGAGGGAGCTGCAGACCAGTTGAAGGAAATATCCATTAAGAGGGAGGAAGTGTTAGGGTTTTTAGGTAGCATTAAAACTGATAAATCTCCGGGGCCTGATGGCACTTATCCTAGGCTGCTTAGGGAGGAGAGAGATGAAACTGTGGGCCTCTTGACGCAAATCCTTGTCTCTTCTTTGGACACAGGTGAGGTCCCAGAGGACTGGAGGATAGCGAACATGGCACCGTCGTTTAAAAAGGGTAGTAGGGATAAGCCTGGTAATTATAGGCCGGTGAGTTTGACGTCAGTGGTAGGGAAGTTGTTGGAGAGGATTCTTAGAGATAGGATGTATATGCATTTAGACCGTTGCGATCTGATTAGGGATACGCAACATGGCTTTGTTAAGGGGAAGTCGTGCCTTACGAATCTAGTAGAATTTTTTGAGGAGGTGACAAAAACGGTCAACGAAGGACGAGCTGTTGATGTTGTCTATATGGATTTCAGTAAGGCGTTTGACAAAGTCCCTCATGGTAGGTTAAGGCTCATGGAATACAAGGACAGGTATCTAGGTGGATTGATAACTGGCTTGGTAATAGGAGACAGAGAGTAGTAGTGGAAGGGTCTTTTTCTAGCTGGAGGTCTGTCACTAGTGGTGTGCCTCAGGGCTCAGTACTGGGACCTCTTCTATTTGTAATATACATAAATGACTTGGAAGAGGGAGTATGTGGTGTGATCAGCAAGTTTGCAGATGACACTAAGATGGCTGGACTGGCAGACAGTGAGGAGCAGTGTCACGCAATACAACGGGATATAGATAGGCTGGTATATTGGGCAAATAAATGGCAGATGGAGTTTAATCCTGATAAATGTGAAGTGATGCATTTTGGGAGAAATAATGTAGGGGGGAGTTATATGATAAAGGGTAGACCTATTACGAGTATAGAAATGCAGAGGGACCTGGGGGTGCAAGTGCACAAGTCTTTGAAGGTGGCAGTACAGGTGGAGAAGGTTGTGAAGAAAGCTTATGGTATGTTAGCCTTTATAGGAAGGAGTATAGTGTACAACAGCTGGCATCTAATGTTGCAGTTGTATAGAACGTTGGTTACGCCGCACTTGGAGTACTCTGTCCAGTTCTGGTCGCCTTACTACCAGAAAGACGTGGAAACCCTGGAGAGAGTGCAGAGGAGGTTTACCAGGATGCTGCCTGGTATGGAAGGACTGGGTTATGAGGAAAGATTGGGCAAATTGGGGCTGTTTTCCTTAGAAAGATGGAGAATGAGGGGAGATCTAATAGAGATGTGTAAGATTATGAAGGGTATAGATAAACAGTGGTAAGCTTTTTCCTAGATTGGAAACATATATTACAAGGGGCCATGGGCTTAGGGTAAGGGGGGGGGCGAGGTATAATTCGGATGTTAGAGGGAGGTTTTTCACACAGAGGGTTGTGGGGGTATGGAATGCTCTGCCAAGTGGTAGAGGCAGGCACGCTGGAGTTGTTTAAGGGATACTTAGAAAGGCGCATGAGCGGGATGGAGATGGAGGGATATAGGAGACTGTTTTAAAAAAGGATCAGGAGCCTTGGGACGTCCCTGGGAATCAATCGATTACTATGGACCTTCCAACACATTTTCTGTTCTTTCTGGTTTTACTTTTGAGCTTCTGGGGATTTCCTTGAATGTTTGCATAAGATGTACATGTTATTGATGTTTTTCTCTTTTAATCCACAGGTGCTTTGGTCCGCGTTGTTGTCCAACAAGGGGCATACACGCGGTGGGTCGTGTGAGGGCTGCTCTTGGATGTTGAGAGTAGCATAGTGCTTCATGTCGTTAGTGTACGCTTAAACTGGACCAGCTGCTGGGCAACACAACAGTTCAGTGACTATCACTGTTTGCTGTGCAGATACATGAATTTGGGCCAGTGTCTGTGGGAGTTTGCGCATTCTCCCCGTGCTTGCGTGGGTTTTCTCCGGGTGCTCCGGTTTTCTCCCACACCCCAAAGATGTGCTTTTAGGCTGACTAGTGTAACAAATTGTCCCTAAATTAGTCTCCCCTCAATCTGGTTTCCAATGTGGAGTGCCATAAGCGTGGACAAGGGTCATGGGTGGAGAGGGGACTCACAAAGTTGAAATGGCGGCGCGGGCTCGTTGGGCCGGGGGGCCTGTTTCCCATGCTGTGCTGTTCTTTGTTCTTATAGTGTTCAATTCTGGTCGCCACACTATCAGGAGAATGTGGAGGTTTGGAGAGAGTCCAGAAAAGATTTACCAGGATGTTGCCTGTTATGGTGAGCATTCGCTATGAGGAGAGGTTGGAGAACTGTGGTTTGTTCTCACTGGAATGACAGGTTGAGGGGCGACCTGAAAGAAGTCTACAAGATTATGAGAGGCATGGACAGAGTGGATAGGCAGAAGCTTTTTCCCAGGGCGGAAGAGTCAGTTACTAGGGGGCACAGGTTTAAGGTGTGAGGGGCAAGGTTTAAAGGAGATGTACGAGGTAGATGTTTTTACTCAAAAAATAGTGGGTGCCTGGAACTCGTTGCTGGTGGATGTAGTGGAAGCGGATACAGCAGTGACTTTTAAGGGCATCTTGACAAATACATGAATAGGATGGGAATAGAGGGATATGGTCCCTGGAAGGGTAGGCGGTTTTAGTTAAGGGCAGCTTGGTCGGTGCAGGCTTGGAGGGCCGAAGGGTCTGTTCCTGTGCTGTAATTTTCTTTGTTCTTTATGTTCCCATCTCACTTCACTACTTGCTCACTTCATGAAAATATGTGTAACATTCGTAAGGTCACGTAAATTAGCAATTAAAAGAAATGTTTAATTATTGCTTAGTTTAATGGTTTAATCACTTGGGAGATCATTGTTCGTAAATGATCATTTTGTATTTTAGTCTATATTACACCTACTGTTGGGTGGCACGGTAACACAGTGGTTAGCACTGCTGCTTCACAGCTCCAGGGACCTGGGTTTGATTCCCGGCTCAGGTCACTGTCTGTGTGGAGTTTGCACATTCTTCTCGTGTCTGCGTGGGTTTCCTCTGGGTGCTCCGGTTTCTTTCCACAATCCAAAGATGTGCGGATTAGGTTGAATGGCCATGCTAAAAATTGTCCCTTAGTGTCCTGGGATGTGTAGGTTAGAGGGATTAGCAGGTAAATGTGTAGGGATATGGGGATAGGGCCTGGGTGGGATTGTAGTCGGTGCAGACTTGATGGGCTGAAGGACCTGTTTCTGCACTGTAGGGTTCTATGATTCTATGATGTTCAAAAATTAAAAGCCAAACAAATCCATCAATGTTTAGTCAATTTTAAACAATGTGAGCAATATTGCTAATTGAATTTAAAAAAATCCCTAAATTACAATGTGTCAGCAAAAAAGCACTAATACTATTTGATAGCTACACTTACCTGAGATTTTGGATAGCAACAGTTACAGCAGTGACCACCATGATAACCAGAGTTAAAAGGTATGAAGGTAAAATCAATGTATGCAAGAGTCTTTGGAAAGTATCATAAGGCAGTAGACCAAAGGCTTCTTCACACAGGTATAATTTAGCATCAAAATCCCTAAAGATGAAAGGAAAGACAAAGAAAATGTTTCGACTAAATATATTTGCATATGAGGTTTTGATTAACTGAATCTAGCACCTTTTAATACATGTTGGGTTATTTACTTTAACATTACATAACTGCTAGTTATTCTAATCAGAAAGTTAGAGGTCTATCTCAATATATCATTCTGTATCAGGACTACAATATCAGACCCTGTCTTCAAAGTACATTAGGATTTTACAGATTTCTCTGTACAGACATTTTCTATACAGGTTTTCAACACCATCATAACATTTTATTCAGTAAAGACAGTTCTTCACAACCAGGATAGTTTAAATGGAGTGAAAAAAGGCAAACTGTTTTTACAGAAAAGGAAAATAAACTTCTGGAAAGCCAATAATGATGAATTAATTTTGTATGTGCCAAATACAGTTAAATTTCTGATATCACACCTAGGCTTCCCTTTCATTTCTATAAGAAAATAAGAGGGAAAAGGAATATATTCCTTTTCAACAAAAATTATCAACTTTCATCTGTTTTGATATTCAAAAAGCCATGTGCCAGTTATTTGCACATATTTCCCCTCAACCCATTTAAATGCATAGGTAGTTTCTCATTTATTTGTAGAATTATGGCAAACATGCATCTTGAAACATTTATTTCTTCCTAATGTGTATGCAGAATGACTTCCTATAGAATGAACTGATTTTACTGGTTGCAAAGGACTTTGGAATGGACTGGCAAATTGGTAACAAGGGATTACAACTTTAAGATCATCACAAGACCACAAAGAAAGGTGATTAAATGAACTGTTTTCGCATATTGGATATTACAACAAAGAACGTGGATAGACTTTAATGCAGCATATCAACTTTTACAGTGGAGGCGCAAGCAACGGTTTGGGAACTCATTTCTCAATGAAGAGGGCTTTATACAACTATCTAATTCAGCCATGGCATTATCATCCCAATTCTGGTTCCTCAGCCAATCACACAGCATGGGAAGATGGAAACACTGCCTTTGTCAATTAAAGGATTTTGATTTAAAGGAACCTCAGTAGGAATCGGAATAGTTGCATCCTCCAATAATTCTTCAAACTTCAGGAAGGACAAGATTGGAGATGAGTCTTGAGAAGGTTGTCCTCTGCTCTTTGATGCTTCTCTGAGGTCATGCTGTGGGCGGTGAGGGAGTGTAGAGAAGTTTGTTTCCCATGGCAGGAGGAAGAGGACAGTCTCTAAGGACTGAAGCAGTGAAAAGGAGAAGTCGCTAGAACCTGTTTTCAGTACTGCAAGAGGTTCAATGATGAGGACAGGAAAGATGAGTGGCACACTCCTTCTAGTGCCATCATCCACATACTGACTTCCCCAGTACTCTTCTGCACAGCACTCGACAGATTAGTATGTCATGCAGCTCCATTCATAACTCTCCCAAGGCATCTCCTCACATTTTCATCTGAGCAGTCAATGCTCACATTCACATTTATGTTACAATCCCCATAACAATCGTTCATGTTCAAAGAGAAATTTGAAAACCCATTGTTTAAAAGAAAGAAATCATGCCACAAGATATCACGTTTTAAAACAAAACAACCTTTACTGTGCATTAAAAATTGAACAAAGCAAGCACGACTTAGCATTATAGTTTGTCAGGACTTAGCATATAAATCCAGCTCTTCCTTTAGTTCGTAATTCTACCCAAGAGCCCCTTTATAGGTTATGAGATCTTGGAAGATTCATTGAGTTCTCCCTTTTGAAATTCACTGAAGTATGATCTCTGGGATTCACTTTAATTTCTCCTCAGTGCTCCAGCTACTCTTTGAGGTATGGGATTTCATGGGGATCCTTCCATTGGCTTTTGGGTAAGCAATCCTCCAACTTTTCTTCAAAATCCCACGATTGTGGACTTCACAGCTCAAACTTAGCCTTCACAGCATTTAAACATCAGGAACAATCCTAGTTCTTAATGACCTCTCTGTACATTGTCCTGGCTTTAGATAACCAGAGCTCCTGGCAGACATACCAAGCTAATTGCTCGTTTTCACCATAAAGATTGCAATAGATTTCTTCCTCTAGCTTCATATTAGACAAATCTTCTAGTCTCTTTCCCCCCCTCACAAACTCTATATCCAAACTGAATTTGAGTTTCCATCCACATTCCGCATGATGAATCAGCGGGTTAGTATTTTCTGTACTTAAGGTGTGTGCCTGGCCAATATTTATCTCTTTTGGTTCCCTTGACTATGTGAGCTGCAATCTGCAAAAGGTGGGCTGCTTCTGTCTGCTCCTATCACCGAAAATCCAAACATGAATGAATTAAACAAAGGAACATTCTTAAAGCCCACTGCCCATTTCTTTGGCAATGTGGCGTATGAGGGATGATCCAAAGAGAAATGTAAATCAAGTTTTTTTACTGTCAAAACCAAATCTTTTAATTTTGGGACTCACATGAAGAAATTATATATCTAATGAAGTTAATGATCCTCTCCTCCAAATTTTCAACCAGAAACTCCCTAGTTTACAAAGCCACTTTTAGCTTCTTTGATCTGGGAAATACATGAATAATCCAAATCCCTTACCAACATAAATGTAGACCTCCTCACCCTACCAAAATCTCAAAGATGCGTCATCCATTATTTATGTTTTCTCAATTCCATTCGTAACCTCATTGAATAAACACTGATTACTCTTTGAACGACAATCATCCCAGATCTTTTCACCAGTTCCTCAACGAAGTGTTTCCACTTATCTAAATTTAATACTTTAATTACTAAAACTAAAATACATGAATTATAGAATCAGATATTTGCAGCTTTTAAGGTAGATCTTGTTCAACACCCTAGATACGACTGTAACACTGCATTCTGCACCCTCTCCTTTCCTTCTCTATGTATGGTATGCTTTGTCTGTGTAGCATGTTATACATGCGACAGTAATAAATCAAATCAAATTTGTAGTTATGCAGAAAACTGCCATATAAATGTCAAGTCTATAATTTTAAAACGCAAAGACTCAATGAATGCAGACTTTAACCCAGCATTCTGGTTTTAACAACTTATTTTTAAAATATATTTTAAGGTGTGTTTAGGAGAATTCAGCATCATTGGTAAAGCCAGCATTTATTGTTCATCCCTAAATGCCCTCGAGAAGGTGGTGGTGAGACACCTTCTGGAATTGCTGCAGTCCAACTAATGTCGTTACATCCACAGCGCTGCAGTAAGTTCCAGCATTTTGACCCAATGACAGTTAAGGTTTGGCAATATAATTCCAAGTCAGGTTAGTGTGTGACTTGGAGGAGAATTTGTAGGTGGGCTGCTCCCATGCATCTGCTCTTTTGTTGCTCCAGATTGTGGTTTTGGAAGGAACCTTGGTGAATTGCTGCAGTGCATTTTGTAGATGTTACACACTGCTGCCATTGTTCATCAGTGTTGAAGGGAGTAAATGTTTAAGGAGGTTAATGTCCTTTGGTTCTATTAATTTCATTAAGCAATGGAACTTCACTGTGCTCTTGCCTTGTCGACCCTGGCAATTCCACACAGGTCAAGAAAACTATGCATTGGTTGTTAAAAACAGAATTCTGGGTTAAAGTCTGCATTCGTTGAGTCTTTACATTTTAAAGTTATGGACTTGGCACCCAAATGGCAGTTTTCTGCATAACCACAAATGTGATTTGATTTGATTTATTATTGTCACATGTATTAGTATACAGTGAAAGGTACTGTTTCTTACGTGCTGCACAGATAAAGCATACCACACATAGAGAAGGAAAGGAGACAGTGCAGAATGCAGTGTTACAGCCATATCTAGGGTATAGAGAAAGATCAACTTAACACGAGGTAGATCCATTCAAAAGTCTGGCCGCAGCAAGGAAGAAACTGTGCCCTAAGAAAAGCTGGAAGTGGGATCTTGTCAGGTTTCTGACACGTGGGCACATTTTGGGGATTTATTCACACCCAAACCCTTGCCACACCTGACTCTGTCACTTTTAGCAGTTACAATTGCTTTACATTACTGCAAGCAGCTATTAAGGCAGACATTTTGTCAGTTAAAAAGAAATTGAATAAATGTTTTAAAAGTTAGAATATAAAATGGCACAATGAAAAGGGATTAAACAGTTCCAGTGAGGGGAGGTAGTGGAAGCCGATAGGCTAGTGACTTTTAAGGGGTGTCTTGAAAAATATATGAATAGGATGGGAATAGAGGGATAAGGTCCCCAGAAGGGTAGGGGGCTTTAATTAAGTTGCACAGCATGTTTAGCGCAGGCTTGTAGGGCCGAAGGCCTGTTCCTGTGCCGAAATTTTCTTTGTTGTTTGTTCTAACGTTCTAAAGACACAATGGGCTGAATACCCCAATGCTACTCCTGTGATCGAAATACTATAATTTTCCTGAAGGAATGAAAGTGGAAATTAAAATAAAATTACTTCAACAGTTAGATTCAACTTTCCTTATATCTCAAAGTGGCAAGCAACTTGAAAAAACAGTCAAGAAAGTATATGAGGTACTTGACCAAGAGAAAAGAAAGGCCTGCATTTATATTGAGCTTTTCATACTACTGAATGCATCAAGGCACTTTACAGCCACTTAAGTACTTTTGAAGTGTAGACACTGTTGTAATGTAGAAGAGCATTGAAGATAAAAACAAATATATCTTTGTTGAAAATTGAAGGGAAAAGCTGTTAGTTACTGCCAGAATTTGAAAGAAGAGGGCTCTCTCTTTCTTTGGAAGCTGCTGTTTGGGGCCTTCTATGAGAAATAGATCTCTTTCTCTCTGTCTCTCTCTCTCCAGAGGTGTTCCGGAGACTCAAGGACAGGCGGCACAATTATGAGCATGTAAGCCTGTGTGTTGCTAACTAATTTTGAAGAGGAGTTTAAGTCTATAAGAGGAATATTACTTGAATGGGAATTAATAGAGGAAGGCTTGCAGTTAAGAATTGTATCTTGTCATGTTTAAGTATTTGAAGTGAGAATCCAAAGAGCTTCTACAAATGCACAAAGGGCAAAAAAGTAACAAGGGAGAGAGAAGGGCCTCTTAAGGATTAACAAGGTTATATATGTGCAGATCCATAAGAAATGGATGAGATCCTAAATGTATATTTCTCATCGGTATTTACTGTTGAGAAAAGCATGGACGTTAAGGAACGTGGGGAAATAAATAGTGATGTCTTGAGGAGTGTACAAATTAAAGAGAAAGAGGTGCTGGAAGTCTTAAAGCATATCAAGGTAGATAAATCCCCAAGACCTGATGAAGTCTATCCCAGGGCATTGTGGGAAGCTAGGGAGGAAATTGCGGGTGCCCTAGCAGAGATATTCACAGGTAAGGTGCCTGAACGTTGGAGGGTGGCAAATGTTGTGCCTTTGTTTAAAAAGGACTTTCGGGAAAAGCCTGGGAACTACAGGTCAGTGAGCCTTACATCTGTGGTGGGTAAGTTGTTGGAAGGTATTTTGAGAGACAGGATCTACAGGCATTTAGAAACACAAGGACAGATTAGGGCCAGTCAGCATGGATTTGTGAGTGGAAAATTATATCTCACAAATTTGACTGAGTTTTTTGAAGGAATAACCAAGAAGGTAGATAGGGTAGTGCAGCTGATGTTGTCTACATAGACTTTAGCAAGGCCTTTGACAAGTTACCGCATGGTAGGTTATTGCATAAGGTTAAATCCCATAGGATCCAGGTTGAAGTATCTAAATGAATACAAAACTGGGGTAATTGTACATGGCTGTTTTACAAAGAGGCCTATGGCCAGCAGTGTGCCTCAGGGATCAGTGCTGGGTCTACTGTTATGTGTCATTTTTATTAACGATTTGCTTGAGAATATAAGAGGGATGGTTAGTAGGTTTGCAGATGACATCAA
Organism: Carcharhinus amblyrhynchos; assembly: GCF_965287045.1. NCBI lineage: Eukaryota > Metazoa > Chordata > Chondrichthyes > Carcharhiniformes > Carcharhinidae > Carcharhinus > Carcharhinus amblyrhynchos. Next base: position 28,693,037 of record NC_137327.1, read on the forward strand.
GATTGATGGCGTAGCAGACAGAGAAGAAAGTTATCTCCAATTGCAACAGGATCTTGATCAAGTGGGCCAGCGAGCTGACGAATGGCAGATGGAGTTTAATTTAGATAAACGCGAGGTGATGCATTTTGGCAGATTGAATCAGGGTAGGATTTACTCAGTCACTCAGGGCATTGGGGAAAGTTACAGAACAAAGAGATCTTGGGGTACATGTTCATAGCTCCTTGAAAATGGAGTCACAGGTGAACAGAGTGGTGAAGAAGGCACTCAGCATGCTTGGTTTCATTGGTCAGAACACTGAATACAAAAGTTTGAATGTCTTGTTGAAGTTGTACAAGACATTGGTAAGGCCACACTTGGAATAATGTGTACAGTCCTGGTCACTATTATAGAAAGGATATTATTAAACTAGAAGGAGTCCAGAAAAGATTTACTAGGATGCTACTGGGACTTGATGGTTTGAGTTATAAGGACAGGCTGGATAGACTGGGACTTTTCTTTCTGGAGCGTAGAAAGCTGAAGGGTGATCTTATAGAGGAATATAAAATAAAGAGGGGCATAGATCAGCTAGATAGTCAATATCTTTTACCAAAGGCAAGGGAGTCTAGGGGAGGGATACAAAAGTGGCCAGAGGGGCAATTTTTTCACACAGAGGATGGTGAGTGTCTGGAACAAGCTGCCAGAGATAGTAGTAGAGGCGGGTACAATTTTGTCCTTTAAAAAGCATTTAGACAGTTACATGGGTAAGATGGATATAGAGGGATATGGGCCAAATGGGGCAGTTGAGATTAGCTTAGGGGTTTAAAACAAAAGGCGGCATTGACAAGTTGGATTGAAGGGCCTATTTCCATGCTGTAAACCTCTATGACTCTAAGTGGCAATAGTTAAGCGAATTAATTTGTTATAGTTAAACTGCATTGTCAAGTAAAGTTTATTTTGATAAAAACTTCTGAGTGTGTCAATAGAATCACACCTGGAGTGAAACACTTTAGGCAGAATTTTCCCATCCCAACTGCCATGGAAATCCATGGCGGTCATGTAAAGGTCTGTTGACCTGGGGTGGTATTTTCTGGTCTTGCGGCTGGAAAATCCCTTTATCCATACACAAACGCCAAAATAGAAAAACTGCTGGAGTCCAGTCAGGCTTCATAACATAATCTGGGGTTTCTGATCCCTACCTTAACACTTATTAAGGTAACTGCGGCTTTATCTTGGGGGCAATATTACTGGATTTTTGTAGTTAAACACCCAACAGGGATTGTTGCCAGGAGGGTATTTATTTATGGGTCTGACCAAGTAGTGAGCCATCTTGGGAAATGTTTTGTAAGACTAACTTTAATAATGTAATTGTAATCTTATGTGTTTAAGTTTTCTTTTCTTCTTGTTAATAAACCTTTTAAGTTTAAAATCCCAGATTTTACTGGATTCAATACTGTTATGATCAGTATGTTTTCTCATTTTCAGAATGTAAAAAAAGAGAATGAACTTGTAAACTGCATTTCCCCTCTGAGATTTGTTTTGCTCAGCAATTAATGTCTACTGTGTTCTTAACAGTAATGAAAAGTCATAGATTTAAAATAATTGGCAAAAGCATGTATGGGGAAATTAGGAAAAAATTCTTCAGAGAATAATTCTGACTTGGAAAACATTACCTGAAAAATGATGGTTGAATCAGACTCCATATAAAGTTTTACAAGGTAACTGGACATGTACTTAAAGAGGACTAATTTGGAGTGTTTTGGGGATAAATTTGGAGGATAAGTTGTCCAGCTCTTTCAAAGAACTAGCACAATCATGAAGGGCCAAATGACTTTGACTTTATCTTGTCACAACAATCTGCTGTATATCAGTTTTGCACTAATACTACAAACAAATATTTACCCCAAGTCTGACGTTGGGGATGACGGGCAGGCCATCACGACTCGGGTTATCCTCAGACAATATTCTACACAGCTCATGAAATGTAATATAATGGACTGATACTTGTGTGATATATAAAATTAAACTTTTACCTTGTTGCCCCAAATCCAAACTTTGCTTTAAGGAATTTAAAAATATGTTCATCGGATTCTAGCCCTAGAATTTTCTGCAACAAAAAGGAACACTTTGATGAGATCATAACAGTAACTTATAGTTCTACTACTAAATTGTTTCCATTCAGTACTGCTTCTGTCCAGTGTTAGTCTATTATGAGTTATTATCCAAGATCTTGAGATAAGTAATTTATGGGAGAAGCCCTGAAAAATTAAAAGGGAAAGTATAATGAAACTAACTCAACCAAGATTTGTGTTGGTTTAAGTTATATTAACATAGAAACATAGAAAATAGGTGCAGGAGTAAGCCATTCAGCCCAATATGATCATGGTTGATCATGCACTTTCAGTATCCCACTACCACTTTCTCTCCATATTATCCCTTGATGCCTTTAGCCACAAGGGCCATGTCCAGCTCTGTCTTGAACATGTCTAATAAACTGGCCCCAGTAGCTTTTGGTAATAGGGAATTCCACAGGTTCACAACTCTCTGAGTGAGTCCTCCCTCATCTCAGTCCTGAATGGCTTACTCCTTATCCTTAGACTGTGACCCCCTAGTCCCGCACTTCCTCAACATTGGGAAGGTTCTTTCCGCATCTAGCCTGCCCAATCCCATCAGGATTTTACATGTTTTGATGAGATTCCCTCTCATTCTTCTAAGCCCAGTTGATCCAGTCTCTCTTCATATGTCAGTCCTGCCATTCCAGGAATCAGTCAGGTGAACCTTTGCTGGACTCCCTCAATAGCAAGAATGTGCTTCCTCAGACCAGGGGATCAAAATTGCACACAATCCTCAAGGTGTGGCCTCACCATGGTTCTGTATAACTGTAGCAAGACATCCTTGCTCCTATACTCAAATGCTCCTGCTATGAAGGCCAGCATGCCAAGCTTTCCTCAACGTTTGCTGTACCTGCATGCCAATCTTCAGCAACTGTTCCACTATGACACCCAGATCACGTTGCACTTCCCATTTTTTGAAACTGCCACTACTCAGATAGTAATCTTCCTTCCTGTTTTTGCCACCAGAATGAATAACTTCACATTTATCCACATTACACTGCATTTGCCAAGAATTTGCCCACACAACTGGCCTCTCCAAGTAACTCTGCAACCTCTTAGCATCCTCCTCACAGCACACACTGCCACCCAACTTAGTGTCATCTGCAAATTTGGAGATAGTGTATTCAATTTCTTCATCCAAATCATTAATGTATATTGTGGCTTGCTGGTGTCCTAGCACTGAACCCTGCAGTACACCACTAGTCACTGCCTGCCACTTTGAAAATAACCTGTTTATTCCCACCCTCTTCCTGTCTGACAACCAGTTCTCTATCCATGTCAATACATTACCCCCAATACCCTGAGCTTTAATTTTGCTCACTAATCTGTTGAGTGGGACCTTGTCCAAAGCTTTCAAAAGTCCAGATATATAACATCCACTGTTCATCCTTGTCCATTCTACTGGTCACATCTTCAAAAAATTCCAGAAGATTTGTCAAGCATGTTTCCCTTTAGTCAATCTATGCTGACTTGGACCAATCCTGTCACTGCTTTCCAAATGCTCAGTTATTATATCCTTAATAATTGGCTCCAGCATTTTCCACACCACCAATGTCAGGCTAACCTGTCTATTATTCCCTGTTTTCTCTCTCCTTTTTTAAAAAGTGGGGTTACATTAGCCACCCTCCAATCCACTGGAAATCTCCCAGAGTCTATAGAATGCTGGAAAATGATCACCGATGCTTCCACTATTTCTAGGGCCACTTCCTTGAGTAGTTTATGATGCAGAGCAACAGGACCTGGAGACCTACTGGATTTTAATCCCAGCAATTTGCCCAATACAATTTCCCGGCTAATAAGGATTTCCTTCAGTTCTTCCCAGAGTATTTCCGGAAGGTTATTTGTGTCCTCTTTAGCGAAGACAGATCCAAAGTATTTGTTCAGCTGGTCTGCCATCTTTGTTACCCATTATGAATTAGATTTTGAAATGTGAATTCATTGAACATGTTACTTATTGATTGTTAGAAATTCATTTTCCACAAGAAATATTTAACTTGCTGACAAGATTTATTAGTCACAGGAAATAAATTTCATTAGATGACTTTGATGTTTTTGAATGTGACAAACGTCTTTTATTTCTTCAGAAAACACGTGTAATAAATATAGGGTCAAATGGAGTATAAATGTCCACAAAATGTACACAACTCTGGTGCGGCCGCACTTGGAGTACTGTGTGCAGTTCTGGTCCCCACATTACAGGAAGGATGTGGAGGCTTTGGAGAGGGTGCAGAGGAGGTTTACCAGGATGTTGCCTGGTATGGAGGGGAGGTCCTATGAGGAGAGACTGAGGGATTTGGGGTTGTTTTCGCTGGAAAGAAGGCGGCTAAGAGGGGATCTTATTGAAACATATAAGATGATTAGAGGTTTAGATAGGGTGGATAGTGATAGCCTTTTTCCTCGGATGGAGAAAGCTAGCACGAGGGGGCATGGCTTTAAATTAAGGGGGGGTAGTTATAGGACGGATGTCAGGGGTAGGTTCTTTACCCAGAGGGTGGTGAGGGATTGGAATGCCCTGCCTGCTGCAGTTGTAAATGCGCCTAGTTTGAGGGCGTTTAAGAGATCCGTGGATAGGTTTATGGATGGAAAGGGATTGGTTTAGGTTAGTGGGTCATTGTTTTTTAACTGGTCGGCACAACATCGTGGGCCGAAGGGCCTGTTCTGCGCTGTAGTGTTCTATGTTCTAAAAGCTGGTTGGTTAGAATGACTTGTTTGTGTTGTACGTTCTAAGCAAACACACTATAGATAAAAATAAACCAGAGGAAAATGCATATTATTTCACATTACCAAAAATAATTATGTTCACTTGCAAGCAACACACTTTGGAGTTTATGCAACTAAGACTTTCAATAACTATTTACATACCTTACTTGTATTATTTATTAGGATTGTTAAGCTGAATACTACAAATAAATGTAGCAATAGTTTCATAACTCTTGCAACAAAACCACCAGATTTTAAATTCCTCTGAAAGAAAGAAAGACAACAGTATTAGATTCTTCAATTGTATAAAAGTCAGTCTCAGCATCCAAGCAGGACAATCCAGATATTTGCTGGAAATATGATAACAAACATAATACCTAGAAAGAGGATCAAAATCAAAATGTCGTGGTTCAAGAACAATTTATAATTTCTAAAATATTCTAATTTGCTTTAACAATGCATCACACCAACATTTCTGGGGCAAATCAAAAATACCTCCATGAAGGTTCTATGTCCCTTAAGCAATGAACATATCTATGACTGAGCAGTTTAGTCAATTTTTCCCCCGCTTGAAAACCCTAAGTTCTGCTTCACTTTTTTCCATTCACTCTAGTTGATTAAAGGATTGAGCACGTTATAAAGCTGCTTGTTAAGTATTTCCTTGAGGTTCAAGCACGAGAGTTTACCCTAGTGATCAATATCTTTCCAACATATAAAACATAGTTCTTCTTGTTTTAGCAACTGTAAAATTAGAAAGATCCCCTTTAAATGCAAATTTGATGTCCTGTTTGGTCTGTGAATTAATGCCAGTCTCGTTATTTCTATGCAGCTAACATCAGATTCAGGCGTGCTCCCCATGGATGCGCTGGGCCAGGTGAATGTCCTTTGGCATGATGGTGACCCACTTGGCATGAATGGCGCACAGGTTGGTGTCCTCAAAGAGCCCCACCAGATAAGCCTCACTGGCCTCCTACAGGACCAAGATGGCCAAACTCTGCAAGCATAAGTCAGTCTTGAAATCCTGGGTGACCTCCCACACCAGGCGCTGGAAAGGCAGTTTGCGAATCAACAGCTCAGTGGACTTCTGGTAGTGGTGGTTCTCCTGCAGGGCTACAGTGCTGGCGCAGTAGCAGTGAGGCTTCTTCAAGCCGCTGGTCACTGAGGCGCTCTTGCGAGCTGCCTTGGTAGCCAGCTGCTTGTGGGGGCTTTGCCCCCAGTGGACATGCGGGTTGTTTGTTTGGTCCTGGCCATTTCCCTTCACTCTGTCTTGCCACGATTCTGTTGGCATTCTACAATGTAATCTTTACCTCACGCTGTCTGGACAGAGATCCAAAGTTACACTTCTTTTACCCTACTTGATGTATTTTTGAGATTATACAGCTATTACTCTCATTGCACTCTTCATCATAGCCTCATGATTATATTGAAGATAAAACAATTACTTTCAATCAAATCTGTATCATTATAATTGAAGCCATTTAGAGAGTTACGGGGGAAAAATTGGGCTGTGCAGCACCTGATTTTTGCTGTTCACATAGCTTCCTAACACTCAAAAATAGAATCTGAGACGTGTGCACACTAATGAGAAGTGTGCCCGATGGCGTCTTCGTCAAGGGGTTTCCATGTGCACATCTAATGACTGCCTGCAATATGCAGGACATGGAGATGATATCAATCATACGCAACATTGATTTGATGCCAGTGTTGTTCTTTTCAAATGCTATGCTCCAATCTATACCCTGTTTTAATATGTACAATTCAATGCAATGCTAAATTAAAAGATGCCCCACCAACATCATTTAATGAAATCAAGTACTTACAGATCAGTTGTTGAATTATTTCTTCTGGTTTTTGATGCAATGGTGGCCGTGATTCTCCTGAATTGGGACTAAGTGCCAAGTACCTTCCTAATCTTAGCAGCCTGTATTTGGTGGGTTTCTCCCACCTGATCGATGCTAATTTATTCACAGCAGAGAACCCGCTGGCCAACCCCATTATTTGAAGAATGGACCGCCATTTTCAAAGGTGACCCGACCTTCGCACTCAAAGACAGGCTCCCCTCTCAAAAAACATAAATAGTGGACCCCATACTGACGAGGGGTGAACCACCAATCCCTCACCTTAAGAGGAGCATCCTCCCCACCTCACCCACAAATAGCGGATAACTGATCACTTTTAGTGAAACCACAGACTGTCAATTAGGATTAGACTCTGTCAATGTTGCAGTCAGGATCAATGGGGTACTGGCGGTACCTTCAACTGTGAAGGGAAATAAAAATAAACACAAGTGGTTGGAGGATGATAGAAATCCATTGAGCTGATAGCTGAATCTTTTATGAGGCACTGCAGGTTGAACTTGTTATAGCTTAAAGGCTTCAAATGCAATGGACAGGCTTTCAATGATTTCAGCTGGTGGGAAGCCTCAGCAACTTCAAGTTAAAGCTCTGTGCATACATTGGGACTGAATGCAGAACTGTGACTGGAACCAGCCCTGCCGCCACCCCCAGGTGAAGTTGATATCTCCTCTCTGTCTGAGGATTTCAAAGGTGTTTATTTTCACCTGCAGCTTCTGACAGAAAGGAAAATCTCTACTGCAGAATGGAGTGCTGCAGTGATTTAAAATCCTGCTAGGTGACTGGGGGCATGGCCGCTTTAAAATTTTTCAGCTGAGATGCAGGAATGCAAATGTTCCTCACAGAGCTGCCCTCAGCTCTATCAGGGCTAGAAGGAGCAGTCCAGCCATGACACTCTGATATTGGTGGAGTGGCAAGGTCAACCCTTGTCCCCAGCCCGAGCCCATTCGACCCCCAGGACCCTTGAGCGACCTGTCCTATGCAACCTGGCAGCAGCAGAGGGGCAAATTGCCACTGGACCTACCTCCTTGAGCCCCCTCGGGGCCCAGTGCATCAGGCCAGAATGCTGGGGGCAGTGCACCTTTAGCGCTGCCAAGGTGTGTAGCCTTAATAGGAGGTCTGAGGGGTCAGGGGGCTGAGTGGGATGTTTGGGAGGGGCAGAGGGGAGGTCTGAGTGTGGGATTAGTGAGTGGTCTGGTTGACCTGGTTGTGCAGTCTGAGATCTGACTGTGGAACTGTGTGCACATCTACAATAAAGAGCTCCCGGCGTTCAAGTTATCAACTCAGTGTCATGGTTCTTTAGACACCATATGTGCATGTAAAGCAATAGGAAGCAGACAGGAAAGAGGAGTTGAGGCCACAAGCAGATCAGCCATGATTTCATTGATTGGCAGATTAGGTTTAAGATCTAATGGCACACTCTAATTCTTGTGCTAATATCTCCCAATCTCCTCTCCATGATTCTTATCTCAGAAATGCACATATTTGTCAGTTTTCAGCTGGTGGGTGGGATGAAGTAACATTGCCATTTCACCTTCACAGTCTTCTTCCTTTCTCCACTGACTGGGAAGGTTGCAGAACGTTGCTGCTTCACAGCTCCACACTGCTGCTTCACAGTTCCAGTGACTTGGGTTCGATTCCCAGCTTGGGTCACTGTCTGTGTGGAGTTTGCACATTCTCTTCGTGTCTGTGTGGGTTTCCTCCAGGTGTTCTGGTTTCCTCCCACAGTCCAAAGATGTGCGGGTTAGGTTGATTAGCCATGCTAAAATTGTCCCTTAGTGTCCTGAGATGCATTGTTAGAGGGATTAGTGGGTAAATGTGTAGGGCCTAGGTGGGATTGTGGTCAGTGCAGACTCGATGGGCTAGATGGCCTCTTTCTGCACTGTAGGGTTTCTATAATTCTATGAGTTCTTAGGTTTCTAAAACAAAAAAAGGATGAATTGGGTTGAGGGGAGAGGAGAAAGTAAAAAAGTGCTTGCTTATACTGTCAAGGATGCAAAATGAGGGTTAAGTGGGGTGAAAGAGAATAATCAACCCGAAACATTCACTCTGTTTTTTGCTCCACAGATGCTTTTTGACCTGCTGAGTACTTTTGGCATTTTCTTAATTGATATGAAAGAGGGCTATGCATGGAGATCCCTGATCTTTGATCCCTTCGACCTTGTCAGTGGACATTGCTGCAGTGATGACCCCTCCCAGGGTGGTCAGCACCATCTCTTTGATGGGTTAAAACATGCACTTGTCTTCCTCCAATTATTTTCTGTTACCTGCCATAATGTGTCAGCTTATCCTGCAAGAAAAAGAGCTGTGTGTCCATAAGTATCCTGCAATATGTTTGGGTGATGTGTTTGCCATGGTTGTATCGCTCCTCGTATGCAAACTCTAAGTTGTGGGTGTGTGACTTTTAACAGTGCTAAGTGTTTTGGTACAAGGCAAAGCATATTGAATACTGATGATAGGAGATTGCTGGTTGTTGGGTGATGGAGATTTTGAGAATTGAATCAAGTATGAAGCTTGTGTGCATTTGTACAATATGCCATTTGAAGATCAATTCACTCACCGTGATAACTCATCTCAGGTCATTAAAATTCTCCTTGCACTATTTCCCAGTTCTTGGAGCAACATTCCTGGCACTGACTTCCACCAGTGCTTGATTGCATTGCCTCCTGAGCATATATCTGGAAGGACTCCTGCCCCTTGCGACATCTCTCCTTGCTTCCACTTCTCCCGCCAAGATCGTCTGAAAACTTTGATGCTCACTCTCTCACATTGAGCGATTGCTCAGATCATCACATGGCAGACTGATACTTAAAAAACACTCCTATCATTTGCTGCAGCTACAGTGTGTCTCCCTTTTAAGCAATGCCTTTAAGTAGCACTAGCTACAGTATCAGGCGCCTCCTGCTGCCAATGATCAGGGTGGAGAGCATTTGCTGCAAAATGTGACCATTGACAAGAGCAAGCAGCACCAATTTAAACATATTGTCTGCAAGATAATGAATGTGCACAGATTAATTGTCTAACATAATCCCCACACCATTTTCTGCAGTTTACAAATTTCTCCTCATACAATCTTCATAATTTAAGATATTTCCTATCCAAAATTCAAAAAAACCCAAGGGAATAATTATAAAGATTTAAGTTTGCATATAGTACTGTTATTGCTACCTGCAAGTGTCGTACGACTAAAGCAGCCAAAACGAAACTTAGAACCAATGATCCCAGGAGCATAGAGTTGTTAAACTGTAAGATCCAAACAAGAAGCAAAGAAGCCACATGTACAAAATATAGTGATGTAACCTGCAATAGAAGAAATACAACATAAATGAATCATTTTGGAAACACAACAAACAAAAGATGAACCGTGCACTTAAAATTTCTCCTACAAAAATAATTTCCCCCAATGCCAAACTGCATAATAAATGCAAATTGATTTAACCTTTGTTCAGGCCCCACGCTAAGATTCTGAAAGGAAAATAGCAATGCTTTAAGTATATTCTTGCATATGCGAAAAACAGACATTTAAATAGGTCATTTTCAAAGGAAGGTTTAGAAACTACATGGATGTCACAGCAGTGATCTCCTTTACAATGACATTCAGCCTTTCCCCTCATTTGTTTTGTTTTAACCAGTGACTGACCAGTGATTTTCAGAAGTGCCCGACAAGCCAATTTCAAGGTAAATACATATCTTCCCAAGTTGTAAAATCAATAGCTTTTCTAAATTGAAAGCTCAGGGAAGATCTGGTTTTCAAATAAATTTGGTCTGCTTTAATAGTAATTTAAAGCATTAAGTTAAATGAAATACAAATGATGGCTGAAAGTTTCCTGAAGTAGGAGAATTAGGATTGGGGAATAAACAACTTAAATAATGTCATCTCTTCACACAAATTAAAAGGAGATGGGATATATTTACTAAACAGCCCAAAGTTTGCTGCTATTTGCTCAGTTCCTCTCTTCCTCAATTAGTTAGTTTCTCACATACACATTAAATTTGGGAGTTCAATATTCGAGGCAACTCTGCCTGTTCGCCCTACTGGGTACTCTAAAGCAAATGCACAATTTTACTGACTAGTTTGTCCTTTCTTCCCATACCACTAAATCTTCTAATAAGTATCATGATGGAATTAAAACAAGTTACTCATACCATTACTACAAGGCTAATATATTTTGCAAAGCCTTTAAGCACTCCCATTGAAGACGGGAAAAAACAAAACCAAGGACCCTATTATCAGACTGTAGGTTTATTTTCCTCTAGTGAAATCTAGAGCTACTTTACAGGTGTCTTCTTCCTGCATTCCACTCACCTTTAAAACATAACTTAAATCCACTACCTGTTAGTCGCCACACATTGCACAGTAATCTCTAACCACGTCCTGCAACACTTCAAAATCAGCTAGTTGGATTACCTGAAATTTTCTCACCTGCATTTACCACCTTCAACAATCTATAGAAGACCAATATTTTGCAAGTTTAATGAATCTATACTTATTCTGTGATACTACATGTGCTGCATTCCCCGTGTAATTTCACACTCAAATATCAGGTTTAGTGCACAGTATTAACTGCATATTACCTTTGATGCAGGCAGCATATCTAAACAGTCCAAGGAAAAGAGAGCCAGGGCTTGTATTAACAAGATAAACTGGTTAAACTGCCAGGTAATGCAGAAAAGGAATGTTGATGCCATGATCAATGTGAACGACCACCACTTAAAATAAAGAAAAACAAAAACAAATTAAGTACAAGTCGTAAACTAGGAATTTTATCTGCTTTTAGGTGCTTGCGTATTAACTTTATTGAGTAATCCCTCTCTTTTCATTTGTCAAACTGTCATAATAGGTAGAATCTGACAGCCTGAATGCATCAGATATGATGTCTGCCTATACAGATGGGAAAGTTCAATCCTCAACTTTCAGGTATAGCAGCAAGCTATGCATGTACAGATGAATAATATTAGAGTTTAATTCCATAACAGCATTTTCCCTCTTTTTTTTTGGGAGGCTTAATTAGACAGAGTGGATCACAAGATGAACAACAAGGCTATCATACTAGGTTTTTAGTTGCATCTTTGCTGAAAGGATTCCAATTAAACTTTGCATGTTGTTACTAACTTTACAGCAGAATATATTTTAGCTTTTGTATGACAAAATGCACTCAAAAATGCTAGTCATAAGACCATAAGACTTAGGGGCAAGAAAGGCCATTTGGCCCCATCAGCCTGCTCCATCATTTAATAAGGTCACGGTGGATGTGACTGTGACCTTAACTCCACCTTATTTCCGGACCCCCATGATCCTTGACTCACTCCCTTGTTGATCATATATTTGTCTCACTCAGTCTTAAACATGTTCAATAATTCAGTCTCCACTGCTCTCTGGGAAAAAAATTCCAGAAACTAAGGACTCTCAAAGAAATCTCTCCTCTTTCCATATGTCATTTTCACACAAACTGTTTCAACAATGGTCCAACTTGCAAAGTTTCAATCTTGCCTTCTGAGATACTTTTCTTCTGGATTTCGTCGTATACTCAAGTGTTACCTTTCAAGCACAATTTCAGATATTTAGCCACGCCAAACAGAGCACCATTGTTCAAAGGGGCAGTTTTGCCTGGGAATGGCCCACAGCACCGAGTGTCAAACCTTCAGCTGCCTTCTCGGATCTCCAGGGCTTTTCTCAAGCTCACTTTACTTCAGGTCTGCTCACTGTTAACTCTTTCTTTAACTCAGGGCCCATTTCTCTGTTCCTTCCTTTTAGCTAAACTTAACAGGGTCTATTTCTGATCCTTGTCTTCGTCCCTTAATGATACCTCCTTCTGAGGCCTCTCCTTATTCCCCTCCCTGCTTTGGGACCTTGATGATTATCATTACTTGGTAATGGGGTTTTGATTTTGGTCATCTAACCTGTTTTTTGCAGCACTTGTTCTTCCTAGTTTCAGTGTAGGTCTGCAGGACTGGTTCCCAGCCTGAAAAAGGGTAAAATAAATGAACTGCACATGTGCAGCCATTCCTGGCCAGCACACATGCAAGAGCCCCAAGACTCATTGGAATCTGGAGTTCCTGACTTCAAACTTTAGTTTACTCTAAGTATTTGAGTTTCATTGCAATAATCCTGCTTAAATATGAAGAACAAAACTGTATGCTGGACTTCAGATGTGGTCTCACCAAAGCCAAAGTAAATTGCAGCAAGACTTCCATATTCTTGAATTCCAATCCTTCTGCAAGACGCCATTTGCCTTCCTAACTGCTTACAAGCTACATACTAAGTTTCGTGGTTCCTTGTGCAGGTACATCCACGTCCCTCCGAACATCAACATTTACAAATTTCTCACCAACTAAAAATATACTGCTTTTCTATTCTTATTACAAAGGGAATAGCCTCACACTTCCTCACCTCAATATTATCCCCTAACTCTCTGTAAAAGCACCTCTACAAATATAATGCACTCCTACACGCAGACTAACCTCCACTTGCTTCACAGAAACACATTTTTATACCCACCTGCTGAAAAGATTTGAGCTGTGATCTGAGGTAGTAGGTGATTGCCATTATTTGTAATGCAAAAAATGGAAGTGACCAATTCTCTCTCAATGGAATGGTGAATTCCACCCTTGTTGTATCTATTCTATAAAGAGCAAACAAAAATTCAGCATATTAAAAGGAGAGTGATCTAGATGGATCAGTACTTACAGTTTCTATAGGTGTTGTGTAAGAAAAGGGAAACAAAATGGCCCCCAAGTTCACAGAATTGGATTATCCAGCTGGCAGTTTACATACATAAGAACTAGCAGCAGGAGTAGGCAACTGAACCCATCATGCCTGCTCTGCCTTCAATATGATTATGGTTGATTTAATTTCAGCCTCATCATCCCTTCCTGCCCATTCCCCATAACCTTCATCCTGCTATTAATTAAAAACCCATCTATCTATCTCCTCCTTAGATTTGTGTGGTTCTCTGGCATCCACTGCACTCTGGGGTAGAGAATTTCATGGATTAATGATTATAATTTTGAAATAAAGTTATAACTGTCATATTTGGAGTCTGACAACAAAAGCAATGATTTTAAATGAATTACAGTCAGAATTAGGAACAAAAAATAAATGAATGTCATAAAAAGATGCATAAAGAGCAGCACAGTGACACTGTGGCTAACACTGTTGCCTCACAGGGCCAGGGTCCCGAGTTCGATTCCTGGCATGGGTCACTGTCTGTGTGGAGTCTGCACGTGTTTCCTCTGGATGCTCCAGTTTCTTCCAACAGTTTGAAAGACGAGCTAGTTAGATGCAATGGTCATACTAAATTCTCCCTCAGTGTACCCAAACAGGTGCCTGAGTATGCAACTAGGGGATTTTTATAGTAATCTTCATTAACAGTGTTAACGTAAGCCAACTTGTGACACTAATAAATAAACTTTCAAATACATCAAAATAAAAGCAAAATACTACGGATGCTGCAAATCTCAAATAAAAACAGAAAGTCCAGGTCTGGCAGCATTTGTGGAGAGAGAAACAGAGTTGATGTTTCAAGTCCATATGACTCTTCTGAATTGAAGAGGGATAGAAATATGATGGATTATGTAGTTGGGGGAGTGGTGGAGAAGGTGTAGCAGAGTAGAAGGTCAGGGATAGGTGGGAGCCTGGGAGAGATTGACATGGACACCAGTTAAAGGGAGTGTTAATGGTGGCATTAAAGATTAAAGAAGGTGCTGATGTTGGCATAAAAGTAAGATAGCAGAACGTGTTAATAGGAGAACAAGGATCGGTGCTCCAAGTTAAGATGGAAGAAAAAGGTCACAGTCAGAAGTTGTTGAACTCAATATTGACTCCAGAAAGTTGTAATGTGCTGAATTGGAGAGGAGGTGTTACTTCTCCAGTTTGTGTTGGGCTTCATTGGACACTGCAGCAGGCCAAGTGTGGAGAAGTGGGCACGAGAGTAAAATGGTGAGCTGAAATGGCAAGCAACAGGAAAGCTGGGATCATGCTTGCAGACTGAACCAAGGTGTGTGCAAAGCAGTCACCCAGTTTGTATTTAGTCTCCCCTTTTGGTCTCTCCAATGTAGACCAGATTGCAATGGGAGCAGCGAATACAGTAGAGCAAATTGAAGGAGGTGTAAGCTCCTCCTTACTGTTTCACTAAAAAGGAGTGTTGGAATTGGAAGATGAGGTGTTCTGCCTTGGATAGTGAGGGGGGGAATGGTAAAGGGGCAAATGTTTCAACTTCTGCAATTGCAAGGAAATGTACTGTGGGAAGGGGTTGAAGGGTTAGGGGCAACAGAGGAGTGAACCATGATGTCATGGAGGGAGTGGTCCTTTTCGAATGCTGATGGGATACAGGATGATGAGGTGAAGATGCATTTCATTGTGCTATCATCCTGGAAGGGTCTCACCTTCACATGATCCATTTTTGACACTTCTCATCCCTGACACCTCTGTCTCCATTTCTGGTGACAGACTGGCCACCAGTATTCATTACAAACCCACCAACTCCCATAGCTACCTCAACTACAATTCCTGATAATCCACTTCCTGTAAAGATACTCCCAGTTTTTCATCTTTTGCATCTGTTCTGATAATGCTACCTATGAAAACATTGCTTGTGACTTGTCCACCCTTTTCCTCAAATGAAGTTATCTCCCGCTGTGATTGAGAGGGCACTCAGCTGCGTTCAATCCATCTACTGTGCCCCTGCCCTAACCACTTCTACTTCCTCCCAGAATCATGACAGCATCCCTCTTGTCCTTATTTTTTATTCCATCGGTTCCACATCAAAGAGTCATTCTCCATGATTCCTGCCAACTCCAGTAGGCTGACACCACAAAACACATCTTGCCCTCACCTCCTTGACTCTTAGACACCATGGTCCACTCCTCCATTGCCCCAATCCTCCATCCTCTTCTCACAGCATCTTCCCATGCAATCACAAAAGGTGCAACATCTTCCGCTACACCTCCTCCTGCATTACTATCCAAGGATCCAAACACTCCTTTCAGGAGAAGCAGCATTTCACATGCACCTCCTTTAATTTGCTATTGTATCTACTGCTTCCAATGCAGTCTGCTTTACATTGATGAAGGAGCAGTGCTCCGAAAGCTCGTGACTCCAAATAAACCTGCTGGACTCTAACCTGGTTAAACCTCTTGCTGCACCCACCCAATCCAATGCCAGCATCTCCAGATCATGCTATATATTAGGGAGACTAAATGCATGCTGGTTGCCAGTTTTGCAGAACACCTTCGCTCAGTCTGCAAGCATGCTCCCAACCTTCCTGTTATTTGCCATTACCACTCACCATTTTGCTCTCATGCCCAGATGTCTGCCCTTGGCCTGTTGCATTGTTCCAATGAAGCCCAATGTAAACTGGAGGCATTACACCTCATTTTTCAATTCGGCACATTACAACCTTCTAGAGTCAACATCAAATTCAACAATTTAAGAGTGTGAACTTTTTCCTCCATTGTGACCCCTTTTTTTTGTTTTTGTTTTTTTTTTGTTTTGTTTGTACCAGTGCAAACCCTTCCCCTTCCCACAGTGCCAACTGTCACTTGTTTTTTAGCTTTGCTTTCACTGACCTTTGCTCTCCCATTAACACATTCTGCTATTTTACCTTAATACCATTATCAGCACCTTCTTTAGTCTTTAATGCCAGCATTAACACTCCCATTGCCTTGTGCCCATGTCAATCTCTCCTCAGCTCCCACCTATCCCTGACATTCTATTCTGCTACACCTTCTCCACCTCTCTCTCCAACTCCATCAAATTTCTACCCTTTTTCAGTTCTGTGGAAGAATCATACGGACGGAGTCAAAATATTAACTCTGTTTCTCTCTCCAAGGTGCTGCCAGACCTGCTGAGTTTATCTATTTTCAGTACATAAAGGACATCAAACAGTTGGTGATCTTATGTTCAATGGATTTAACCATATGTAATTTTTCTACACTTAGTGTTGATGCCTACCTGTTTAGGATGTACCATATAGCTGCCAGTGCTCCTGACATCCAGGTACCACTTAGTAGCCAGCTGGTAATATATATGGAAATAACATAGAGGGCCTGGAGTCCAAATACTGTGTACAGGTAGAAATAAACTGGCTCCAAGTATTTCTGTTAAAACATGATGAAAATAACTCTCTTCACAATACTTGACTACAATGTAAATTAATACTGCAAACTTACCAAAACTTAGAACAAACTACACAAATATCAATACAAACACATTCATTTTTTTTGTAAAAACAGATGTTTTACCTGAAGAGACAAAATTCTGTACAAAATGCTTAGGATGACCTCTTGGTAAATGTTCATTCGCTTAAGGAGGTTTATTGTTCTCCTTGATTCAGTTTTATTGTCATATATGAGTTCCTTCAATCCTTTACATAATAAAACACAACATAAATGGACTCTTAAGGATAAATATGAATGCATTAGCATGTGACAATTGTTTCCAAGTATCAGAATTTTCTAGAAATTTATAATTGCTATTTTATGATCCAAGGACCATAAATTTTATAGCCTTTCCCACCTTAAGCTTTTGCCCATCCCAGAATATCATTCTTTAGATTCTAAAGTCTCATTACGAGAAATAGCTTTTGGTATTCTTTTGTCAGGAAGTAAAATTCAGGTATTGTACTTTTTAAAATATTATTGCAGCCTGATTTGAGATAAATATAAATTTGTGGAATTTCCAGAATGAATCTCTGACACACTGTGTATCACAGAATGTCAGAGCATGAGTCACTCTGGAAATCTGAGAGTAGGGCTTATTTCCACCCAAGAGGCTGACAGCATACTGCTGCGCATGCACTGATCTATCAGTGCGGATCACTGGCTAGCCCCGCAATCCGCCTGATTGCTGGCCTTCCGACACCCCAACCCCCTAACTGTTGGCTTCCCGGTCCTTCCCCGGCCAGTCCCGATGCCTTCCCCACCTGGCAAGCCCCGATCTCCTTGACCACCATTCACCTCCCCCCCACACCCCAGTGACCTTCCCACCCCCATCTGGATGGCAAGCCCGATTGCCGCCCTCCCTTCCTCTGCCACCAATCCCGATTGCTGGGAGACAGCAAGAACCCCAAACCCACTGATTCCCCTATCGTCGCACCACACCCGCCCCCCGCCCCCATGCCCCACAATAGGCCTTGCCTCTTTGGCACTGCCTGATGTCCAGTGCCAAGGTGCCCTTCAGGCAGTGTCCTTCAGGCAATGCTAATTTGCCCTTTGGGTATTGCCAGGGTGCCAGGCTGGCACTGCCCAAGGGACATCCCCCTTACCCCTCGTGCTGGGATCTCAGTGGTCTCTGTTCCCTCCCATAGGTTCAGCCACTTGTTCACCATTGGTGGGGAGCTGTTGTAACCCTCTCTGGAGTGAACCGGGGCAGGGGGGGGCGGTGGCATGGATGCTAGCAAGCCCAGAGTCCCTGGCCCACTAATGAGATGGAAACAAAGATTTCCATATTGTAATCAGCCCGGCACCAATTTCCAGTACGGAGCTGATGACGCTGGAAATCTTCGACTGGGAGACCTGCGGAGCTGTGGTGCTCTAGTGGCGCAACGTGCTGGGAGAATTGCCCCCTAGATGAGCTGTCTTTTAACAAAGCAGGAATTAGTACTGCAAAGTGCTGGAAATATAAATTACAATTGGATATTTTTCAAACTATCAACTTTGCATGGTCCACTTTGTCATAGCTACAAAAGTATAATATCAATACGCAAAGTTACAAGAGTAAAAATGTTTCTTCTTGAACGACCATTTCACTTACAGTGACAGAAAAATCAATTTGGTTAGATCTTTGAAAAATTGACAACAGTAAACTGTCCCAGTCATTGACCAGTGTAGTGCAGAACAAAAATTGCAATATGGTGCCGGCAGCATCATTGTAGTATTTCTCTACAAGCTAGGATTCAAAATCTATCTTAACATTGCAGCATAAAACATAATTTACAGAAATGTCAACATGAACCACGGAAGTGTGGAATCACCTTGAGTTATGGTTGGGGCTTGTAGCATCTGCTTGTAATAGGAATAGTACAGGCCACATTCTGTCCTGAAGGAGATTTCCCGTTCAACCTCCTGTATGTAAAACAGAATGTAACTGTGTTCATTACAACTAAGCAAGCAAGGTATGGCTCTGTCAGTCATACAAATATTAAAATGTTCTGAAAGTTACATTCCAAAAAATAAATATTAAAGGGAATAAAAAACACATTGGGAGCTGTAAAGGCTAAAGAGGATTTGTCACGCTGGAACCAGGATGTATATTTTTCAATGGAGCTACCTGGATGGAAGAAGTTGTCATATGGAACGGGCCATTTGCTGCTGTCATGCTTTTTAAAATACTTGGCAATCTTCCTAACGATTAATGCTATTTCTAAGTAGCAGGCTGAAGAACACAACAAGAATTCACACCAGCTATAGTACAGATTGGCTAAGTTTCTAAAATACAAAGTAAAAAAAAAACAATTGGAAATAATAAGGAGTTGTCAATATTCTGTAAACACATAGGAAGATTATACTATATGTTGATTAAAATCATTGCAGTACAGGCGATGCCCAGCTGCCTGGTAAACTAAAGGAGAAAATCAAGAATAGCCATGAGAGTGAACCCAGTGAGTACAAACATTTCTTTGGTTGTGCATCACTCCCATTACTACTTAATACAGGATGCTTAATAATTTTTTAAAACTTAGGAAATCTCATGGAATGTTGAATTAGCCTGTTCTTCTCAAACAGATTCTACAAAAATAGGGAAACAGCGCTTTCTTCTGATGTCTCATCATTGCTACCTGCAAGTCCCGCAATTCTGTCAATGGCTGACATGAAGAGTCTCAGCTGCTCTCCGAATTTTCCCGCATCACCTTCTCAAAGCTGACAGGATTCTCTGCTGAGGGCTTTATTCAATTTCTGAAGTTTAAAATCTTGTCAACATATTCAATTTTGAAATAAATAGCTGATCTGAAGAAAGGGCAGCACCAAATTTTACATCAGAAATCAAATGATATTGAGCCAGATCTCAGTGTGTATTGAATAACAGAGGACTTCCAAGTGTCCCCATAAATGCTACAGGAAACTATTACAACAGAACTTGGGGATCATATCTTCATCAGCTGAAAAGCACAAAACCCTCCAGAGTCAAAAATATTTTGATTGGAAGATAATGGATTTAGAAACAAGCAGAGAAAGAAGCCAGATGGCGCAATGCTTCAATTCAGATCACAGCAAATTGTCCAAACTCCACAGAAGATTCACCAAAGTAAAGCATTAGCATTGTTAACAAGGCCAGTGGTGACCTTGCTTCAGTGGTCGCATTCTCACCTCCAAGTCAAAAGATCATAGATTCAGGTCCCACTTCAGAGACTTGACCACATGATCTAGGCCGACATTTCAGTCCTGCACTGATGCAGCTACAGTTCTAACTGCTTATTGCAGGAATGTTCAGAATCTGGAGAGTTCTGCACACTTTATTCAGCAACAGGTGCAGAGCAAAACTGGTTCTTCAAAAGAAAAGTAAATGGCAATTTCAATTCTGCCTCCTAAAAATCAACATGTTTGCACAATGTTCCACATCATTGTGGACAATACAACTTTTAAATCATTTTACAGAAAACCAAAGACAGCTTGAAGCTCCCCCTCACTGAGCTATCACTAGAACATATCCAGTTATTCAATGCTTCAATGCAGGCCACAACTAATCCAAGTGGATGTCATCAGGGATGTCAATCACACAGAGATAAAAGACAAAAAGATTCATTGTCAGTGAAGCTGTTCATCATGGACTTATAATCAAAAGTTACTAATAACTGCCAAGAATTTGTATATTTTGTTCTAGACAGTATAAAGCTTTGCTTCTGTAATGTTTACTCTGGTCTGCACTCATTTCCAGCATTGCTTCTAGTGCCAGATCTGCTGATTACATTTTTCCATTTATATTTCATGTTTTTCTCTTTGTTAGCAGAAACCTTACAAATACAAGATATGCAGGGCATACTTAAATGTGGTCAAATGTTGATGTTAGTGGAGAACAGAAAATTGCAGTTTACTCTCAGGTGGTACTAAAAATATGAAAATTCAAGTTTGTAAATGAAGTGTTTCTTGCACATCAGTTATAGGTGTAACACAACACCTATGAAGATAAGTAGGTCAGTGATGACCTTGCTTCAAAGGTAGCATTCTTACCTCCAAGTCAGAAAGTCATACGTTCAAAATATGCAATAGTAAATTCATTATTTGAGTAGATGAACACATATATAGGATTTAATATATTGAGCATTTTTCAAAGATTAATGAAAGGACCCCACGCACCTTGGACATACCCTCTTCCACCTTCTTCCATTAGAAAAAAGATACAAAAGTCTGAAATCATGTACCAACAGATTCAAGAATAGCTTCTTCCCTCATGTGATCAGATTTTTGAATGGTCCTATCATATATTAAGCTGATTTTTCTCTTCAACCTACCTGGGACTGCAACACCATATTCTGCACCCTATCCTTTTCCCCAATGTACTTTATGAATGGTATGTTTTGCCTGCATTGCGTGCAAGAAAAATATTTTTCTCTGTATCCCAGCACGTGTCAATAATAAGTCAACTCAAAATGCTCCAAGATATCATTGATATTTTTTGGAAAAGATAATCCATGAACAAACAAATTGATTCTGATATAAAAAATAAACAAAATAGTCAATAATAGTTGTCATGTTGGCCAAACAAAGTGTTTCAGGACCAATGCCAGTAATATCATTGGCTAAAAACCGGCTGAATAAAATTATATTCAGATGCACATTTTTTTACTTATATTCAACAGGCCAAATAAGTACTCATCTCACTCAGCCCTCTAGTGTGTTTGGAAAAACTGTAATATTATTAGCATGTTAGCTGGAAGTATGGCTGCTGCCATGGAAATTGTTTCCTTTCAAAGACAAGTAGCAAAATGTTTACCTGTATATTTGAAAACCACAGGAAATTCTCATGTAGTGACTGAACATACCAGGAGTGAAAGCATCCTAGTATTAATCCCACTGAGAGACCGAGGAGTGGGATAATGTCTGTCGTTACAGGTAACCAGGTCCAAGTTGCTGCCAGTTCCAAAGATGAGGTGTTCTTACTTCCGTTAGTGTCAGCATGAACATCTGTTTGTTTCGGATTTATTTCCAAACTATGCTGTGAAGCATCAGTGCCATTTTGAGATTGCCGTTTCCTCTTCCTTAACATCATAATGATATACCACTGGATGTAACAAAATTTCAGTTGCCTCTTGCTTTTTGTCTCAGGACCACAGATACACTACTCTGCGACTCTGCTCAATGTAGCACCTGTCTCCACTAAAAATCCAAGACACAATGAAGTGCTATGAGTTATCTTGAGATTTGTGGAGTCATAAATTGTAATCATTCAGTCTGGAGCATTGTCTCATTTCCTTCAGTCATTGGTACTATCCTTTTAATTAAACTTCTGATTCAGTGAAGCTAATGCCACTAATGCAGAACACAATAGTATCTAACACATAGGCACTGGTTCTGGATACTACTTACTTAGTTTGATTATGGAGATGATAAATAATTGAACATATTGTAGGTTTTAAAAAATAATAAAACCTATCCAAAATAAGCACAAGTAGAGTTACTGACAGAGTCCAGACAACTCTTTGTCAAAGCTAAAAGGCATAGAACGTGGGGGATATTTATGCTGCAGGATGAGGGAATGAAAGATGAGTCATAGCCACAGAAACCAAGGGCAAAGACTGCTAATAGCTGTCCACAGAGAGAATAAAGGTGTGAATGGCCAAACGGCAGAGAAGCTAAAATGAAAATGTGCGTGGGAGGGGGATGGATGGGATACAGGTAAGATTTAGAAAAGGGGAAGCAAGCGGAGGGGGAAAGGGAAGGGAAGAGGGATAACGTAGGGGGAAAGAGTGGGAGTCTCACATTTCACCCCACCAGCCTCTGCACGCAAAGGATAATCCTCTGCCATTTTTGCCAACTCCAAAGTGATGCCACCACCAAACACATCTACCCTTCATTCCCTCTGTCAGCATTCCGCAGAGACTTTTTCCCCCGGGATAACTTAGTCCTCTCCTCCGCTATACCCAAAACTTCTCCCATCATTCATGGCACCTTCCCATGCAATCACAAAAGGTGTAATACCTGTCCCCTTACTTCTTCTATGCTCACCATCCAAGGTCCAAAACATTCATTCCAGGTTAAACAATGTTTCACTTGCATATCTTGCAACTTTTATTGCATTTGCTGCTCCCAATGTGGTCTCCTCTACATCGGAGAAATAAAGCGTAGACTGGTGATCGCTTTGCTGAGCATCTTCGGTCTTTGCACAATCAGGACCCTGACTTTCCAGTTGCTTGCCATTTTAACACACGATCCTGCTCCCATGCCCACATATCTGTCCTTGGCTTGCTGCAATGTTCCAGTGAAGCTCAACGCAAACTGGAGGAACAGCATCTGATTTTCTGGCCAGGCGCTTTACAGCCTTCTGGTCTCAACATTGAATTTAACAACTTCAGATGATTTACTCTACCCCACCTCGACCCCTTTGTTTTCATTCTATTTTGTTTAATCTTTCACTGTGCTTTACTTTTTATTTCTTTATTGTCTTTCTTCATTTTTCTTCCCCCCCTACTCTTTCCCCCAGTTTATCCCCCTTCTCTTACCTTTTTACCCCCTTTACTTCTGCTTTTCTAAATCTTACCTCTGTCCCATCCATTTTCCTCTCCCCCTTCTCCCGCAACATTTAATTTTAGCTTCTCTGCCATTTGGCCATTAACACCCTTTATTCTCTCTGTGGACAGCTATTAGCAGTCTTTTCCTCTGGTTTCTGTGGCTATGACTCATCTTTCATTCCTTCACCCTGCAGTATAAATATCTCCCACCTTCTATGCCTTTGAGCTTTGACAAAGGGTCGGCTGGGCTCGAAATGTCAGCTCTTTTCTCTCCTTACAGATGCTGTCAGACCTCTGAGATTTTCCAGCATTTTCTCTTTTGGTTTCAGATTCCAGCATCTGCAATAATTTGCTTTCTTGCTGACAGAGTAACAGCTTCTCAACTGCACAGCATTTAAAATCAGTCACAGAATAGTACAGCACAGAAGGATGCCATTCAGGTCATCAAGTTTGTCTTAGCTCTTTCAAAGAACAATCTAGTTAGTCCTACCACTTCCCATATTCCTGCAATTTCTTTCCAGCAGCCAAGAATTTTATTTGTTTATTTTTTATCTGTGCCTTACAAACTCAATTATGGTCTTGCCCTGCTCTGTTGCTGTAAGCTATTCCAGTCCAATTACTCTTTTAGATCACCTAGCTTCTCCAATTCTGGTCTCTTTTTTGCTTATCACAGGCCATTGTGCTTCAGTTGCTTGGAACCCAACTGCAGAATTTCCTCACAAAACCCCCTCAACTTTTTCTCTTCCTTCAAGGCACTCCACAACAACTTCTTTGGTCAAATTTTCAGTCACTTTTCCTAATAGTGATAGCTCATGATAAATTTAGTTAGATAATAACTCCTGTATTTTATTATGTTGAAGTCACTATATAAATGAGAATCATAGTTCTACACAACATTAGCTTCTGCTGTACAAAATGGCCTCAAATTCAACCTGAAAGTAATTTTAAATCAGCTACGTTGCAGTGCTGAAATTCTAGTACAGGGAATTCTGTACTCACTCAGTCGCCTTCAAACTCTGTTGATCTCCCCAACTCAGCTTTTGTAGCAGCCAAAAATCACACTCTTAAGTCCTAATTTACTCCAGATCCAATACTTTTGGTTGGATACAGCTGTTACTTAGCTAAATAATTAACTCCATGACTACACAAATATATTAGTATAATCTGTGGTAGACGCAGCCTGGCTGCATCCTGGATGGAAATGTCAGTACCAAAGGAGAGGGTGCAAAGTCAAAACATCTATGTTTGGAATGATTGCTTGTCATTGGCTAAGTAAAAACAGGTCAGGCATGAGCACAATCCCGTCATTCAAAGATCCAGACAGAACAGCATACAATGTCTGTAGGAAAAGGAAAGCAGTAAAATTATTTCAACCAAGCTTCTAAGAGTGTGATCCTGTGTCCTCCAAGACAAACAGCAAGGACTGATGAAAGAATAAACGTTAGCATCATGCCCATTTCTCAACTGCTTTTTACTCAGACATTTTTGATTATGCACTAGCTTCTTAGTTGAAGAGATTAATGTTTTGATCTTGGATGTAGCCAGATTGGGCCCACCCTGGATACTAATGTGTTTGTGCAGAGGCTTAGGGAAAGCAGAGGTATGTGTCTAAACTATGTAACAGCTGTACCCAACCAAAAATGCACCAACTGCAAGGTACACAACATGTACCAGAGAATGTAACTGTTAGGAGGCTTTGAAACAGCTGCTTTTGTTCTGCATTTTCCATATAACTTTCCACAATTTTTAATATTTAAGCAATAGCTTGTGCTATGTGTCTAAGCCCCTTGTTATTCTTAAGGGATTTTAAACAGAAATATTGCAAAAGTTGCTTTTTAAAATTGAAAAATGGAATCACATGTCAAATTAGCATTAATGAATAAAATATAAAATTCAGATTTTTCTTGCTTGGTTACCCATTCAACTGAAAATGATCATGGGTGCTAACCACACAGGCTGAATTAGATTTTTTACAGCAGTATGATTGGACACTTATGTACATTATAGAAGCACTGTGAACAGAGAAAGCAAGAAAATATAATTTCTGTGAGAAAGCATCAAGTTAGGTATATTGAGCTGTAGTGCTCAAAAAAAAGCTGGAAATGTAACTCAGCAACTGGTCATGTAATGTAGCACTGCAGAAGTAAAACACAAATCTGAGATATACCAAAGCAGCAAAGTAGAAAGCATTGTTGTTGTGCAAAGTGGAGTAAAAGGATATTTGCCACTATTGAATTAAATGCTAATTTTCTATCCAAGTTGACACTGACCCTCCTATGCCAAGAGCAGCAATTTTGATAACCAGTGTTTTATGTGGTACTTTTGTTACTTTCTCAAATTCCATACAGGCAACAAGCAGTGGAAGATGTTGTCAAACCCTTCTGTTACTTCCACCCTTTTGTCTTTTAGCAAACTGGGATGCAACACGTTTGGACCAGGCCACTTACTCACTCTACACATATCCAGTCCTTCCAGTACAGCCTGTATATCAATTTTCACCCCATCCATTATCTTCACAATTTCCAGTCAACTGATAAGTTTGCCAGCATCCTCTTTCGTAGAACACATTAATGCAAAGTACTCTTTAAATATCCTAGCCTTGCCCTGACCTCTGAACAAAGATAATCCTCTTTATCCATAACACGATTCATCCACCTCTTTATTACCCATTCACCATTTACATGATAGTCAAAGGTATTACGTTCCTTTTAATGTGAACTGTCTATTCTCATATTCTCACCTTGCTCATCTTACGTTCCTTCACTTCCCTTCTTAATTTATGTATTTGGCCTGATTCTTGATTGAAGAATTTACCTGACATGCATCATACACATTACTTTAGTTTCATTACAACTTCAATCTCCATCATCCAAGAGCAATCTTACAAAAACAGGCGGCCAGTTCAAATCTGTGATTTTATCCACTTAAGAGTGAAAAAAGAAGCAGAAATCGTTACTCGTCTGTAGGGGAAGGGGCAGGGCTTAAATTGCCCAAATGCTGGCTGAGAGCAGCAGAGGGCTTCATTGCATATGCGCAGGTCTCTAGTAGCAGCAACCTGTCACTTAGCCTCTGCTATTATCAGCCAGCCTCCATGGCTTAAACACAACATCCAACCATCCACCATGGGGGCCCGCAGCCCACTTGGCTCGCCCACCACTCACCTGGACCAATCAATCCTGTGACAGCCCCCGACACCTGGGCCGATTCCACCATCCCCCCCCCACCCCCCCATGACCAGCCCTGATCATCACCCACTGTCCACCTACCAATCCCTGATGCAGAGTGCGCAGTGGGGCCCCCTCCAACTAGCAGCCCCATTCTGTCCCCGTCCCCCAGTAGGCCCTGCCGCCTCTGGTCCCGCTTACTTGGCACTGCTTGGTACCCAGTGAGCAGTGACAGGGTGTCAGGCTGACACTGCCCAAGGGTCACCCTCCCTTGCTTCCAACCTCCCCTGGGGGCTTCAATGGCCTCCGGTTCTACCAGCAAGGCCATCATGACTGGTCCCCATTGCTGGTGACCAACTGTGATTCTTGCCAGACAGAACCTCTCCAGGCGAAGTTACGCAGGCAAGTGAACCTGGACGATTATGTCCTGCGCTCATTAATTCAATGTAAAATCACATTTAAATGTGATTTAAACCCTTTGGCTGGCCGAGTGCAATGGTAGATCACCACCCCTCTTTTGCCTTTGTTGGAATGACCCAGTAATGCCGCCTTCCTAGTTGAACTGAGAACATTTGTCAAGGGCATCCTCTGAATGTATTTCAGAAATTCCTCCCTCTCCGTACCCTTCACTCTTAACATGACGCCAGTCAATATTTTAGTAACTAAATTCCCTCAATATCATGACTCAATCATTATGCACAACTCTGTGGCTTGCCTGCAGATTTGCTCCTCTATCTCCTCTCACGTTTAGGAGGGTTACAGAATACCTGCACTCCTAGATCATGCCCTTCTTGCTTCTCAACTCTGATCAAATGGATTTTGTTCTTGACTCCTTAAGGATATTCTGTCTTTCCAACATTTCAATGTCTTACCTAATCAATACTTCCACCTCACCTCCCTTTTTTCCTTCCCTATCACTTCTGAACATTATGAACCCAGTCTTTGACACTTTTAAGCCATGCTTCTGTTATTACCAGTACGTCATATGCCTACATGGATATTTGTGCTTGTAACTCTTGTAGCTATTATAGCTTGTAGCTATTTACCATTTATATAGATGATCTGGAGGAGGGAACCGAGTGCAGGGTGTCGAAATTTGCTGATGACACCAAGATTGGGGGAAAGGCAAATTGTGCGGAGGGTGTGGAGAGTCTGCAGAAGGATCTAGATAGGCTGGGCGAATGGGCCAGGAAATGGCAAATGGAATTTAATGTTGGCAAGTGTGAGGTGGTCCACTTTGGTAGGAAGAATGGTAGGAAGGACTATTACTTACGTGGCGAAAAACTGCAGCAGGCGACGGTGCAGAGGGACCTCGGGGTCCTTGTGCATGAGTCGCAAAAACCCAGCTTGCAGGTGCAGCAGGTGGTCAGGAAGGCGAATGGGATGCTGGCCTTCATAGCGAGGGGGATTGAATATAAAAGTAGGGAGGTCTTGCTGCAGCTGTATAGGGCATTGGTGAGGCCGCAGCTGGAGTACTGTGTGCAGTTTTGGGCGCCGCACCTGCGCAAGGATATTTTGGCCCTGGAGGGAGTGCAGAGGAGGTTTACTAGGCTGATACCGGAGTTGAGGGGATTGAGCTATGAGGAGAGGCTGAATAAACTAGGCTTGTACTTGTTAGAGTTTAGAAGAATGAGGGGAGATCTCATTGAGACGTATAAGATGATGAATGGGATGGATAGGATAGAGGTGGAGAGACTCTTCCTGCTCAAAAAAGACAGTAGGACTAGGGGGCACAGCCTCAAGATAAAGGGGAGGCGGTTTAGAACAGAGTTGAGGAGGAACTTCTTCACTCAAAGGGTGGTGAATCTCTGGAATTCTCTGCCCGTTGAAGTGGTGGAGGCTGCCTCGCTAAATATTTTTAAGAAGCGGGTTGATGGGTTCTTGATAAGAGAGGGGATTAAGGGTTATGGGGAGAGGGCGGGAAAGTGGAACTGAGCCACAACAGATCAGCCATGATCTTATTGAATGGCGGGGCAGGCTCGAAGGGCTAGATGGCCTACTCCTGCTCCTATTTCTTATGTTCTTATGTTAACTCACTACATTTTGTGTATTTATGTACATAAATTCTAAACCTGTCCTTATATTCTCAGTAGTCCTTAGTCTGCCTATCAGCTATGGTAGTAACTGCTTCTCCAGTACTACCTCATTCTCACTTCTTTTGTACCTTATGCCACTTCTCTACTTCAATTTGCTGGTGCCTATCTTCTGCCAATTTAGTTTAAACTCTCTCCAGCTATAATGGTGAATCTCCCTGTAAGGTCATTGATTCCAGACCTGTTGAGATGCAACCTGCCCCTTTTGAATAAGTCTCTCCTGTCTCAAAACTGATCTCAATGTCTCAAGAATCTGAGGGTCTCCCTCCTGCATCATGTCTCAAACTGCACATTGATCCCCCCCTTCAGTATTTTCAATCCTGTGATGGTCTGGGACTGTAAGTAATCCAGAGGCTACTACAGCTGAGGTCCTTTTTAGTTTCATCCCCAACTGCAGAAAATCTGAACACGGGATCTCAATATCTGCTGTATACTCTTGGTACTGACATATACTAGAACTTCTGCCAAATATTTCACCTGCCAAATATTCTGCACCCTCTCCACGATGTCATTTACTCTGGCACTATATGATCATCGTGATGAGAGAAGATTATTGATGAAGAAGGATGGAGACCTAGGACAGTGTCCTGAGTAACTTCTTCTCCAATGTCCTGAGATGATTATCATCCAACACCACAACCATTTTCCTTTATGCCAGTTATGACTCCAGCCAGTGGACAGCTTTCCTCCTGATTCCAGTTTAATAGTGCCTGTTGATGTCACACCTCAGCCAAATGCTGCTTTGATGTCAGGGGCAATGATTCTCACCTCACCTCTGGAATTCAGCTTTGTCCAGTTTGTACCAGGGCTGCAATAAAATCTGGAACCGGGTAGTTCTGATGGAATCCAAACTGAGCATAATTGACCCGAAAGACCCCCCCCCCAAAACTGAGCATAATTGAGCAGGTCATTGGTGAGTAAGTGCTGCTTGATAGCTTCTCCCATAACAGCTTCTATCTCTTTGCTGATGATTGAGGTCTGCTTGACGGGGTGGTAACTAGTCAAAATCAATTTGTCCTGCTTTTTGTTGGCAAAATATACCTTGACAATTTTCCACATTGTTGGATTATGTCAGTGCCATAGATGGAGTGGAACAACTAGGATAGGGACATGGTTCATTTGAAGCACTATAATAGAGAAGTTGTTGGGGCCCATTGCCTTTGTTGTATTCAGTGCACTCAGCTAGTTCTTGGCATGATACGTGGGAGTCAAATTGGCTGAAGACTGCATCTATGATGGGGACTAAGATGGATCTATAAAATTAACTCCTGTGGAATTATTCAATAGCTTAGTTTTTTGCTTGAGATCAACTGTTCTATCCTAATATTGTGCAGGGTGCATATGCAAGTCTTTAACAAGTCATATTATCCTGCAACTTGTTAAACCTAAATTTCTTATTAAACAACAAGTTTTTTTGAGCAACTTTAGAGATAGGGAAATGGGGGTCAGAAGAAGTAATGTGGGGGCTGGAAAGAGAAGAGAGGGGAAAGCAGAAAGAGAAGCAAGAGGGAGGTTAATGAAAAGAGGAAAGACAAAGAAGAGGGTAAGGAAATGCAAAACCAAACAAAAATTTTAAAAAGGCCAAGTAAGTAATTTGGGGTATAATGTGACCATTGTTGTTGTTATCCTGTGGGACATTCAGTCAAATTCATGCATTAAAATCTGAATTTTAATTATAACTAAAGGATGTCCTGCACTACTACCCACAATCCCAGTGTCAGAGAATACTGGGCATAAGGAGGTGATTTTGAGGGAAAAGGCTGCTGGAAAAGGAGGGGATATAGTAATATACTGTTTCTGGCTGGGTCAAATCAATCAGAGCAAATATCTGAGGGAGAAGCAGAAAAGGCAGAGCAAAGAGGTTAGGTAAGGAAGAAACCAGGATGGTCAGGGTATCACAGAGCTTGAGTGGACTTCAACAAAACAGGAAAGGAAATTTATATTAGACCATTATACTTCAGAAAGCCAGGTGGTGAATGTACGAATTAGGAAAGGAATAGACACTCTTGCCAGAATTTTACCACTTTGCCCACCAGAAGTTTGTAAGATCCTCTCCAAGGCCAATGGAGAATATTGTTCTGCAAGCCTCGCTCGCCCAACTCTGGGCCGAATGTGCTAGTAAAATTTCAGCCTCTATACCTCAAGTCTGCTTTGCATTCAATAAGATCATGGCTGAACTGAAAAAAACTTCAACATTACATTCCCACCTTGCCACGATAGCTTTTCAGCCCTTTATCAAGAATCTATCTAGCTCTGCCTTAAAAATATTTAAAGACTGCTTCCACCACCGCCATTTGAGGAAGAGGAGTCCAAAGACCTTCTGGGAAAAAACATATCTCTTCACCTTGTCTAAAATGGGCAACTGTCTTAAATGAAGGCTAGAACTGGAGCCAATTTTTACAATTTTATATTTATTTCCAGAATTACACATTACAAGCATACACCTCATAACCCAACAACCACAGCTTTGTGTCTATCCAACTGAATCACAATTAATGACCACCACCTGAATAGAATTAAAAACAATTAATACACAATTAAAAACTTTTCACTCATAAAATAAAGAGTTTATTTACGCAACCAAAATTTCAAAACAAATTAAAACAAAAACATCTTCTGCATGAAGCATTATGTTAAAAGACATCCCTCCTTTTGGTCCTCTAATAATTTATTTGAACATGTGCTTTGTTTGTTTTCAACAATTAGATGATTGGTGACTTTCATCTGCTCATTTAATTTTAGAACAGATTTTTTTCTCTCCAGATTCAAGGCAGTGATGTCAATTTGTGACCTTTCTGCACATTATCTCACAGTGTACAATTAGCTACATCATATTCAATCTACATGACATTCTGCATTTCTTTCTCCATGTGCAGAATCCTACAAAAAATATTTGACAAAAAGAACCCCCATGTCAATTGACTTCACAAGACCAATGTTTCAGCAGCTGAAGAACTTTTAACAACTGTTTTTTATTTTCTTAGAAAGATCAAGATTTCCAATTTTCATCCATAAGCGACATTATGAAATCAATTCCTGTAGAAATAACCATCAGAGAGACTAGCATATGAAAGATTTCTAAAAAATACTAGTTTCATGCTGCTTGGGTCACCTAAGGTGGGAACTTAAGTATGATTTCTCCTGATTTAATCTTTTTAAATGGGGCTGGCCCAGGGAGATCCAGAAGACCAGCAATTGCGGGGAGGAGGAGGAGGGGAGGGTGTGGGAGGATTGGAAGGCCAGTGATCGGGGGGTTGTGGAGCTGACCAGTAATCAAGAAGACCAGCAATCGGGAGGCTGGATATGGGAGGCCACAGCGCATGCGCCAATCTCTGCACTGACAGATCGGTGCATGTGCAGTCACCCGCTCAATGCTATGCTGCCACCCCCTCGGGTGGGAATAGGCTACGTCCCCTACTTAACAGGGTGAATCATGCTGACGCACTCTGCAATGCTCAGAGTGTCACAGCTTTGCTCTGGCAAGTACACCCAAAATCCGGGACGGAAATACTCCCGTTTTTCCCCACCTTGGGCACTTTTTTTTGGAAGAATCCAGACCATCATTTTTAATTCTGATTAATCATGAGGAATAAACTTACGAGTTTTATTATCATGTTTGATAAGTACAGTCTTATCATCACAACTTATAACCTACAAATGTGTGAACATACAAATTAAAAGGAGTAGGCTATTTGATTCCTTGCGCCTGCTTCAATATTCAATAAAATCATGTTTCATATGATTGTGGCCTCAAGTCCACATTCTGCCTACCCCTAATAGTCAAAAGTCTATCTACCTCTGAATTCAATCTCTGAATTCTAAAGATTCATGACCTTCTTAAAGAAAGAAATCTTCTCATCTCCGTTCATTCGAACTGATTCTTCCAAGAATTGAGCACTTGTTTTTCTGAAATCTATCAAAGGCTAATCATACTCATAGTAATTTAACAGATCATCTTTCAGGTAAATGTAATTCAATTTCACAAGAATACGTGGCCAAATTTCCCATCAACTTGATTTTCAAGTTTGCTGATGACACCACCATAGTGGTCAGATCTCAAACAATGATGAGACGAAGGGTAGGTAACAGATAAAGAATTTGGTGAACTGACGTGATGACAATAATCTCTCCCTCAATGTCGGTAAAATGAAGGAGATAGTTATTGACTTCAGGAATCATAGTGAAGGAAATGCCCCTGTCTATGTCAACGAGGTTGAGGAAGAATGGTTGAGAGCTTCAAGTTTCCTGGTGTCCAGATCACCATCAATCTGTCCTGGTCCCTCCATGCTGATGCTATAGTTAAGGAAGCCCACCAATGCCTCTACTTGCGCAGGAGGCTCAGGAAATTCAGCATGTCTGCTATGATTCTCACCAAATTTTACAGATGCACCATAGAAAGCATCCTTTCTGATTGCATCATGGCTTGGTATGGCTCCAGCTTTGTCCAAGACCGCAAGAAACTACAAAGGATTGTGAATGAAGCCCAGTCCATCACGCAAACCAATCTCATATCCTTTAAACTCTGTCTACACTTCCTGCTCCCTCAGAAAAGCAGCCAGCATAATCAATGGCCCCATGTACCCTGGACATACTCCCTTCCACCTTCTTCCATTGGGAGAAAGATACAAAAATCTTAGGTCATGTACCAACTGACTCAAGAATAGCTTCTTCCCTGCTGCCATCAGGTTTCTGAATGGATCTACCTTATATTAAGTTGATCTTTCTCTACACCCTAGCTATGATTGTAACACTACAATCTGCATGTTCTCCTTTCCTTCTCAATGGACGGTATGCTTTGTAGATCATGCACGAAACAATATTTTTCACTGTTAACTAATACATGTGACAATAATAAATCAAATCAAATATTCTAATAGAAGACCTAAACCTTCATTACTATCCAAATGAGCATCTGGCTCAGAAAATAGTTTATTTTGTATTTTATTTCTGGTAAGTGGCATCACCTGGGCAATATCTTGTTTTCTTCTTGTTAGAGTCACAACCTGTCTGCACATATTCACTCCTGTTTCCCAACTGGTCATGTGATCAGAATGAGAACACCAAATAGTAATCAAAGTCTAACAATTTACAGTTGCTTTCTGTCATTTTTCACAATGGCTATTGGAATGTAATTTTCTGTCTGAGTTTTCTTTTTAGTTTTCAACCTTCACCTTTAGACAACCATTCAATTCCATCATGTTCTATTCCAGAAAGTCAGGTAAAGGATAGAGCTGGGGCCAATCTTTACACACCTTTATACTTATCTACAGTTACACTGACAAGTATACACCTCCTAACCCAACAACTAAAGTTTTAGTTTGCATCCACTTATAGGGGCTACAGTGGATTCTCAGTTCATGTGTACTATCTATATACATACAATTTAATACAATTAATATTATTAATAAATCCGCACTTAACATAGGTAAAGCAGGGAGTTCAAATCAAACTTTAACTGTGTAGAAGTAAAGAGAATTAAAGAAAACAGAAAAATAATTTTAGAAGAAATGTAGAAAATGAAAAAGGCTGCCATGTGTGTGTTTGTTCCTTTGTGGCACCACATGGTTTGGTGGTATCAATGTTTATTTGGATGAATCCCTATTACATGACCCCTTGGACCTGTCAGCAATGTTACAGGCTCACTATAATACTAGACCTATAATTATGTGCATTATTTACAGACAATTTCCAGCCTATAGAAGAGTCAATGCTAAAGATTAAACTGGATAACTAACTACTGCATAACTCAAAGAAGAAATGTTCAAATTCAAAACAACAGATAATATGCCTGTTTAAAACATGACCGACAATCCTTCCAAAAGCTTTTTTGTTCACTCATTTAATAATAGTATTATTCCAATTGGCCCTGTTACCTGAATAGTAGAAAACCACAAATCATTTTCGTGCAAAGTTGCAACATAAACTGAGGTGAGAAGTCCTAAGAAAATGGCCATAAATCCACCAATGAGGAGGGTTACATGCTTCAGTACCGATGAACCTATAGAATTACAGAATAAATTACAGAAAAATAAAACAAGATCAGTAACCTACTTGTTTGAAAATTCATTTCAGTGTTTTTATTACATAAGAATAGAAATAACTTAACCAAAACTGATCCAAGTCATACTTGAATTTTACATTTACTTCAGTTGAAATTGCAGGCCAAATGCTAATAATTAGATTCATGAATTATTTTCTTGACTACATTAAAGTCTGGTTATTTATGTCAAATAGAAATATGATCAAGGAATAAGAATACTCCAGATTAGCTCATATTTAAATATCATATATAACTGAATAAAATTGTTGGGGAGTAGCAAGTAGTAACAGCAACCTCAAGTCTTTGTTGGTAATTAAATTGTAAAACTACAGATCAGGATTTTGTTTGCAAATTGGGACTGCTGTATCCCATGCATGTGTAAAATCCATTGGCATGACATCAGGTCATAAACCCAGCTTCAACATTCTGATTCCCATAACACAGTAGATGGGTGTGCACTGAATTCAGCAGCTGACCCACCATTTAAAGTTTCAAGTTTCCTTATTAGTGTCACAAGTACATTAACACTACAATGAAGTTACTGAGAAAATCCCCTAGTCGCCACACACCAGCGCCTCTTCGGGTACACTAAGGAAGAACTTAACATGGCCAATACACCTAACCAGCACATCTTTCAGACTACAGGCGGAAACTGGAGCACCTGGAGGAAACCCACGCAGATACAGAGAGAACGTGCAGACTCCATAAGGCAGTGAACCAAGCTGGGAATTGAACGCAGGTCCCACTGTGAGGCGGCAGTGCTAATCACTATGCCACCATGCCGCAATGAAAAGGGAACAAAGTTTGTTAACAAATCAAATGTCCCAAAAATTACACTAATTATGCCATAAATCAGTTGGTGAGGGCAGGCGGGCTGAGTGGGAAGTCCATTTTTCACCATGAGATAAAAAGCATGGAGAGTGCATGCACTGGGGGCACCCCCTCTCCCTACAAACAATATCCACCTTTATGCTTCCATGTCTGACCTCCAAAAACCCACTCCCCTCCCTAGGATGCCTGATCTCACTCTGCCCAAAATCCCAGACTTGCCAGAGTCCAGATCCTCCAGGATCCATTGCTTGCTTCATCATGGAACTGCTCGCAATCCCAGCAGTGTCCATATTGCATTCTGGCATTGCCTGGATGGGATGGCTACAGCTGATTGTTTAAGATGTGGCAACCCGCTAGGTGACCTGTTTTAAGTCAGTTGGTGACCTAGCAATACACTACCCCCTCCAATAAAATCTGGTCTAGTATTTCAGATCTTTCACCAGAACTAGGCCTTTCTTGTAAAAGGGCATCAAGCTGAAACATTGGCTGGAATTTTCTGGCCATTTACACCAGTGGGAATTCTCTGGTCCTGATACAGTGATGATGTGGAGATGCTGGCGCTGAACTGGGGTAAACACAGTAAGAAGTCTGACAACACCAGGTTTAAGTCCAACCAATTTATTCGATAGTAAACTCACAAGCTTTTGGGGTTTGTCCTTCGTCAGGTGGTTGGAGAGTTCTGGCCAGATACAGTGAACAGAGATTTGGTGGACCTACCTTATATTAAGTTGACTTTTCTCTACACCTTGGTGACGACTGTGACATGACATTCTGCACCCTCTCCTTTCCTTC
This sequence comes from Carcharhinus amblyrhynchos, assembly GCF_965287045.1. Lineage (NCBI taxonomy): Eukaryota > Metazoa > Chordata > Chondrichthyes > Carcharhiniformes > Carcharhinidae > Carcharhinus > Carcharhinus amblyrhynchos. Next base: position 28,729,264 of record NC_137327.1, read on the forward strand.
TCCCTTGAATACTCTATGAACAATATGCCTTGTCTGTTTCTGCACAAGAAACAATACTTTTCACTGTATCCCAAAATATATGACAACAATAAATCAAATGTCCTCATTTACAGTGGCCGCGAGGTATGAATGGCCACAGAATTCCAACCATTGAGGTTTCTCTTTCCACAGATACTGCCAGACCTGTTGATTGTTTCCTGAATTTTTTGCTTTTTTATTACAAATGTCCAGTACTTGCAGTACTTTTCTTTAATTTCAGTTTGTTTCTAGCCTCTTTTCCATTCAAAACTATTCTAAAATTTTGAATAGTCTCTTTTTATATTTACAATATAACGTAATTTTCCATTATATTTCACCTCAATTAACTAATTTTACCTCTAAAACCTGCCCAATCCTGTCAATAAATGTTCCCTCTTTTATTCCTACTTTAAACCTGATCATATTAGGTATGGTCATTATTTACAAGGCACTCATCCACATTCTATTCATCTATCGGACATTTTTTATTAGTCCTAATTATATGTACTAGTGTCTCTCCGCTTGGAACAATATTAAAACATTGCCCGAGGAAAGGACCTCGAATACATGAATGAGTTCCATTTCCTTTTCACTGTTTCCTGTTTATCAATGAATCTGAGTACAAGAGAATTGTGCGCCACCTTGAGGTCTTGTAAAATTAGTGACTGACTAGTTTGGTTTTCTGCTTATTAACGGACATACCAAAAGATAGTTACTAAAATTTGATTCTGAGTCATTCAGAAAAAAAGAAGTTTCTGTACCATGCCGAAAGCCTACCAGTTGTTGGTTTTATTTTGGGCTGCTCATCTTCCTGTTGTTTCGGTCTTTCTTCGGTGCCTTTTGCAGTCTTCCTTCGTTTCAAAAATGTCATGGTTTAGCTTGCACCTCTTCTTAGAGATTACTGATCTCTGGAAACAGTGATTAAAAGTATTAACCATATACGTCATCGCATAAAATCCTCAATTTCAGTTCAGCAGCGATTGCAGTCAAGTTAGTTCCAGTGACAATAAAATATTTTTCATGTTGATAATGACTATAAGTGTTTAATATTAAGGTGAATATCCATGACTGTCAGAGATCTAGGATCTTCAGGCGATCCTACTTCATTGACAGTAAAAATAAGGCATTGTGAATGATAGGAAAACTACTGGTTGCAACAGATGAAGCCAAATATTATGGCCCTGACTTTATTTATGCAGTCATAACCAAGGCCCGTTATTCCTGTATATAAAGGCGAAATACTGCAGATGCTGGAATCCGAAACAAAAACAGAAAAATGCTGCATAATATCAGCAGGTTTGATAGCATCTGTGGAGTGAGAATAGAGCCAACGTTTCGAGTCAGGACGACCCTTTATCCAGACTGGAAACATTGACTCTATTCTCTCTCCACAGATGTTGTCAGACCCGCTGAGTTTTACCAGCATTTTTCCAATTCCAGCCGCCCATTTTAGGTCAAAATCCCAGTAACCAAATCACCGTTGCAGTAGTTGGAGATGCGGCTGCCAATTTGAGCACAGCAAGCTCCCCAAAAGCAAGAATGTGATCATGACCAGGTCATCTGTATTGTTGTTGATTGAAGGATAAATATTGGGCGAGAACTCCCTTTTCCCTCTTTTTTTTGGGGGGGGGGGGCTAAAATTGCCATGGGATGTTTGACATGTAAGCGGGAATGTGTTCGGGGCCTGGGTTTAATATCTGACCAGTGACAGTGTGAGCTGGCCGCCGAGTCGGGGCAGAGCAGGCAAGCTGACAGCGGATCCCGGGGCCCGCCCTGAGCTGGCCGGCTGGACGGACAGACACCCTCCCCGGCGGCTTCCACTCTCTCAAATTTCTTACTCCACCCGCCGCTGCCCCAACTCTACCACAGAGAATCAACCGCTGGTAGCAGGATGTCCACCGACGGCCACTCCACCAGCGACATTTTGGGAGTCGGTGGCCCACTAGATTCTGTTTCCGGGTCGGAGGTCCCGTTTGGCGTCTCCATGGTAACCGGTGAGGAGGTAGGTGAGGGTCGGCCGCAGGCCGCGCTGCTCGCTCGCTCGCTCACTCACTCAGCTGGAGTGTCGCCTCATGTCTGCTGGCCTCGGTGCCTCGGGGACCCCTTGTTCCAAGACCTCCCCATCTCATTCTTCCCTTCCTCCGAACCAGCGGTTGCGGTGACCCGGCTCCACTCCACTCCAACAAATAGCACAGGTCGTTAGCTGAGAATGTGCTTGTTCCCCATCGGAATAGACAGACAGGGATTACCTGGATTTAAGGGAGTGCATTTTACAATGTGGTACTGCCCTCATGCATGCAAAGCTGCGCACGCTTGGAGTGCTTTTTTAATTTCAAATATAGTAAAAGGCCCAGAGGGTAAACTGCCTCACAGCGCAGTAAGCGTCCGAAAGCTTGTGCTACCAAATAAACCTGTTGGACTTTAACCTGGTGTTGTGAGACTTCGTACTGTGCTTACTCCAGTCTAACACCAGCGTCTCCACATCGTGGCTTCACAACACCAGGGACCCGGGTTTGAGCCCTGCTTGTCTGTGCGGAGTCTGCGCATTATCATTTATTTAATAAGTCCCAAGTTAGCTTACATTAATACTGCAATGAAGTAACTGTGAAACTCCCCTAGTGGTCACACTGCAGCACCTGTTCGCATACATTGAGGGAGAATGTCGCATGGCCAATGCATCTAACCAATATGTCTTTTGGACTGTGGGAGGAAACCGGAGCACCCAGAGAAAACCCACAAATTATCCCCGTGTCTTTGTGGGTGCATGGAATGTGAAATGTCTAATAAGACATCTCCTGCCTTAAAAATTATGCTAGCAATTAATCCAAAATCTTGAAGTCCAGTGGACTGTAATGTAGAGGAACATATTCTAAATGTTCATTTTAAATCTGAGCTTAGTACTTGCGTTTCATTCGTGGGATATGGGTGTTGCTGGCAGGACAGCATTTATTGCCCAACCCTAGTTGCCTGAGGGCAGTTGAAAATCAACCACATTGCTGGTGCAGAATCAGCATTGCTGTGGCACTGGAGCCACATGCCGGCCAGACCAAGTAAGAACAGTAGATCTTCCCTAAAGGATATTAATGAACCAGATGGGTTTTTCCATAGCTTAATCATAGGTTTTTTAAAATTGCACCTTTATATAATTAATATGTACTCAATATGATATTTTTGTTAAAAATGTTTTGCACTTTTGTACCTTCTGGAAATTGATATTAAATCATCATATGCTACATCATGTACATCTGAATAACCATTATGACAGCGTCATACAACAGTTTAAAAAGGCTTTTTGAGTGCCTAACAAGGACCTTGTGCTCACGTCAACAGAGGTAATATGTCCAGCTCCTTCAATATTTTACAGTAAATTTGGAATATTTTAATTGTTTTTGGTTTCTAGACAGAAAAATATACATGATTTTAAAAAAATGCAAAAGGAACAACTAAGATTACTTGGGACTAAAGATCTAAGTTGATGAATATGGAGGAAGCTTTGTTTATTTCATTTGATTAGGATATACGTGAAGATCCTGTGACACAAGTATTTAAATCTGTAAGAGAAATTGATGAGACAAACTTTGTAAATTTTAAGGTACAGTAAGATATAAAAGCACAGCAGAAAATTATTCTGAGGCCAGTAAGATTGAATTGACTGGAAAAATAATTTATTCATTACTTATTCAGAAAGGGTGGAATTGGTGCATTGTTTCTGAATGTTTGATGACAATTTCAGGTTTAGGATTGCAAATAGTTACAACAGAGGTGGATTGATTTTTTTTAAAAAAATGCTTACGACAAAACAAGCCTTGTGATAAGGGCCATAACTTTTTTCTTAGAGCATTGACAATAATAACAAATATTCCATATTTAATGTAATAAAACATGCCAAAGTGCTTTACAGGAGTATTACACTGCAACACGAAGTTTGGCACTGACCCACATAAGGAGATATTAAACAAAGAACATTACAGCACAGGAACAGGCCCTTCGGCCCTCCAAGCCTGCACCAAGTATGCTGCACAACTGAACTAAAACCTCCTACCCTTCCGGGGACCCCTCTATCCCTTTATTCCCATTCTATTCGTGTATTTGTCAAGATGCCCCTTAAAAGTCACTTTCATACCTGCTTCCACTACCACCCCCGACAGCGAGTTCCAGGCACCCACCACCCTCTGTGTAAACAAAAACTTGACTCGTACGTCTCCTTTAAACCTTGCCGCTCTCACCTTAAACTTATGCTCCCTAGTAATTGACTCTTCCACCCTAGGAAAAAGCTTCTGACTATCCGCTCTGTCCACGCCTCTCATAACCTTGTAGATTTCTATCAGGTTGCCTCTCAACCTCCGTCATTCCAGTGCAAACAAACCAAGTTTCTCAAACCTCTCCTCGTAGCTAATGCCCTCCATAGCAGGCAACATCCTGGTAAATCTTTTCTGAACCCTCTCCAAAGCTTCCACATCCTTCTGGTGTGTGGCGACCAGAATTGAACACTGTATTCCAAGTGCAGCCTAAATAAGGTTCGATAAAAGTTGCAACACGACTTGCCAATTTTTAAACTCAGTGCCCCAGTCGATGAAGGCGAGCATGCTGTATGTCTTCCTGACTACCTTGTCTACCTGCATTGTCACTTTTAGTGTCCTGTGTATCTGTGCACCCAGATCCCTCTGCCTATTAATACTCTCAAGGGTTCTGCTATTTACTGTATATTTCCTATCTTTATTAGACCTTTACATTTCTCTGTATTAAACTCCACCTACCATCTCTCCACCCAAGTCTTCAATTGATCTATATCCTGCTGTATCCTCTGATGGTCCTCATCACTTTCTGCAAATCCATCAACCCTTGTGTCGTCCGCAAACTCACTAATCAAACCTGTCACATTTTCCTCCAAATCATTTATATAAATTACAAACGGCAAAAGTCCCAGCACTGATCCCTGTGGAATACCACTAGTCACAGCCCTCCATTCAGAAACGCATTGTTCCATTGCTATCCTCTGTCTTCTGTGGTCGAGTCAGTTCTATATCTATCTTGCCAACTCACGTCTGATCCTGTGTAACTTCACCTTCTGTAGCTGATTGCCATGAGGGACCTTGTCAAAGGCCTTACTGAAGTCCATGTAGATAACATCCACTGCCCTACTCTCATCAATCATCTTCATCACTTCCTGGTAAAACTCGATCAAGTTAGTGAGACGTGACCTCCCCTTCACAAAACCATGTTGCCTCTCGCTAATACATCTATTTATTTCCAAGTGGGAGTATATCCTGCCTTGAAGGATCCTCTCCAATAATTTCCTTATCACTGACATCAGATCACTGATGTAAGATCACTGGCCTGTAATTACCTGGATTATCCTTGTTACCCTTCTTAACCAAAGGAACAACATTGGCTATTCTCCAATCCTCAGGGACCTCCCCTGTAGCCAGTAGAATATAAAGATTTCTGTCAAAGCCCCAGCAATTTTCTACCTTCTTTCAGTATTCTGGGGTATATCCCATCAGACCCTGGGAACTTGTCTACCTTAATCTTAAGACCCGCAATACTTCCTCCTTTTAGATCTCAACATGATCAAACTATCTACATACCCTTCCCAGACTCATCATCCACCAAGTCCTTCTCTTTGGTAAATACTGATGCAAAGTACTCATTCAACATTTCACCCATTTCCTTAGGCTCCACGCATAGATTCCCTCCCTTGTCCTTGAGTGGACCAACCCTCTCCCTGGCTACCCTCTTGCTCTTTATATATGTATAAAAAGCCTTTTGGGATTTTCCTAAATCCTGCTGGCCAATGACTTTTTGGGACCCCTTTTAGCCCTACTTACTCCTTGTCTAAGTTTATTTCTACTCTCCTTGTATTTCACACTTGCTTCATACGTTCCCAGCCTCCTAGCCTTGACAAATGCTTCCTTTTTCACCTTGACTAGGGTCACAATATCTCTCGTTATCCAAGGTTCCTGAAACTTGCCATACTCATCCTTCATCTTTACAGAAATGTGTTGGTCCTGAATTCCTATCATATATTTGTAAGCCTCCCACATGCCAAATGTTGATTTGCCCTCAAACATCTGCCCCCAATCTACATTCTTCAGTTCCTGCCTAATATTGTTGTAATTAACCTTTCCCCAATTTAGCACTTTCACTTGAGGACTACACTTATCTTTATCCATTAGTACCTTAAAGCTTACTGAATTGTGGTCACTGTTCCCAAATTGCTCCCCTACTGAAATGTCGACCACCTGGCTGGCTCATTCCCCAATACCAGATGCGGTACGGCCCCTTCCCTATTTGGACTATCTACATACTGTTTCAAGAAGCCCTCCTGGGTGCTCCTGACAAACTCTGCCCCATTCATGCACCTAGCACAAAATGAGTCCGAGTCAATCCTGTTACTTTTACGCCTTGCCAAAATCTGTCTATATATCTGTTCCTCTATCTCCCGCTGGCTTTGGGCGACCGATAGCAAACCTCCAACATTGTGACTACACCCTCCCTATTCCTGAACTCTACCCATATTGCCTTGCTGTATCAGCCCTTTGAGGTGTGCACCCACAATACTGCTGTGATATTCTCAAAAACTAGTGCTGCCAAATAAACTTGTTGGACTTTAACCCGATGTTGTGAGACTTCTTACTGTGCCTACCCTAGTCCAACGCTGGTATCTCCACATCATATTCTCCCCCACCCCTTTTACAACACCCCTAGCTTGCCTGAAACATCTGTATCCTGGCATGTTAAGCTGCCAGTCCTGTTCTTCCCTTAACCTAGTCTCTGTAATCACAACAACATCATAATTTCAAGTACTAATCCAAGCTCTAAGTTCTTCTGCCTTACCTGTTATGCTTCTTGTATTGAAACAAATGCACTTCAGTCCACCAAACCCTCTGATAAGCAACCACATCCTCCCTGCTCTTTCTCTGAGTCTTGCTGACCCTACTTTCTAGTTCCCCTTCAGCTAATTCACCTTTGGTTTGATTTCCACCCTCCCTGCCAAAGTAGTTTAAATCCTCTCGTGTGACACTAGCAAACCTCCCGGCCAGAATATTTATGCCCTTCCAGTTTAAATGCAACCCGTCCTTCATGTATAGGTCTCACCTGCCCCGGAAGAGATCCCAATGGTGCAGATATTGGAAACCCTCCCTCCAGATGTTTAGCTACGCGTTGAGCTGTACTATCTTCCTATTTCTAGCCTCACTGGGTTGTGGCATGGGGAGCAATCCTGAAATTACAACCTTTAGCGGTCCTGCTTTTTAACTTTCTACCTAACTCTCTACACTGCTTAAGTCAGAGGAACAAATCTGATCAAAGAAGGTAGGTTGTAGGAAGTGTCTTCAAGAAGGAAAGCGAGGTAGAGAGATGAGAGGTAGAGGGAGATAGATTTGGACAACTGGAGGTATGTCTTCCAATGATGGAGAAATGATTATTGAGATTGCATAATTTGTCAGAATTTAGGACACAGATGTCTTGGAGATTTATGGGTTGGAGAAAGTTACAGAGAAAGGAATCAGGAGCAAGGCCATGGAGGAATTTGAAAACCACAATAAGAATTTTAAAATCAAGAAATTGTTTAACCAGAAACCGATGAATGTTAGTCAGAATAGTAGTAATAGAAAACAAGACATGGCCAGCAACATTTTGGATGACCTCAAGTTTATAGGATAGAATGTGGGAGACAGCCATGAATGCTTTGGAATAGTCGAGTGTGCGGGTAATGAAGGCACATGATGAGGGTTTCGCAATAGGTGAGCTGAGATAGGGAGCAGTTAAGCAATGTTACAAAGGTGGAAATAGACGGTCTTAGTGATGGCACAAATATAAGGTTAGAAGCTCACCTCAGGATCAAATGTGTTGCTAAGATTGCAGACAGCCTGGCTTATCTCAGACTTTGGCCATGGAGCGGGATGGAATCCATTATTAGGGAACAGAGTTCAGTGTGGAGACCAAAAATAAGTATTGAAGCAAGTATGAAGTGATGGTAATATGTTACTCACCATTACCTGGAAATTGTTGTCTTGTTATATGTGACTAGTTATTAGAATGTTGCCCTAAGCCAAAAGAGTGTAGCTGGGGTACAATATACACTAATTGAATACAGTGGCAGGTATTTGAAATACTTCAATGTTTTGTATGCAGATGCCAGTTTTAGTCATGGGGTTCTGAGGCCCACTTTGCAATCATTATTCTTAGCACACTACAATTCAGTGGCACATCCCAGTGCACCAATTGTGTGGAAAACATTTATCTTTTGTTTAAACTGAAAGTTTTAACTCAAACACAAAGCAGGTGGACATGACAAGTGGGAAGTTCCCTAATGTCTATGGCTTGATAATTTTAACTCTCAAAGATTACCATTTGATGAATGGCCTGCTCTTCTAACCACATTGGGATTTGGTCCCCTTCCCATTTATCACACAATAGTTCATGCATGACTCTCAAGACTGGCTATATTTCCTTCATTAACTTATCATTAGAAAAACTCCACAAGATATCTTGGCTACTGAAATAAATAGTTCTTACTAACCTGAAATTTCAATTCATTCAGTTGTTAGGAGTAAATTTTAAGATAATCTTGTACAACACTACCCAAATAAATTATAGGCACTGCAGCTTCAGAAAGAGAAGATCCAGCCTGACAGATTTTGACTACTTTGAGGAGGTGACAAGTCAAGTGGACAGTGCTAAATCCTAGAATGTGGTGTGCTTGGATTTCCAAAGGACACTTGCTGAAGTTCCACACAAAGGCTACAAGTTCAATCAAAGGATAAAAGTGAATTTGTGTCAGTGAAGTTGTTTCTGGATTGGTAAACAGTGGGGCAAGGGGCAGTGGGTGAGAGAGAGGGGAAATGCTATTCTGATAAGGGTGACTCAGCGATCAGTGTTGGGACAAGCATTGTTTTAATTTATACCAATGACAGATTCAGAAAATGATCAGATTGTTCGGAGAAATAAAAGAATTGAATGAAGCTATTTAAAAATTAAAGAATGAGGTGCAGGGTATTTAGCTGGGCAGAACAATGACAGGTGAAATTTAAAGCAAATGACTGTAAAATTTTGAGCCTGGAAAGAAAAATGTGAATAAAAGTAGAAAATGTTGGAAAAACTCAGCAGGTCTGGCAGCATCTGTGGACAAAGAAAAATATAGATGGACTCAGAATGTAAACTCTGTTTCTTTGTCCACTGATGCTGCCAGATTTGCTGAGTTTTTCCAACATTTTCTGTATTAATTCCAGATTTCCAGTATCTGCAGTGTTTTGCTTTTAAAGTGAAGGGTAGCATTCATACTCTAAGGCTGGTATTGAAACAGTTAAAGAGAAAGTTAGAAGATAATTGATAACCTCAATAACTCAAGTCTCAATATATCTGATTAAAATAGAGCAGGAATCAATTTAGGCAAAACAGTAAATAAAGGTCAGAGGAAGCTGTGATCAAGGTGTACTTTAGTTGGACCATGAATATTATGTTCAGTCCGGTCACAGAAAAACAAAAGTAACATTGAAGTGTGAGAGGCAGTACAGAGAAGAGCCACAAGTTTTAAGAAATGAAGAAAGCCTGGAGATGCCTACACTTTTCAACCTGGAAAGTAGAACAAAAGAACCTGAAGAGTAGAACAAAAGTCACAATTTTGAATGAGTGAAAGATAAATTTAAGACCAATATGAAGAAGTTGTGCACAATGGTCAATTTTAGAATGAAGTTTCAGATAAGAGTCAAGGTGAAACTTTAGAGTTTTTTTAAAATTAAATGCCACAATAGTGGAGAGGGCTGGAGTGCTTTTGAATGGTTGAATGGAAGATGGCCCAAAGCTTGGTCCTCAGCTGTAATTATTTTGTGATTAAAGCATAAGGAAAAAGGAATAAACTTTGAATCAGAGTGTAGTCAGAAATAGAGCATATTGGAAATGGCTAAAATCTTCTCATTAGCAGACTATAATCCATAAACAGAGAGTGACTTTCAGCAGAGGAGGAAATTACATCAGCAAGCAACAACAGGTCAATGACAGACAGTGTAAGCAGCTTGATTGAGAATGAACATTTTGACCACAACAATGTACCTGAACAAACAGCAACTCATTCAAAGAAATGTACAGAAGGAGATGAAAATCAACACTGCAGCACCAGACAAACGTTTTATAAACTACTGGAAATCTTCTATGAGATGTATGTGGCAAGATAGATTCTGGTGGAAACACAGTACAATTTGCCAGTTGCCAACAGAATATCTAAATTGAAGGAAATGACAAATTATTGCAGAAGAATATACAGAAGTAAAAGCATTTCTATTGAACCAGAAGCAGAGATTAGTGATGAGCAACACAGCCTAATAAATGAATGCAACAACATGTTGGGATATTTTAAAAGAAAGTTTGAAGATGAACCAGATTACTCTGAAAAGGATAAATATATTAATAATCAGGACCAAATTGTCTAATTTTAATGGAATGCTAGAAAATTGCTACAAACAAATAAATGGAAATTCTTGTGAAAAGTAATGAGAAAATAGTAAAACCAGAATTTTGGATTGCCAGGTTTGTATAATGCTAACTTTGTAAACAATCTTATGAGCTCAGCATTACATAGGTATCTCGTAGCAATACCTTTAATTGGTTATTATAGTGTCAAAATCTTAAGCAAAGGTTTGGTTGTTGGCTGTCCCTAAATGTTCTCAGTTTTGGGTTGGCTGTTGACAAAAATTTGCAGCCTCATTGAAAATACCTTTTCAATATTTTTAAGATAATGAACTCGTACAGGGGTTAAATATTGATTTCTCAAATATATTTGATTTCTCAGACATATTCAAATTTCAATCTTGGCTAACAATTAAGTTCATTTGTTCTTGAAAGGCCCATTTCAGCACTTCTTAGCTTTGATTGTCCAGGAAGTAGAGCACTTCACTATATAAGCCTGGTCTCATTTTATAGAAACATAGAAAATAGGAGGCACCATGGTGGCACAGTGGTCAGCACTGCTGTCTCACAGCACCAGGGACCTGGGTTCAATTCTGGCCTTTGGTCACTGTGTGGAGTTTGCACATTCTCCCCGTGTCTGCATGGGTTTCCCCTGGAGCTCTGGTTTCCTTCCTAAGTCCAAAGATGTGCAGGTTAGGTGATTGGTCATCCCCTTAGTGTCCCAAGATGTGTAGATTAGGTGGATTAATCATGGTAAAATGTGCAGGGTTACAGGGATAAGATAAGGTGGGGGAGTGGACCTGTGCAAGACACTCTGTCAGAGAGTAGGTGCAGTCTTGATGGGCCGAATGACCTCCTTTTGTACAGTAGGGAATCTACGATTTGGTCCTCAAGTCTGTTCTGCACCATTCAGTATGATCGTGGCTGATCATCCAACTCAATAGTCCTTGCATCTTTTGATATTCCAACCACTTCAAAAGACTTTTATTACTATTATCATGCTCCCTATTCTCCCTGGCATAGCAGACTCTCTGTTGCCTCAGCTCCATAGGTTGCATATGACAGCACAGTTGACAATCCACTCTGGTTGTCCATCATCAAATATGGCTTAGCCTCATCAAGCTTGAACATTACTTGCTCACTCTCCATGGCCAAATCATCCACCATACTGCAACAACTTGTACTTAAATAGCATGGTTAACATAATAAACACATCAAGATCTGTCACAAAGGCATTAAAACAAAGCCAGATAAAGTGATATATGGAATAGTAGCATAATGGTATTGTGACTGGACTAATGTTCCAGTGTAAGTCCAAATTTCATCATGGTAGCTGGGGGAATTTAACTTTGATTAATTAACTAATGAAAGGCTAGTCTCAGAAGTGATGATGATGATGCTGCCAGATTTTCATAACCGCCCATCAAGGAAGGAAATCTGCCTCCCTCATATGGTCTGGTCCACATGTGACTTCAAACCCACAGTAGCATGGTTGACCCTTTAACTGACCTCTGAAGTGACTAAGTAACACAGTTGTACAACAAAGTTGAATAACAATAAAATCAATTTGATCATGTGGCATCAACCAGGACAACAAAGGGCTTTTCTCTCCTTATAGATGCTGCTAGACCTGTTGAAATTTTCCAGCGTTTTCTCTTTTGGCTTCAATGCCTATGAGTGGCTTTGTAACATCACTACTGACAAAGCTATAACAATCCTATCTGCCAGACTGGACCTGCTGCTGGTGGGGAGAGAGCCATCTCAGCCCCTTCCTGAATTCTCTAGCTTCACGGATGCTTGTCTTCAACCAATTCAATTCACTCCACATAATCTCAAGAAACAGCTGAAGATACTGGTTACAGCAAAGGCTGTGGACCCTGACAATATCCAGCTTAAATACTAACACGTGTTCCAGAAAAAACAGTGCCATTAGCTAAACTATTCCATTACAGTTATCGGTCTACTCTCAACCATCAACAAAGTGGTGAAAAGTGCAACCAAGTGTCACTCAGCAATAGCCTGCTTATCAATGCTTGGTTTGGGTCACTTCCAGATCGCTTTACAGCTTTGGTCAAATGTGGACTAAAGAACTGAACTTTAGAGGTGAAATAAGATTGACTGCAGTTGGCATCATGGCAACATTTGACTGAGTGCAGCATTTAACATGAAGGAGCACTAGCAAAATTGACGTCAGTGAGAATTGGTGAAAACTCTGCTGTAGTTGGGAAGGTAGTTGTGGTTGTTGTAGGCCAAGGAATTCCTCAGGGTCATGGTTTAGGCTCAAATATCTTCAGCTGCTTTATCAATTACTTTCCCTGCAATATAAGCTCAGAAATGGGTATGTCATGATTGCACAATATTTAGTATCATTTTCAATTCTTTGGATAATGATGTAATTATTATCGGTGTGCAGCATAAGACTCAGATAACATTAAGTTTGTGCTGATACGCAATAAGTAACTTTCATGCCGTACCAGTGCCAGGCAATGACCATCTCCAACAAAAAAGATTTCTCCTTGATCTGCAATGGCATTATCATCACCGAATTTCCCACCATCAACAACCTAGAGGTTACCATTTACCAGAGACTTAACTAATTGCTTATGTAAACACTGTGGCTACAGGAGCTGGTCAGGGGCTGGGAATTCATCTCCTGACTTTTCAAAGACTGTCACCATCTATTGGGCATAAAACAAGAGTATGATTGAATATTCTTTACTTGCCTGTACATGTGCAGTTCCAACAATGCTCACAAAACTTGACACCATTGAGTTCAACGCAGCCCACTTGATTAGCACTCTAAGCATCAGCTTAAACATTCATTCCCTCCACCACCAATATACTGTGGCAACAGTATATAGTAACTAAAAAATCCAATTTAGTGAATCACCTTCAATTCCCTGCCTTTTACCACCTAAAAGAAAAGGGGCAGCAGATGCGTGACATTTACTGTTCACATTACATATTAATGATCTGGAAAATGGAACTGAATGTATTATCGCCAATTTGCAGATGATACAAAGTTGGGCAGGAGGGTGAGCTATGAGGAGGATGCAGAGATGCTTCAGCATGATTTGGACGGGCTGAGTTATGGGCATATGCATGGCAGATACAATTTAATGTGGATTAATGTGAGGTTATCCACTTTGGTAGCAATAATAGGTAGACTGATTATTACTTGAATGAGTGTAAATTGAGAAAGATAGATATTCAGTGAGACCTTGTGAATCAGTTCTAAAAGTAAGCGCGCAGATATGACAGGCAGTTAAGAAGGCAAATGGTATGTTGGTCTTCACAGCAAGAGGATTTGAGTTTAGGATAGGGATGTTTTGCTGCAATTATTTATATAGGGCAATGATGAGGTCACACCTGGAGTATTATGTGCAGCTTTGGTGTCCTTATCTGAGGAAGTATGTCCTTGCTATAGACAGAGTACAGCAAAGGTTTACTGGGCTTTTTCCTGGGATGGCAGGTCTGTCACATGAGGAGAGATTAAGTTGATTAGGATTATATTCACTGGGGTTCAGAAGAGTGAGAGGGGATCTTATAGAAACTTATAAAATTCTAACAGGGTTAGATTGGGAACACTCTTTCTGAACCTACTGTGTCGTGGATGAGTCCAGAACTAGGGATCATAGTTTGAGGGTGAGGGATAAACCTTTTAGAACTGAAGTGAGGAGAAATTTCTTTACCCAGAGGATGGTGAATGTATGGAATTCACTGCCACAGAATGTAATTGAGGTGAAAACGTTGTCTGATTTCAAGAAGAAATTATATATAGCTTTAGGGGCTAAAGGTATATGGGGGAAGGGAGAATTAGGACATTGAATTCGATAATCAGCCATGATCGAAATGAATGATAGAGCAGGCCCAAATGGTCTAATCCTGCTTCTAGTTTCTATGGCAACAACACCCTCATGTTCCCTTCCAAACCAAACACCATCCTGACTTGGAAACTGTATCGCTGTACGTTTGCTGGATCTGTGTCAAAATCCTGGAGTTTCCTAACAGTATTGTGAATGTATCTACACCACATGGGCTGCAGCAATTCAAGAAGGCAGCACACGTCCATCTTGTCAAGGGCAATTATGGATGGGCAATAAATACTGGCTTTGCCAGCAACACCCACATACTATGAACAAATATAAAATATAATTAGGACAGGTGAGCAAAAAATTGATCAAACTGGTATGTTGTAAGGAGTGTCTTAATGGAGGAATGTGAGATAGAGAGATAGATGTAAGGAGGGAATTCCAGAGCATAGGACCTAACTAGCTGAAGGACATCTGGTGATGTGATTGGTGCTTTTCTAAGGGAGTGAGAATAATTTCAAAACCTACAATCCATCTCTCCTTCACATATTCCCTCCAATCCTTACCAAACCTATTTAATTCTTGAGGCCCATCACCTGTTATCTCTATTCTTTCATCCAATCATAGAATCCTACATTGCAGAAGAAGGCCATTTGGCCCACCGAGTCTGCACCGACCACAAACCCAGCTATTCCCCCTGGCCTAAGGGGCAATTTAGCATGGCCAATCCACCTAACCCACACATCTTTGGATTCTGGGAGGAAACCGAAGGAAATGCACTTATACAGAGAGAATGTGCAAACTCCACACAGTGACCCAAGCCAGGAACTCAGGTCCCTGGCGCTGTGAGGCAGCAGTGCTAAGCATTGTGCCACTGTGCTGTCCTATTCCATTTCTATTTCTCATTCCATTTCCTGACTACCAGGTTTCTGTTCCTTAGCCACTGCCTTACCACAATCCTCAACCTGTTCTATAGCATAGGGTAGAGACAGGCAAGATATTCCCAATGGTGGGAGAGTCCAGAATCAGTGCTCACAGTCTGAGGATTCAGGGTAGACCATTTAGGATGGAGGTGAGAGACATTTCTTCACCCAAAGAGGGTGAGCCTGTAGAATTCATTACCACAGGAAGTAGTTGATGTTAAGACATTGAATGTATTTAAGAGGCGGCTGGACATAGTACTTGGCGCGAATGGGGTCAAAGGTTATGGGGGAAAAACAGGATTAGGCTATTGAGTTGATGACGATCAGCCATGATCGTAATGAATGGCAGAGCAAGCTTGAAAGGCCAAAGGGCGTCCTCCTGCCCCTATCTTCAATATTTCTATTCTGTCAATAATATCCTTCAAAAACAATGCTATCAGCCACCTACTAAAAACTAACAATTCTCAGCTCTTCCCTTTCTCTTCATGTTGGACATAATGGACGTCATGCATAGAACAAAACCTGAACTTGGAATGCTGCCCTACAGCGTGCAATATTCCAAAACTTTCTGTGCAAAAACTTTTTCTAACCTTGGTATATAGCTGTTTGAAATCTGGGACGGAATCCTCCAAAAAAAATTCTAAGTGTTGAATTCATGAGAAAACTGGAGTAAATCGCATTGCTTTTTCAGTGGGAATTCAGACTAGAGTCTCCTGTACTCTGTGCACTGAAAAGGCCATCAATGTGAATATCATGATAAATCAGGGACACGGCTTATTCCCACTTGGGAGGCTGAAACCAGTCGGCCTCTGTGCATGTGCAGTGGGCCTGCACTGTCAGCCTTCCAACTGCTGGCCAGCTCGAATGCTGGCCAGTCCCAAAACCACCATAACGCTGCCCCTCCAAGGCCCGATCGTGGACCAGCCCCAATGCCTCTCCTCATCCTGGATTGTCCCGATCTCCAGCCCCCTTCCCTCAACAGTTGCCCTCTCTCCAGCAGTGACGATCCTGCCCCCAACCCGCAGTGCAGACCGCCCCCAGCTGACCACCCCCACTGACTGACCCCTCCGGCAGACCCATCCCCTGGTTAACAGTCAACCAGCATGCCCTAATCACTTGCCTCCTCCTGCTCCAACCAATCCCAATGGCAGAGTTGCAGTGGGACCCCCCCCCCCCCGACCAATTGCTCCCTAGTCTCTGCCTCATCAGGCCCCCCACCCACTTGGCACTGTCCTATGCCTGATGGGCAATGCCAAGTTGCCTCTGGGCATTGGCACCTTGCCTTGGGTAGTGCTGGAGGCCCAGGCTGGCACTGCCAAAGTGCCCATGCCCAGGGGGCAACCCCTGCTGCCCGATCCCCTAGGGAGCCCCAATTGTCCTCCCCTTCACTCAAGCAGGGTCAGGCCACCAGCCCCCCAAAAATGGGGAGCTGCTGTAAACCCTGTTGGAGTGAAACACTCTGGTGGGGTGGGAGGGACGAGAGGGCCTGGAGAACTTAGTCCTGGGCCCGCTAGTCCTGCTTCCCTGCCGATTTCTGGTATGGAGCAGACCACGCTGAAAATCCGATGCTAGGAGATGCTAGTGGGGCACGAACTCTTGCGTAAATCCTGCGCATCCCCTCCCCCCGCCCCCCCCCATACCGTGCAACTTTACCATTCTGCTATGCTTAAAAAAAGTGCAGCACAATGGAAGATTCATGGCCATAATATCTATCTTGATTTCCTTTAATTGTATTATCAAAAAACTCTGTTGTAACTTTATATTTACAAAGACCCATCTCCAGTACTTGAGGAATAAATTATTTTCATGTGCTAATGAATACTTTGTGGAAAATTTTCCAATTGGATTTATAATGAGATAGAGGGTAATAAATTGCTTGAGACTGTAAATAATTTTGCACTCTTTTCCTGTAGCAAGAGAATGCTGCACAAAATCAAACAGATGTAAAGGGTGTTAAAGGTACAACATCAAGCTCCACTTCCGGTGTGGATAAAGGTTTACATCAGCGTGACACTGATGGTGTAAAAGAAGGTGCTTCTCTGCAACCAAAACAGTACAAACATCCTACAGCAAAAAACAGATCACTAAATAGGCAACTTAAGTTTTTTGTAGCATCTGATGTGATCCAACAAATAGCTAGTCCTAGCCTGAGGCCACCGTAAAGTACAAAGAAAAAGGGAACAGAAAAATACAAGGGAACATCAGACATGTCGGAGAACGCTTCAGAAGCAGAAGGTTCCACTGCAACCAAAGAGGGTATGTTCAGATCAACAGATGTATTGAGTAAATATCAAATCAAAACCACATGTTTGTTGAGGACTTGGTTAAGGTTTTCATCTTTGGGATGTGGGCTCAAATTCAGCTCAACATGTACATTATTTTGATATTGATGTTAATATTTGGTAATTATAGGAAAGTTCTCTTATGATCAATGCTAATCGTGGTTACCTGGCCTTTTACCTCCTCAGTCAAGGTGTCCTTCATTGTGCATCAGCCTAGGGCATCTTATCATTGCTGCTAACCTTCATACCCTTTTAAAGTCATTGCCAGTCTTGGCTGAAATAAAGACCACTGTAAAGCATATGAAGCTCTTTTGTCCAACAATTGTTTATTTTTGACACAACTAAATCTCTCTAGGTACTTGGACTGAGTAAGCTACTTGTCAAGGGATTTGCCATAATCACTAATTTCCCTTTCTGTTTGTTGCGAGAAGTCTATTCTAGCATTTGCTTGGAGCACCCAAGGGTCCCATGGGTCATGGCACAGATCAATTCCAGCCTCTCAGACTACCTGGATCCACTACAGTTTGCCTACTGCAGCAAAAGATCCACAGCAGGTGCCATCTCCCTGGCCCTGCACTCAACTCTGGAACAGCTAGATAACAAGGACATCTATGTCAGATTCCTATTTATTTTCTACAGCTCAGCCTTCAACACCATTATCACCAAGGAACTCATTTCCAAATTCCGTGGCTGGGCCTCGGCACCTCCCTCTGTGATTGGATCCTGAACTTCCTAACCCACAGACCATTATCAGTAAAAATAGGCAACAACACCTTGTCCATGATCATCCTCAACACCGGTGCCTCACAAGGCTGTGTTCTCAACCCCCTACTATACTCCTTATACACCTTTGACTGTGTGGCCAAATTCCCCTCCAATGCAATTTTCAAGTTTGCTGACGACACCACCATAGTGAGTCAGATCTCAAACAATGAGGAGACAGAGTACAGGAATGAGATAGAGAATCTGGTGAACTGGTGCGGCAACAATAAGCTCTCCCTCAATGTCAACAAAATGAAAGAGATTGTCATCACCTCCAGGAAGAGCAAAGGAGAACATGCCCCTGTATACATTAATGGGGATGAAGTAGATAGGATCGAGAACTTCAAGTTTTTAGATGTCCAAATCACCAACAATCTGTCTTGGTACCCCCATGATGACACTATAGTTAAGAATGCCCACCTATGCCTCTATTTTCTCAGAAGACTAAGGAAATTTGGCATATCAGCTACGAATCTCACCAACTTTTACAGATGCACCATAAAAAGCATTCTTTCTGGTTGTATCACAGGTTGGTATGGCTCCTGCTTCGCCCAAGACCGCAAGGAACTACAAAAGATTGTGAATGTAGCCCAATCCATCACGTAAACCAGCCTCCCATCCGTTGACTCTGTCTACACTTCCCACTGCCACGGCAGCCAGCATAATTAAGGACCCCACGCGTCCGGACATTCTCTCTTCCACCTTCTTCCGTCAGGAAAAAGGTACAAAAGTCTGAGGTCACGTATGAATTGACTCAAGAACAGCTTCTTCCCTGCTGCTGTCAGACTTTTGAATGGACTTAGCTTGCATTAAGTTGATCTTTCTCTATACTCTAGCTATGACTGTAACAGTATATTTGCACTCTCCTTTCCTTCTCTATGAACGATATGCTTTGTCTGCATAGTGTGCAAAAAACAATACTTTTCACTGTAAATGCATGTGACAATAATAAATCAAATCAAATCAAATTAAACCATGTGGCACCCCCTCTGAGTTCAGGAAATTTATGTTTTCACCAAAGTCTGACAAGTTTGTGGGAACTTCCTCAGGGATTCTCCTGCAGCATAGACTGCAGCATACAGTTCTGAGGGAACAGGTAAAGATCTGACCCAAAACAAATTCACCAACCCATTCTTAGAATTGATGATTGATGTAGTGGAGACATGGAAATAATCATTCTTCCCTGAGGACAGTCAGACTCACCCCAAGCAGGTGTAATTGCATTCCTCTGACCATCACACTTTGCTGACACACACATTCCTTTCTGTCTAACCTCCTCTTCAAATCTCCATTTCAACACACAGCATTCACTCATTCTCAAGCTCTTCTTATAAGCCACTTGCAACCATTCCTCACAATCAACCCCCTCAAATGTGTACCCTCAGTTCACCTCTCACATTCCTATGTCATTTTTTGTTAAGGAAGGAGAGAGCCAACTATTCCATCTAGAGGCAGCAAACTGGAGTCTGAGAGTGGTGGGTAATATTGGAGCTGTGGCCTTGTCCACTCTGACCTCAATGGAGGAGGAACCCTGGAGATGGATAGAGAGCAGCAGTACAGGCTATTGGCTGATGGAGAGATTCGGGTAGTCCATTAGATACCTGTTTATCACATATAAATCAGACACTCTTCACTATTATGGTTCAGGTTAGAAAAGCCAAAGTGTTTCATGGAGCCCATCTGAATCATACTTTTCGCATCTTGAACTTGGCAAGGATAAGCATAAGATGTTCTAATTCAGGTGTGATTCAAAAGACTTCCAGGAAGCTTTACTCAAAGTTTATTTAAGAATATAGTTAACATGTATATAAAATTAGCAAGAAATTTTATCAATTAAAACAAGAAACAAAACAACCAATATAATGTATCACCCTTAACAAAGATATCTAATGTGTTCCAGTCAAACCAAAACCCTTGCCATAACCCTTTAAACAAGTTCAATACAGCAAGTCTATTGCTCACATGATAATGGAAATTGAGTACTTTGGTTGAAGTCTGCAGTTCTCTGGATTCACTGGGAACAGCTCGAAGACAAGGCAGCTTCTCAAAACACCTTGGAGATTCTGGTCCAGCCCGCAACAACAACAGATTTTCACCCTTCAGGAAAACAAGGTCTTGTTTTCAACTAACCAACAGAATTTTCAAACCAACATGGAGAGAGGGAAAGCGCTTCCTTTTGGCTTCTAAAACTCAACTGCAGTTCAGAACTGAAAATGAAACCTTAAACTGAGAAAAAAACCTGTCCAAAAACACATGACTGTCCTCCTAACAATGTAGGATCAAAGAAGTAATCCCAGAGTAAACACAAACAACCCAATTTAAACCATTTAAGTAGCAATAAAAGAACATTTCCAGTCAAGCTGGCAGCAATGATATCACTGAACTTCAGTAGGAAATCTCACAATTCTAGGTTAAAATCCAACAGGTTTATTTGGAATCATGAGCTTTTGGAGCACTGTTCCTTCATCAGCTGAGTGCACTCATTAATTTCATTGTACGTGTTTGACCAGTAGAGCACTCCTCTTGTCTTTCTTAGATCTTTTTTAATTTCTTGATGGTTTTCATGAATACATTTCAGCATTTCCTGTCTTCCTGAGGGATGATGTCTCTATTTATTTTGTATAAGATATCACCTTGGGCTATCAACCCATCTCTTCTGACCATATTTGGAACCTTGATGCTCTTAGGCCATTCTTTAGTCAGTACTTCTTGCAGCATTTGCATCTTGTTGGGTTGCTTGCTTGATCTGAGCAAGATTCAATGTCTCTGCTGAGTTGATGACTTCCAGATCATGTCAAGCTGCTATTTCATGTTGAATCTGGAAGATTTTATCTTCTGTTGTGGCATCCACAAGTTTCTTCATGGGGAGTACTGCTTGTGATAGCAGATCTCAGAGATGTGCATCTTTTTCCCTTGAATGTATGTCATGACCGGATGTTATGTCTGTAAACAAAGCAACTTTTTTTTTGGATGTTTTGGAGCAGATAGTAACAGCTTGAGAAAAATGCTTTGAAGTGGCTTGTAATCAGACTCCAGTCCTACTTTGTCTCAGAAACAATAGCCAGGTACTCTTTCTCAATCTGAGCACAGCATCATTCAGTTTGTATTAACGTCCCGAATGTAAATGCAATTGATTGTCCTTGCTGCATTTGAGTTGTTCCAAGATCTGCCATGTTGATATCACACTGCAAAGTGATCATTGATGCTATAGTACTTTTCTTGTTTGGTGCCCTGATACCACTGCACCTCCTAGGCAGTGAGCTTGCATACCGATTCACATTCTGCAATAAATTAGGCACAAACCTTGCCACATAATTCATGAATCCAACAAGTCATTGCACTGCTTTCACAACTGTTGGTTGCTACATAGCTGCTACTGCTTTCACTTTATCAGGATCTGAACAGAAACCTTTTGCTGTCAATACATGACCAATGAATTTCACTTAACCATCTATAGTTGCAATATTTTCTTGTTCAGCCTCAGGAATCTGGAAATCTCTCTCTAGCAGTCTTATTAAATTTTGATCAAGGTTAGTTATGGCTTCTTCCATTGTTTCTCCATATCTATAGTCGAGAAGATAATCTACCACGGCTTCCACTCAGAAAGGTTATCTCATGCTGTCTGCATTGGTACTGTTCTGGAGCCTTGGAATTCCAGACAGCATGCACAACGATAAGTGACTCACAAATGTCATCCAGAATGTAATTAGAAAGCTGATGCTTTCACCTAGCTTCACTCGCCAGTAACCATCCTTCACATTTAGATCTTCATCTTGGCAAGTTGTGGCAAAATTCCTTTGATGTTTGTCTTGGGATAGTGAGATCTTTATTTAGATCCTTGAGTCTAAGCTTTCACTCCATTTACCATGTTGTTTTGTTGCTGCCATGCTGCTAATCCATTCTGTAGGAATTGTCAATTCCTTGATTAGCTCCTTCTCTTCTAGCTCTCCTATCTCTTTTTTTAGGCTTGACTGAAGGGCAGCTGGACACTTCTTGGCAAATGCTGAATTAATCTTACTCTCTGATCTACTTTGACTTCTAAATGATGTTAATGGATCCTTGTACTCTACTGGGATCTGTTCAGCAGTCAATGGCTTTTGTGTTGGGACAAGTTATAAATCTCTTTTGGTATGTTTAGGATAACCAGTCGAAGCTTTAGACTGAGTGATTATTGCATGCTGTCTATTATCTGGAATGCTAGGTCATCCTTTTTGCCATTGCATTGGGCTGTTAGATTAATTTGTCCTCAGTATGAGTATTGTCCCATCATATAGCCTCAATCTTAGTTCTGAGGGCTTCATTTCTGGATTGGCATGTTCACAGAATCACAGAATCATACACTGCAGAAGAGGCCTTTTGGCTCATCGATGGCTGTACCGATGAGACCCCAACACATGTTGAGCCACTTCGCACAGATCTGTGAGTCATGATGCTGCATGACAGACTAGTGTCTATTTGACATTTCTTGTTCACTTTAGACACACCTTCTGCAATTGTAGATCTGATGGAATCAATCTGTTGTATTATCAGGTGCTTCATCAGACTCTTCAGCTGATCTGAAGTCATAAAGACATTGATTTCTTCAATGACCATCTGTAGAGGTCGCTTTTGAAGCTTTCCAGCAATCACATGTGTATGAAATAATTTGGCTTCTTGTAATTGAAAAGCTGCTTTCCACATGGCGCACAATCATTCTTTCGCTTTGTATAATGTTCTCCGCAGTAACTGTATCCTGCTGTTTTATGTTGATTGTTCTACTTTTTCAGCCTGAAATGTCTCTCAGCATAATTATCTCCTGGTCTGTTTGGCTATATGTGTGGTCTACTGAAGTTTTACAACCTCCACAGTTATTACTTTCTTGAGAGTGAGTTTCTTTTCTTTCAGTGGTCTTTGTTTCACTGAGGGGTGTCTTATGCTTAAAACAATTCTATTTTTAACAAGATTATCTTTTAGTTGCCTGAAATCACATGATTCTGTGAGTTGTGTCACTGCAGTCACGTATTGATCAATGGATTGCTTTTAGCTTGAGCCCTAGCATTGAATGCATATCATTCATAAGTTGCATTCACTTGGAGTTCAAAGCATGCATTCAAGGTTTTCAAAATCTCTGGCTTGTTAATTAAATCAATTGGAAACTTGGTAACCTTGCCACTGAGAATGGAAAAATTCAGTAAGAGGTCTCACAACACCAGGTTAAAGTCCAACCATTTTATTTGATAGTAATCCCACAAGCTTTCAGAATCACTGTTCCTTCGTCAGGTGGGTGGGAGGTTCTGATCAGAGAAGGACATATAAAGTCACACACATTGATGGTCATTGGAGTGTGTGACGTTATATGCCCTTCTCTGATCAGAACATTCCACACACCTGATGAAGGAACAGCAATTCCAAAAGCTTGTGGGATTACTATCAAATAAACTGGTTGGACTCCAACTTGGTGTTGTGAGACTTTTTACTGTGTTTACCCCAGTCCAACACCGACATCTCTACATTAATGGAAAAACTACCAGCTCTGCCATGTATCACACTTCATTTCAATGGAGCAGGATGGGGAAAGTTTACAGCCATTTTAACTCGCCTAGTATTTTACTTGCAGTTTTTGGTTTTGTTTGCTTTCCTTGTCCTTTTTCAGCAGCTTTTTGCAAATTTGAACACTTTTTTTTTGTAGCTGCCATTTCAAGTGCGTAAGAGGGGAAGATTTACCTGAAGCTTAAGGGCTTTGAATTGTTCAATACGATCTTGGGATCGACACAGGGTTACTAAATTTAATGGATGTCCAGATTCTTAGTAATAAATCACTGGGAACGACCCAGGTTGAAATGAAGCGGTGGTAGCAGACAAAATTACAATGACTGAGGACTGAAAGATCGAATCCAATGGCTCAATTAATTTCAATCAGAATCATTCGGCTTATTGTCCAGATGGCGAAACACCAGCCCCTTTACATCCTCCCTCCTCACCATTCAAGGCCCTAAATACCACTTTTGGATTAAGCAGCATTTCACTTGCACTTCCTTCAATTGGGTCTATTGTATACACTGCTCCCAATGCGGTCTCCTCTACACTGGGGAGACTAAAGGCAGATTGGATGCCTGCTTTGTGGAACACCTTCGCTCAGCCCGCAAATGTGACACCAACCTTCCCGTTGCTTGCAATTTTAAGTCAGCACCTTGCTGTCATGCCCACATGTCCATCCTTAGCCTGTTGCAATGTTCCAGTGAAACTCGTGAGCTGGAGGAGCAGCATCATCACATCTTCCAATTGGGTACGTTGCAGCCCTCAGGACTCAAGTTCAGTTCAGCAGCTTTAGATTGTGACCTTTCTCCTCTTTCTAAATCCTTTTTGTTTGAAACATCAACCTCAAACATTGGGCCATCTGTCTTTTGTTCTTAAAGTCACTACTTTTTGTTGCAGTCTCTCACAGCTCTAACGCATTCTCCCAGCCTTCAGTTCTGACAAAAAGCCAAAGGGCTTGAAATGTTAACTCTGCTTTCTCTCATTACAGATGCTGCCAGACCTGCTGAGTTTTTCCTGCACCCTCTGTTCAGATTCCAGCAGACGCAGTATTTTGCTTATTTTGACAAATTTTTATTTGAGTGTCAATGAACCCAGAACAAAAGCTCAGATCGAAAGGCAAAGCAGGCTGGAGAGAGTGAATGTCTGTTTTCTATTCTCAATGCTCCTACATTGTTTAAAATGACTTTTTAATAAGTTTATGCATTTACTTTGCAGGATCTAATGAATTAACTGAGACTCCTTCAGTTAATGCGTTCACAGAAAATGCTGAGGATGTAAAAGCACCAAAACCTAAGACAAAAAAAGTTGTTTCATCAAGAAAGCATTCAAAGCAGAATGATAGTAAACGGTGGGTGCTGTGAATATTTTTATTTATTTTACTTTGATTTGGCATATTAGCAAGTTTTTTAATATCCCCCAGCTGTTGGCAGCCCTGCCTGAACTCTCACTCAAATGTGAGGTGGTATGTTTTGGTAGGAAAAATGAGAAGGAAGCATGTTACTTGGGAAAAGAATCATCTTAAGGGGAAAAGGAACAAAAGGATCAAGGCACAAAGATATACAACTGATTAAAAGGAGCGGCGCAGGTTAATAGGACCATAAAAACGGGAGGATAAATGGGTAGTTAGTATTGTCTTTAAGGTTTCTAGCAACAACACTTGATGGGTGTCCACCATGATATATGCAAGAGCAGCTCCATGGTAGGTCTACTCTTAATATCCAGGTTCACAAATGATAATATTCACTCCGCAAGGAAAAATAAGCCATTTTTCTGCACCAAGCTGTATCACTTTAATGATTTGTAACCTTATGCAGAGGAGCATAAGTGGAAAACCTTAAGCGGCAGAAAGAATGCACTGTTTAAGAATATTGAAATGAGGGATAGTTGTTCTAGCTGTCCTTTAAAGTTGTGTTTCAGTGCTGTAGTAGCCCTTTAAGAGTGCATTTCCGTGAAAGGGTCGTGTGACCTGGTGATCCAAATGGGAGCCGAGTTGGGGACTCGCTCAAATTTGCCTGGGTTTGTTCCTTAGAGTTGGAGTTTTGGACCTGTGGAGTTAAGACCTTTTTTCTTGTTCTGCAATGTTATTGTGTTGACAAACATGTGTTAATTCACTGAGCAGAGTTTGAACCTTACCTTGCTATATTACATTAGCAATGAGAGTAAGTTGGAAGACCTGCATGGCCAGCTGCAATTCAAGACCAGGCTTCTACTGGATTTAGGTCGCGACAGTATGCCTTTAATTAGGAAACGCAAAGCTTTTGATCCTAACATGGAGTTTTGGGGTCAATTCATAGAAGGCCTTAAATTATTCTTTAGAGCCGATAGAATAGAGAGGGAAGAGAAACAGCGGATTATTCAGTAATCAGTTATCAGTATGTGGAGCCCAAATATAAAACTTGGTCTGAAGCTTAACTTCTCTGGAGGCCTCCAAGACCAAACATTTTGAGCAGCCGGTGGTGTTGGGCAAAGGTGCAATTTCATCCCAAACCACCTGTAATCATGCAGCAGTATAACTCAACTAGCAGGAACCTGGGAAACTGAGACAGATTGAGACAGCTGGCTGAACTGTGTAATTTTGGAACTGCACTTCAAGATGTACTAAGAGATAGAGTAGTCTGTGGGGTAAACAATTGGACCTTATAGAAAATGTTGCTGGCTGAAATGCAACGATCAAAGCCATGGCAATTGCACAGTTGTGGAGAGTGCTGAGAAAAGTGCACTGGAACTACAGAGTATGTAGCATTGTGAGGTGAATTGGCTTGGGGGTGGGGCCCCTAATGATTTTGGCACCAAAGATGAGGGTGTGGAAGACCGAGCTAGCAAGTGCAGTGAACAAGAGCGGGGTCAGAGAAACAGAAGATGGCGTCAGTCAATCCGGAGAGTGAAAAAGCTCCATCAAGAAACACGTAGGTTTAAAACTGCAATGTGTTTCGAAAGCAGCCACATCCACATTTGTTGCAGAGAGAGGAAGAACCAATTGTGTGTGTGAGGGAAGGAGGGAGGGGGGGAGGTGGGGGTGGTGCTGGTGCAGTGGGTGGAAACAAAGAGAAAACAACTCTGGTGTATAATATAAAGAGCGACTTGCAGAGGGACTCTGAAGACAGGCTTACGGTGTCATAGTTGAATAATTTAAGTGTCTGTAAATCAACTCCCATTGTAATCAAATTAATTGGTAAATGGCTTTCCACTCTGCATGGAAGTAGACACTGGAGCTACAGCCACTGTGATGGGAAAACATGTGTATAACTATTTGAAAGATACCTCAGCGATGTTAGCTACAAAGAAAGGAGAATCCTTAAAAATATTAGGAACAACCTTTACACCTGTGATGTGCTCGCATTAATTGGCTCAATTATCATCATTGTGAATGGCCAGAGGCCCAGTCTATTGGGATGAGATTGGTTCAGCTAGATGAAATTAAATTGATCAGAGATCTTCAGCATAATCAATAATATTTTCCATGAGGTTTTAAGGACATACCATGAGGTCTTTTGTAATGAACTGGGGAAAATGCGAGGTGTCGAAACTAGGATCTGTGTTAACTCAGACTCCACTCTCAAATTTTTTAGAGCTTGGCCAGTGCCCTATGCTTTGCATGAGTGAGTCAAGGCATTGTTGCAGTGGTTAGAAGAGTTGGGAATAATACAACCAGTACAATTCTCAGGGCAGCAGCTCCTATTGTTTCCATGATGAAGCCAGAGAGAACAGTTCAGGCTGGATGGATATCCGACCCAAAGACTGAGGACCTAAATGCAAAGTTAGCAGGAAGACAAAGCATACCAGACAGAGCTTTTAGGGTGGGTGACCTGGTTTTCGCAAGGAACTTTGGAAGTGGCCTGTTGTGGATCTCAGGGAAGTTGTGGAAAAGACTGGGACGGTGAGTGCAATATCATGTGGATCATTTAAGGGAGAGACTAATAAGTGTTGCTCTAGAGGAGCGGTCATGTATTGTAGTGCCTGTAATTGTGGTGCCATCTCATGTGGGTGGGGGCGAAGTGTGTTCCCCCAGCAAGAATCCTAGAACCCCTACTGTGCAGAAGGAGTTCATTTGACTCATTGAGTCTGCAGTGACTCTTCGACAGAACATCTCACACAGACCCCATTCCCATATTCCCATGTATTTACCCTCCTAATTCCCCCCAACCTATGCATCTCGGGAAAATCAGGGACAATCAGCCTAACCTGCACAACTTTGGATTGTGGGAGGAAACTGGAGCAGACATGGGGAAAACTGCAAACTCCACACAGATAGTCAGTCACCCAAGGCTGGAATTGAACCCAGGTCCCTGGTGCTGTGAGGTAACAGTGCTAATCTTGTGCCACCATGTCACCATTGGCAGCATAGCCAAGTGAAAAGGGCAGTGGCTCGAGCAGTTCATCACTGATGGGAAGTCCATCCAGCGGGTAGCAGGAGGAGATTGTTCCAGCAAGAGATGGACCTCCCCAGGAGCTTCATCACTCCCAACAAATTTGGAAATCTCTGGACAGACTGGAAATGTAATGGATCATATTTGATGCTCTACCACTTTTGGATTATTTTTACAAATAGCTATTTGTCTATATGTTTTGAAACTTAAAGGGGGAGGGATGTGGTGTAGTGACCCTTTAAAGGCATTTCCATGAAATTATGATGTCACCCACTGGTCGAATCAGGAACTGAATTGCAAACTTACTCAGACTTGGCTGGGCTTGTTCCTCAGAGTTAAGTCCTTTTTCCTTGTTTTGTAATGTATATGGTTGTTCTGTGAATAAGCCTTTGATAGTTCACTGACCAGAGTTCAGGTTTGAAACTACAGTTTCAGCACATATTCTGTTGTTTTTCAAGTTTCATTTGCCTACCTTAAGCCCATGTGATATCAGTTAAATGGTGAATTGCTGTAGTTTTTTTCTGAATGTGTCAGACATTGGCATTTACTGCACTAACTGGAAAAATGATTTACAAGTGAGAAAATCAGCATTAATAAGACAGGAAGGGTATAAAAATGCCACGGTGACATTTACAGGGACCTTATGGTGGGTATCCAAAGTATTTGCCTGTATGGTGTTAAATTTGGAGTTGGATTGCAAAGTTAACGGCCACAGTGGCATACAGCTCATGCGGATACTTCAGATACGCCCTGGCATTCCAATCAGGACATAGACAGATAAATGTAAAAGGTTTGTTGCTGCTTCTGGCTTCACTGACATACTATGGGCCATTGTTGACCTGGCTTCACCCCCCATGGTCACCCAGAACACCCATACTTCAGGAATCTATCTGTAGACATCTGCCAGCACCAGTTGGCCAATGTTCCTGAGGTGGCGCACTAATGAGCTGCATTGGGATATCTGCTGCTTGCCTGTTAAATTCAAAGGAGACGGGGCCTTAAAAATCATGCTGCCTTGTCGCTCGGTGGGAGTTCAATCTTTAAGGTAATTAAATTATTCTGCTTGCTAGAAACTTCCTCAATTGTCAAATTCAATCAAAACACTTTTGGAGATAATTTCTATGGGATGTGCAATGAATGATATGGACATCAGTGCCTTGCCACTGATGTCCATATCCCACAAAACTAATAAAACTTTATTTTGCCATGGGGAAGTGGTGAGAATGTAGCATATAGTTCTCCAATAGTAAGACATTATTGTTATGAGATCATTCTGTTATGCTTCTGGCTTCACTTTGACTGTATGTACCCCAAATCTGTATGCGTATACCTAACTTCAGATAATCTTTCTCTGTTGGCCACAGAAGTTCCAAATCAAAAGAACAATGGGGATTATTTTTGCCATACCTGGACAATCCTGACTTAAGCAGTTCCCTAGCACCGGTAAGTTGATGAATTTTCTGACAATTTGATCAAGAAACTGTTGCTCTACAGTCTTTATACTTTTGAGTCCCATCAAGAAACTGTAACAGAACCAATGGTATCCTGTTTAAAAAAAATTCAACAGGTGATCACAGGTATATTCTTGAGTAAACTGAGTTTCCTTTCATTAGTTAAATCCATGACAAAACTGTAGAATTAGCCTCCTGTGTAAGTGGAAAATGTTTCAGTCAAAAAATGAAGGCGATACGACTAAGGTGGGGTAATTCATCTTTCTGCATAGATTCAGGATGGATGGAATTTTAACTTGTTTCCATTTAATCATTGGTTAAGATTAACCCTACTCCTACATGGGGGGTCGGTTAGCTTAGTTAACTGGACAGCTGGTTCATGTGTACAGTGATGCCAACAACGCCGATTCAATTCCCGTAGCAGCTGAATTTATTCATGAAGGCACTGCCTTCTCACCTTGTCTCTCACTGTGGTAATCCTCAGGTTAAATCACCACCAGTCAGCTGTCCCAGCTTATGGTCATCTGGGACAATGGCAACCTTGTTTTTACTCCCACATATTTTGAACCTCCTGGGTGCAGTTAGTTTGGAAGAGGTGAGGTGGCTGAAGGGAATTAACAGTAAGAATTTGGCACTCTCCAACTTGCTCACTTTTTTTTGAAAGTAGACATGTTGGGGCAGCTGACTAACCCACTCCCAGGAGGTTGGTCAGGTCAGTAAAATATTTTAAGGTGGCTGTGTGCTTCCATTTGAAATAAAGTTTTATTTTTAACATCTGCAAGCCGGGTTTCCCAGATCTCAGGAGACCTGGTTGCTGAAGAGTGGTGAGAGGACCTGCATCCTCTGGTAAGTGCATTCATATCACTGATTATCGGCCAGGAGAAACACGAGAGGAAGAATTCTTCTCCCCCAGTTCCTCAGTGAATGTTAACTGGGTATTTTTGAATTAAATTTTAAATTGAATTTTGCTTGAGTTTAAATTTAAACTGTAGCATGGACTCCAAGACCAGTGAAAAGAGGAGATTGAGCTGTGGATCAGGAAGGTATTGAAATCCTAATTTTCTCTTCTGACTAAAAATGTGCACTGGAGAGCAACACACAGGAGTGGGATGTGCAGGAGCAAGGTGTAAAGGAGGAAACTGCACAGGAGGGAGATGCATTGTTGAAAGTAGAAGCCATTACCCATGTCACAGGGGTCGCACGCAGAGGCTCAGCTTCATTTCTGGGAAGTACAGTACTTCTGTAGGTGGGGGTTGTCATTTTCAGGTGGTGGAAGACATCTGCAGCCTTCTAGTGGAAGATCTAGCAAACACAGTGAAAGTCACACTGGCCTCAATACTTTTGCCTCCGGTTCCTTCTAGCATGCTACTGGAGATGTATTGAGAATCTCTTGGTCCACAGCCCATAATTGCATGAGGCTGTTGATGGATGGATTGTTTGCCAGGACCGGGAATTAAATGAACTTCCCTTGTAATCAAAATAGCCAAAATGTAAGGGCAGCCAGATTTGCCTCTGTGACTGGATTCCCCCAAACTACGGAGTACCACAAACTACACACACATGGCAATCTAAGCACCACCAGAAGTTCTTACTAATTGCAATTGACAGTTGACCATCAATGCACAGCTGATATGCAACCACAAGGAGAGGCTCATGCAAGTGTGTGCCAAAATCCTTGGGAGTTGTCATGATGCATTCGTACTATAGTAGTAAAATATTCCAGTTCATTTTATTCCAAGAAGCAGGCTTAAGATCTGGCTCATAAGGGAGAAAAACTACACTCTTCAAACTTTGGTTCCTGACATCTCCATAGAATTCCACCAGTGCAGTGCAGTAGCATTACAAAAAGATCCACATGAATCCAGGTGAAAAAATGTGCTTTAGGTGCCTGTTAGGATAAGTGTCCTTCAACACTTGCCAATGAAAGTGACCAGAATAATGATGGTCTGCTGCAAGCTGTAGAACATTACACACAGGGATGATTGCAGGTAAAAGAGAACAGAATGGCTTATCATTTGTCTTCAGGTGAGGAGGTAATGGAAGAGGAACGTAAATCTCCAGATCAGCTGGTTACATTGATGTCCGGTATGTCAGGTGTGTGTTAATACCACAAAAGCTTCCCTGGTGTTGAACCATACAGTAAAACGTAACAAATTAAATCATGTGGAATTCTCCCACCACCAGTACATAAGAACATAAGAACATAAGAAATAGGAGCAGGAGTAGGCCATCTGGCCCTTCGAGCCTGCCCCGCCATTCAATAAGATCATGGCTGATCTGTCGTGGCTCAGTTCCACTTTCCCGCTTTCTCCCCATAACCCTTAATCCCCTCTCTTATCAAAAACCCATCAACCCGCTTCTTAAAAATATTTAGCGAGGCAGCCTCCACCACTTCAACGGGCAGAGAATTCCAGAGATTCACCACCCTTTGAGTGAAGAAGTTCTTCCTCAACTCCGTTCTAAACCACCCCCCCTTTATCTTGAGGCTGTGCCCCCTAGTCCTACTGTCTTTTTTGAGCGGGAAGAGTCTCTCCACCTCTATCCTATCCATCCCATTCATCATCTTATACGTCTCAATGAGATCTCCCCTCATTCTTCTAAACTCTAACGAGTACAAGCCTAGTTTATTCAGCCTCTCCTCATAGCTCAACTCCGGTATCAGCCTAGTAAACCTCCTCTGCACTCCCTCCAAGGCCAAAATATCCTTGCGCAGGTGCGGCGCCCAAAACTGCACACAGTACTCCAGCTGCGGCCTCACCAATGCCCTATACAGCTGCAGCAAGACCTCCCTACTTTTATATTCAATCCCCCTCGCTATGAAGGCCAGCATCCCATTCGCCTTCCTGACCACCTGCTGCACCTGCAGGCTGGGTTTTTGCGACTCATGCACAAGGACCCCGAGGTCCCTCTGCACCGTCGCCTGCTGCAGTTTTTCGCCACGTAAGTAATAGTCCTTCCTACCATTCTTCCTACCAAAGTGGACCACCTCACACTTGCCAACATTAAATTCCATTTGCCATTTCCTGGCCCATTCACCCAGCCTATCTAGATCCTTCTGCAGACTCTCCACACCCTCCGCACAATTTGCCTTTCCCCCAATCTTGGTGTCATCAGCAAATTTCGACACCCTGCACTCGGTTCCCTCCTCCAGATCATCTATATAAATGGTAAATAGCTGAGGCCCCAGCACCGACCCCTGGGGCACCCCACTAGTCACCAACCGCCAATCCGAATAGCACCCATTGACCCCCACTCTCTGCCTCCTATTTGACAACCAATCCTCTATCCACGCTAACACCCTACCCCCAACTCCATGTCCTCTGACCTTCTGCAGTAACCTCTTGTGAGGTACCTTATCAAACGCCTTCTGAAAATCCAGAAAGACCACATCCACCGGCTCTCCTCTATCCACCGCCCTAGACACATCCTCATAGAACTCCAGTAGTACCACTTACCCTTTTCCCTTTTGCATGGAAGAATCCTTCATACTTTCTGCTACCCATTGCACATCTCCCTGAGGTGTTCTCTCATTTATTGACATTCATCAGGAAACCAGAGAAAAAGTGAGTTGGGACTCTGGCAATTCCTCAGGATATGTCCTAGGCCCAATCATCTTCAGCAGCTTCTATCATAAGGTCAGAAATGGGGATGATCGCTGGTGACTGCACGTTCTTCAGTACCATTTGCAACTCCTGAGATACTAAAGCAGTTCATATCCAAATGCAACAAGACCTGGACAGGCTTGGGCTGACAAACATTTGCACTACACAAGTGCCAGGCGATGGCCATCTACAAGGGAGGATCAAACCACCGTGCCTTAATATTCAGTGGCATTGCCATCGCTGAACACTCCCACTATCAACATCCTGGGGGTTACCATTGACCAGAACTGAACTGGACTAGCCATGTGAATACTGTGGTCAAAGACTATGAATCCTGCAGCAAGTAACTAACCTCCTGACTCAAAGAACAAAAACAGCCCAGGAAACAGGCCCTTCGGCCCAACGAGCCCGCGCTGCCATTTTAACATTACCAGTCCCCCCTCCACCCATGACCCTTATCTATGCTTATGGCATTCCACATTGAGGGAAACTAATTTAGGGACAACTTATTACCTCCAATCAGCCTAATAGCACATCTTTGGGGTGTGGGAGGAAACTGGAGCACCCGGAGAAAACCCACGCAAGCATGGGGAGAATGCGCAAACTCCCACAGACACTGGCCCAAATCCATGTGTCTGCACAGCAAACAGTGATAGTCACTGAGCTGTCATGTTGCCCAGCATCTGGTCCAGTTTAAGCACACACTAACGACATGAAGCACTAGGCTATTCTCGAACATCCAAGAGCAACCCTTGTATGACACATCGCGTGTATGCCCCTCGTTGGGCAACAAGGTGGACTGACTTAAAACCTGTGAATTAAAAGAGAAAAACATTAGTATCATTCCACATCCTTTTACATTACCAGGGACGTCCCAATGCTAATGAACCTTATTTAAAACAATCTCCTATATCCTCCCATCTCCAACCCACTCATGTGCCTGTCTAAGTAACTCTTAAACAACTCCAGCGTGCCTGCCTCCACCACCTTACTTGGCAGAGCATTCCATACCCCCACTACCCTCTGTGTGGGGGTATGGAATGTTCCCCAAAGCCTGTCCACCATCTACAAGTCACAAGTTAGGAGTGTAATGGAATAATCTCCACTTGTCTGGATGAGTGCAGCTCCAGCAATACTCAAGAAGCTTGACACCATCCAGGACAAAGCAGCCTGCTTGATTGTTACCCATTCCACAAATATTCAATCTTTCCACCATCGACAAACAGTAGCAACAGTATGTACCATCCACAAAATGCATTGCAGGAACTCACCAAGAATCATAGAAAAATAGAAGATAGGAACAGAAGGAGGTCATTCGGCCCTTCGAGCCTGCTCTGTCATTCATCACGATCATGACTGATTGTTTAATTCAATAGCTAATCATGCTTTCTCCCCATAACCTTTCGTCCCGTTTGCCCCATCTCGCGAATTCTTTCAATGTTTTAGTATCAACTGCTTTCCATAGTAATGAATTCCACAGGCTCACCACTCTTTGGGTGAAGAAATGTCTCTTCATCTCCGTCCTAAATAGTCTACCCTGTATCCTCAGATTGTGACCTCTGGTTCTGAACACCCCTATCATCGGAAACATCCTTCCTGCATCTACCCTGTCTAGTCTTGTTAGAATTTTATAAGTCTCTATGAGATCCCCCCTCATTCGTCTGAACTCCAGTGTAAACAATCCTAATGTAGTCAATCTCTCCTCATACATCAGTTCCACCATCCCTGGAATCAGCCTAGTAAACATTCGCAGCACTCCCTCGAGAGGAAGAAAATCCTTCCTCAGAAAAGGAGACCAAAACTGCACACAATATTCTAGGTGTGGCCTCAGCAAGGACCTGTATAATTGCAACAACACATCCCTGCTTCTGTATTCAAAACCTCTTGCAATGAAGGCCAACATACCAGTGCCTTCTTTATCACCTGCTATACCTACATACTTATCTTCAGTGATTGGTGCACAAGGGCATCCAGATCCTTCTGCACACTCCCCTCTCCCAATTTACAGCCATTCAGGCAGTAACGTGACTTCTTGTTTTTGCTTTCAAAGTGAATAATCTCACATTTATCCAAATTATACTGCATCTGCCATTGATTTGCCTACTCACTCAACCTATCCAGATCATGTTGAAAGATATCTGCATCTTCTTCACAGTTCACCCTCTCACCCAACTTGGTATCATCTGCAAACTTTCCTTAGGCAGCCATCTGGAATTTCGCCTCCAAGCCAGTCACCGTCCTGACCCGGAAATATTTCACCATTCTTTCACTGTTGCTGGGTCAAGATCCTGGAACACTGTCCTTAACAACACTCTGGGAGTTTCTACACCTCAGGGACTGCAGTGGTTCAAGAAGGCAACTAGAGATGGGCAATAAATGCTGGTGAGGCCAGTGACACCCACATCTCGTAAATGAATAAAGATATAATGGTCAAGACATAGAAGTAGTGCAAACCAATAGATTTTATGTCAGATATTAAAAACAGGAAA
Organism: Carcharhinus amblyrhynchos; assembly: GCF_965287045.1. Lineage (NCBI taxonomy): Eukaryota > Metazoa > Chordata > Chondrichthyes > Carcharhiniformes > Carcharhinidae > Carcharhinus > Carcharhinus amblyrhynchos. The sequence goes on from NC_137327.1 coordinate 28,764,894, forward strand.
CTTAACAACTTAACCTTTTTTCAAATACCTATGTGAATATCCTTGGTGAATTACAATTACTTGAACTTTGGTCTCCTATTGCATCAAACAATGCACCCAGGCAGGTTAGGCTGAGTAGAAATAGGCTATTCAGATTCCTGCCCTGAGTGCTATCGATGCCTTTGGCACCAGCCATCTGGGTTTCGGAGCCCCTGAGGACCTTGCGCTTGTGCAGGAGTAATCCCAGACATCAGGTCTCAGGTACAGGTTACATGAGGGGGTGGTGGATCAGAAATTGAAGCGCTTTGAATGGAGTTTGTGTTAGAATGTAACCAGTTATAACATTGGATCTGTTGTAGTGTGACTAATGGTAACAAGCTGTAAGGGTCAGCTGACCCAGTAAACTATGTAACCAATGACAAAATGATGTGGTGGTCAGCTGACCAGCTGACTCAATTTAAATAAGAATCTGTTGGGAATTGTGGGGATGTTGGAATGACCTAGGGTGAGCCTCGGGTGTTGGAGTAATTAAATTTCTTTATTAAATCTTTTTCTTTGATTTATAAGTTGGAGTAAGTTTTATTTTATTGACTACAACTGAGAAGTTCTTTCTGGAGCAAAAACTGTTCTAATGTCCATGTCTTTTTCATTATCATCTCTCTCCTGGGTGAGCACTGCATCACTCCTGCCATCACTCTGCTGCAGAGCAGCTTGCTGAACATCAGTGACACATTGTGAAGCTATGGGTCTGTTATCTAGCATCTGTTTAAAGTGGCAGACATATTCAAAATGAGTGTAGTTATAGCCTGCAAGGACTCATTTGAAACCCATGCTTCATGGTGATAACAGCTCTTTCCAAGGAAGCTATTTTCTTGGCAGTTTTATCAGTGGTAAAGTGCTTCCTATTCTCAAGGAGAAGGACAAGGAGGTCCCAAGACTGCCTCAACCAGAATAAGAATCAAATTAGCGCTTTTAGATTTATTTTAAGCCACACACTAGCCATTTAGCCATTGGTGCTATCATAATAATCTGAAAACATTTACATATGCAATATGCTGGGGTTACCAGCAATCATTTTATTTTCTTTCTGTCTGGCACAGCCTTCAGACACCCATTATGAATACAAGGGCAGAAATACTGCCAATCAAATTGTCGAACCACACATCTCCTACAAAATGGATCAGTAAGTAAAGAATTTTATTATATCACAGCATAGATCTAGGGTGTATTGAATTTAAATAAAAATCAAAAGTTTGGGTAAAGAATATAGTTTGGGTTAAAAATATACTTTGATCTGCAAAACCCTATCCAATTTTCATCTGGCATAGAATTGGTAAGATTTATTTATAATGGGCACAGAGTAATGCATAGTGGAATTAAACTTCAGCTATTTCCGGACAAAGCACCACTTCATTGTACCCCTTTCACCAACATTCAACATGAACAGTGGCTGCCGTGTGTACCACCTACAAGCTGCACTGCAGGAACTCATCAAGTATCCTTAGGCAGCACCTTTAATCTAGAAGGGCTAGAGCAGCAGATGCTTGGAATGCTACCACATGGACATTTCCTCCAAGTCACTCAGCATCCTGACTTGGAAATATATTGCCATTCCTTCATTGTTGCTGGGTTAAAATCCTGCAATTTCCTCCCTAACAATGATTTGATTTGATTTATTATTGTCACATGTATTAGTATACAGTGAAAAAATATTAGTACACAGTCATAGCTAGGGTGTAGGAAAAGATCAACTTAATATGAAGTAGGTCCATTCAAACTTCTGATGGCAGCAGGGAAGAAGCTGTTGTTGAGTTGGTTGGTTCATGTCCTCACACTTCTGCATCTTTTTCCCAATGGAAGAAGTTAGAAGAGAGTATGTCCGAGGTGGGTAGGGTCCTTGATTATGCTGGCTACTGGGGCGGCATGGTGGCACAGTGGTTAGCACTGCTGCTTCACAGCTCCAGGGACCTGGGTTCAATTCCTGGCTTGGGTCACTGTCTGTGTGGTGTTTGCACATTCTCCTCATGTCTGTGTGGGTTTCATCCGGGTGCTCTGGTTTCCTCCCACAGTCCAAAGATGTGTGGGTTAGGTTGATTGGTCATGATAAATTGCCCCTTAGTGTCCTGAGAGGTGTAGGTTGGAGGGATTAGTGGGTAAATATGTAGGGATAGGGGGTAGGGCCTGGGTGGGATTGTGGTCAGTGCAGACTCAATGGGCTGAATGGCCTCCTTCTGCACTGTAGGGTTTCTATGATTCTATGAAACAGCTTTCTGTTTCAGTTTGCTGGCTGGGGTTGTTCAAGGTCAGAAGTCTACACACTACTCTTTCTCTCTCACAAAATCTCTCTGGCAGCTTCAAAGTTGTTAACCCAAATTAAAGCAAGTATATCTGTGATTGCTAACTATACTTAAAGTGGGTTTATGTCTATAGGAAGAATGTTGCTCACTTGGAACTGAAGTAGTAATAAGTTAGAAATTAGAGCAGATTTATTTCCAAGTTTGTTCAAATTTGTTTCAAATTTGTTCAACTGCTTTATTCTGTTAGAGCTATGCTCAAATTCTGTGTTATGAATAAAGTTTGTGAAACAACTTCTGGAGCAAAGCTGCCTTTCCTAACATTTATTTCTTGCTCTGCTACATATCCAGCTTCTCCCATTACCCATATTATCACATGAACCTGTATACCAAAAAAAAAGCTGCCATTTTTTAAGCAAAAAAAAGGGAATCTCCATTTATAACAACAAGCTTGTAGCTTTCTCATAAATAAACACCACATGACTAAAATGAATAATTATCCTGCTGTCCAGCATCTGAGCTGTATACCCTTCAGATATACTGACTTTCTGTTTAAAAAAAACTCCTGAATCTTAAAACAGTTCCCTTCAACATAAATATATCCATAGCACAGTATCATCGTATGGAGTCCTGGAGCCTGGTTTATTGAAGCATTTTCTGAAAGAGAGTTGATGGTTTCCATGTCCGAAAAGAAGGGGCACAATTACATTTTGCAGCATGTTCCATGCATTATTTGGTCTTTTTGGATAGTGAGCTATTTCTTCCTTTCTTCCCCCGATTATATTTTCCTTTATTGTACTTTGTTGCCATTGCATTTTGAATAATTCTAAAGTTTATCCAATTACCAACCTCATATTTGTCACTTAATTAATCTGCCTAAATTTCATCATACATTGTCTTTTTACTAGAGTTTAATTTTGATCATCTTGCTATAGGAAAGATCTTTTTAAACTGGAGAAAGTGCAAAAGAGATTTATAAGGATGTTGCCAGGACGCAAGAACATTGGACAGGCTAGGAGTTCTTTCTTTGGAATGTAGGAGACTGAGGGATGATTCTGTAGAGATGTATAAGATCATGAGAAGCATGGAAAGGGTGAATGCACACAATCTTTTTCCCATGGTTGGGTAACCGTGAACTAGAGGGGATAGGTTTAAGTTAAGAGGTGAAAGAATTAATGGGATCCCGAGGATGAAATTTTTTACACAGAGGGTGGTATGTACGTGGAATGAGCTGCCGAAGGAAGTGGGGACATTGACAACATTTAAAAGGCATTTGGACAGATACATGGATGGGAAAAGTTTAGAGGGATATGGGCCAAATGCAGTCAAATGGAGTGAGCTTAGACAGCCATTTTGGTCAACAGGGACCAGCTGGACCAAAGGGCCTGTCTCCGTAGTGCTAATTCTACGATTCTATCTATGATTCTAGTTTGTACCAAAATATCATTATTGTACAGTCATTGTTTAACAGTGCTCTAGATTCACTATTTTTTATTCATAGAAACATAGGAGATAGCAGCAGAGGAGGCTATTTGGCCCTTCTGCCATTCATTACAATCATGGCTGATCATCCAACTCAATAGCTTAATCCTATTTTCCACATATTCCACATATGCACGATTGAAATTAATCTTTCCTGACATCTGTAAACAATCTTTGATTTCCCATGTTTCCTGTAAGGTTTTCCTATTCAGACAGAAAACCCTGTGATTATATACAATGCCTAATTAAGAAGCTTTGTTTGAGTCAGCCTGCAATTGACTACAGCAAACTGCTGCGACTTGAGGTTTATAGTAGATTTATAATATTCTGGACATGTTTCAATGCATTTTTTCTGTAAGGGGAATCTTTTTCTAAAGAATATTTTCCTCAAATTTATCTTTGGCCTCGTCATTTTGCCGAGCCCTCCATATTTCCCAGAGCGCTTGATCATCCAGAGCCATTTCTTGGTCTGACGCTGCTTATATTTTATATAGATATGTTATTTTGTGCCTCAGAAATGCAACATATATTATTAATATTATATTTTTACTTCATGCTTTGTTGTCTCCTGTCTCTGACGGTGTCTGATCTATTGTGCACCACTGCTGCCCCTGCCTCACTGCCTTGTTCTGAGCAGGACTTTTACCAATTCCCCTTAAACCTAGCCCACAGGGCAAAATCCTGCCCTTTATCTTTGATCTTGTACTCTACAGTGACCATTCCTATCCCACTTTGTTATGAGCTCTAGGACTACAGTCTTTCTAGTGTAAGGTCTTAATTGAAATGAATGAAACATAGCCTGCCCTTGACATTCCCTTGTGGTAGAGGTCACATGACTATGGCAAGCCAGGTAGGGCATTTTAAAACCCAAACGTCCCACTTTACATAACAAGCAAAACAAACATCTTTGCATGCGCTATCATGTGCAGCTGAGTTACTTAGTGCACCACAATTATTCTCATGCATTAACAAACTGTCATTTTTTTTTCAGTCTCTACACGTGCATTGCACAAATTGTTAATAAATCGTGCAGCCATCTTAATAATATGCATACGCATTATCATTGGCTGTTTGTTGGGATAATGTTCCTTTTCTAGGGAATGTCATTCCTGTGGCACTTGTTGCCATGTTAACTGTTCCATTGTTGGGGACTGGTGGATCTCTGAGACTGATGGTTGTTCTGTATGTTGTACAGCTGGCGAGATCTTATCTTTCTGATCAACCACCTGCAGTGAAAGAACAGCTCCCCAGTTATTTATATATGCCTGCGGTTGCGCTGGTATATTTAGTCATTCACTTCCACTGTGTATAAATAAGGTAACAGCTGCTCTACTAATGTCCCAGTTTACCATTTGGGTCGACTCCTTTGACTTTCTGCAGTTTCACCTTGATTTTTCCATTCAAACCCATTACTACTTTTGGCTTCAGTCGCTTTTGTGCTATTGGAAGAGTAGTTTCGGTGTGATGTGACATTAGTCTTTGGATCAGACTACTTTCCATGCCTCAGTCAGCGTGTTTCTCTACTCAAGGATTGCCTTGTATATATCTGTGCTAGATTTGCTTGATTTCATGTTGATTCCTTTGGCAATTTTCATTGCTATCTTAGCCTTTACATTCAACTGGAGATAGATGATGTAAAGATTAAATAGTTTTGAAGCTCTTAATCCTTTATTAAGTGGCTGAATTCTTCACTTCTGAACTGAAGGCTGTTGTCACTCATCACAATATCTGGAATAGGATTAAGTGATAACCTCATAGTGAAGGCATCCTTTATAGCAGCAATCATAATTAATTGACTTTTACTTTCAGCTTGAGGGAGAGAGAATGCATTCATAAGAACATAAGAACATAAGAAATAGGAGCAGGAGTAGGCCATCTAGCCCTTCGAGCCTGCCCCGCCATTCAATAAGATCATGGCTGATCTGTCGTGGCTCAGTTCCACTTTCCCGCCCTCTCCCCATAACCCTTAAAGACCTGTATTTTAAACTTAAATAATGGCAACTTATGAGAGCATGAAGGGAACTGGTAGGTATGCTTAAGTGATAGATAAACAGATATTCAGTAGCAGATATTTAAAGGGATATTTCAGCATATACAGAATAGACACATTCCAAAGGAAGGACCCATTGTCTATGCTTAACTAAAAGAAATAGACAGAGTATTGAACTTAAAGAAAAAGCATTTACTACGCAAAGACGAGTGGCAAGTCAGAAGATTGGAAAGAATATAAACAATATCAAGGAATGACAAAAATATTGATAAGAAGGAAAAGTTAGAGTAAAGAAAATCCTAGCCAGTAATATAAAGGTGGACAGTAAACATTTCGTTGATATTTAAATAAGAAAAGAGTTAACAAAATGAGCATTGGTCCTGTAGAAAGTGAATCTGGAGAATTGAAAATGGAAAGTAAGTCTATGGCTGATGAATTAAACAGGTATTTTGCAACTGTCTTCACTATACAGGTAACATCCCAGAAATAGCTTTAAAATTTTGATGGATCTGTTAATTGTGAGGGAGGATTCAGGAAAATTGTAGTTACCAGGGAAGTGGTATTGAACATTTTGTTGGATCTGCAGGCTGACAAATCCCCTGTCTGAATGGACTTCACCCCTAAGATCTTGAAAGAAGTGGCTAATTAGATTGTTGATACATTGATTTTAATTTTCCAAAATTCCCTAGATTTGGGGAAGGTCCCATTAGATTGGGAGATAGCAAATTTAACTTCTTCATTCAAAAAGGGACAGAGACAGAAAGCAGAAAACTACAGACCAGTTAGTTTAACATCTGAGATAGGGAAGATGTAAGAACCCATTATTAAAGATGTTATAGCAAGGCAATGAAAACATTTACGACAATAAGACAGAGCCAACTTGGTTTTGTCAAAGGGGAATCGTGTTTAACCAAGTTATTGGAGTTCTTTGAAGGAATCACATGTACTATGGATAAAATGGAACCAGTAGATGTCCTGTACTTAGATTACCAGAAAGCATTTGCTAAGATGCCACATCAAAAGTTTTCACATAAAATAAAAGCTTATAGAGTAGGGGTAACATATGGGCATGAATTGAAGATTAGCCAGCTAACATAAAACAGAGTTGGCAAAAATTGGCCTTTTCCCGATTTGCAGGAAATGATAAGTGGTGTGTCACGGGGATCAGTGCTGGGGCCTTATTTAATCTTTTGTATGAAAGACATGGATGAAGGGATTGAAGGTATAGTTTCTAAATTGCTGACAAGAGAAAGTTAAGTAGGGAAATAAATTGTGAAGAGGAACAAGTGAGGCCACAAAAGGACATAGATAGATTAAGCAAGTGGGCAAAAATCTGGCAAATGGAGTATAATATGTGCAAATTTGAAATTGCCCATTTTGACAGGAAGAATAAAAGATAGGCTTGTAATATGAATGGTGAGAGATAGCAGAGCTCTGAAGTGCTGATGGATCTGGGCATCCTGATGCATGAATCACAAAAGATTGGTATACAGGTACAGTAAGTAATTAGGAAAGCTAATGGAATGTTTTTGTTTATTGTGAGGGGAGTCTCAAAGAGTCATGAGTTTCTGGAACTCTCTTCCTCAAAAAGCAATAGAAGCAGAGACAAAAACAGGAAATGCTGGAAAATCTCAGCAGCTCTGAGATTGAATAGAGTCAACGTTTTGAGTCAGGATGACTGTTTGACAGAGTGGACGCAGAGTCTTTGGATGTATTAAAGGCAGAACCAGCTAGATTCCTGCTAAGTAGCGGCACGGTAGCACAGTGGTTAGCACTGCTGCTTCACAGTTCCAGGGACCTGAGTTCGATTCCTGGCTTGGATCACTGTCTGTGTGGGTTTTCTCCAGGTGCTCTGGTTTCTTCCCACAGTCCAAAGATGTGCGGGTTAGGTGTTATGCTAAAATTCCCCCTTAGTGTCCTGAGATGCATGGATTAGCGAGTAGAATATGTGGGGGTGGGGCTGGGTGGGATTGTGGTCAGTGCAGACTCGATGGGCCAAACAGCCTCTTTCTGTACTGTAGGGTTTCTATGATTCTATGAAGTAAGGGGATGAAAGGTTATTGGTAGGCAAATATGTTAAGTTCAAATTACAAACAGATTGGCCATAATCTTATTGAATGGTGGAGCAGGCATAAAGAATCAAATGGTCTGTTCCTGCTCTTAATTTATATGTTTGTATGTTCCCTGGGCTCTGATTCTGTTGAACCTTTTCATTTAGCCCACCAAACAATTAAGCATTGCCCCCTGCCTAAATTTGCTTTACCACTTTCTTTCAATTCACTTATTTAGACATTAACATTGCAGTCCTTCTTTTATTCTGTATCTGACTATCTCCCAGCCTCCACCCCTATTTGACCCAAATCTACAAGATATCAGCCTGCATTGCTTCCAAGGGTTCTGTGTGCTTCAATGAACTGAACTGCATTTATTACTGAATTTTGATTTTCTTCCACCCTGCAGTTCCTATTCATTCTTCTCTGTCTTATTGCAGTTTTATTTTTCACGCCCTGCTTTGTTAGGTTTGACTATTTCTGTCACCCACAACATTATGACAAACGACCTGCTTATTCCATGAACCTTGAGGGATGTTTCCATTCTAGTGAAGATCTGATTTCTTTTGCAGAATGCAGCAGCTTTTTACCGGATTGGGGCAACAGAACTGCTACTCTGTATTTTTTCCATCACTGATTTGTTTCACAGTTGAATGTGTTGTAGGTCACCACCCAATGCGCTGTCCATTCAATGTATGATTTAACAGTTGGTGTGAGGACTAACTCAAACTGAAATGGAACAGAATAACACTGCACGCTTCATTACAATCAATCTGCAACAACACTTTAAATAAACTTTAACATCAGGACTGATTAATAACTTGGGTGCAAAAAGCTGCATTTTAGTTTCAGACAAAACCCTTGAAATCACCATTTTAATAAATTAATTAAATATCCGAATTTTACCTTCTGGACACCAGGCTGGATAGATTGCAGCCTCTGAGTTTGGAAGTTTGTGTACATATCAGTTAGCCAACATTAACTCAAGTCAATTAAGGTCACCAACTTTGAGTCTGATTGCCCATTTGCAAATCTTTGTAAAGCCATCTCCGAAATTCTTCAGTTATTCATTTTCTTCACGGATTTCCCTGCTTCTTCCTCCTTCCAAAGGATAGGAATAATAAAAGATATGCTGAGCCTCAGATTTGGGGGTCTGAATTTTACATACAAAGCAATCAATTAAGGTTCCTATTTTCAAATTGTAAGAGGGGGAAGAGAAGAATGTGATAGTAGGATGGATAAAGAAGGATGGGAAGAGGCTCTTGTGGAGCATAAATTCCAGCCTTCACCAGTTGGGCTGTGTGGCCTTTTGACCTGTTTCTGTTTTGTGGAGCTATTGTATTTCTATGTGAATTAACCTTTAATTCTTTCTTTTATACAGCAGTGACTTAACAGACCGTCTTACTAAAGAAATTGAAAGCTGGTAAGAAAAGGAATTTTACTACATTAAATAAATTAAATTTAGAAATGGTTTAAAAATCATATTCAAAGGCAAGCCTAACTCAGTGGCAGCACTCCCAACCACTAGGATAGAAGATTGAGATGTTAATTCCCTTGAAGTGAGACATCCCCTCCCCCAGCAGGGGAGGAAAACCTACCTTAGGAGCTACTGGCCAATCGATTAGATAGAACGGTAACTGCTTGTGCTGCATCTATAACATTTGTCGCTGGAACCGGATGCAAAGTAATTGAATGGTTACTAGGGTCAGGTGGCCAGCCTCAGCAAGGGAGGCAAGAGGGAGATGGGGATATCTGGAGCTTGGGGAACTTCCCATCAAAACAGGTGCCTGTATAGGTTGTATGATCCTTTCCTTTCCTGCCAGAAGCCTGGGCAGGGTTACCCATTCGGTTTCCAACCTGTCACCATCTTCCGTATGCTACATCACAAAGTGGCCACTTAAAACCTCAGTGGGCTGACAGGCGGGCTACCTGCACCTCTAACAGCGTGTGTAAAATTGTGGCAGGGTGGGTGGTTGGGGGTTCACGGTAGCCATGAAACTTTAGCTGCTCCCTCATCTACAAATGCAATGCCTAAGGCTGTAAAAGCTCAAAGCGCTGAATGGCCTGCTCTTGCCCAATATTATCCTTTTCGCTTGATACTTTTGAAGGAAATTGAATATTAAATTAGTTGGTTAATGTAGGTACCTCCTTTTTTAATTGATATCTTTTCATATCTTTCCCTTTACCTGTGTTTCATAATTTCTTTTCTAAATCCCATATACATTAAGAAGCTGGCCATTTACAATATTGTAACCATAACCAGTGCTAAAATCTGATAATGACGCAGTGTGTTAATGTTTTCCTAGCAACACCAGAAAAACACAAATTAGTGGAAGTTAAATTATCATTTTTCCTTTCCTCCTCTTTCAAATTCTAAAAAATTTAAGTATGAAAAGAATCTGCAGAAAATGATATCAGTGGCCAGCATGGTGACACAGTGGTGCACACTGTTGCAGCCTCACAGCACCAGGGACCGGGTTCCATTCCCGCTTGGGTGACTGTCTGTGTAGAGTCTGCACATTCTCCCTGTGTCTGGGTGGATTTCCTCCAGGTGTTCCAGTTTCCTCCCACAGTTTGAAAGATGGGTTGGTTAAATGCATTGGCCATGCTAAATTCTCCTTCCGCTACCCAAACAGGTGCTAGAATGTGGGGACTAGGGGATTTTCACAGTAACTTCATTACAATGTTAGTATAAACCTACTTGTGACACTAATAATTTAACTAAAAAAAACAGTGTCACTATGAAGTCCTCCATTAGTGGCAAGTGCCATTGGGTTTCTTTCATTTAAAGAGAGGTTGCTAGTATATATATGTACAGGGGTATCAAGTGTTTAGGAAGGATAGGCGGGAGGAAAAATTGGGGGGTGTAGCTCTGCTGATTAAGGATAGCATCAGGGTGGTAGTAAGGGATGATATAGGAGCCAAAGAGCAGAAAGTGGAATCGTTGTGGGTGGAGATTAGGAACATAGAACATAGAACATTACAGCGCAGAACAGGCCCTTCGGCCCACGATGTTGCGCCGACCAGTTAAAAAAATATAACAACAACAACAATGACCCACTAACCTAAACCAATCCCTTCTCATCCATAAACCTGTCCACAGACCTCTTAAACGCCCCCAAACTAGGCGCATTTACAACTGCAGCAGGCAGGGCATTCCAATCCCTCACCACCCTCTGGGTAAAGAACCTACCCCTGACATCTGTCCTATAACTACCCCCCCTTAGAACAGCAAAGGGAGGAAGATGCTGGTGGGTGTCGTCTATAGGCCCCCAAATAATGATCTGGAGGTGGGGCAGGCTATTAACGCGCAAATAAATGTGGCGTGCAGGAATGGAACGGCGATAATTATGGGGGATTTCAATCTACATATTGATTGGTCGACCCATGTTGGACGCGGTGGGCTTGAGGAAGAGTTCTTGGAATGCTGCCGGGATAGTTTCCTTGAACAGTGTGTGTTGGAGCCGACGAGGGAGCAAGCTATCTTGGATCTGGTGTTATGTAATGAGGCGGGTAGAATTAGGGACCTTGTGGTGAAGGATCCTCTTGGGAAGAGTGATCATTGTATGGTGGAGTTTCTGATGCAGATGGAGGAGGAGAAAGTGGGTTCCCGGACATGTGTCCTTTGTTTGAACAGAGGGGAGTACGATAGGATGAGAGAGGAATTGGTGAATGTTGATTGGGGGAGCGCGTTGGAAGGTAGGTCTGCTGAGGAACAGTGGAGAATCTTTAAGGAGATCTTTCTTGGTGCTCAGCAGAAATTTATTCCGATGGTTAAAAAGGATCGTAGGAGGAGAGATAATCAGCCGTGGATAACGAAGGAGGTAAAGGAAAGTGTTGAATTAAAAGCGGATGCATTTAGAGTAGCTAAGAGTAGTGGGTGAGAAGAGGATTGGGAGAGGTTTAAATATCAACAAAGAATGACGAAGAAGTTGATAAAGAAGGGTAGGATAAACTATGAAGCTGGGCTAGCGCTTAATATAAAAAAGGATAGTAAGAGTTTTTATAAATATATAAAAAGGAAGAGGCTGACTAGGGTGAACATTGGATCCTTAGAGGATGAGAGCGGGGACTTAGTGGTAGGGGATGGGGAAATGGCTGAGGCCTTGAATAACTTTTTTGTATCGGTCTTCACGGAGGAGGGCGTGAATAATTTGCCGGGTGTTAGCGATGGAAAGATTGTTGGAGTGGAGGGCCTGAATGACATTATTGTTACTAGAGAGGCAGTGCTCGAAAGACTGGAGGGACTGATTGTGGACAAGTCCCCAGGACCAGATGGAATGCATCCAAGGGTTCTGAAAGAAATGGCAGAAGTGATAGTGGATGCCTTGGTGATTATTTTCCAAACGTTGCTGGATTCCAGGGAAGTGCTGGAAGATTGGAAAACGGCTAATGTTATGCCGTTGTTTAAGAAGGGTGGCAGGCAAAAGGCAGGGAATTATAGGCCGGTTAGTTTAACGTCTGTTGTAGGTAAAATGTTAGAATCCGTGATCAAGGAGAAAATAGCGAGGCATCTTGAGGAGAATTGTTTGATAGAGCAGACACAGCACAGTTTTGTTAAGGGGAAGTCGTGTCTGACGAATTTATTGGAGTTCTATGAAGATGTGTCTAGGGCGGTGGATAGAGGAGAGCCGGCGGATGTGGTGTTTCTTGATTTTCAGAAGGCGTTTGATAAGGTACCTCACAAGAGGTTATTACAGAAGGTCAGGGGGCATGGAGTTGGGGGTAGGGTGTTAGCGTGGATAGGGGATTGGCTGTCAAATAGGAGGCAGAGAGTGGGGGTCAATGGGTGCTATTCGGATTGGCAGTTGGTGACTAGTGGAGTACCCCAGGGGTCGGTGCTGGGGCCTCAGCTATTTACCATTTATATAGATGATCTGGAGGAGGGAACCGAGTGTATGGTGTTGAAATTTGCTGATGACACCAAGATTGGTGGAACAGCAAATTGTGCGGAGGGTGTGGAAAGTCTGCAGAGGGATCTAGATAGGCTGGGCGAATGGGCCAGGAACTGGCAAATGGAATTTAATGTTGGCAAGTGTGAAGTTGTCCACTTTGGTAGGAATAATGGTAGGAAGGACTATTACTTACATGGCGAAAAACTGCAGCATGCGACGGTGCAGAGGGACCCCGGGGTCCTTGTGCATGAGTCGCAAAAACCCAGCCTGCAGGTGCAGCAGGTGGTCAGGAAGGCTAATGGGATGCTGGCCTTCATAGCGAGGGGGATTGAATATAAAAGTAGGGAGGTCTTGCTGCAACAGTTTTGGTCGCCGCACTTATGCAAGGATATTTTGGCCTTGGAGGGAGTGCAGAGGAGGTTTACTAGGCTGATACTGGAGTTGAGGGGGTTGAACTATGAGGAGAGGCTGAATAAACTAGGCTTGTACTCATTAGAGTTTAGAAGAATGAGGGGAGATCTCATTGAGACATATAAGATGATGAATGGGATGGATAGGATAGAGGTGGAGAGGCTCTCCCCGCTCAGAAAGGACAGTAGGACTAGAGGGCACAGCCTCAAGATAAAGGGGGGATGGTTTAGAACGGAGTTGAGGAGGAACTTCTTCACTCAAAGGGTGGTGAATCTCTGGAATTCTCTGCCCGTTGAAGTGGTGGAGGCTGCCTCGCTAAATATATTTAAGACGCGGGTTGATAGGTTTTTGATAGGCAAGGGGATTAAGGGTTATGGGGAGAGGGCGGGAATGTGGAACCGAGCCACGACAGATCAGCCATGATCTTATTGAATGGCGGGGCAGGCTCAAAGGGCTAGATGGCCTACTCCTGCTCCTGTTTCTTATGTTCTTATGTTCTTATAAACGAAAGTGGTACAACTTATCTCCACAATCCACTTTTTGGAATTGCACTAACCTTAAGCATCTTTGATGGCAAAACTATGAGAAAATATAGTTTATTTCCATAGAATGTGTTATGTATTTCCCTGATTTTATGCCCATCTCAGTTGATGCAATGCTAACACATTGCATCATCATTATTCGAACAGGGGGCAGAATTGCTTTGTTTTGTTGCGCTGTTTGTATTAAATATCATACAATGTACAACACAACCATAGAACCCATTTCAGTTACTATTAATGCCACAAGAACTTGGCTGCAGCTTTCCATGTGTTGTTGTATAGTCATAAATCCATGATGTATATTTCATTAGGATTTGCAAAACATAAGTTCCAGCTTAATATACAAGTCGACTATCATAGAATTCATACTTTTCTAATAAGGTACATGATTCAGTACTATATTTAACATTTCTTTTCTGAATGATTTTTCTTGAGGCACAAGAAATCGTTGCCCAAAATGAATAAAATCCCCCATGCTAAGCGCGTCAGCTTTCCATCTGGACCTAAAGCGAAGGGGAAAAGGTAATGTAGTATTTTATATTGAGCACCTAATAATTTGGCGCAAGATTTACCCCTTATCCTCAAACGATGACCCCTGGTTCTGCATTTCCCCCACTATCGGCTTGTTTTGGACAGGGTTCAATGCTGCATAAGGTTGCAGGATATTTCGATATTACACATTCTGTTAAGAAATCTTAGTTGAGCTCAGAAGTAAAACACATAGTGGATTTTATCAATGGATCTCCAGAAGGATTTTATTTTGCATTTGTGTGTTTCTACACTCAAGCTGACAGAAAGTGGAATAAAATCCTGAAACCAAAGCAGAAACTGCTGGAAGCACATCGCCCTGTATATTTTGGATGACAATCTCTCTCCAGAGTGGTACTACCAAAAAACAACGGACATCCCAAAAGGAAAAAAATAGTCCAGACAAATATTCACATTTATGCATCCATTTTAATATATCTAAGATTAGTATCCTTATTCCCCCGTTTACTATTTTTTCCTTTTGGGATTGCCCCTCTCAGCTGTCTATTCACTTGTTCCCCAATCTTATTGTGGATGATAATCCTGACATCTTGGACGTAATTTAGTTCAGCACACGGATCACAACATCTTGCTCTTTATCGAAGCCTCTCTACCTAGCCACATTTTCATTTATCTAACTCAAACTGCCACCCGATTTCACCCTCTTGACTGGTACCTGCTGTTTCAAGTGTAAGGATAGCTGTACTTCTTCAGTGTGCACACAGTGTGAGAGTCTTTACTGAGCTGATCTTAAGATGCCTGCCTCCAGAGATAGCCTCATGGCATAGCCACATGGCTACATATAGTTAGATGTCATTACATTTCAAAACCCAAACATCCTTTTTCACCTCAAACAGAAAATACAAACATTTTCCTTTTCTTAGTCAACAAGACACATTTGCATGCATGATCCCATGTGACTGTGAATTACCCAAGTTTCCCACTGTATACCCATAACTATCATGTACTAATAACTGTTTTACTAGTCAGTCACTTAATGGTCCATGTGCCTAGAAACATTGGCTGTACATCAGGGTGATTGATATTCCTTGTCCAGAGAGTCTTGTTCCCTGGCCTTTTCCCTTGCTGACTGTTGTTGTTCCATTGTTATTGTTGGGGACTTGTGGACCTCTGAAATTGATGATAGTTCTGAACTCGGTCCAGCTGGTGAAATCCATTCTCCCTGGCCACCTGATTGCTGTGAAGGAGCAGCTTTGCTAGTTGGGCACATGTGCCTGCAGTTGCATCTGTGTACTTGGCTGAGCTTTTTCAACTCCTTTTCTGAATTGCCAACTGTGGAGTTATAGGTCATACATCCTTCCAGGTGTTGTCCCTGTAATTTGTTTCATCGGATTTTGCGCAGCTTGGTTTATTGAAAACTTCAGTTTATCATGCATTTCAAAGGTATAAACTTAACTGGAATTTTGTCCTTCAACTCTTCCAGTACAGCTCTGAAGTGAACATTTTCCTGTAGAACATTTACCTTCAGTTCGTGCTGTTCATTGCACTGATGTGTTTGGCAACATCTTGTGGTTTACTTGAATATTGTCACCCTCTCTCTGGGGTCATCTGTTTCCATCTCTCAGGTACTTTTATGTCCTTTCTTTGGGATGTTTTTGTTGCCCTTTCTCTGTTAGTCAAACAGAGAAATATGAGGCCAGCTCCAGCTGAGATGTGTGGCCATTGCATCTCGTCTGTGACCTTGAACTCAAGTTCTTTCTCTTTGCCATTGGATTGGGATGACAGACTAGGTTTTCTTCTTGGTAAGAGTCTTATGCCATCATATAGTCTCAACCATACTTACAAGGGCTTTATTTATGGAATGCCATGTTGAGCAACTTTACCCAAACCTATGAAACATCACTATGTTGCATGACAGATCAGTGTCTATCTGACACTTCCAGGGTGATCTTAAAGTTTTAAAAATGTAAAGTTTAAAATTTATTTATTAGTGTCACAAGTAAGCTTGCACTTACACGGCTATGAAATTACAATGACAATCCTCGAGTCGCCACACTCCGGCACCTGTTCGGGTACATCGAGGGAGAACTTAGCATGGCTAATGCACCTAAACAGCACATCTTTTGGACTGTGGGAGGAAACCTATGCAGACACAGAGAAAATGTGCAGACCCCACATAGAGAGTGACCCAAACCAGGAATTGAATCTGGGTTGCTGGTGGCACTGTGGGGCAGCAGTGCTAACTACAGTGCCACCCTCTTATCAGCTTGACACATCGGTTAAATGGTAGGATCATGTAAGAGCCTGAAAACTGGTTTCTTGCCTCTCGTGATATTACCAGCCCTGTTCTGACAGGTCGTGAGGCTGATTTTAATTTTCACGACCTCATTTTAATGTTTATTAGTGAGCCTGGAATACAATCATCCTTTCTCGCTTGCCTTAACGACCTTGCCGAGGCATGATGGCCTTTCCAGAGGGACCGGAGGCCATTGAAGATGCCCGGATGGTTGGGGCAGATGTGGCAGTGCCCCTTGGGCAGTGCCATGGCCACTGGGCATTGGACAGTGCCAAGGGGTGAGGCCTAAGGAGAGGTGTCTAAGGAGGGGTGTGGTCTGAAGGAGGCAGGGCCGTTAGGCATGGGGAGTTGCGTATTCAGCATCAGGAATTACTAGGGCAACAATCGGCTGGAGTGGAGGGGAAACAGGCGCCGATCACCAGGGTAGGGGCATTGGTGACAGCGATTGGTGGGGTGGGTTTCAGGGGCAGTAATCAGGAGAGGCTGGGGGAATGACAGATTCCCAGAGCACTATGTATTCTTGTAGTGCCCTCTAGCAGTATTCAGCCAGCTTCCTGATTTAAATAATCTCTGTCTACTCCCTCTACTGGCAAGAATTATATTTGGGGTCTTTTTTATCTAAGTGCCATATGATAGCACATGGGAGCTTGCCCAAAAAATGGGTGCCATTCTCTCCCATTTTCACACTTGTTCGGGACTCAGATTCCTTTTGGTAAGATTGCCCCCTTCTTGTTCACTTGATAATCCCCTTCTTGTATCATCATTGTAACAGTCACAAACCATTTGTCTCCTATAGACCTGACAGAACCAACTTGTTGTATTATTCTTTATCAGACTCATCTGCTAATATCATGCCAGAAGCCATCTGTGTAGGCTTGTTTTTTTTTGGTAATCATTTATGATTATTATGATTTTGCTTCTTGTTGTTAAAACATTGCTTTCCCAATGTTGGGTAAATCATTTTCTGTGCATGCTGTCCTCTGCAGTATTTGGAATCAGCTCTTTGTCTGTAATTGTTCGGCTCTCTTGACTTGGACATCTCAGGATAATGAAACTTACGGTCTGCTTTGCTATACATAGGCTCCAGCTGTTGTTTCACATTTTCTCAATTTCTGCACATATCTATCACTTCCTCCAGCATCAGTTTTCATCTTTCAGCGGACTTGCTCTCACTGACGGGTCTCTCATGTCCGAGACTGATCGATCTTTAATCAGATTAGACTTTTAGCTGTTCAAATTCACATTATTCTGCTAACTGCATTATTGGTGTGATGTACCGTAGAATGATTTTAATTTACACTGAACCCTGGTGTTGAATACACAATGTTCATATGTAACATTCACTCAGGTTCAAAACCTGCATTCAAAGCTTTCAAAATCTCTGTTGTCATTTTTATTTGTTTGTCTGTTAGATTTAGAGTGGTAAATACTTTGTAGCAGTCCTTCCCTAGCAGTGTTAACAGTATGGCTACTGTTATTGCTTCAGACTTATTAACTAAGTCTGTTATAATCTCATAATTTTGCCAATGTAAGTGCCAAAGCTGTCTATTTACTGTGCATCATTTTTCAATTGGCCTAAAGATGGGATGGCAAAATTTACTGTAGCTATTTTTACCACTCAGTAATTTACTTGCAGCCTGCCTGTGTTTCCATTGTCCTTTTTTCCTTGCAGCCAGAAATATCACTTGCAGCCTGTGCCCTCTTCCTTTGTCCTTTTTCTCCGCAGCCAGTAATTTCATTTGCAGTCTATGTATACTTTTCTGAGCGGTCTCAATTACAGCTTTTGTGTTTCTCATTTGCTTTTATTTGCAGATTGGAACTTGTGTTCCTGGGTTCTCTGTATCTTCTCTGCACCTTTTCCAGGATTCAAAGTCTATTTTTTCTTCAGTCTCTGACACCATGATTCATGCATAAAGACAGCTGTACTTCTTCAGTGTGTACTCAGGGAGAGCCTTGATTGTACTGATCTTAAGAAATATGCTTCCAGAAACAGTTTCATGGAATAGCCACATAACCACAGAAAACCAGAGGTGTCAATTGGACTGACAATGCCATTTACTATCAACTAACCTGCATTTTATGGATTTGTCCCCTTTTTTATCATTTGTCTATGTCCGTAAACTTTGTCCCTGTGATGCCTTTTGTCCTGTATTTCCTGGGCAGCTGGGAGTCTCATTTTACCTTTGCCTCTTTGTTTTTCCTTTGAACACATTTACTATGTCTATTGGACACCAGAGGGAGAAGGAGTGCATGGAGTGTATTATGTATTTGTATTTATTCCTATTGGTTCACTGGAGCTATACTGCATTAATGTATGCACTGGAATGAAGTTATAGACCTAGTGTGGGAAACAGAGAGAGAGCCATGGAAGAGATCACACACCATTAATAAAGCTCAGATTGTCTTTAATCAAAGCTTGTCCCACATATTATGTCTCCAATACACATAAAAACTGGTGACAAGGATAATGGACATGGGCTTGATAGCCACCCAGAAAGAAGATATTAATTGGGGAAAACTAAAGAAAAGAAAACTTTCACACATGCTATGGTGATTAGTGGGCTAGGTAAATGTGAGTCAACGATAATCTGCAAGCAGATTATAGAGTTGGTTGTGATAAACTAGAAGCTGCAGCTCAATTTGGCACCTTTTTGTGTAAGAAAATCAAGGTAGCTGCTGGAAATGCAGTCGCACACAAGAAACCTGATTAAGTGAAAAAATAGCAGGAGTTTGCAGCATTGTGAGACAGTTGATATTGCCTATGTGGATTTTAGTAAAACTTTTGACAAGCTCATCCAGAAGATTAAAATGCATGGGATCCACTATGACTTGGCAGCTTGGATTCAAAATTGATTTGCCCATAGAAGTCAGACAGTCGTGGCGAAGGGGTGTTTTACTGTCGGGAGGTCAGTGACTAGTGGTGTTCTGCACGGATCCATACGAGACCTTTGATGTTCGTGATATATATAAATGGCTTGGATGAAAACATAGATGGGTAGGTTAGTAAGTTTGCAGACCAGACTAAACTCGGTAGAGTTGTGAATAGTGTAGAAGGTTGTCAAAGAATTCAGTGGGATATGCATCAGATGCAGATATGGATGGAGAAATGGCAGATGGAGTTTAATCTGGGCAAGTGTAAGATGCTGTTAAGGATAAGTATGCAGTTAATGGCAGGACCCCGAACAACATTGATGTACTGAAGGAACTTGGGGTTCAAGTCCATACTCCCTGAAAGCGACCACACAAGTAGATAGAGCAGTAAAGAAGGTGTATGGCACGCTTGCCTTTATTAGTCAGGGCATTGAGTACAAGTGTCAGGGTGTCATGTTGTAGCTTTATAAAACTTTGGTTAGGCCTCACTTAGAATAATGTATTCAATTCTGGTTGCCACATTGCAGGAGGGATGTGAAGACTTTGGAGAGGGTACAGGAGAGATTTACCAGGGTGCTGCTTGGATTAGACAATATGAGCTATAAGGAGAGGCTGAACAAACTAGGGTTGTTTTCTCTGGAGCAGCAGAGGCTCTCAGGTGAACTTAAAGACGGAATAGATGGGGGAAGAATCCTTCTCTCACTTTCAAGGTATTGTTGTTTTACTTTTGTTCGTGTTTGTCTTCCAGCTGGTCTGATAGTGTTTCAGATGGTATGGTCATGGTGTTTCTGATGTTTCCGACCTGAACAATTTCTGCTTTTTTTAAACTAAAGAATGGATAACAAACATGGCTGCCTTAGTGTTGTAACTGATTACAAGTTAAGCTCCTTCCAAAAAAAGGTCTTGGTTTGCTTTATTCCACATGCTGTGTTTTAGCCTTTCACGTGTTAGGACCTGGAGAGCTTGAATGACCCCATCAAATTTGCATTATCCTTTTGAACCAGCCAATTAATCTCATTTCTTTGCTCATTCCCTATATCTTTATAATGGTTTATCACTTCAAGTATTTATCTAATTCTGTTTTGAATGTTACTATTAAGTCTGCTTCCACCAGCCTTATAGGCAATGCTTTCCATGTCATAACTGCTGTGTAAAAATAATGATTCCTCATGTCTGCTTTGGTCTTTCTGCTAATTCTCTCAAATCTGTATCTTTAGGTTATAAAATCTTCTGCCACTGGAAACCATTTCTCTTTATTTAATATATCAAAGCAACTCTTGGTTTTGAATATCTTTCAAATCTCTGTATATGCCTCTATTTTAACAAGAATCTCAGGTTCTTTAGTCTTTCCATGTAATTTGAGTATTGCTGAAAAAAGACTTATATGGTCAAAGTTTTTTTGTCTTACACTCATCAGGACATTCACAAGAATACCAAATTGTAATGGGAACAATAGTTAATGCTGCATGAGAGTGCTGATTGGTTGAAAAGTGGACTCTGACTGGTAGAGGGTTGCCATGGAGAATTCACCAGTTAACTAATAACTGACAGTTAAGTCACAAACTGTGTTTAAGTTTGAATAGACAGGTTTTCTCTGATTGGTCAAAACAATGTCCTGGGGAATGTACCAGGGAATGGCTATTGCCTGTTTTGTTTTGTTGAAAAACGTCAAATGTGTGTACGTAGTCTTCTAGCATAAGTAAGTGAGCCACGCTGTGAGCATGAAAAAGGCTTAGTGTAATTTATATTACACTCAGAATTGTTTAGTAAATGTTGTCCAATCACAGAATTATACCTAATGTTAGACATAATGGGTGGGATTTTACGGCCTCGCTTATCCCAAAACTATAAAATCCTGCCTGAGGTCAACAGACCTTCCCTTTGTCCTTGTCTACCCTGACTGCTTGGTGGGTTGGGGGGGTGGGAGATAAAATTCTGGCCTATGTTTTGAATTTTGCAAGCACAAACTGTGTGGGTGTGGTCAGTACTTTGCCTGTTGTGAACAGCTGATACAATCTGTCAATTGTTGGGATATGCAGCTCACATACCTAACATCACACTGGCACTACAATTCATATCCAGCAATACCCATTTGTGTGATAGGCAGAGCATATGTTTGACTTGACGGCAGCATCCTTGTAGAGGTGAATACCACTTGTGCTGCTCTTGCTGCAAGCTTCACCTGTTGCTAAAATTTCTGAGATATCTTATACTTCAAGGGTAATCTGAGGTTGACCGGGCATTTTTCAGGATCGCAAGTGGAGGCCTTAAGCTCATTCATGAGTTTGCATGACATGCAGTGAGCAATGACCTTACTGATCTGGGATACGTGCCTTCGCACTTGATTGGCTCAGCTTCCCACCTCGACACGCCATAGGGTCTCCACGTGACCTCGGAACGCCTCATTAAAGGGACCACACTACAACTACGCTCCTTCCCCACAAACTTTTAAAGTCACATAAGGAGAAAACAAAAAAAAACATTGCTAACACACAAACAGCAAATAACAATAAAACAGTAGGGGAAAACCCCCAGGACAACTTGTCTATAAGTTTCCTTGATCCAATGACTTCTGAATTCTTATAGAACATCTCAACTCCAAGCTAGGTTCATCTGGATATGGAAAATCAGGTTGGGTCGAGGTAAATGGCAAACTCATCACCCTCAAGGTCCAGGTCATCCTCAAAAGTTGCTGTAGTCTCTGTTATTACAACTGATTCCACATCTACCATTACGATCCTCGCACTCAATTCAGGTGGATCTACATGTACTGTTGGAGTCACCTGTTATCCCATGTATCAGGTGCCACTCTCCTCAGGTGATACACATGCTTCTTGACATGTCAACCTTGCACCTCTGTTATATAGGAGAGCTGCCTGTCTTTTCCATGATCTTCGCTAGTCCAGCTGCAAAATTTCTGACCATGACTAAATCCTCATCTCTGAAGGCTCTGCCAGTCTTCTTTGCGTCATGGTTTTCTTTCTGAGAGGCTTGTCAAGCCTCCACCCTCCCCATTAAATTTGGGAATATCATACCCAACAACACCCTTAATAGCTGTCTTCCTTGGGGTAGGGCTATAACTCTAGCCCCCAACCCCACACCTCATCTTTACAAGTTATCTCTATTCCCCTTTGTTGGTAGGGCTTTAACAGCCTGGACTTCTCATATCTCCATCCTTGCAATATCATTTTCTTTAACCTTCAGTAATATTTGGTCTCTTTCTGTGGTTTGTTGAGACTGGCAAGGACTCTATCATATGCAATGCCAGCACAGTGTGGAAGTGGGGTGATGCCACTGTTTGTAGCAATGGCAACCTGCCGAGCATTAGATATCTGTGTCCCTGGGCGATGCTGAAAAATATAGTTGTACGTGGCTAATATGTGATTCCACCTCTGCACTCTTCTGAAAGTTGTTGGCGGCACTGGCTTATTTTTGCGGAATAAGCCCAGCAATGGCTTGTGGTCCAAAATAATTGTAAAATGCTGACTATTAATGTACTGATGGAACTTTTTAACTGTATATTACCACCAAGCCTTCCTTATCAATTTGGGAATATTTCTCTTTTGCCTCAATGTCCTTGAGGCAAAGGCAATTGGCCTTTCCGCTCCATCTGTGGGATAGAAATGCCCCCATTCCATATGATGCATCACAAGTCATCAGTAAGGTCTTTGATCATTGTGCACCAATAATGCTGATGACTGCAGAGCCTGTTTGATTCTTGTGAAGGCCCCCTTCTGGTTTTCTCCCCACCTTCATTCATTGTTGATGTTTCTTTAATAATTGGTGAATGGGATTAAGGTGGTAGATACATTCTGTAGAAACCTACCATAAAGTTCACCATTCTGAGAAATGATTTTAATTCAGAATGTTCGTTGGCTGTGGAATTCTTATGACTTTTACTTTGTCTGCAAAAGGGTACAAACCTTTTGCATCTACCCTAAAATCTAAATAAATAATGTTTTCTGCTTGGAAAGTATATTTCTCCCATTTAAGCCTAAGTCCTGCTTCAAAAATTCCTCCAAGTTTGCGCGTTCTTCAGGTGTGGATCCTACAATTAATACGTCATCAAGATAAACCACTGGCAGGTCCATCGATATGAATTTGGACCCAATATTAGGAATAGCGTGCATTTTTTTGATAGAATCACACTTGTTAAGGATGACTTGCAGTCCCTTTGTTGGGTTTGAAGATATGTATGCCTAGATTGGCCTTGAGGTCTCGCACTGTTACCTGACATTTGTATTGCATGTGAAAATCAGTCAAGTCATTCACAATCTTGCAATATACTTGTGTTCGCTCAGCTGTGAATAGTTTCAATGCTTCAGTGTCTTCAGTTGATGCTGGTTTATAACAGAATAGCTGGGAATTCAGGGTTACAAATTCAGCAAATGCCTCTTCCCATTTGATGGGACAGAGGCATTCCAAAACTGAAACTATATGCAAGGACAAACTCCTCGCTGTCAGAGAGATTCACCTCACATGTGATGGTGTTGATTGTACTCAAATTCCATACTACCAATGACTCATTCCACATAACTTAAGTTCCTTATTCTCAATATCATGTTAATATATCACTTTTGCATATTCTGTTTTCTAAAGTGTGATGGCCAGAATGGGACACAACATTGCAGCTGGGGCTTAGCTACTGTTTTTTGAAAGTTTAGCATAGCCACTTGGCTTTTGTATGCCTCCACTGATAAAAACCAAGAATCTTCTGTGCTTTAAAACATTCTTTTGCCAACCATCTTTAAGAATTTGTGTATAAGTACCTCCAGGTGTCTCTGTTCTGTGCCACCATTACAATTGTACTATTTAGTTCATATCATGTCTCATTATCCTCTGTAAATATACGCTTTATTTTACATTTCATCTGTCTTGCGTATGCCCCTTTCACCAATCTGTACCCCTTGAAGTGTGTCACTATCCACCTCATTGTTTACATATTGAGAAACAGCATAAAGAGGAACGTGAATACATTCTGTAGATCTAACACTCTACAGCCTATATTCATTCCAGTCATCTAGCAAATTTAACACGTTCATCCTTTTTCAGAGTCACATAGCTCTGTATTTCTCTTGTAATCTTCTCCAGCCCTACAACAGACTCCTGCCATTATGCACCTTCTCTTACCCACAAG
The DNA here is from genome assembly GCF_965287045.1 of Carcharhinus amblyrhynchos. Classification (NCBI taxonomy): domain Eukaryota; kingdom Metazoa; phylum Chordata; class Chondrichthyes; order Carcharhiniformes; family Carcharhinidae; genus Carcharhinus; species Carcharhinus amblyrhynchos. The sequence continues at coordinate 28,789,331 of NC_137327.1, forward strand.
TAACAGCAATACCTTTAGGTGCTTTGGCTCCAGATTCTGGAATCCTTCCCTCTAAAATCCCTTCTAAACTACTTGGCCTCTGTATTTCCCTCTTTTCCTTTGAGCTGTTATATCCTTAAAAGGCACCTCTTTCATGAAGATTTTGGTCAACTTTTCTAATCTCTCCTTCTTTGGCTCATTCATTTTTGAATATGCTTCTGTGAAATACAGTCATTTTAGTTGTGCAATTCTGTGACAGAAATTCTCTCTTGACACAATCAACACCTGTATCCAATCCTCTTAACCTCCTGTCATCCAAGGATAACAGCCCTAGCCTCTCTAATCAATCCACACATCTGAAATTCCTCATCCCTGAAAACTTTTCTGCACTCTTTCTATTGGCTTTGCATCCTTCCTTAAGTGTGGTGCGCAAAACTGGACACAGTGCTTGAATTGAAACTGAACTGGTGTTTTGTACAGGTTCATCACATTCTCCCCATGCCTGTGTGGGTTTCCGTTGGTGCTCTGGTTTCCTTCCATAGTCCAACGATGTGCTGGTTAGATGGATTGGATATGCTAAATTGCCCCTTAGTGTTAGGGGGATTAATAAGGTAAATACATGGGCTTCCAGAGATAGGACCTTGGTGGGATTGTTATTGGTGCAGGCTTGTTGGGCCAAATGGCTTCCTTGTGCACTGTTGGGGTTCTATGATCATAATTTATTTTTTCAAACCTCTATATATAATCTATATTAGACCCTGGATAATGCTGACACTGACGTTAGGACACATTGAATCGGACTATAGCCATTCATGGCCATGGTCTCTTAGGTTGAACTTTGGAGTAGAAGCAATCACATTATGTCCATCTAAGTTACATTAGAGGGGTCTGAAAACAAAATTCTAGAAAGGACAGAAGTTTCCAAATGGTTTCCAGTTTAGGTACAGAAAATCTTTTACTGTGCCAGTACAGGTTAAGTACAGTAGTAGGTGTCATGATTGCCTTTAGAAACTGTCAGCATGAATAAAGATGAACGGGAGAAGCCCCAAAGTATAACTTGGCTAATTTAGTCCATTGGGGTTTAAAATTAGTTCTAAATCTTTCAACTTAGGCCTCAGAAACTGAAGAAAAAGAAACACAGTTTTGATGAAGAAAATAAACATGACTATTTTGAAACCCGAAGATCTTTCTTCAGTCTTCATCTGGATGTTCTTAAATCTCAAAAGGCTTTCTACCAAGCTACAATGAAATCTGTGCTGTTGTCTTACTTGGGACTGTCAAAGGGTTCTGCAACAGCAATCAAAGAACTGACTGATTACTACTGTAATTAAAAAGGTCATTGTTCAATCCTTGAGAGACATTTGTTTTCATTTTCCTGATTAAGGTCTTTTTGGGAAATGGTATAAATTATGTTTATGCTGCATATTTTACTCTAAGTATCATTTACATTTTACAATAGAAATCAATTATTTATTTAAATTTCATAACTTAATATTTTATAAATTATACAAAAATAACGTTAATTCTTTTTGAAGAAGCTAATGTTAAATTTGCCTCTTTGACAATGATAATTGATCACCCTGCTTGGAGATGTTATTAGGAGCGGGGTTAGAATTCTACCACTGAGCCTTTGGTCACCCTGTGTAATGGTAGTTACAGATATAGAATATTCTGAGGCATCCTTCAGTATTCCACAAAAGCTTTTAAAAGCAGCTGCGAAAGATGATGGGCCAAATTTCGCTGAAGAATCTCACAGGCTGTATTAATGAGTAGGTCAGGCAGCAGTTTGCAGTGAGGAAGAGAATCCTTGTGAATTACACATTGCCACAACTTGCTTGCCAGTTTGTGCCACTTCACCATTAGTTTTACAACCATAGGATCTCATGCTTAACTGCTCCACGATTTTCATTTAGTTGCTGCAAATTAATTATCCATTAAATTTGCCATAGTTAAGTCTAGTAATTAACAGCATAATGATGTCATAATTGAGAATGGCTGACAATCAACCTCTCTTGCTCAGAAAGTGAACTTCTACCTTTTGAAATTAATCGTTTTCCTTTGTATCTTTTTTCTCGCTCAGTCCAAGCTTTCCTTTGCACTTTCTGTGCCTGTTTTGACATTGAGTTAGCTCACTCTTATTTCTTAATTCTTTTACCTCACTGGTTAAGTTGCTACGCCCTTTGTTCCATTGTTCACCTGTTTCCTTCATTGCACCATTCTCAGCTCATGCTTCCAGCAATTTGCTGGGCAAAGATTTTTTAAAACCTAACTGTCAAATAAATAATCTGATTTCATTATTGCTTAATCTGGTAAAGAGAATAGCTTTCTATACTTGGACACATATAATAAAACGATTGCTAACTGCATGGATTTCACAGCTGTTCTGGGGATTAGGAAGCAGATGGGTGATATTGTAAAATAGGGCACCATTCTGACATCAGTGAGTCAGCCACCTGCCTTCCTGCCCTGACAATATTTTATTAGCACTGAAGGAACTCTTGGGTTGGTGGATCTGCCTGCCTGTGGATGATGTGTTCTTAATGGGCAATTAATAGCCAACTTAAGGGTCCTTTCTCAACACTGCTCAGATTTAACATGTGGCAGGTTTGACCCAGTGGGCTGCTGGTCAGTGAAGAGGACAGCCTCCTTTCCAGGCCCCATTATCCAAGATAGCTGAATATCTAAAGGGTAGGATGTGTCCCTCAAGGTGAGAATGCTCCTCGAAAAAATTAGAAACCATTCGGCATTATGGTAATCTGCGAAAGGTAACAAATTTAATCAGTTTGAACAGATTTGATGGAGAAACAGGTTGTGAATTGCTTGCCATTTAATGTAATATTGTAGAACAGTTGTTTGCAAAAATAATACTGTTATTAATTAGTGTATACTGAAGTTTGCTGTTTATAATCACTTGGGCTCTAATCATGTGGAGGTTATTGTTGCAGGGCTAACAATCCTTTCTTGTTACTGTAAATGTTAGAAATCTTCACTATCAATGAAAGATTAAATTGTGAGGTGTGCAAAAGGGGCTCCCAAATCTTACTGCCTGCTTTGAGATACAAGTTGAGACTAATTTCATCCTAATTTTATTGAATATTGGAAAAAGAATGTAGTCTGCCCATCAACAGGATCCGAGAGCTTAGTCTGTCATTGGACGTTAGATGACCAAGATTTGAAAGAGTCAAAAGAAATCTATAGTTGCTTACTCACTGATCTTTTATTTGTTAAGTGTGCTCAACATCATATGGTTTTGGTGTCAATCAAAGTGAAAAACAGACTTGTAATTACATCACATACTTTAGAAAATCCAAAGCTCCTTGACGTGTAGTCAGTGGCGTTAGGAAACATGGCCGCCAACTTGCAGTCAAGCAAGCTTCCAAGCACAGCAATGTGATAATGACCAGAAGATAAACTGTTTCTGTGATTTGTTTGAGGGATAATTATTGACCATGACATTGACCATAACTCAAAATAGTGCCATGGCATACTGTAAAAAGCAGACAATGCCTCAGTTTAATATCTTATCAAAAGAATGGCTTATCTACCACGACAGCAGTCCCTCAGTATTGTCCTGGAGTGTCAACCTAGATTTTCTGCTCAAGCCTCTGCAGTGAAACTTGAACAACCTTGTGATTCAAAGGTGAGATTGGTACCAACTGAGCCACAACTGACTACTTATTTATTGGCTATGTGAACAAATATTTAGGCACATGCTGAAATTAAATCTCAGTTTCCACACAAGTGATGCAATGCAAGAAAAGCAGCTAATTGTATCAGAGTATGTATATACAAATGTTCTAGGACATATATTTAGTAAGACCTCCTGTGTTAGTAATGAATAGATAAATCTCTTTTCATCACATACGAGCAAAATAGTATTTTAATGAACTTCTGTTTGCTCTCTATGTTTAATGCTATAAATCTATTTCTAATATTGAATATTCGTAATTATTATTTTAAGTTCAGATTGATTTTAAGCAAACAATGAACATGGCTATGCAGAAATGAATAAAAATGCAGCGATGGCAAGGAGCTGCAGATGGGTAGCCTAGATACGTTCTGCATGGGCTTCGCACCTTATCCTGAGGAATGACATCATTTGATGGCACATTGGTTTTCTGAAGCTGCCTGCTCACCTGCAGAACACAAAAAAATCTGGTTAACTTTACAACTTGTGATGTCGTTCAGTTTAATACAGAAAATCTTAAACATAATGGCTCAGAATTTGTTACAGTAAATAATGTCTAAATGGTACATGCTGTCATTAATGTGAAAATTAACTAACAACTTGTAGCAAGATGATGTATCTTGTCAATTGGCAATTGCCAGAAGTTGCTGCCCAATTTTGTGGGTTTCCTCCCACATTCTGAAAGACGTGCTGGTTAGGTGCATTGACCCGAACAGGCGCCGGACTGTGGCGAGTAGGGGAATTTCACAGTTACTTCATTGCAGTGTTAAATTAAGCCTTCCTTGTGATTAATAAATAAACTTTAAATTAATTTCTGCTGCTCCACAGTTGGGTTTGCAAAATGAGCATTTCATGCTTAACCTTCCAGAGTGTCGTGATGTTACTGCATTTGCATGTTAATTGTCCTTTAAACTAGTGACAGAACATTTAATCTAACTGGCAAGACATTTTTGAACTGGAGGGTACAGGAGTTAAAAGGGCACACAGGTGATGTGCCCTGTTCCAACAAATTCTGGGCCAATTGTTTTAAAACTGCTAAATGCTAAGAAACTTACTATTTATAATCCTGTACTATATATTTTTGTGGTATTTCCAGCACAAGAGAAACAAAGGAGATGCTTGAAGTGGAAATGGAGGGCTTACATTTCTAATAATCAGCAGAGTAAACATTCTTGGCAAGGAAATCTCGTCTCAGGGACAATAATCCTTGGTCAAAACATCTATCAGTATCATTTGAGACTTCCGCCTTTTATTGTTTTGCATTAGTTCCCACGAATATATCACCATCATTGGTGACCAATTTGTTCTGGATTGCAATGCTTGAGTGAAACATTTAATAAACATTCTCTTCATGTTGAAAAAATGAGAATTGCATTATATTTCAGTAAATGCATATTTGAGTGCTTAATATATAGGTTAAAGTTAGGCTAAAATGTGTTCATGTTAGCAGCTGTTCCAGCATTTTAATAACGTGTGGTAAGAGTATAACGGAATTGAATTTTTAAATAAATTGAATATGGAGAGGAAGCCTGATTTTATTTTTGCTTTTTTACCGTCCACGATAATCATTCCAATTATAAATTGATAATACTCAAGTTATCTTATTAATTTTGGTCTTAGTTAGACTGAAAATGTTTCTCCATATGAAAACATTATAGGTACAATTATTTTCAGGGGAGGCGGAGGTGTAATTGTATTATCACTGAACTGGTGATCCAGAGACCCAGGGTAATGCACTGGGGACATGGGGTCGATTCCCACCATGACAGATGATGGAATTTGAATTGGGTAAAAATCTGGAAATAAGGTCTAATGATAGCCATGAATTGATTGTCTCAAAAACCCATTTGGATCGCTAATGTCCTTTAGGGAGAGAAATCTACCGTCTGGCCTACATATGACTCCAGACCCACAGCAGTGTGGTTGACTCTTCTGTCCATATCAGCAGAGATCCGACTTCTAGAAATTTATGTTTGGCTGCAATATAAACCTAATCATTAATTCTTACAAAAATTACAAGTGTTTAATTTTCTAAAGATCTTCAATAAACGACAGTAAAACTGACCAAGATATATTCGCTAGAATTCTACCTGCCCCACCAGTCAGGGGACTCGGAGTGGGCGAGGGGCAGAAGTGGGAAGTGGGTGGGATTTTCAAGTCTCGGGTCAAGCCAGGCTGTAAAATCCTCCCCATTATGTCTAACATTCTGTATACACTGAGTTTCAATGTCCATTGTGCTGGTGCTGCGAATAATCAGGAAGTCACCCTGTTTTTTGTTTGCATACTTTCTTGTGACTGAGCAACACGGGCATAGCTCTGAACCAGAGACATAAGGAAATTCGAAGAAAGAAATGCTCCTGAAAGAAAAATCATCTAAACTTTACCAAAAATAAATATCAGCAACCAGCCAAATTCCCTGAGTTAGAGAATTGCTTCACATCTGGTTTGAGAGAAATTTGAGCTCAATGAAGAAATGAATAGAACCATAGAATTTCTGCAGTGCAGGAGGAGGCCATTCAGCCCATCAAACCTGTGCCAATTCTCTGAGAGAGCATCCTACCCAGGCTCACCTCACCCTCACCCCCACCATCTCTGTAACCTCACGTATTTACTCTGCTAATCCCCCTAACCTGCATATCTTGGGACACTAAGGGGCAATTTAACGTGGGTAATTTAGCATGGCCAATCCACCTGACCTACACATCTTTGGACCGTGGGAAGAAACCACGGCATCAGACCCAAGGCTGGAATTGAACCTGGATCCCTGGTGCTGTGAGGCAGCAGTGCCAACCATTGTACCACCGGGTCACCCAATAGCACGCATTGAAAAAACAATGAAAAAACAACTTTTTGTAAGGTGTTTGTTACAATATCTAACTAACTGCTTATGCATCTAATAATGGAACACTGTTATTTGAATCTATTTACAGAAAAATTACTCACTTCTTCAGCTTTCTTAAAAACCCGGAGGAAGTTTAAACCAAGCAACTTCTCAATGTCATTGTCAGTCCACTTACGCTGGAGAAGCTCAGCAATTAAAGCAGGATATTTTGAAACATCTTCTAGCCCAATAGGACCTCTTTCAAATCAAAACAAAGAAACTTTATTGTTCATTCTGTTTCAAGAAAGAAATAATTCTAGGTCTAAAATCAGAATCAGTGCACATCTAGGTACCTCTCATAACCATCAAAGTCGCTGCCAATGCCCACATAATCTGCACCGGTCATATTTCGAATGTAGTCAAGATGATCTAAAATTAGAATAGTGAACGGTTTAGTAAATACATAGGGGCTTTTAGCTGCTGTCATTACTGAACATGATCACATTATACTTACCTGCCACTTGGGATAAGGTAGCAGTTCCTTGACAAGAAATAAAACCAGGATAAAAATTTACCATCACAATGCCTGAATTGTTTACCTGAAGAATAAATAAAGCAGAGAATTTGTGCAATTAAGCAGGACATCAGAATTCATTTTAACATCTTTTAGTTGGTATGATTAGTGCCATAAAATCCTGATCTTAATTCTATAAAACCTTGCACTGTCTTAAATCATGACTAATATGTGGGCTAAATTTCAATTCAATCCATTGCTTGTAATGTTTGCAGAACTGAATTATTTAACATTTTAACATCTGCAGAAATTAAATATCAACATTGAACTAATGTGATTAATTTAATATCAGAAGTAAATTCCTGATTACAACTAATATGCCTTGTAAAATATGTTTGTGGCATAAAAAGAATAGCACAAACACCAGAAGTCTAAAATGAAATGCACAGTGGATGAAGCGGTACCTGAAAAAGATAGGTTGATGTAATCTTTTATCATGCATGGTTTATATGCATTTAGACCTCTAAAAAATAAAGCACCTAAAATGTCAAATTAGTTATTTAACTGTAAAGTATGATAAACCAGGTTTGCCTTTATCCTGAAGGAATCAAGCACAAGAAAAAATAAAATTGCTACAGTTGGATAGGGCTTTGGCTAGGACACCTGGAGTACTGCACTTGCCTGGGAGGTGACAGTGAAAGTTCGTTAAATTGGCTCCTGAGAAGGCAGGGTTGCCCCATGATCAGGGGCTGAATAAATTGTGCCTATACTCTTGAGTTTAAAAGAATAAGAGTTGATCTCATTTAAACATACAAGATTCTGAAGAGATTGACATAATAGATGGATGCTGATTTGTCTGGTTATAGAAACTAGAACCTGTGGCACAGCCTCACGATAAGGCATTGATTTTTTATGACTGAGATGAGGAGTATAAGTGTTGTGAATCTTTGAAGTTGTCTACCTTTAAGAATTATGTATATTTCATTGTTTAATATATTCAAGATGTGATCGATAGATTTTTGAATCAAGGGATACGGGGAGCAAGCAGAAAAGAGGAGTTGAGATGGAACATTGGCCATGATTGTATTGAATGGTGAAGCAGGCTCGAGGGGCTGAATGGCCTACTCCTACCCCTATTTCTGATGTTCATATTCTTTTATCATTCAACGTTTGTAATACTGCTGTGTTAAATTGTTGCCTGTAAGGTATAAGGTGATGCATTTATAGCGTCTGCATCCTTCTTATATAAAGTGATGGACGTGCAACAAATCCGTAAGGGATAGAGTAAGTTCATACAGTGCAAGAGCCAGCTTCTGCCACAAGTTTAGCCACTGATTATCATGGTGGCACACCCTGGACTACAAGCGATGTCGCCACTTCCCATGTCATTGAATAGTGTCGTCCGGGTGTGAAAATCAATGGCGCACTTGCCAGTATCTTTAAAATGGAGCTTTGTATGTCCTAAAAATCTTCAGGCTCCAGCTACCTGGCCACACAAAAATTCTTTGGATATGTATGCATCTTCCATCCTGTAAATGTGCCTATGCCAGCAAAGTGACATCTGCTTAATGAGTGCCAATATATTTGGGAGATTTGCCTTTTCTGCTGCATTCATGATTTTGTCCTTCCATAAGATGCCCAGAATGCACTGCAACCAGCAAAGATGGAAGTTTTTAAACTTCCTTTCTTGATAGTGCAAAGTTTTCCTTATTTCACAGCCATATAAGAAGATGCTGAGAATACAGGCCTCATAAGCTAGCATCTTGTTTCAAAGTATTATTCCATGTTGTTCTAGGCATGTGCCATGTGTCAAAGGTAGCTGCTTTCCCTATGCATGTATCATCAAGAAACAGATCATCTACCATTGTGAATCCAAGGTAGCAGAATTTTCTAACCACTTCCAGCAGTGTTATTTAGTGTGATCGTAGATCTTACTGCAGGATTTAACACTATTAGCAGAGTATAACTATAAGATTTTGCAGAAAATTGGCTGTGTGGCAAAGCCCGTCAGTCTGATTGGACCCTTTCATAACAATATACATTGTGCGGTACAGTTTGATGGCACCACTTCTGATAGTTTCAGGATGAAGAATTAAGTGAAACAGGGTTTGGTATTTTCTCTATACTCCTGACCTGCAGACAAGGAAGGAGTTTCCATGTAGATGAAGCAGACAGCAAGACCTACAATTTGTCAATTCTGCCTGCGACACACAATCAACTGTGGAAACACTTCTTATGTTTTCATTTTCTTCAATAATAACGCAGGTAAAGCTTGTCTTCAAATAGATGAATAGAGTTAGGCATTTTCTTGCACCTTTCAGCTCAAAAATGGTTTGCATCATAATGTTCTGGACGTGTGGCAAGGACACTAAGACATCTGAGACCTATAGTGCATCTCCTTAACCAATGAGATTTAAAAACAGAAAAATAAACCAAGGCAGTACTGAGGGAGATCATGAATTACAGTTAAAACCAATACAAACATTGAAATAAAGAGAGACTAAGAAAAATTGGATTAAGGGAGAGTAAAAAATACAGGAAAGAAAGGTGAAAACAATTCATATGTCATTCGGTCAAACAAAAATCATGCTATTAATTACTCAATGTAATATTTTGTGGCACGTTCATTGGGCCAATTCAGGAACTTTTGAAGAATATTTGGGAGAACAAGGGTAAAATTCCAAATGTGTGAAGAAAGCAGCAAGAGTTCATCAATTGACCAATCAATTCTAGAGATTTGGACCTCACGGCATATCTCCTCCACTTGCTAAAGTTGCTGACTAATTTTCACATTAGTATCATGATGCATTATTCAATTGACTTTATTCTTTCAGCAAGTTCTAGTTCAATGCATTTATTTTAAATGCTGAGTGGTAGTGCACAACATTTAAAGTTTGCACGTAATTACGCATACCAGCTTACGTAGAACATTATCTTGCACATTTCTGTAGTTGCGGCATAAAGCAAATGCAGAAGAATGACTGAAAATAACAGGGGCAGCTGATACTTCAAGTGCAGCCAACATTGTATCTGTAGAGACATGAGACAGATCGACCAACATTCCCAGACGATTCATTTCTTTCACAACTTTCTGAAAAGGACGTGCAGAAAACATTTGACATTAGTCTGACATTTCCTTTCTGTATGAACAATAACAACTTGTTTTTATGCAGCTCCTTTAATGTACAGTAACATTGTAGGGTGTTTTGCAAAAGCAACGGGAAAAACACAGACCTATTGTCATTTGTTACATAGAAGTAACTATCAAGAGGAGTGAAAAGACTGGTGAAGGAAATGGATTTTGAGGGGTTTTAAGGAGAAGAGGGAATTGCTGTGCCCCGCCCACCATGGCAATCAGAGCAAGTAAGGGGCGGACAATGGAAAGGTCTGTTGACCTTGTGTGGGATTTTACAGTTTCGGGACAAGCGAGGCTGCAAAATCCTGCCCAATGAGCCAGAGGGAAAGAAGACATTATCACCAATGGAGGAATAAAGGAGAAGGAGATCAACAAAAGGACAAGGATGGTGATGGGAGGGAATGTCATTACAGAAGTCAGGACAGGTGAGGCCTTCAAAGCATTGAAACAACATGATGGATCTTAAATGAGGACCAAGGGAGCAAAAAAGTTCATGGGAAGTAAAATTTAGTCAGTTTTTTAAACAGTGGGCCACTACTGCCCATTTCCCACAATGTTGCAAGTTAAAATCATACCCCTCCCTTCGCATCAGCAAAGAATATTCCAAAGGTCCAGAGGCAGAGATGAAAGATTGATCATGAGACATTCTGGAGATAACCATGTGATTACAAGAGAAAGGCTGTTGCTAGGTGTACATTCACACTGGACTTTGGAAGAAAGCTATTAGAGGGGATGGGCGCATTGAACATGTGTAGACCACTTGCCCTCTCAACCCTGCTCTGCCATTCACAGAGATTATGGTTGATCTACAACTTAACTCTACATACTTGCCTTGCCTCATATCTGGTTGACAAAAATCAACATCATATTTAAAATTTACAATTGATCTTGCACCAATTGCAGTTTGCAGAGGAGAGTTCCAAACCTCTCCCAACATTCATGTGGAGAAATATTTCCTAATTTCCTTCCTGAAAGGTCTGGCACTAATTTTTAAGACAATGGTACCCCCCGTGCCCCCCCAGTCCTTCTCTCCAACCAGTAGAAATAGTTTCCCCCAATTTATTCCATTTATTCTCCTTCACATCTTGAAAATTTCAAGCAAATAACTGCTTAACCTTCTAAATTTCGGGAAAAGCAACTCTAGTTTACTTAACTTCTCGTAATTTAACTCTTCATGTCCAGATATCATTTTGGTAAAATTTGCCAAAATGGATCAGCCTCAAACAGTTGAGAGGGAGGTGGATGGAATCAAAGGCTAGAAAGTGCAATTTATGGAGGATTGAAAATTGAAATTTGACAAATGTTATCCTAATAATCAAGCATAATGAAATTTCGGCTGAATATCATCTGTAGGGGGAGGGTTGGGGGGATACTACTGCTTATCACCCACCCCAGTGCAAAAGTTGAGTTGGCTCACCAAACAAAGCTGCCCTGCAGTAATAATATACTGGGAGTGCAGCCCTTAATAAAGTAAGTGCAGGACTTGTGCCCTTCAGGGATAGAATCACATAATCACTACAGAAGGACGCTACCCTGAGAACTGCTGATTAAGGCTGTGTGGTGTGAAAGTCACTCAACAACCTTAATTAGCCTCCATCATGGAAATGTGGGTTATTGGCATTGGACCCAACCTGCCCTAGGTAAAGCAGCTAGAGATGAGAACTCCTCCACAACCCAGTTTGATAGTTTGTATGCCTCCTTCACCTCCAAAGACCGTGGAAAATTTGGCCCACAGAATCTTACAGTACACATGAGGATCATTCCAATTGTTGTGTCAATGCTGGGTCTTTGAAAGAGCTGTCCAATTTATTCCTTGCTCTGTTTTCCCCCATATTTGGTTCTGTTCAAACAGACGTCCAATTGACAGATCATAACAATCCTCTGTGTGAAGATAACCATCCACATTTCCCTCTAGTTATTTTGTAAATTACTTTAAAGCGATGACTTCTGGTTACTGATTCACTTGCTTGAGCAAACAGTTTATTCCTACTTGCTCTTTCAAAATCCCTCAATTTGGAACACCTCTGTCAGGTTTTCCATTAGCCTTCTTTCTTCAAAGGAAAAAAATTCAGTTTCCCCAATCTCTCCACACTAGACATCCTCTATCTCTAGTACCCTGGTAAACCTTTGGCTGCGACATTCTTCCAAAGGTATGATGCCCAGAATTGTACACAATACTCCAGCTAAAGCATATCTAGTGACTGGTAAAGGTTGTTTTCACTTTGTATTCAATATCTCTAATTGAGTTTTTTTTAAGTTTATTTATTAGTGTCACAATTACATTCACACTGCAATGAAGCTACTGTGAAAATCCCCTAGTCGCCACACTCTGGAGCTTGTTCAAGTACACTGAGGGAGAATGTAGTATGGCCAATGCACCTAACCAACACGTCTTTCGGACTGTGGGAGGAAACCCACATAGACACGGGGAGAACATGCAGACTCTGCACAGACAGTGACCCAAGCCAGGAATTGAACCCGCATCCCTGGCACTGTGAGGCAGCAGTTCTAACCACTGTGCCACCATCTCATTCACTTTCTTAGCAACCTTATGAATTTATCCTGCCACATCTGAGATTTTGTAAACATGCACTCCAAGGTCACTCAATCTGTTTTTGCATTCCCTCACAATTAGTTTCTTCCAAAGGCCATGACTTCACACTTACCTGTTGTACCTATCTTGTGTTGCCCATTTCACCAGTCTATTTAATATCTTCTTTCTCACTATTTGCTACATTATTACATTTTACATTGCTCACAAATTCCTAAATTATTCTCTCTATACCCAAATTCAGGTCATTTATATATAACAAGAAAAGCTATGGTCCAAATAACAACCTCTGGTGAATACCACTTCTCGATTCTCTGCAAAAACATCTGTACACCACTCCACTTTCTGTTTCCCATCCTTTATTTATTTATATACCTGAATAAATACTATTAATTTAATAACATTTATTTTCTAAATAAATCTAATGTGTGTTACTTTATCAAATGCCATGAGAAAGTTCATATATGCAAATTCAACACCACTATCTTCATCAAACCCATCTTTTACTTCAAATCACTCAGTCAAGTTAACCAGACACAGATTTCCTTTTACAAATCCATAATGGTTTGTCTCCAAGTGAAAAGTAATTTTGTCCTTATTGCCTCCTGTAGTTCTCCCATCACTGATGTTAGAATGGTTGGCTGAGGTTACCAAATTCACCTAACCCCCCATTTTTTGAACAGTTGTGTAACCTTTGCAAGCTGCAATCCCTTGGCGCCACTTGCAAATTCGAGGAATACTGAAAAGTTGTAGTCAAGGTTTTGTTACAAAGTTTTTGGTAAGGCTTAAATTAACAAGTTGGTTTCATTCTCCTGCTTATTCATACTAATCATAGATTTTGTACACGGCAGTCTGTATTCTAACACTACTGATTAATGTTGGTACCATTGATTGAAGCTTTCATGGGGAATAATAACTCATAAGAACATAAACATAAGAACATAAACATAAGAACATAAGAAATAGGAGCAGGAGCACCTAGCCCCTTGAGCCTACCCCGCCATTCAGTAAGATCATGGCTGATCTGAAGTGGCTCAGTTCCACTTTCCCGCTTTCTCCCCATAACCCTTAATTCCCTTGCCTACCAAAAACCTATCTACCCACGTCTTAAATATATTTAGCGAGATAGCCTCCACCACTTCAACGGGCAGAGAATTCCAGAGATTCACCACCCTTTGAGTGAAGAAGTTCCTCCTCAACTCCGTTCAAAACTGCACTCCCCCTTATCTTGAGGCTGTGCCCTCTAGTCCTGCTGTCCTTTCTGAGCGGGAAGAACCTCTTCACCTCTACCCTATCCATCCCCTTCATCATCTTATACGTCTCAATAAGATCCCCCCTCATTCTTCTAAACTCCAACGAGTACAATCCCAGTCTATTCAGCCTCTCTTCATAGTTCAACCCCCTCAACTCCGGTATCAGCCTAGTGAACCTCCTCTGCACTCCCTCCAAGGCCAAAATACCCTTGCGCAAGTGCGGCGACCAAAACTGCACACAGTACTCCAGCTGCAGCTTCACCAGTGCCCTGTACAGTTGCAGCAAGACCTCCCTACTTTTATATTCAATCCCCCTCGCTATAAAGGCCACCATCCCATTTGCCTTCATGATCACCTGTTGCACCTGTAGGCTGGGTTTTTGCAACTCATGCACAAGGACCCCCAGGTCCCTCTGCACCGTAGCATGCTGCAGCTTTTCGCCCTTTAAGTAGTAGTCCCTCCTACTATTATTCCTGCCAAAGTGGATAACCTCACATTTGCCAACATTGTATTCCATCTGCCAGGTTCTCGTCCACTCGCTCAGCCTATCTAGATCCCTCTGCAGACTTTCTACACCCTCCGCACAATTTACTTTTCCACTTATCTTTGTGTCATCAGCAAATTTTGACACCCTACACTCAGCCCCCTCCTCCAGATCATCTATATAAATGGTAAATAGCTGAGGCCCCAGCATCGATCCCTGGGGCACTCCACTAGTCACCAACCGCCAATCCGAATAGCACCCATTGACACCTACTCTCTGCCTCCTATTTGACAGCCAATCCTCTATCCACGCTAACACCCTACCCCCAACTCCATGCTCCCTAACCTTCTGTAACAACCTTTTGTGTGGCACCTTATCAAACGCCTTCTGAAAATCGAGAAACACCACATCCACCGGTTCCCCTCCGTCCACCGCACTAGACACATCCTCATAGAATTCCAATAAATTCGTCAGACATGACTTCCCCTTAACGAATCCGTGCTGCGTCTGCTCTATCAAACAATTCTTCTCAAGCTACCTCGCTATTTCTTCTTTGATGACGGATTCAAGCATTTTTCCTACAACAGACGTTAAACTAACCGGCCTATAATTCCCTGCCTTTTGCCTGCTACCCTTTTTAAACAGCAGCGTAACATTAGCTGTTTTCCAATCTTCCGGCACTTCCCCGGAATCCAGCGAGGTTTGGAAAATAATCACTAAGGCATCCACTATCACCTCTGCCATTTCCTTCAGAACCCTGGGATGCATTCCATCCAGTCCTGGGGACTTGTCCACCATCAGTCCCACTAGTCTGTCGAGCACTACCTCTCTAGTGACAGTGATCTCATTCAGGCCCTCAACTCCTATCATCCTTCTATCATTAATACCCGGCAAACTATTTGCGTCCTCCTCCGTGAAGACCGAAGCAAAATACTTACTTAAGGCCTCAGCCATTTCCTCATCCCCCACCACTAAATCCCCCCTCTCATCCTCTAAGGGTCCAACATTCACCCTAGCCAGCCTCCTCCTCTTTATATATTTATAAAAACTCTTACTATCTTTTTTATATTTAGCGCTAGTTTAGCTTCATAGTCTATCCTTCCTTTCTTTATCAACTTCTTCATCATTCTTTGTTGATTTTTAAACCTCTCCCAATCCTCTACTCGCCCACTACTTTTAGCCACTCTAAACGCATCAGCTTTTAATTTAATAGTCTCCTTTAACTCCTTCGTTAACCATGGCCGATTATCCCTTCTCTTACGATCCTTCTTTACCATCAGAATAAATTTCTGCTGAGCACCAAGAAAGATCTCCTTAAAGATCCTCCACTGTTCTACCGGCCAATCTGTGACTCCAATCTACATTTGCCAATTCCTCTCCCGTCTTATCATACTCCCCTCTGTTCAAACAGAGGACAAAGGTCCGGGATCCTACTTTCTCATCCTCCATCTGCATCAAAAACTCCACCATACAATGATCACTCTTCCCAAGAGGATCCCTCACAACAAGGTCCCTAATTCTACCTGCCTCATTACATAACACCAGATCTAAGATAGCTCAATTATAAGCTTTAATTTTTTGCAGTAATCTCCATATACACATCATAACAATATTCACTGATATAAGGACAAATACCTCTGACATAATAATCACTGTGAATGCTTTCTTTCTACACAGAGGCAATGTACTTTTGGCATGGTGCTCAAAAACACCTTTTAGGAGTGTCCAGTAAACTTTATAACGTAAATCAAAAGCAGAATTTTTATAGCCTCAGGTACAGTTTACTAACCTTTCCAAAATCAGATAGGCCATTGACACCAGGTTTTGCAATGCCACTGTCCACTCTGCTGCTGTCTGCCCTGAAAAATGAGAAGTTAAAATGTTTAGATTAGGTTCGTTGGTACAAAATATAAAAGTGAAGTCAGTAGTTGCACTATGGGGCAATGTATTGATAAGCCTTCATGCTTTACCACGGACTAAGGATTCTCAACACAATGTAAAAATTGGAGCAGCATTTGGATATTCTCCCATTTCAGCCTGCTCTGACATTCAACAAGATCATGACTGATATTTTCCTTCATTCTCCCCATATCCTTTGATGTTTTTAAGATGTTAACAATCTATCAGTCTTGAACCTACTCAATGACTGAGTCTCCACAACCCTCTGGAGCAGAATTCTAAAGATTCACCAACTGTGAGTGAATGAACTCCTCATCGTAGTCCTAAAAGGCCCAACACTTATTCTGAGACCGTGCCCCTTAATTCCCAAACCCTCAGCTAATGGAAACGTTCTTGCTGCATCTACCCTGTTGAGCCCTGTAACAATTTTATATGTTTGAATGAGATCAACTGTCATTCCTCTAAACACCAGAAAATAAAGACCCTGTCTATTCAGTCTTTCCTCAGAGGAAAATCCCTCTACCTCAGGAATTATTTTAATGAACCTTTGTTGCACTCCTGCTGTGGCAAATGTATCTTTCCTTATCTAAGGAGACCAAAACTGCAAACAATACTCAAGAGGCAGTATCATTAAGTCTCTTTTTAATTGCAGTAAGATACCTTTACTCCTATTGTCAAATCCACTTGTAATAAAGACCAACATATCATTTGCCTGCCTTCTTAATTGTTTTCTGTACTTGCAAGCTAGCTTTCAGTGACTCATGGACAAGGACACACAAGTCTGTTTGAAGTTCAACACTTTCCAACCTCTCACCATTTAAGAAATGCTTTGTTTTTTTTACCAAAGTGGATAATCTCACATTTTTCCACATTTTATTACAACTGTCAAAATTTTCCTCTCATTTAGCCTCTCCAGATCCCTTGGAAAGCTTCTTTTGTCCTCACAACTCATTCTACCAGCTAGTTTTGTGTCATGTGTAAAGTTGAAAATACATTTAAACCAAAGCACTGATTCTCGCTGTACCCCACTAATCACAGCCTACCAACCTGAAATTGTCCATTAACCAGTTTTCAATCCATGCTACTACATTTGCCCCAATCCCATGAGCTCTAATTTTGTTCACTAATCTCTTGTGGTGCAATTTTATCAAAAGTTTTCTGTTAGTCTAAATATATCACATCCGCCAGTTTCTCTTATCTATTCTGTTACATCCTCAAAAAAAAACTCCTCACGGGTTTGTTAAACATGATTTCCCTTTCATAAATCCATGTTAACTCTACCCAGTCCTACCACTATTTTCTAAGTGTCTTGTTATCACACCCTTATTAAAATATTTGAGTATTTTCTCTATTTGTTACATCAGGCTAAAACGTCTATAGTTTCCTGTTCTCTCTCTCTCTCTCATTTCTTAAATATTGAGGTTACTTTTGCACTTTTCAACCCGCAGGAACCATTCCAGAATCTATAGAATTTTAGAAGATAGCATCTACTATCTCCACAGCCACCTCTTTCAACGTTCTGGCATGTAGATCATCAGGTCCAGGAGATTGATCTACTATCAGTCCCGTATTGATTTTGCAAGACAAGCTTTGAACTGACCTTAACAGTTCCCCACAGAGAGTGAGAATTATTCGGTATTAGACTTGTGCACCCCTTTATATCAGGTTTCAAAGTGAATTTTGCAGATGTTTGAGAACGGGCCTCATGGCTGTCTTTCACAATGGGTGTTTGACAGACACACTGGGTAGAATTTTCCTGTCCCGTCCTGCCACAGGAATTGTGGCAGGCAGGACATGGGCCATGCAAAGGTTTGTTGATCTCGGGCGGGATTCTCCGGTTTAGGACTGAGCGCGACCAGAGAATCCCGCCCACTGTTTTCTATTCACTCCAAATGCAGTAGACACATGACCCCAATTAATATTTTTTAGACAAAAATATGCAGTTTTGTTTTAATTAGACAATTTTTTTTTAGTTATAAATTTCCAAACTACAGGAAGATAAATTGGTATCTAGACGTTCATAGTGGTTACCACCTTGATCTTAAGCAGTGTGGCCAGGTTTCCATTATATAGGGAATTACTTAAGACATTCTTTCAAGAAAATTACTTTCATTTACTGCATTTCTTCAAGTAACAATGTTGATGTGTGTAACCCACATTTGCTATTTCAGAGGTAACTGGCTGTATTTTTGTATAATTAAACATTTTCTTACCATGGTGTATTACAGACATGCGTTAATGTCAGGTAACGAACTCCAAGTTCATAGAACATGCGCAAAGTTCCCAGACTGCTGTCGATTCCATGCCCACCTTCCATTCCAATAAGGCTGGCTATTTTACCACTATTAAATACTTCTGTGATTCCTTTAACAGAATTAATGAATTATGTTATGCATTCCAAAAACATTATTCCTATATACAGTCCTCTACAACCTTATTGCTGATGCCTTGTTATCTGAAGTTTATTGCAGCATTTTGTCTAAACCACCACTGTCTCAGAGATAATTAACATTTCTCCGATGATGGTGTCACACAATTTCAAAGTTACGAACTGTACAAATCTGTAACCTTATTTTTATTAATTACCCAATTCTTTTGTTTTCTCAAATCACAAACTTTGTCTGCAAATTTTATTCTTTGAATAGTAAGAAGTCTCTCAACACCAGGTTAAAGTCCAACAGGTTTATTTGGAATCGCGAGCTTTCGGAGCATTGCCCCTTCATCAGGTGAGTGGCGAGTCCTGCCTCTCCACTCACCTGATGAAGGAGCAGTGCTCCGAAAGCTTGTGATTCCAAATAAACCTGTTGGACTTTAACCTGGTCTTGCGAGACTTCTTACGTGCCCACCCCAGTCCAACGCTGGCATCTCCACCTTTTAAGTTCTTTGAATAACAAGAGAGCAGTCAAATACTGGTGATCTTCCACATCATCCTTATATTCTTCAGTTTATTAGCAAAGTGTAGACATTGCATAAGTTACAAATAACATCTATTATGCTTCTTTATAACTCTCATTCAAATATAGATTAGGTAATGACATACCATCTGCAGTTGTTGTTAGTTGGAAATCTTTTGGGAACATCTGTACCATTCTTTTTATCACATCTATTTGTTCCAGAGTGTGGCGGACAGCATCTTTGTTCTGCGTGTCACAGGGTGCATAAGCAACCCAAAACTGGGGTGCAGTAAAGCAGAAACACATGTTATTGGATCAGCAAAATCAGAAATACAGAGTCATAGGTACTCTTATATCCAATCCTCTCATATCCAATCCTCCTTCTTCAATATTATAATTGTCCTTTTCCATATTTGCTTAATATGAAAGATTTAGCAGAAGTATTTAACCTGACATAATTCATGATAATGCCTCTGTAACAATGTTGTGCATTATGATTTCCTATCATTGTATTGCTGAAACATTGATAGTGATGAAGGCCATCTTAAAGATGAAGATAAATTTTAAACATCCATTATTTGGCAGGTACCATATTATTCAATGTAATAAAATGATGGTAGTGAATTTCCTTTCAATGATTTGCATTGCTGTTATGCCAATGGAAAAACATTTATGTCCACTAGTGATCAGGAAAACCTGTTCCTGTTGACCTACTGAATGGCCTGAATACTGTATAAATCACATGTAATCTGCTGGAGTGCATGGAAATTACACTTGAAGATTTCAGTGGCAGATAGGTAGATGTGTGGGTAAATGAGGAAGAGTCTTTTTTAAGTAACTTCGCAGCGTGGCTTTACAATTATTTTCTGAACCTTTAAGAATGCCTGCAAGAACAGTCATCAGAACCAAGGCAACAGGGCATGGTGTCTGGGCATGGGAAAACTGAGAATGTTGCAGACTCAGACCTCAATGTATTCCAATGTATTGAAGGAATTCAGACTATTGGGTGTTTGTTCCAGCAAACCTTCCAGAAGTCTCAAACATGGCACCTGGAAGAAGGCAGCATTGACACAAAATGCCAACTTTCTCACTCCTAATACAGCAATTCAAAGCTGCAAGGAGACACAATAGGCACTCTTTATTCTCAAAAAGGAACATTAGAGTGGGTGAAATAACCTGAAATACCTAAGCCTGGAATATGATGTATATCATTACCTGAAGAATGCCTGCGATTCTCCTAAAAAGTTTCTAAGTATCAACTTCGCAGGAAAACTGGTGTATGTCACACTGGTTTTTTTAGTGCAACTTCAGACAAAAATCTCCCACACTCTGCAATGCAGAGGTCACAATTGGGAATATCATTAAAAGATTGGGGGGTGGGGACTATTCATGCTGGAGGTTGACAGTTCTGGGAATCTGCGCATGCACAGTGGCCCCTGTCAGCCTGCAGTTTGTTGCTCATCTCGATTGCTGGCCAGCCTGGGACCCTCGCAGTACTGCCCCTCCACACCCCCATGGCCCTATTGTGGCTCCCATGACCATTCCCAGCGCCTTGATCTCCAGCCAACTCTCCCCACCCAACCCCCAACAGTGACATATCCCCTACACTCTCCCAACAGAACCCTGCCCAGCAGGAGACAGAACCACTACCCCAGGTGACTGCCCTCAGCCCAGCCCAGCCCAGCCCAGCCCACCCCAATTGCTAGCCTTCCTCCTGCTCCTCCCCATCGATAGCAATGGCAGAGTGGCAGTGGGACTTCCCACCCCCAACGATCGTCCCAGGTTCTGCCCCCAGCAGGACCTGCCCGTGCCTGATGGGCAGTGGCAAGGTGCCCCCTGGGCATGGGCACTTTGCTTCTTGGGTAGTGCTGGGAACACAGGCCGGCACTGCCAGGGTGTCTGACCCCCTGCAGGGCCCTAATTGTCCCCTTAACTCCAATAGGGCCGTACTACTAGTGGGGAGCTAGTCTGAACTCTGCTGGAGGGTGGGAGATGCTAGTGGTCCTGGAGAATTCAGTTCTGGGCCTGCTAATCAGATTTGAATTATATTGAAAGTAGATTTAAATCAATTACCTGGTGTTCCTGCTGGTTTCCAGCATGGCTCAGACGGCATCTGATATCTGGCGCTGGGAAATGCACATGCGGCGCGAATGCATGCACGAAGCCTGTAAATTGGCGGACACACAATTCTCCCAGCTCACCAAAAAATTAGCTCGGTGGGATGGGAGAATCGCTCCTAATATTTCTCTTATTGTGCACAGATGATTTCTAGCAACAATGAATTAAGGGTTTGGTTTATAATGAGACTTTAAGTCCTGAAAAGTGGAGCTGAAGTGAAATGAACACCTTCACAACTGTACTGCAAATTCATTAATGGAACAGATACTTTCGCAACTGATATCCCTTCTGTCGCCCCTCTTCCTGCCGTAAGATTACATCAATATACTTGCTGTACATCAACACTGACAAAGAATCTTCTACCTGAGCACCAACTAAACCAGCCCGGAGCTTCTCAATATTGGTCTGAGTAGCAGTCCATGTATAAAGGTCTATTGCAGAAAGATCATTGTGCACTCTCTTCCTCAGCTGCCATGCCATGTCATTGTGTCTGGAAAAAATGAAAGTCAAGTCCTTTTTATAAAAAAAGAGAATTGATTATTCATGGTGCACACATGCATTAAGTGCAGATTGCAGAGAATGGGAAATCTTCCCCATACAAGTGTGTTACGTGTCTTTACTGGTTTCTCTGCAGAGACACTAGACTGCTGCAAATTATTTCCACTTTTCAGTTAACTGGTCTCTGACATGCAAAAATGACCAAATTTTAGTTTTTGGGTTTCATGCCAGATATTTTACTCTGATTTAGCATTATGAATCTTTTCTTGTGACATTGCATCTCCTAAATCCCCGATTCTGCCTGATTTCAGAGTAAATAATTGTGACATTGAATCAAAGATTGCTGCCATTGTACCTTTGGCTAACTGGAAAGTACATGTCACCATGTGATTCTTACCATAATAGGCAGATTGTATTAGGGCAAGTATCATATTTATAAACCAACAGACACTGAACATAGAACAGGCAAATGAACAATGCTCAGTGCAAACGGTATGTAGTACAGTTCAAAGGTAAAATTATACAGATGATGGCAATCTGAAGGAAACACTGCAGAAGCTGGAAATGCTCAACAGGTCAGGCAATATCTGTGGAGATCAAAACAAAGTCAGTATTTCAGATCTCCGATTCTTCGGCAGGACTGAGACAAGTTAGGAATATAATAGGTTTTGAGCTGAAGCAGTTGCTCAAAATAGATTATAGTAATTGCATTGAGAAAGCATTTGTCTCGCTAATTGGTCATGCAATTAGCAAATGAACTTCAACATGTACAAGTGAGGTGTTATATCTTGGAGAGAGGAATAAGGAGATTACATTCTTGCCTGAAAATAATGTCGATATGGAGTTGAGGCAATAATTATATCAATTAAAGCTAAGTACATACAAATGGAGGGAATTGATTGGATGGTACCTTGAGCACCTATAAAAAGCTTACTGACAAGAATTGATTTGAATCTGGAGGTATATAACTGTAATGTTTCACTCTTTGAATAAAACTATCTTTTCAGATTTCCAGGTACAGGTACTAAAGTCACTAGAAGAAGTACTGCAGCTTGATAAAGTTATTCAAGTCAATAATGATAAAAACAAAGCACTGGGGTTAAATTTTAGACGGACAAGAATTGAAAAATGTAAGGTATATTAAAACAGTACAGAACGATGGTTGGGCTACTTTTGAAGTTCTGGTCTATTTGAAGTATTGAGGAAGGTGCAAAAATGGTTTACTACAGGAGTGATACCTGAACTGAGAGGTCACATCTATCAGCAAAGACTGAATAAGGCTGTTGTCCTTTTCTCTGGAAAAGCAAAGCCTTAGAGATGACCTGCTAAAAATATTTAAGATCATGAAAATGTTTAATAGGGTAAAGACATTGTTTTCACTTGTGGACAAGTCCAAAACTAGGGGTCATAAATATAGTCACTAAAACAATGTTGAAATACAATAAAGTAATAACCAATTACCCTGAAGGATTCATATTAATTCTCTAACATTTATTTATTTATATAACATTACCAACTATGTAATCTAATACAATGCAAACATAGGTCATAATAAATTAACTCCAGCATTTCATATTGAAATTCTTTGAAATCACTCTAGTCACTATCTGAATCATCAAACAATTTGTTCTAATATCTTTATTCTCTGACATCATCATGTGGACCTACCTGGTCTTCATCATCATGGATTGTACTGGTCACTTAAGCATTGTCATTCTTCACATAATCGTTCTCAGCACCACCATACAGCATATTCGATATTCCATATTCTTGAAATTAATTTTTGACAATATTGGGATCAAGTTCATTCCACGGTTCTATGACCCACTGACACAATGGGTGGGATTTTCCAGCCATTCCTGCCAGCGAGATCTTCAGATCCTGCCGATAGCACATCCTGCCATGGGGTGCGAGCAAAGGGAAACCTCATTGACAGCAGTAGGTCTGGATGTTTCCACCATTGGCCATTGATGGACCATTTGGCTCCTGCAAAACACTCCCAATATTGCTAATAAGGGTGCTCACTTATTTCTGCTTTTAGTGAATGTTTTCTCGCTTTCCAACATTCAACCACAGCACAACTTGAAAAAACAATCCTTGGAAAGTTTAATTATACACAAATCCAATAAACTGAATAAAACTCAGAAGACCACTCCAAACAAGAGCCACGTTGGTGTTAGTTGTTAGTTGATTTCACATCACGGACTACATCATCAATAAAATGGGATTTGAGCATGTCCAGGATGATCAAGATTTTCTTTTTGTGTACTTTCATTCATCCATCCAGTCTTTCTCGTGAGGGTGAATGGCAACACCATTCTGAAATTTCATTTTTGGGGAAGTTTTACACTAGAATATCACTAACATAAGAACATAAGAAATAGGAGCAGGAGTAGGCCATCTCGCCCTTTGAGCCTGTCCCGCCATTCAATAACTACCAGCTTCATTTTTGTGCCATCAGTCATGCAAGATGGACTCACTTTTAATTTCATCTTCTTTTGACCATTCATCTTTACAAGGGCAGTTTTTTCATTAATCTTGGTATGGTCTTGTTTGCTGGCACGTCAAAATTAATCGGTGTTTCATCCATTTCCAATGCAGACCAATTGATATTCATTCTCCACTTGATCTTGGGTGATAAATTGTGAAATTTTATTGTCAGCTTTAGGCAGTGGCCATGGAAATTTTCATTTTCTAATGGAAAACTGAATTGTGCCTTTTCATGGATTTGGTGTAGCATCTGGCACTGGCCTAGGATCCTGAAATACCACTTTAATTTACTGATGGTATAGGTGGTAGAATCTTCTCATCTCACGTGACATCACCATCCACCAGGTACAAGGTACATACTCTTGTGACTCGGCCAACTTTGTCTACCTGTCACACTGCAGGAAAAGATGTCGAGGCATAGCACATTGGCGAGACAATGCAGATGCTACGGCAACGGATGAATGGACACCACTCGACAATCACCAGCAGCCCTATCGGGGAACACTTCAGCAGTCAATGGCATTCAGTCTCTGATCTTCGGGTAAGTATTCCCCAAAGCAGCCTTCACAACACACAACGCAGAATTGCTGAGCAGAAACTGATAGCCAAGTTCCATACATGAGGACAGCCTCAACCAGGATCTTGAGTTCATTTCACACTATCTGTAACCCCCACGACTTGCCTGTCTTGCAAAATCTCGTAACTGTCCTGACTGGCAACAATTCACAGCTCTTTAACCTGTACTTAACCCTCTCTCCACTCACATTGTCTGTATCTGTAAAGACTTGATTACCGGTTAAGACTCACATTCCAACCATTATCTTGTAGTTAAGTTTGTGTCTATATATGCTCTGTTTGTGAAACAAATCCTGCACTCAGCTGATGAAGGAGCGGCACTCCAAAAGCTCATGCTACCAAATAAACCTGTTGGACTTTAACCTGGTGTTGTGAGACTACTGACTGATGGTATAGGTCAGGTGGCTATGTGGGTGTAAATATAGCCATTTTGCAGCTGCTGGTTAATCTATTCTGCTACCATTTTCTCCAATTTTATGTTTAGCTGTTCTTGTTCATTCTTGAAAGCATCAAGATAGATCATGCACACTACATATTAGATTTTCCTCTACCAAGTCTTAATGGAATCTGTCAGCTCATCGAGAAGACTAAAGTTTTCTGCATGTACCTTTCAACTAATAAATTGTAGTAATTACTAGTTCACAATTTGATTTGATTCCTGAGAAACCAGGTTGACTTTTACATGAGATGTATGAGAATTAGTGCAAAAGTCATGGGCTCAACTTTTACACAAGGTTGACTTTTACACAAGTTTGTAAGGAATTTTCTGTTACTCCAGAAACAGTTGAATCCAATGCAAAGTCTCATGTTAATTTAAATATTATCACTTACACTAGTTTACACGAACAAATTTCAAAATATACACTGAAAATCTTGAGCTTGTCTGCGGCTGGGATTCTCCAGTGCCGGTGAAGTGAATGGAGTTTGGCTGGAGCATCAAATTCTCCATTCTTGCTGGCAGTGGGATCAGAGAATCTCACCCATAAGCTCTAATCTTTCTGATTCAGGTGAAGAAAACCTTAAAGTGTGATTCGCAATTTCTATAGTTAGGAATACAATAATTTACTCACCCATCAATCAAGGAAGTATTTTTCATTAACTGCTCAGCTTTCTGACGATAAGAAAGTACAGCTGTAAATCTTTCAAAACGTTGCATTAAACTTAGCAACAGTAAAACATCCAGAGGTTTGAGTATCATTTCTAAAGGATTTTTAATATTTCTCACAACTACAACGTGCTTCTTGCTGTTTGACCTTTCTGTTAAGTTGCCAAGAATGTTTAAACAATGGTTTTTCTGTTACAGGAAACCGTTCCCTTGTGATTTTTGGCAGCGCAACAATAATGGCTTTAATGGTATATCCTGTCAATATGCGTTATGGTTTAATATATGAAATCAGATGGGATGTAATACAAGCCCGAAATTTTTTTGCGAATTAAAAAAGATTACTTTTGAGCTAGAATTTGAGGCATAAGATTCAGTCGATTTCTGATCCTACTTTTAAGACACTCTGCCAACTTTCAGAATGCACTTCTTGGCCTTGCGAATTACTTTGATTGAAGAATTCAAAAGGATTTCACCTAAATTTTTTTCATGGGCTGCCTGACTGCAGAGTGCACGAGCATGAATCTCACAGAAAATCAGAGGGTGGGGCCTATTCCCATTGGAGAGGCCAGCAGCATAGTGTTGAGTGGGCCACTGGACGTGTTGAGCTTTGTCAGCGCCAAGATCAGACGTGCAGTAGACCGCACTGCCAGTCTCTCGATCATTGGCCAGTGGTCCCATGACCACATGATCGCTAGCATAGACTCTCCGCCCTGATCACTGGCGTCCCCAGACATGTCCAGGCTAGCATCAACCAACTCCCCCTGCACCCCCACTCACTGTCACTGCCGAGTGCAGAGTGGCAGTGGGGTTCCCCCACCCATTGCCTGACCCAGAGACCCTGTCCCTATAGGCCCCATCCTCTTCACACTGCCCGATGCCTTGTGGGCAAAGCCAAGGTGCCCACTGGGCATTGCCACTTTGTCCCTTGGGCAGTGCCTAGGGGGCACACCACCCTCACTGCCGACCCCTGGGTAGCCTCCCTTCACTCAAGCAGGGTCAGCCTGACAGCTCCCTGCAAGTGGGGGCTATTGTAAACCCCACTGGAGTGAAAGACTGCTGGCAGGGGCAGAGATTCTAGTGGTCCCGGAGACTTCAGTCCAGATTTAAATGAGCATTTGAAAAAATTATACAGCTCCATGACAATTTCTGATGCAGAGCTGATGGCATCAGAAATCCAGTGCCAGAAATCCGGCGACTGGAGGCGTGGTCAGACCATTATACCCAGCAGGGAGCTCACTACACAGTCTCCCCTTGAGTCTCCTGTTCAAATTGCCCCTGTTGTTTTCAATGAGTGCATGAAAACATTTTAGTGAGGCATAGGAAATAAAAATATTTCGCTTCTTAGGCAGTTTCCAGTTGGAGGAAGCGTTAAAATTCTCAGTTTGATTCAAATAGACACTGTTTACCTTTCTTTCAAAGTTTAGATTCTATGGAGTAAATTTCAACATGTATGTGGTTTGACAAAACTAAAATGCATTTTCTGTTTATACATGAATGCACTGTCAATACGTTTACCAATATTCAACTATTGCAAATCAATTGCGAAGCCAGCGACAAAGGCTATTAGCATAAACCATATTTTTGTAGATGACCCTACCCTAAAATTTAACAGTTGCAGCTGAAATTCAACTCCCAAGGAAACATGGATGGGTAGAATAAATAGGTCGGAAAGGAAAGGGGAATAAAGAAATATAAACAACAGATGGCACATGGGATTGGCACCACTGCTTATGGAGGATAAACAATAACGAACTGGCTGGGCTAAATGGGCTACTTCCATGTTGCTATGTAAATTTATGGTCACAACACAGAACTCTTAAGACTAAGCACTTAACTCTGACTGGAAGTCGAACAGGATTTGGTGGAAAAAACGGTGATATACCATGTAGAATGTATCATCTTCAGTTTTTTTTTAAAGACAAAGATTTATTACCAAATTACAAATGATATACTGAATAAAACATAATAGATGACAAACAATACAAGTAAAATAAATTAATCTAATGTTACACAACATGTTAAGAAGTACAATAATTACAGAGGTACTACAGGTCTGGTTTTATTAACACAGAAAAGCTTGCTCAGTTCTACAGTAAGAGATCCATATAGCTTTTGGCATTAAGGCATGCAGCTTAACGTGCGGATTGAATTTGGATACACATTCCTACACGCACACACTCACACAGTCCCGTTATCAAAAGATACTTGTCAGTTTTCTAGAATGCTAATATTTGGCTAACAAAATGTTTTAGTGTTGTTGGTGACATTTGGGAAAGAAGTTCATGTATTCAAAATAATTCTTTAATATCAAATGGCATGTATGTTACATTACTTATACAGTTTCTATATCCACTTCAGACATCAAATTTTAAACTTTCCTTGTACAATCATGGATCTTGGACAATTATATATTACATTTTAACTAAGTGCTTTCAAAATATCCAAGTATGGTACTAGTAGCCATCTTACAATGTTTTTGTTAAGTATCTTTCATATACTTTGGATTTACTTATGATTGGAAACATAAGCATAGATCCACAAAAACCAAAAACACATCATCTGATATGAATGGGATTCAAAATAACAGGAATAAAAATACATTTGTACCTGGATCTAAAGGCTCTTGGTTAAACCTATTAACAGTTAAATAACATCTCACAAAAGCAGGTTTCTCCTTACTGTACATTTTTGTGGGGCATGATCACTTAAAGTAAATTATTGCAAAGTAAGATGGTTTGCAGCTTTCTACCAATGATGCACAATATTTAATTTTTCAGTCAATCTTGCAATGATTCAGGATTCAGTAATAAGGATGTACTTCCTACTAAGTCCTTACTAGTTAAGCTGAAACCAGCTTAATGAGGAACAAAAATCTTTCAGACGCCAACATTTACTTACAGATCCTTACTGTTATCCATTCGACCCTATAACCTTGAAACATAATTTATTCTCAAAGATATGGAACTTTATACAAACAGCTGAAGTCTTTTTTCACCTTTAACAACTGACTTAATATTAGCCTCCTCACTCCTTTGTATGTCCTCTACCTGCGTCAATCTCTAACTTACAAAAGAATGAAAAATAGGTAAATAATGTTGGCTTACAGCAGGCTTTGATTTTTCTAGTCAGTAGTAGAATTTATGTAAAATTTTACCAATATAACCACAGATCTGTATCAACTACTTTGCCTTTATTAAGTTGAACTTTCAATTATTCACATCAATAGGATGCCGCCTTGTGTAGCGACAGGTTGCAACAACTGATGGATTCTTAGTCCCAATTAGATTGGAATTTTAAACCAAATCTGTTCTGTCTCGCTTGCAAATAGCCATAGAAACACTGGACACTTTGCAACCAGATTATAATAGACTTTTAATCATTCGTGGTCCAAAAAAATGTACTAATGTACTGCATAAATAATAAGTACAGTTGGGGGTGAAACCAAGCATTTTTGAAATCCACCTTGAATTCATCTTGAAATCAATTTTGTGCAATACAAACAGGGCATTATAAATTCTCATATCAGCAGTTTGGATGATTTATATATTGCTTCCTATTGTCTTTCACATTACTGTCAGTCCATTAATGCTTCAAAGTTCTTTCAAACACTGCTTAATTTTGGAATATTAAGGAAAGGATGTAACCCAGCAGCTGTAGGCCAGTTGGTTGAATCTCGGCAGTTTGAAAACGTGAAAAGTCAGGCAAAGTTCAACAAATAACATTTGTGTTTGCTTTTGTTACTTGAAAGGAAAAGATATCCTCACTCAAACACAATCTTAGCTTTTAATATTCATGGGAAAGTATTCTGCAAACCTCTTTTTACCTGTTGACAAATACTTAACAACATAATCATTTTTACTGAAAGGCATTATTTGCTTACTTGTTTGTGGTAAGGTTCATGATGAAATCAGCACATGGTTCTTCTGGCTTTTCTCACAACCCAAATACTAGTTTAACCAAACATTTGCCTGAAGTTAGTACTGTCTTCGAATTTCTCAAAGGGCATATCTTCACTTTAGATACTATTTGGTGTAAAAAGCAAGTATTTCCTCATAAATATTTAAATCTTAAATAGATTTTTGAATTGTTTTAAATTGCTGTTTATAAGGCCAGGTCATTGCTCAAACTAAACAGTTAAATTCCATGGAGTTCTAAAAATTGAACCATTAGTTCAAAATTGAACAGTAAATTCAAAGGCAAAATCACAAGTCTCTTATCCACAATTTTTGCAATCAAACAGAATATTTAACTCAGTGTAAAAGCATCGTTACATCTTGTAAATTTAATTCACATCAATGCTTGTGTTCGTTAAAAATCAATTCAGCATAAGTTTACAATCTTTTAATTTATATCAATTACATTGTCAAACTTTAAGTGGATTTCCCTCAAATAGTTTTAAGTCGAATCAAAACAAGGTACCTTATACTGCTTCAGGTCATGTGATTCAGTGCAATATTTTATACAAAAAGAGGGAAAATCATAATTTTAAGCAGTAAAATTGCAAATTATAACCGTTTCAAGGGCTCAAAACTGCTAATGTTTATTTTTACCTAAAGTGCCTATCTCTACCAACAGGCCCAGGACAAATTTCTGAGGAGGTGATGGTTGTACAAATATTAGCTCATTAAAGATGATTTTGAATAATTTCCACCTGAAATACAACATATAGATTTTGTATAAGCTCAAAGCCTCGATATTTCAGTCTGAAGCAGCACAGCTCAGGTGAATATTCACAAACCTTAAATGGTGATCTGAACTAAAGGGTAAAATAAGTTAATTATCCACTCCTCTAAATAAAATATTTTAAATTGTCAGTGTACACTATGTTTGGAGCAAAGCCAATTTTCTGACCACTTTGAAACAACTCAACAATGTTGTTGCATGGAATTTCAAAGAGCATCTGTCTATAACAAAATTTGGTATTCACAGAACACAAAAAAAACTAAGCATGACGGCTCCTTAAAGCTGCACAAAAAAGTGTTAAGATGGGACAAACTACTCAGATAAGGCTTTATTCCTTTCTACTTGCAGTAAACTTGTAAAGCACGTATCAGATGTTATTGTATTTCAAGTCAGCCATTCCTAACTAGAGGAAAATCTGTGTGGGCTTGGACAAGACCAGTTTCCCAGAAAATTGTATGAACTAAAGTTTTGAACAAAACTTTTATTTGAAGTCTAAATTTATATTACTACTTAACAAGGGCGAAGCTTACAATTAGCAACTCCTTCACATATCATTGTCTTTTAAAGAGATTTGTTCAGTGATATGATTAGAAAATAGCACCATGAGCAAAGTGCATTGTGAATACAGTAACTCCACTGCCATGTAACAGTTTGTAACTACATGCATAAATATAAAAAATTTTAATAAATACAGAAATACCATCTGTACCTAAAACACCAGTATTTAGGACGCAGTGTGGAGAAGTGTAAGAAAATTGAAATATCAAAATGATCTTTAAACACTTTGCTTGCATCCAGGTTATTTATATGAAAGATATTGCTTGTATTAAGTTCTTACTAGGGTGAAAACAGCAATGCTTACAACATTTAAAAAAGAAATAAATCACCTTCTGAAATGTTGACATTCACGTTTTGTTCACACTTGTACAAGCTCATCTCATGACTTCATCCATAAAGAGGCAATATGTATTGTAAATATAGTTTCTGCAAGTTGATTTAGTCAGAACTGCTCTGTTCAGGTTGGGAACAGTGGTCCTTGTTAAGGATGATGTTAATGATCTCGCCTTCATGCTCTTTCATGTGATCCATCAACAGCTCTTTACTGGTGGATTCAAATCCACAGATGCAACAACAAAACAACAAGACACAATACTCCATGCCAGCCCGACTCTGACTTCCACTTTTCCCTGGCGTATCAGAGACACTTATGTCTGAATTCAACTTCTGGTACTTTTCGGGGCTTTTGGTTTCATCAGTAATAAGATCAATTGCCTCTGGGGTTGACACGAGCTTATCAGAATTCGTAGAAAGAGGATGAATTGATGGTGACAGTGATGATATTTCTTCAACATCCTCAGCTGCAGTTTTTCTCTGGGGCTCTTGAGACCTAAAGCAAGTTAGAGATTAGATAGAAACGACACACATAGTAAGACTTTTTGGGGGAAAAACCTATCTTTATCTATCTATATGTAGTACCTCCTGTCATCTTTCCATTCAAAAATGTTTTGCTTTGCTCCACACCTGGTAACAGCACGCTTTCACATTTTAAATATGATTTTCTTAATAATGTGAATTTATAACAGTGCGATAACAGGCTTTAGCCACTGGGTGACATAGTGGAGCAGTTAGTTTTCCTCCCCTCTTATGAATTAGTGCGAAACTGGATGGGTTTTTTTCATGTTCCTCCCTCCAGCCAGAAATAATCTTTAAAATGTTGCATCAGCCACTGTTTCATCAGGCCTCCATTTCCTTTTGGCACTCTGGTGGCAGTGCAAGATTAAACTACCTGCAGCCAAACTTCCCAGTGTATATTGTATAATTTCATAGCATCTATTTTGCTTTAGGACCAAATAAACTGCCCACTGCTATACTATAGATGGTACATAAATTGTCTATCTCTCTCAAAATGTGATGTGGTGGATATAGAGGCCTGGTATGATGACATTTAGGTCCCTGAGCACCAGCAACCTGTCTCCATTATGTGCTGTGCCCTGCTGGAATGAACAGTTCATTACAGCTTGTGTACTTGGCCCCAACCTCAACTTGCAGAAAATAGTTATCTGAACAAAAATTCAAAACAATCCCAGCACATGTGTAGAAAACGGGAATTGCGATTTTGGTAGGAAGAACAAGGAATGACAATATAAAGTGAAGGAGTTGCAATACCAGAAGTAGCTGGGATACATGTGCAAAAATCATTGAAGGTGGCAGAGCAGGCTGAGAAAGTGGTTAAAGAGGCATACAATCTCTTGGGATTTTTAAATAAAGACACAGGGTACCAAAGCAAGGAGGTTATAATGACTCTTTATACAACACTGGTTCAGCCTGAACTAGAGTACTTTATCCAATTCTGGGCACTTTTCTTTCGGAAAGATGTGAAGACTATCGAGAGGGTGCAAAAAAGATTTATGAGAATGGTTCCTGGAATAAGAGATGTGGCTAGATTAGAGAAGTTGAGGTTGTTCTCCTTAGAGAACGCAAGGTTTAGAGGAGAATTGATAGAGGTGCCCTAAACTATGAATGGTGTAGAAAGAATGGTAAGAATGATCCCATCAGCAGGTCAAGAACCAGAGGACGCAGAATTGAAGTGATGGCAAAAGAATCAAAGATGACATGAGAAAAAACTTTTGTAGATGGAATGCTTACAATCTGGAATGCGTGAAAGAGCAATGGAGGCAGATTTAATCGTGACTTTAAATATAATTAGATAAGAACCTGAAATGAAATAAATTGCACAGCTACAGGGAAAGGGCAGGTGAGTAGGACAAGCTAAATTGCTCTTCATGGGAGTGCTCTGAATGGTCTCCTTATATTCTATAACTCTTCCATGGAAGTCATCGAAAATCTCTTTTCTGCAGGTCTACAATAAAATCATATGCCCAGTGAAGAAATCTTTCTCTCATATTGGTGGAGGAAGTATACCTACTAATCACCTCCCTCTCTCCTCCTCTCCCCATGAGAATGAAAGAAATTAAATGCCTGTGCGATGGGAGTCTACATTCTCATCTCCCTCTTGATGAACAAAAATCATAGTCTTACAATGGCAGATCATCTCTTCCACCTTTCAAACAGGAGAATATCCCAACGCCATGTCATAAATTGCTATACAGCCACGAATATGAATTCCTACCTAGGTTACAGTGTGGTCTAGTATTAAAAATTCAGATTATAGTTGATCAAAATGTTTGGCCAATCACGAAATCTGAAGATGTTTAGCAACATACAGCTAAATCAAACTACATAACAAAGGCAAAAGATTTAAAGGCTTCCACTATCCTCACCTGCTGCTTTGTGAAATGGCTTCATTTATGGCCTTATTCACCTGTTCATAATTATAGTTTCGATCACTTGCATGTTTCCACATATGGGACTTCAAAGATGGAGGATGGCTGCACACATAGCCACACAGTGAGCACCTATTAAGAAACAGAAAAATTGATCTATGTTTTAGTTTTCATCAAGGTAAAAATAATAAAACACTAGCCCAGTGGGCTCAGAGATAGAAATAGGCCCTTAAGAAAAGGGTCACGAATGTGAATTGCAATCTCAAATAAAACTCAAATGAGTGCATTGCGATTGGCTAAGTTAAATGTTTTCAGACATGAGGCTCAGCCAATCTAGTGAGAAGTAGAATCTCAACATTCATGCAACTCAGATTTTTAAACTGCAGATCCATCCCTTCGTACGGATTTTTCTGAACTCTCAAAACATGACAGTAATCAAATGAATATGCAAAGATTAAGATTTAAATTTTCTTTCTGGTTACCATACTTAAATACATTCTGAAGTTTTAAGAACTTATTTTTCCCTCTGGGTCCTAAATGCTAA
The DNA here is from genome assembly GCF_965287045.1 of Carcharhinus amblyrhynchos. NCBI lineage: Eukaryota > Metazoa > Chordata > Chondrichthyes > Carcharhiniformes > Carcharhinidae > Carcharhinus > Carcharhinus amblyrhynchos. Next base: position 28,823,848 of record NC_137327.1, read on the forward strand.
TGGAAATTGTTGAAATATATTTACCAACTTTAAGTACATTCTTTTAATTACTAACATTTGCATTCTTTTCCGATAGTATCCCTGAAAAATAAATATTACCTGCCACTATCTCAGCACATTCCCAGCTTGCTGCGAGGTCAAAAAAGCTACCCGACAGCTGAAAAACAACAAGACCTCCAGCACAGATGTAATTCCCACTGAAGTATTAAAATGTGGCAGACAGGCATGCTTGACAAGAATCCATAACCTCATCACCCATGCCTAGAAGGCAGAAATAATGCTGGGAGATCTCAAAGATGCCTTAATTGTGACTATCTTCAAGGAGATAGGTCTGTCTGCAGAAATTACAGAGGCATTTCCCTACTCACTGCCAATGGGAAAGGTCATTGTGAAAATCCTCCTTAACCATCTCCTCCCAGTGACTGATGAGTTCCTCCATCTCAGTGTGGCTTCTGCCCATCAACAGGCACAATGGACATGATCTTCAGCACTCAATAAATATAGAAGTGCAGAGAGCATCAATCTCTGTACCTGGCCTTTTTTGACTTCACCTTCGATTCTGTCAACCATGAGGGATTGTGGAACATGCTCCTTAAATTTGGCTGCCTGCAAATATTTGTCACCATTCTCCACCTGCTCCACAATGACATACAAGCCATGATCCTCACCAACAGAACCGTCACAGACCCAATGTGCGTGCAAACTGGGGTCAAACAGTGCTGTGCCATCGCACCAATGCTCTTTTCCATCTTCCGTGCAGCAACATCCACCCCATCACCCTGAAGCTCTCTGCTGGAGTGGAGATAACCTACCAGATAAGCAGAAAATTGTTCAAGCTCCAGGCAAGAACCAAGACCACCCCAACTTCTGTTATCAAACTGCAGTATGCAGACAACGTCTATGTGTTCTCACACTCAGAGGTTGAGCCATAAACCACCGCTAACACAGTCACCGAGATATTTGAGAGAATGGGGCTCAGACTAAACATCTGGAAAACAAAGGTGCTCCACCAGCCTGCTCTTGCCACACAAAACTGCACCCCATCATCAAGACCCATGGTGAGCCACTGGACAATGTGGATCATTTCCCACTTCTCAGGAACCTCCTCTTCACGTAAGCAGGCATTGATGATGAAATTTAGCTTCAACTCCAAGGTGCCAGTGCAGTCTTGGGACACCTGAGGAACCGAATGTTCGAAGCCCAAAACTTCAAATCCAGCATCAAGCTCATGGTCTACAGAGCAGCTGTGGTTTCTGCCCCTTTGTATGCATCAAAAACGTGGACAATGAATGGCAGACACCTCAAATCCCTGGAGAGATATCCTACAAGAGGAGAGGCTGTACTTGACCTGGCACTGGCGAATGAACCAGGACAGGTGACGGATCTCTCGTTAGGAGAGCATCTTGGGAATGGTGATCATAATTCTATCTCATTCACAATTGCATTGGAACGAGATAGGATCAGGCAGGCTAGAAAGGTGTTTGTCTGGAGTAAGGGGAAATATGAAGACGTCAGGAAGTTAATTGGACAAATAAACTGGAAGGAGGCATTCTTGGGGAAAAGTACAGAAGGAAGGTGGCAGATATTCAAGGAATGTTTGTCTGAAGCTCCGCACGACAACGTTCCGATGAGACAAGGAGGTTTTGGTAGGTCGCGGGAACCGTGGTGCACGAAGGCTGTGGTGAACCTAGTCAGGAGGAAAAGGAAGCTGTACACAAGGTTCAGGGAGCTAGGAGATGTTAAGGATCTAGAGTATAAGGATTGTAGAAAGGAGCTTGAAAGGGAAATTAGGAGAGCCAGAAGGGGTCATGAGAAGGCCTTGGCAGGTAAGATTAAGGAGAATCCCAAGGCCTTCTATAAATATGTGAAAAGTAAAAGGATGAAAAGAGAAGGGATAGGACCTATAAAAGGTGAAGGGGGAAAGGTCTGTGTGGAACCAGAAGAAATGGCAGAGGTGCTTAATGACTACTTTGCCTCAGTATTCATGGTGGAAACTGATCTGGGAGATTTTGCTACAGGTTTGCCGCAGATGGAAAAGACTGAGTATGTGGATATTAAGGAAGAGGATGTGTTAGAACTTTTGAATTCTGTCAAGATAGATAAGTCGCCGGGATCAGATGGGATGTACCCCAGGTTACTGTGGGAGGTGAGGGAGGTGATTGCAGAGCCCCTGGCGATGATCTTTGCGTCGTCAATGGAGATGGGAGAGGTTCCGGAGGATTGCGGATGTGGTTCCTATTTTCAAGAAAGGGAACAGAGATAGCCCGGGAAATTACCGACCGGTGAGTCTGACCTCAGTGGTTGGTAAGCTGATGGAGAGGCTTCTGAGGGACAAGATTTATGAGCATTTGGAGAGGTTTAGCATGATCAGAAATAGTCAGCATGGTTTTGTCAAGGGCAGGTCATGCCTTACGAGCCTAGTTGAGTTCTTTGAAAATGTGACTGAACACATTGACGAAGGAAGAGCAGTGGACGTGGTGTACATGGACTTCAGCAAGGCGTTTGATAAGGTCCCCCATGCAAGACTTCTTGAGAAGGTGAGAGGGCATGGGATCCAAGGGGCTTTGGCCTTGTGGATCCAGAACTGGCTTGCCTGAAGAAGGCAGAGAGTGGTTGTGGATGGGTCTTTTTCTGCATGGAGGTCAGTCACCAGTGGGGTGCCCCAGGGATCTGTTCTAGGACCCGTGCTGTTTGTCATTTTCATAAATGACCTGGATGAGGAAGTGGAGGGATGGGTTAGTAAGTTCGCCGATGACACGAAGGTCGGTAGTGTTGTGGATGGTCTGGAAGGATGTCAGAAGTTGCAGCAGGACATAGATAGGATGCAAGACTGGGCGGAGAAGTGGCAGATGGACTTCAACGTGGATAAATGTGTAGTGGTCCATTTTGGCAGGACCAATGGGATGAACGAGTACACTATCAAGGGCAGGAGTCTTAGCAGTGTTGAAGAGCAGAAGGATCTTGGGGTCCAAGTCCACAGGACTCTTAAATCGGCCTCGCAGGTGGAGGATGTGGTCAAGAAGGCGCATGGTGTACTGGCCTTCATTAATCGAGGGATTGAGTTTAGGAGTTGGGAGGTAATGCTGCAACTTTATAAGTTCCTTGTCAGGCCCCACTTGGAGTACTGTGCACAGTTCTGGTCGCCTCACTATAGGAATGACATAGAAGCTATTGAAATGGTACAGAGGAGATTTACAAGGATGTTGCCTGGATTGGGAGGCATGCCTTATGAAGATAGGTTGAGGGAGCTGGGACTCTTCTCCCTGGAGAGACGAAGGTTGAGAGGCGACCTGATAGAGGTTTATAAAATGTTGAGAGGAACAGATAGGGTGGATTCTCAGAGGCTATTTCCCCGGGTTGAAATGGTCGCTACGAGAGGACACAGATTTAAAGTGCAGGGAAGCAAGTACAGAGGTGATTATAGGGGTAAGTTTTTCACTCCGAGGGTGGTGAGTGAATGGAATCGGCTGCCGTCAGTGGTGGTGGAGGCGAACTTGCTGGGGTCTTTTAAAAGACTTCTGGATGAGTATATGGGATTTAATGGGATTGGGGGTTATAGATAGGTCTATGGGTTGGTAGGTATTGATGTAATCGGCGCAACTTGTGGACCGAAGGGCCTGTTTGTCCTGTAGTGTTCTATGTTCTATCAATATTGCCTCCGCAAAATCTTGCAAATCCACTGGTAGGACAGGCATACCTATATATGCTTATATAGTATGCATACCTATGTAAGTATATGTATAAAGCTCTCAGGCTGATATCCCCAGCATCGAGGTACTGGTCATGCTCAACCAGCTGTGATGGATGGGCCAAATTGTCTGTATGCTTGACGTAAGACTCCCTAAGTAAGTGCTCCACTCTGAGCTCTGCAATGACAAGCAATCACTAAGAGGGCAGAGGAAACATTACAAAGACACTCTGAAAAGCTCCCTAAGTAAATTCAACATCCCCACTGACACGTGGAAATCACTTGCCTTAGAACATGCAAATTGGAGAAAAGCATCTATGAAGGTGCCAATCACCTGGAGCGTCACCAGATGGAGCATGCAGAGGCCACGTAAATGGTGAAAAGAAAGTGCAGGATCCTCCTCATCAAACACCACCTGCCAAACCTGTGGCAGAGTCTGCAGATCCAGGACTGGACAATTCAGCCACTGCAGAACTCACCTCCCCAGAGTGGAAACAAGTCAATCTCAATCCTAAGGGGGACTGCCAAAGAAGAAGAAGAACACCCTCTTCCAATCCAGGCACCTGAACTGTATCTTCAACAGCCCAATCTCCTGCTCGATCAGCACACACGTTGCAGCGTGAGTCTCGTTGCAACGAATCTCCACCGGTGCTTGTGGCCTCCACTATGGCGTCATCAGCCACTTCCTGAGCGAGTATCTCCTGTCCCCGAAAAGCCATCCCTCCAGCCACTGCTCTCCCTCAAAGACGGCTGGGATCTAAGAGCACTCCAAGATGCAGTCATGGATGCTCCCCAGGAAATGGGCACAGACCTGCATGAAGTGCATCATGTGGTTACAGATGAGTTGCACGAGTGCAGTTTGTGAATGACACCGTGTGGTGCTTGAGTGTGCGCAGGGTCACATGGGTCCAGTCAATGAAATCTTGCACTTGAGGCAAGCCTGCTAAGGCGATGAAAACCCATGGCCCTCACATCTTAGCTCGCCTGGTCCAAGTTGATAAATAAGTGAGCCCTCGGATAAAGAGCATCTGTAACCTCCCAGATGCATGTTGTGTGGCTGGCTTCGGATAAAGAGCATCTGTAACCTCCCAGATGCATGTTGTGTGGCTGGCTGGGAGAAGCCACACAGTCACCCATGCTGCCTAAGAATAAGCCACTCACATAGAAATTCAGAACAGCTTTGAGCTTAAGGGCCACAGGCAGTACATGTCCTCCCATTCCATGTGCTGCCAGCTCTTAGTGTCTGGCAGAGATGGTCCACCACCCCCTGGGATTGACAAAGCCCTCTGCGGCACTGCATCTCTGATGTCTGAATTTACCTATGTTACAATCCTGACGGGACTGTTAACATCTAATATCTAAAGCAATTAACCATTAGAACTACACCACAAAATCTCCCCTTTTTAAACAAAGACAATCCTTATTGAACATCAAAAAGAATTAAAAGCACTATTTACTTAATACTATCGCATAAAGACTTATGCTATAACTCAGTACTACCTTTAACTTCTCCAAGGGTTCCCTTATCTTATTAAATCTTGAAGGATTATTTACTTTTCCTGGGGCTAACCCAGAAGGTATACCACAGCCCTCTAGAATTTACTCTGATTGTCCTTAGCAATGAACCTATTCCAAATTACATGGGGATTCTTCCAATAGCCTTTGGTTTAGAGATCCTCCAATTTTCTTTAAAGACCTCACAACTTTGGACACATGAGTTCTCCCCCCACAGGTGTGCTCTCTCAGCTTTCAGACAAATCTTTTCAAGCTAACTAATCAAACTGATGGCTTTCTCACAAGATTCTGAGGACCATAGTAGGGTTCTTCCACTAACTGAAAGCAGGAGCAAATCTTCCCCTCCCAAAACTCAAAATGAGCTGCCTGCTTTTATCAACAAACATAGATAAATTCAACTAAAGAACCTTCTATCCAAGGCGCCACACTGAATCATTATCTCCACAGCAATGTGACACGCTTTGGGATGATTTAAACAAAAATGCAAATTATTTTACCTTCAACACAATTCTTTTGATTCTGCACTCACGTGAATAAATTCTGTTAATGAATTTAGTTGCCCTTTCTCCAGACTCCCTGGCCAGTATTTTACGACCTCGCTCAGGCAAGGCTTGTCAAGTCCCACCCGAGGCCAATGGAGAATTCCATTCTGCGTGCCCGCCCCGATTCCAGAGTGGGCATGGCAGTAAAATTCTGGCTCCTGGTTCCATTACAAGCTTAGGGATGGACCATTCGTTGTTCAAGTTTTTTTCACTATCAACTCTGACCTTGCAAGACAAACACAGTTGCATTTACCTCAGATTTCTTTTCATCAGTTTCTCAACCAGATGGCTCCATTTTCTATTGTTAAAAATGTAATTCCTAAAGTTTTTTTTAAAATGCAAAGATCATGAATGAGATTTTCGCAACACTTACTTGTATTGTTCTAGCAGCTGAACAACCTGCTGTTCCTGTGGATGGCGCCTCATATGACACTTTAAGCTGTTCAGGTTTGTTGTAGCAAAGTCACAACTACTGCACCTGCAAATCGATCAGGGACTGAACATGAGTATGTTTCTTTAAATGTTTGTTCTATTGTAATATAGTGTTGACCTTCACTTTATACTCTATTAAACTAGAGAACTGTGTTTCACAAAACTCCTCACCACTTCCTTTTAGGGTGCTAACAGGTTATTTTTGCAACAAAGTATTAGGAGGGAATTAATTTTGCGTTTATCGAGGTTAAAGGTGCCAGGGCTAAGGGAAAGGAATACATTTTTACAAAGTCACTGGAATCGCTGGCTCTCTTATGAGTTCAGGAGGATAATGCATACAGGACTCTCAAAAAGCAAATGTGTAAAAGCATTCTGTATTAGGTAGGAATGCAGAGATGGCAGAAAAGATTGTCTTTGTTTATAATGAAGTTGTAAAATACCCTTCATACATATGATACAGCAAAGTGTGCAAAGCTCCCCCATGTTTCTAGACACTTAAATCAACTATGCTTAAGGCACCCATATTATTCATAATATCATATAATCAGTTTTGACAAAATTTTCACACCTGAAATGTTAACTCATGTGCTCTCTCTCGCCACAGGTGCCAGCTGATTGTTTTATTATATTTTTCAAACTGCAAGCAATAAGGAAAGGTCTTGCATTTATATAGTCTTTTACAACCTTATAACATTCCTAGGTGCTTCACAGTCAATTAAGTATTTCTCAAATATAATCACCGTTGCAATGTAGGAGATGCAGTCCCACAAACATCAATGTGATAGTAACTAGATAACCTGTTTGAGTGATGTTGGTTCACAGATGAATATTGGCCTGGACAGGGGTAGAATGTCTCTTTTTCTTTTAAAATACTACCTTGTGATCCTTTATGTCCACCTGAGAGGGAAGATAGGATTTTGGTGTAATATCTCACCTGAAAGACTCTGGTAGTGCCACACTCCCTTATTTCTATACTGGAATGTCAGCCTGTGCTCATGCTAAAAGATGAGCTTGAACTGCAAATTTCTAACCCAGGGGAGAGAGTGCTTCTCACTGAATTACAACTGAGCTGAAAAGTTATCTTCAAAATGTAACTAATAACATGATGATATAACCAAGTAATTGTTTATTTTCTAATTCTGGCAAACTCCCTATTGAATGCCTTCACATACAAGGAGTTCACTGAAGTGGTCATAGCTCCCAGAAATGAGAAGTAACTATTGCTTATGTTATGGTTCCAGCTAATGTTAATATCAGACGAGTCAGATCCCAAAGTAAAATCTGGCTTGGTAGATCTTAACTTTGTTTTGTTTTTAAAAACCATGGAGATCAGCCACTGAAGACATTCACAAGAGTCTGCCAGTATATCATTAACACAAAGAATAAAACAAGGACAAAAACTGACTATATTACTCTCAACAAAATATTTGGAAAAGATTGCAATACAGATACAGAAAATGATTCAAACTCGCACTATTGCTTTTATCCCAGAAACTTTTGCAGACATAAAATATAAGGATTTCAACATCAAGATTTCAAATAGATTTCTTCTGGTGGGCTTCTGAGCGTTCACAAGATGCTTTTTTTCAGCTAGTACCTCTCCCTGAGCCACCCAAAATCCACAATCTAAACTCACTTCAACTTCAGTGCAAACACAAGTATCCTAAATTCAGTTCTCCAGCACATTTGCAGGATTTCTTATTGAAGAAATCAGACCTTCTGCCTGTACACTTTGGTATAAACTGACCTCCCTTCTGTTTCTTGGTCTCTCATTTGTCTCTGCACCCCTGTTGCTAGGCAATAGCAGATTTTTTTATTTTTTTAAAAAAACTTTACTAAACTACTAACTCCTTGGTAACCCATTTCTTCACATCAAGAGTTTCTGGCACCAAACTCAGAAAAAAACTCTAAAACCAGGTTTCACCTATTCTAACACCCAAATACAAAATATAAATCAAAAGCTATACATTTGCCAGAATTTTACCGCTTCGCCCGCCCTAGAATGAAGAATGCCCTAAGGACACTAGGATACAAAGAAGAAAACTTCCCTTCTACCCTAAGGATACTATTTGCATTACAATCTGAATACAATGGCATCATTTCCATGCTTACTTCAGTGTCAGGTTGCTCCTCTCCTGCAGTGGGGTGTCAGGACATGACAGTAGGGCTATGCCATCTTCAACAATGGAATAAATCTCCAGATCTGGATCTAGATTAAATTCCTGCATCGTACTCTTCAGTTGTAGAATCTCTGAAGTTTAGTCTGATTTTTCACCGAAAAACTTGCTGGCGAGATTAAACCTTCGTCAACAAAAAGTTGAAGCTCCTCAAAAAGGAGGCGTAGGCAGTGGAGTCAAAGAGTGTGTTAAGTTCTAGGGCATCTTCTTCCAACAGATCACCTGGTTCTGCAATAGCTTCATTGTCTTGAACCTTGCCAGGAAAGAGCCAACTAAGGTCTAGAAGTTCCTCTGGCAATGGTCACTGTCTTTTTCAGTGCCTTCTTGATTTATTATCACATGTATTAGTACACAGTGAAAAGTATTGTTTATTAAGCGCTATACAAAGCATACTGTATATAGAGGAGAGAGTGCTGAATGTAATGTTACAGTCATATCTAGGATGTATAAAAAAATCAACTTAACGTGAGGTAGGTTCATTCAGAAGTCTGATGGCAATAGGGAAGAAGCTGTTCTCGAGTCGGCTGGGATGTGACCTCAGATTCTTGTATCTTTTTCCTGACGGAAGATGATGGGAGAGGAATGTCCAGTTTGTGTGGGGTCCTTGATTACATTGTGCTGGCTGCTTTTCCGAGGTAGCAGGAAGTGTAGACAGAGTCAATGGATGGGAGGCTGGTTTGCATAGTGGACTACACTTTGTTCATGACTCTTTGTAGTTTCTTGCAATCTTAGACAAAACAAGATCTATACAAAGCTATGATACAACCAGAAAGGATACTTTCTATGGTGCACCTATTCCTTCTAGCCTGTCAGCAAAAAGAAATGAGAGATTTGCAATCTTCCCCTAAGGTGCAATATCTGGTGTTCCTATAATAAAGAATGAATTACTTAGTAATGAGTAGACTTCAACTGTTGCTGCAATTTTGAGGTCTGGTAGTCCTCTAACTAACTTTGGAAATTCATCTCCGAGTACTGCTTACTGCCCTGTCCTCTATTGATACCTCATCAACCTTCTACAGATTAAATACCCAACCTGCTGAGCACAGAAATTTGCTGGTTCTGTAAAACGTAAAGGGTTTCATGCTTTTTTTTAATCTTCACGTTGCAGGGTTGAAAGGAATTGACTCTTCACTTTCAAATATATGCCTCCAAACTCTTCTAGCTTTAAATCAGGTGGTTGAATTCTGCCTCTTTTAGCCAGTTTGAAACTAGTCCAATTTGACCAATGAGATTGATGCCTCTGCCCCCCCATGCTCAGTTTATCTGTATCCTTGGACTTCCAACTCTATAAATGAGAACCGTTAATGGCTTTTCATTTCCTTTAGGAAACCATCTGGTTGGAAAAGTGCGTCTCCTATTTCTTGGACCTTAAAACATGTCCTAACATCATTTCCTTGAATTGTTTTACATCTACAAAATTACTTAAAATGCCCAGTCTTGTCTCAGAGAAAGCATCTGGCTCCCTCTGCTGCCTGTGCTTAATGATTGCGGTCTGTGAGTTAGGAAGTCTAGAATCCAGTTGCAGAGGGAGGAGCCGAGCTCCAAGCCACGGAATTTGGAGATGATTTTAGTAGGAATAACACAACTCTACCTTCCTCACAATCTGTTTGATCTTCTCCAAAGTCAAATTCTCTTTGGATTGCAACATATCCAACACTGCGTTGTTGAGCACGCTGATTATAATGCGGCAATGAATCAACACGTGCTTTAAGGCTCTGTATCCACAAGTACTAGCCAATCAATATAAATCATGAAAAAGGAATCAATGGATTCACCTGACAAATGACTCCCCTGGTTGAATTTTGCTCTATAATTAGATTCTTCTTCAGGCTAAAGTACGTACCGACCAGGACATCATCAGATGCAGCCTCAAACGCATACAAAAATAATATAGACTTGGCTCTGCTTTTCCTTGCAAATGCTAAACTGTTCTCTTCCTGTCAAACTGTTTGTTCTTTCATTGTTCCTGTTGCTGGAAAGCCTGTAGATGGGGTAGTAGCTGTTCAGCAGCTGCTGACATTGTGTGCATCTCACTGTCCCCTCATTGCCGTAACTTTTGGTTTTGTGCTTCGTTTTTGCAAAGTTGATCTGTTCCAAGGTCTTCGCCCATGGGTTACCAATCTTTGGCTTCAATTTCTTAAATCATGGTCTCCAGCACTGACACCTTGTTGTGGATTGGTTTAACTCAGGCTATGAATGGCTTGAGACACTGTCAGTCTATAGTTTTTCTAGAAACTATTCATTTACAATACTTCGTATAACTACGCAGTTCCAAGGACACAGTCCATTCTGTGTCATGCTCTCTTGCAGCCTCTTGGTTATGTGACTCTTGATGTCATGCTTACATAATCAATATCATCATTAACCCGTTACTCTACAATCCCTGAATGATGCTTTTAAATCATTTTGCATCCTCTCCAATGCCTTCATATCCTTCTTAAACTGTGGTGTCCAGAATTGGACAGTTAAGGCAGCGTCCATATTTTATAAAGGCTCACCATAACTTTGTATTCTATGCCACAGGCTCCAGAATTCACTCTTTTCTCCTTGGTATTTCAGCTTTCTTCAAGGAATAGGATTTGTGGGATCCTCCTATAAGCTTTTGGCTAAGCAACACTCTTAACATTTTCTGATATAAGTCTGGCTGCCTTTTCTTGTCTGCCTGCAAAAGCCAAAACTGCTTTCTCACAGCGTTCCAAACTAACTCCGCTGACTGCTTTCTGCTACAGGGCACTGTGAGGACGGCTGTAGTTTTTCTCCTCTAGCTTCAAACTAAGCAACTCTTCCACAGTCTTGCCCCCTCACAAATTCCAAACTGAGCTTGAGCCCCACCCACATTCTGCATGGTGAACAATAAAGTTAGTATTTTTTGTGTGCAAGATGCAAGTCTGATTAACATTTATCTCTTTTTGCTCTCTGACTCAGTGAGCAGCAACCTATGCCAGACCAAAATTGCAACTACCATCTGTGAGATTCACCCAGATAAATACTCTAACTCCATTACAACATGGCATGCTTTGGGATGATTCAAACTAATTACTCTTACCTTCAACACAAATCTTTGATTCTGTAATGAATAATTTATATCTCTAATGGATATAATTGCCCTCTCTCCAGGCTTGCTGTCTCTATCTATGAAATTCCTTGTTGCGCAATTGCCTTTAGCATGGTTCAGCGACAATTTGCTGGGAACTCCTCCAGGCTATCTGGAAAAAGCAGGGGGTGATGTTTCCGTGGGATGGAAGCAGGAGGCAGTCCCATCTGAGTATGGAGTTCTAGGATTTGGGCATGAGGATAGTTAGTTTAGGCTGGGCCAAAACCATGTGCAGGAAGAGAAGGAACAAGCCGCTGCCCTCTGCCAGGGTAAGGAGACCATTTATTCACTGCAAACTCTCACTCTCTTAAAGGAATCATGCAATATAAATGCACAAGGATGTCACACACAACCAACAGGTGGGACAGTAGCACTGAATATGTGCCAGCTACTTTAAACTCTTCAAATAATTTTAGTTCCTAGGTATTATAGTCACATAGCTTCTGACCTACTCATTGAACCTATGGCCTCGCAACTAATCCTCCTATCTTTCTGTAGGTCAGGACATTGTGTAAAAAGAGAATACAGGCAATGATGGGAGCTGGCATCCAAAAATTTATCCAGAATAGTTTCAAAGCTGGCAGGAAAGGAAAGAGGCTGTGCCTGCATGGAAGATGAGACTGGCCTCTCCCACCACCCAGGTTGCATCCAGTAACCATCTACAATATGTGGCTATTGACAGAGTGATCTTTAATGTGTGAGCCTGCTTAGTGAATCATTAATTTTCTTTTTTTTCCTAATTCCTAGTACCAGCAAGAAAAGAGGACCAATGAGATGTCACTGCTTCAGCCCACCTGAGGAGAAAGCTTTCGTATCCTTTGAGGAAGCGCCATCATAGCATTCAGCTGCACCTTCCACCAGCGCTGATAAATATACCTTAGTGAATCCTATCTCTGGACCAGGCCCAGGTTCACAACCTGGTTATTATTTCATAGGCAGAGTTCACAGCTGGAGGAGACAGTGATAGCAGAAGTCTTTGACACTCGAAGAACTGCTGGAAACCAGACCTGAACTGAGTCTAAGTCAGATAATGTGCCTCAGAACCCAGCACCAAAATACCTCTTGGAGATGCAAAGACAGGCAGGAGAATATCTGGCAGAGTTGTCACAGGCTGGTGACAGACTGAACAAAAGGCTGGAGGAGTCCATCCATATTCTGTCTGCTGTCATGGTACCGACATGCAAGTCTTCATAAGAAGGGTGGCAGCTGCCTTGCAGACCAGCTTCTGCTGGATTTACATTCCATCACTCTAAGAAGTCTCAGAGCACCAGGTTAACAGGCTTTCTTGGTAGCAAACACCACTAGCTTTCGGGGCTTTGCCCCTTTGTCAGGTGAATGGGGAGTTCTGATCACAAACAGGGTATATACTCAGTTTAGAACACTGATTAGAATGCAAGTCTTTACAGCTAATCAAGTCTTAAAGATGTGAGCGGAGATAGCATTAAGTCTAGGTTAAAGAGATGTGTATTGTCTCCAGACAGGACACTAAGTGAGATGTTGCAAGCTCAGGCAACTCATGGGGGTTACAAATAGTGTGACATGAACACAAGATCCTGGTTGAGGCCTTCCTCACGTGGGCGGAACTTGGCTATCAGTTTCTGCTCAGCAACTCTGCACTGTCATGTGTCGTGATGGCTGTCTTGGAGAACGTTTACCCGAAGATCAGAGACCAAATACCCATGACCGCTGAGGTGTTCGCCAACAGGAAGAGAATAGTCTTGCCTGCTGATTGTCGAGCATGTTCATTCATCTGTTGTCGCAGTGTCTGGACACCCTTTCCGGCAGTGTATCAGGTAGACAACGTTGACCGAGTTGCAAGAGTATGTACTGTATATCTGGTGGATGGTGTTCTCACGCAAGATGATGGCATGCATGTCAACAATCTGGCATGTCTTGCAGAGGTTGCTATGGCCGGGTTGTGTGGTGTTGTGGTCACTGTTGTCCCGAAGGCTGGGTAGTTTGCTGCGGACAATGGTCTGTTTGAGGTTGTGCGGTTGTTTGAAGGCAAGAAGTGGGGGTATGGGGATGGCCTTGGTGAGATGGTCGTCTTCATCAATGACACGTTGAAGATTCCAGAGAAGATGTCATAGCTTCTCTGCTCCGGAGAAGTACTAGATGACGAAGGGTATTCTGTCCACCGCGTCCCGTGTTTGTCTTCTGAGGAGGTTGGGGTGCGGATTTTTGCTGTGACGCGTCGGAACTGTCGATCAATGTCGAGCGCCATATCCTGTTCTTATGAGGGCATCTTGCAGCATCTGGAGGTGTCTGTTGCGATCCTCCTCATCTGAGCAGATCCTGTCTATACGGAGGGCTTGTCTGTAGGGGATGGCTACTTGAATGTGTTTAGGGTGGAAGCTGGAGAAGTGGAACATCATGAGGTTATCCATGGGCTTGCGGTACAGTAAGGTGCTGAGGTGACCGTCCTTAATGGAGATGCGTGTGTCCAAGAATGCAACCGATTCCAGAGAGTAGTACATGGTGAGTCTGATGGTGGGATGGAACTTGTGATGTCATCATTTAGTTGGTTCAGTGATTGCTCACCATGAGTCCAAAGGAAGAAAATGTCATTGATGTATCTAGTGTATAGCATCGGTTGAAAGTCCTGTGCGGTACGCTGCAAGAAAGGACGTCCTGAGGCATGGTACATTGGAGAGACCATGCAGACGCTACAACAGATGAATGAACAGTGCTCGACAATCACCAGGCAAGACTGTTGTCTTCCTGTTGGCGAACGCTTCAGTGGTTACGGGCATTCAGCTTCTGATCTTCAGGTAAACGTTCTCCAAGGTGGCCTTCATGACATATGACAGCGCAGAGTCACTGAGCAGAAACTGATAGTCAAGTTCCGCACACGAGGACGGCCTCAAGTGCGATCTTGGGTTCACATCACACTATTTGTAACCCCCATGACTTGCTTGGGCTTGCAAAATCTCACTTACTGTCCTGTCTGGAGACAATACACCTCTCTTTAACCTAGGCTTAATGCTACCTCCACTCACATTGTGCGCACCTTTAAGGCTTGATTAGCTGTAAAGACTCATATTCTAATCAGTATTCTGTAAACTGAGTGTGTGCCTTTATATGCCCTATTTATGATCAGAACTGCCCACTCACCTGATGAAGGGGCAAAGCCCCAAAAGCTAGAGGCGTTTGCTACCAAATAAACCTGTTGGACTTTAACCTGATGTTGTGAGACTTCTTACTGTGTTTATCCCAGTCCGACACTGGCATCTCCACATCATGACTTCCATCACTCCAGCCACTGGTGTGTTTCAGCAATGGCTAGGCGAGAGGGAAGCAGGTCACTTGGACCTCCTTCTAGGTGTCCCTTCTTTTCAAGGGGTCAGGGGTGAGCCATTGGGCTCCCACAGGGAGAAGGTGCACCAGTCAGGCATTCTGACAGCACCGATCCAAGACACTTTAAGGATGCACTGTTGTTTCACCTTCCCTCTGGCACTGATCATTTCCAGGAAGTCAGGCTAAGGAGGATGCACCTGTACCTGAGCAGGAGACCCATAGCTAGCCAGGGCCTTCAAGCCACCAGACACCTGCCAATGCCATGTCAGTCAGTAGGGCATAGTGGGCTGTCTCCATCTCAGCTGTGGATGCTAGGGCTACACCTAGATATAGTGCTAGGGTTAGAAACACAAAAAAGTATTGAATGCACATTGATGACATGGGTGTACACTTATTGTTTATAGTTGTCACTTTTGTAAATAAATGTTGAACCTATCCTTTTCCAAGTCTCAAGCATTCTATTTTCATATCATTTGCTTCAAGGTTTTACGGTCAGCTCAGGCTCCAGAATGTTGATCCCCAATGAAATCCCATCAGCAACTTCAATGGTTTCATTTCTCAGTAGTCTGTAATGGCATATATGCAACATCAGGCAATCCCCATCATCTGTAACTGTGCTGTATGGCCAATAATCCTGTCAGCCAATTATGGTTTGGCCTCAGCAGAAGTGCTCATTGAGCTTATGGCATTTACTGCTGCTGTTGCACTGATATTACTTGTTTGTGGATAGCACAAGTAATCATGGTGACTTAAATCAGGTTTGTCTGCCTCAAGTGTCAGTTTGAATGATTTTGCAGAGAATCTGTATTTGGGCACTGTAATAACAGCAACCAAAACCTAATCTTCCATACAGTCTGGCATAAAACATAGTGAGTGTCTTTAATGCTTGGTGAATTGTCATTCCCAGTGAACATGTGTTGAACTAGGTAAGTAAGGACCCAATAGAATGGACACCTTAGTCTTCACTGCAAAAGAGTGAGTATATGATTGAAGACTTATCTGTTCATCTTGCCAAAGCAATTTCTGAAGCTCAAATGGTTTTTATCTGGACCTGCATGCATGCTAAGCAAGTAGTCCTTGAATTAAAGGGATAGCATTCTACTTGAATGGAAATCATTGCATGACAGGGATTTCAGTGATTTAGGACAGAGAGACAGGAATGGCCTGTGTGCTGTATCGCCTTCTCTCTAAGGCCTCTTCAAGCTCCATGCAAGAAACAATGCTACCTTGCCTGATTTGTCCAAAGAATGTTTTGCCTTAATGTAAAGGCCATCCAGGGTACACATTAAGGCCTCCGTGATTGTAGGATCCCAAGTGGTTGCACCTTAGCAAACTACAGCCCTGGTGAAGCACCATCAGTGAGGAAACTGTCAACAAACCTCATAACCTAACTGCATGATCAAGGGGTTAATATTTCTCGTTTTTATGATGTGTGAATGATGATTGGCTGGCATTAGCAAGATGATACTTCATTAATTTGTATTGAAGTGTGGTGGTAATGGGGCAAATGGTGCTTGCATGCTGCTGCCCCCTTAGGCCAACCGTCTGATTATGCCCAACTGAATGAGTAAGTGTCAGGAGTGCACCCCGGGTAATTTTGAGTTCCAGCTACTTATAAGCTGCCATGCACACCGATTTGGTGATAGCATAAGTTGAAGTTATTCTATGTAAAGTTGCCTAAGGTAGTGGGAAAAGAGAATGCTGTTTAGGCTTTGCAGCATCTGTAAGTCACCAAAGTTATGCGTTTAACTGTGGTTTAATGCATTCCAAGGATGACTCCAACATCCAGCAGAGAATGAATGCTGATACTTCCCTAATCTCTAAACATGATACTTCTGAGAGAAATTCGCTCTGACAAAAAAAAGGTGCTGGGGCCTTCCAGCCAGTAATGGAAAGAGAAACAAACAATTGTGAGAATGTGTCAACACATTACTTCTCCTGGAATCTTGGAGCTATCAGATTGTCATGGGCACATCTACTGCATTGTAACTGCACTTTGGACTCTTCATGTATCTCATCGACATCCTGGCCCTCATCATATCCAACCTCTTCAATGTCCTCCACATCCAAGGAGACTTTTCACTTCTCCACATTTCCTTCAGGCAAGACACCCCCCACTTTGCAGCGTTAGGCTGTTCAGGGGCACAGCAGACAGCAATGATCCTAGACACTGCCCCACTGGAGAGCCCCTGAGTGGTCCAAACACTGGAAACACATCTCCAGGAAACCTATTGTCTGCTCTATCAAGGAGCTGATGGCAGAATATGCATTACTCTATCTCTTTTCAGCAATACCATAGCAAATGGATGTTATGAACGACGTCTTCTGGAGGTGTCCCAGATCAGCAAGGAACAAAGATCTGTCGTCTGTGAGTGAGTCAAGATGTAAGAGGCATGAGAGCTCCCAGGCTACTAGCACAAACTCGCAGGATTTGTCTTGTGATCACAAATTAGCTGGACATCCAAAGAGTGAAATTCTTTATGACTGACGAATCTCAGAGGGAGCTCTCGAGACCACACGTACAGTTGATGGCAGCATGCGCTTGTGGGAAACCAGATATCGCTGTGAATTTCACAGCTCTAGTAGCCTGGTTTTTGGCAGCCATGTGAAACTGGACATACTGGTGTTCTAGTGAAAAGGGCATCTGTCACTTTCCTTATGCATTTTTCAAATTTGTTTTTAGTGACACGTGGGCATCACTGGCTGGGCCAGCATTTACTGCCCATCCCTAATCACCCTTGAACTGAGTGGCTTGCTGGGCCGTTCCAGAATGTGTTTAGGAATCAGCCCCATTGCTGTGGATCTGGAGTCACATGTAGTGAGACCAGGTAAGAATGGCAGATCCTAAAGGACATTAGTGAACCAGATCGGTTTTTACAACACCCGATATGTAGCAGTGGCAACTTAAAAGGAAAACGTAAGAGCTCGGAGCAGGAGTAGGCCATTTGGCCCCTCAAGCCTGCTTCTCCATTCAATAAGGTCATGGCTGATCTTTCCCTGGACTCAGCTCCACTTACCTGCCTGCTCACCATAACCCTTCATTCCTTTACTGTTCAAAAATTTATCTATCCTTGCCTTAAAGCCATTCAACGATATGCCTTAACTGCTTCACCGAGCAGGGAATTCCACAGATTCATAGCCCTTTGGATGAAAATGTTCCTCTTCAACTCAGTCCTAAATAGGCTCCCCCTTATTTTGAGGCTATGCTTCCTAGTTCCAGTTTCACCTGCCAGTAAAAACAATTCTCCTGTTTCTATCTTATTTATTCCTTTTATAAATTTATATATTTCTATAAGATACCCCCTTATTCTTCTAAATTCCAATGAATATAGTCGCAGTCTACTCAGTCTCTCCTCATAAGCCAATCCTCTCAACTCCAGAATCAACCTCATGAATCTCTTCTATACCCCCTCCAGTGCCAGTATATCCTTTCTCAAGTAAGGAGACCAAAGCTGAACACAGTACTCTGGGTGTGGCCTCACCAACACCTTATGCAGCTGCAACATAACCTTGCTGTTTTTAAACTCCATCCCTCTAGAAATGATGGACAAAATTCCATTTGCCTTGTTAATTACCTGCTGCTTCTGCAAACTAACTTTTTGTGATTCATGCACAAGGACATCCAGGATCCTCTGCACAGCAGCATGCTGCAATTTTTTACTATTTAAATAATAGTCCACTTTGCTGTTATTCCTACCAAAATGGATGACCTCACATTTACCAACATTGTACTCCATCTGCCAGAGCCTTGCCCACTCACTTAAACTATCTATGTTGCTTTGCAGATGTTCAGTGTCTGCTGCACACTTTGCTCTGCCTCTCATCTCAATGTCATCTGCGAATTTTGACACACTAAACTTGATCCCCAACTCCAAATCATCTATGTAAGTTGTAAACAATTGTGGTACCAGCACATATCCCTGAGGCACACCACTAGTCACTGATTGCCAACTAGAAAACATCCATTTACTCCCATTCTTAGCTTTGTTAGTTAACCAATCCTCTATCTATGTTAATACGTTATCCGTAACGGCATGCACCTTTAGCTTATGTAGCAGCTTTTTGTGCGACAACTTGTCAAATACCTTTTGGAAATCTAGATACATCACATCCACTGGTTCCCCTTTGTCCACTGTGCTCATAAAATCCTCAAAGAATTCCACTAAATTAAACATGACCCGCCTTTCACGAACCCAATGGGACAATTTCTGTCCAGATATCTCGCTATTTCTTCCTTGATGGTAGATTCAAGCATTTTCCCCATTACAGAAGTTACGCTAACCAGCCCATAGTTAACAGCCTTTTGTCTACCTCCTTTTTTAAACACTGGCATCACATTGGCTGTTTTCAGTCTGCAGGAACCGTTCCAGGGTCCAGCAAATTTTGGTAAATCATCACTAGTACATTTACTATTTCCCCTGCCATCTCTGTTAATACCCTGGGATGCATTCCATCAGGGCCAGGAGAATTGTCTACCTTTAGCCCCATTAGCTTATCTAACACTGCTTCTTTAGTGATATGGTCGTTCCTAAGTCCTCATCTGCTGTAGCCTTTTTATCAATTTTTTGGCATGTTGTGTCTTCCACTGTGAGAACCAACACAAAATACCTGCTCAATGCTTTGGCCATTTCCTCATTTCCCATCACTAATCCCTCTTATCATCCTCTAAAAGACCAACGTTTATCATAGCCACTCTTTTCATTTTATATATTTGTAGAAACTTTTGCTATCTGTTTTTATATTCTGAGCAAGTTTACTCTCAACCTTATTTTTCTTTGTAGCTTTTTTCATGGCTGTTAACCTTTAAAGACTTCCCAATCCCCTAGTTTATCACTGATCTCTGCCACGTTGTATGAATTTTCTTTCAATGTGATGCTCTCCTTTACTTCCTTAAATACTGATTATCCCTTTTTGTACAGTCCTTCCATATCACTGGTATATACTTTTGCTGAGCACTGTGAAAAATTGCTTTGAAAGTCGTCCACTATTCCTGAATTGTCCCATCCTCAAGTTTTTGCTCCCAGTCTACCATAGTTAACTCCTCCCTCAATCCACTGTAATCTCCTTTGCTTAAGCACAAGCTACTGATACTGGATTTTACCTCCTCACACTCCATCTGTATTTTAATTTCAACCATACTGTGATCGCTCCTTCCGAGAGCATCCCTATCTGTGAGATCATTAATTATTCCAGTCTTATTATACAGGGCCAGATCTAGGATAGCTTGCTCCCTGATAGATTCCATTACATACTGTTTGAAAGATAATTGGCAGTTATTAATAATTATCACTTGTTAACAGCGTATTTATACTATTAATTACTAGACTTAATGTGTTATGGTGAATTAGCGGGGAATTAGTGAGCAAACGCTGCATCCTTGTGAAAATCACGAAAGTCCTTGTGGATGATTTGTAATTCATGAGGTACTAGAGCCATTTCCTCATGATTTACATGTGAAAATCAGCGTGTATTGTTTGGACAGTGTTATTGGACAGCAAAACATTAGCAACTTGTAAGCAAAATTGAAGCCTACGGGTTTAAAGAGACAGTTGTGGTTACTGACGATGAGCCAAACAGCAGAGAACAGCAGTGAATGGTTGTTTTTCAACTGAAGGGAAGTGTGCAGTGGTGTTCCTGCCAGATCAGTTTTAGGACCACTGCTCTTTTTAACATATATGAATGAACTAGACGTGGATAGGTAGAATATAATCAAGTTTGTAGATGATGTGAAACTCAAATGTAGTTAGCCACAAGGTAGTGGATGAAGTGTCACAATGATAAAGAGCACAGAAGGGTGTGTTGTCTGCCTGGTGCTTGGGTCCAGGGTGTCGCATCTGGGCTGCAGAGGAACCTGGAGTGGGGGGGGTGGGAATCAGGTCATTGTGGTGCATGTGGATGCCAACGACATAGGCAAAATGCGAACTGAGGATCTGGAGAGGGAGTATGAAAAGCTGGGAATGGAATTAAAAAGCAGAACCGACAAGGTGGTTATCTCTGGATTACTGCCTGAACCGCGTGCAGGGTAGATAGGATGAAAGAGGTGAATGGGTGGCTCAGGGATTGGTGTGGGAGGAATGGGTTTGAATTTATGGGGCATTGGCACCAGTATTGGGGTAGGTGGGATGGTGTTGGTCTGACCCATGCTGGGACCAGAGTCCTGGCGTATCGTGTAAATAGGGCTTTAAACTAATTGGTGGTGGTGGTGGTGTGTGTGCGCGCGTGCGCGAGGATAGGTGAAATTACAGGGTCTAAAGTAAAGGAGAGGGTACAGGTACAGGAAGAGGCCAAGGATGTCCCAATAATAAAGGAAGTAGGGGGCGTGAGTAAGGTTGGTAGCGTTCCTGCAAATAGGGTCCAGGTGAAGGCTGGGATGAAAACCCTTTATCTGAATGCACGAAGCATTCGGAACAAAGTGAATGAGCTGGTGGCGCAGATCAGCACAAATGAATGTGATCTGGTGGCCATTACAGAGACGTAGTTGCAAGGTGACAGGGACTGGGAGCTGAACGTCCAGGGGTATCAAGTGTTTAGGAAGGATTTGAGGGGGGGGGGGGGGGGGGGGGGGGGTGGTGCGGCGGCAGCTCTGCTGATTAAGGATAGTATCAGGGTGGTAGTAAGGGAAGATATAGGAGCCAAAGAGCAGAATGTGGAATCGTTGTGGGTGGAGATTAGGAACACCAAGGGGAGGAAGACACTGGTGGATGTCGTCTATAGGCCCCCAAATAATGATCTGGAGGTGGGGCGGGCTATTAACGCGCAAATAAATGCAGCATGCAGGTATGGAACGGCGATAATTATGGGGGATTTCAATCTACATATTGATTGGTCGACCCACGTTGGACGTGGTGGGCTTGAGGAAGAGTTCTTGGAATGCTGCCGGGATAGTTTCCTTGAACAGTGTGTGCTGGAGCTGACGAGGGAGCGAGCTATCTTAGATCTGGTGTTATGTAATGAGGCAGGTAGAATTAGGGACCTTGTGGTGAAGGATCCTCTTGGGAAGAGTGATCATTGTATGGTGGAGTTTCTGATGGAGATGGAGATAGAGATAGAGAAAGTGGGTTCCCGGACCTGTGTTCTTTGTTTGAACAAAGGGGAGTACAATAAGATGAGAGAGGAATTGGCAAATTTTGATTGGGGGAGCAGATTGGAAGGTAGGTCTGCTGAGGAACAGTGCAGGATCTTTAAGGAGATCTTTCTTGGTGCTCAGAAGAAATTTATTCCGATGGTTAAAAAGGATCGTAGGAGGAGAGATAATCAGCCGTGGATAACAAAGGAGGTAAAGGAGAGTATTAAATTAAAAGCTGATGCGTTTAGAGTGACTAAGAGTAGTGGGCGAGAAGAGGATTGGGAGAGGTTTAAGTATCAACAAAGAATGATGAAGAAGTTGATAAAGAAAGGAAGGATAAACTATGAAGCTGGGCTAGTGTTAAATATAAAAAAGGACAGTAAGAGTTTTTATAAATGTATAAAAAGGAGAAGGCTGGCTAGGGTGAATGTTGGACCGTTAGAGGAGGGGAGGGGGGATTTAGTGGTGGGGGATGAGGAAATGGCTGAGGCCTTGAATAACTGTTTTGTTTCGGTCTTCACGGAGGAGGACGTGAATAGTTTGCCGGGTATTAACGATGGAAAGATGGTAGGAGTGGAGGGCCTGAATGAGATCATTGTTACTAGAGAGGCAGTGCTCGACAGACTAGAGGGACTGATGGTGGACAAGTCCCCAGGACCGGATGGAATGCATCCAAGGGTTCTGAAAGAAATGGTGGAGGTGATAGTGGATGCCTTGATGATTATTTTCCAAACCTCGCTAGATTCCGGGGAAGTGCCGGAAGATTGGAAAATGGCTAATGTTACGCCGCTGTTTAAAAAGGGTAGCGGGCAAAAGGCAGGGAATTATAGGCCGGTTAGTTTAACGTCTGTTGTAGGAAAAATGCTTGAATCTGTAATTAAGGAGAAAATAGCGAGGCATCTTGAGGAGAATTGTTTGATAGAGCAGATGCAGCACGGTTTCGTTAAGGGGAAGTTGTGTCTGACAAATTTATTGGAATTCTATGAGGATGTGTCTAGCGCGGTGGATAGAGGGGAACCGATGGATGTGGTGTTTCTCGATTTTCAGAAGGCATTTGATAAGGTGCCGCACAAGAGGTTGTTACAGAAGGTCAGGGGGCATGGAGTTGGGGGTAGGGTGTTAGCGTGGATAGGGGATTGGCTGTCAAATAGGAGGCAGAGAGTGGGTGTCAATGGGTGCTATTCGGATTGGTGGTTGGTGACTAGTGGAGTGCCCCAGGGATCGGTGCTGGGGCCTCAGCTATTTACCATTTATATAGATGATCTATAAGGTGTCGAAATTTGCTGATGACACAAAGATTGGTGGAACGGCAAATTGTGCGGAGGGTGTGGAAAGCCTGCAGAGGGATCTAGATAGGCTGAGCGAGTGGGCGAGGACCTGGCAGATGGAATACAATGTTGGCAAGTGTGAGGTTATCCACTTTGGTAGGAATAATGGTAGGAAGGACTACTTCTTACAGGGCGAAAAGCTGCAGCATGCTACGGTGCAGAGGGACCTGGGGGTCCTTGTGCATGAGTCACAAAAACGCAGCCTGCAGGTGGTCAGGAAAGCAAATGGGATGCTGACCTTCATAGCGAGGGGGATTGAATATAAAAGTAGGGAGGTCTTGCTGCAACTGTACAGGGCACTGGTGAGGCCGCAGCTGGAGTACTGTGTGCAGTTTTGGTCGCCGCACTTGCGCAAGGATATTTTGGCCTTGGAGGGAGTGCAGAGGAGGTTCACTAGGCTGATACCGGAATTGAGGGGGTTGAGCTATGAGGAGAGGCTGAATAAACTAGGCTTGTACTCGTTAGAGTTTAGAAGGATGAGGGGAGATCTCATTGAGACGTACAAGATGATGAAAGGGATGTATAGGGTAGAGGTGGAGAGGTTCTTCCTGCTCAGAAAGGACAGCAGGACTAGAGGGCACAGCCTCAAGACAAGGGGGGGTGCAGTTTAGAACGGAGTTGAGGAGGAACTTCTTCACTCAAAGGGTGGTGAATCTCTGGAATTCTCTGCCCGTTGAAGTGGTTGAGGCTTCCTCGCTAAATATATTTAAGACGCGGGTAGATAGGTTTTTGGTAGGCAAGGGAATTAAGGGTTATGGGAGAAGGCGAGAAAGTGGAACTGAGCCACTTCAGATCAGCCATGATCTTATTGAATGGCGGGGCAGGCTCGAAGGGCTAGACGGCCTACTCCTGCTCCTATTTCTTATGTTCTTACGTTCTAAGTGACAGATGAAATTTAAAGTAAGGAATGTGAAATTATACATTTTGTTGGGAAGAATGAGGATATGCAATATAAATTAAATGATGCATTTTACAGTAGGTGCAGGAACAGAGGTACCTATATATAAATCAAGGAGGTGGCAGGACAAGTTGAGAAGGCTGTTAATTGGCAGCCATTAATAATGATCACATTGTTAACAGGGTATTTACATTGTTAATTACAAGATTTAAAGTTCTGCTGGGAATTAAATGGACAATTGGGGTGCAAGTGCAGTAATTTAGGATCTTGGGATCCTTAACTTTATTAATTACGCTGCTGAATAAGGAAATTATGCTAACTCTGTATAAAACACTAGTGAGGCCTCAGCTGGAGTATTTTGTTCAACACTAAGCACTATACTTTTAGAAGGATGTCAAGGTCTTAAAGAGGGTGGATTTACTAGATTAGAATCAGTTACGCGGAGAGCTGGCATTGTTTTCCTTAGAGCAGAGAAGGTTAACAGGAGATATAACAGATAGATTTTGAACATGAATGGTTTTCACCCAGTAAATGAAAAACTGTTTCAAATGGCAAAAGGGCCAGTAATGTAGGTTCAAGGTGACGGACAAAAGAACTAAAAGTGACATGGGGAAACTTGTTTTATATACAGGAAACTATTGATATCTGAAATGCACTGCTGAAAGGCAGGTGGAAGCAGATTCAATTGTAGCCCTGAAGGGTGAATTGTATAACGACTTGAAGGGAAAGAAATTTGGAGCTATGGAGAAAGAACAGGGGAATGTGACAAGTTGGACAGCTCCACCAAACAGTCAGCACAGGCACAATGAACTGGATGCCTCCTTTTTTGTTGCATAATTCAATGGTTCATCGATTCTGTAAGCTTTCAGATATTGATGGAAAAGGGCAAGCATTAAGGCAGACAAATCCTCAGGGCCAGATGGCATCTAAGCAGATTACCAAGGGAGACAACAGATGAAATTGCTGAGCCTCTAACAGAAATTTTTGTTTCCTCATTGGCCACTGGTGAGGTCCCAGAGGACTGGAGGATAGCCAATGTTGACCCGTTATTTAACAACGGTAGCAAGAATAACCTGGGTAATTATAAGCCAGTGAGCTTGACGTCAGTGATAGTGAAATTCTTGGAGAAGATTCTTAGTGATAGGATCTATATACATTTGGAACTGAATGGTCTTATTAATGACAGACAGCATGGTTTTGTATGACGGAGGTCAAGTCTCACTAATTTAATTGAGTTTTTTGAGGTGAAAAAAATGATTGATGAGAGAAGGGCTGTGGATGTTGTTTATGTGGACTTTAGTAAGGCTTTTGACAAGGTCCCTCATGGCAGGCCAGTACAAAAGATTAAATTTCATGGGATTAGCGAATAACTAGCTAGATAGATTGAGAACTGGCTTGATCATGGAACACAGTAAAAAGTCTGACAACACCAGGTTTTAGTCCAACCGATTTATTTGATAATAGACTCACAAACTTTCAGGTTAGTCCCTTCGTCAGGTGAATGGAGAGTTCTGGCCTCAGACAGAGCATATAAAGCACAGACAGTTTAGACTCTAAACTGTCTGTGCTTTATGTGCTCTGTCTGAGGCCAGAACTCTCCATTCACCTGACGAAGGGACTAACCCGAAAGCTTGTGAGTCTATTATCAAATAAATCGGTTGGACTAAAACCTGGTGTTGTCAGACTTTTTACTGTGTTTACGCCAGTCCAACACCGGCATACCCACATCTTGATCATGGAAGACAGAGGGTAGCGGTGGAAGGTGTTTTGCTGACTACAGGTCTGTAGCTAATGGTGTTCCATAGGTATCAGTGCTGGACCCCTGGTGTTTGTAATTTATATAAATGACTTGGAAGAAAACTTAGCTGGTCTGATTAGCAAGCTTGCAGACGATACTAAGATTGGCAGAGTTACAGATAGTGATGAAGTTTGTCAGAGAATACAGCAGGATATAGACAGGTTGGAAAATTAGGCAGAAAAATGGCAAATGGAATTTAATCCGGACAAATGCAAGGTGAAACATTTTAATAGATCCAATTCAGGTGGGAACCATAAAGTAAATGGCAGAACCATCAGGAGCATAGACACACACAGAGATCTGGGAGTACAGGTCCACAGATCCTTAAAAGTGGCAGTACAGGCGGAAAAGGTGGTGAAGAAAGCATATGGCATGCTTGCCTTCATCGGATGAGGCATTGAGTACAAAAGTTGGCAAATTATGTTACAGTTGTATAAAACATTGGATAGGCCACATTTGGAATACTGTGTTCAATTCTGGTCACCATACCACCAGAAGGATGTGGAAGCTTTGGAGAGAGTACAGAAAAGGTTTAACCAGGATTTTGACTGGTATGGAGGGTATTAGCTATGAGGAGAGATTAAATGAATTGGGATTGTTCTGTGTGGAAAGACTGAGGTTGAGGGGTGACCTGATAGAAGTGTATAAAATTAGGGGGGGGGGGGTACGGATAGGGTGAACAGTTGGAAGTTTTTTCCTAGGACAGAAATGATAATTACAAGGAGGCACAAGTTCAGGATAAGGGGGGAAAAAGTTCAGTGGAGATGTACGGGGCAAGTTTTTTCTACACAGAGGGTGGTGGGGGCCTGGAATGCCCTAAGTGAGATGGTTGAGGTTTCTCTGGATAGACACATGAACAGGTGGGGAATTGAGGGATGGTCTAGATAGGACAACATGATTGGCGCAGACTTGGAGGGCTGAAGGGCCTGTTCCTGTGCTGAAAAATTCTTTGTTGTTCTTTGATTTGAAAATCTGGCCCAATACATTCAGATGTGCGTGCTTACAAAATTTAGCACGGTACCTGGTTAGATTTTACAGTGCACAAACCTGTAAGGTCTATCAGAGTTGTGGATTCTTCTGTGGTTTCTGACACCAACATATGTCGAACTTGTGTAGTCACATACATCGCACTTGTACAGTTTCTGGGTTGTCAGCATTTCTAGACATAAAGGAGTCATAATATTAATACTAAGAATTGTTGAGGATATTAGCTCAGAATTGACATAAATAGCAATACAGTCAGGATTTATAAATATACATACTACTCGATGTAGATATCTTTTATTATATCACGCATATACAATAGTGTTTATATCAGAGTTTGCTGCCACCCAGATTTTTGTGAGCAGGGTTGATGGGTGGCGGTTAACAAGAAGTGGGAAGATACAGAAAATAAAGTTAATCAATCTCAATGGCACAGCAGATTTTTTGCCTTATTCCTCATATTCACCTCAGCGGGAACACTGTTGTAAATACCAGTTTTGAACAGGCTTGCTTAGCATTGCTCAGCATCAGTTCAAGATGCTAGAGGGGATGCCCAATATTTAAAAAAGGGGTCAACACCTAAGAACGTTTGAAAATAAACAGTTTAGTATAGTAAGTAAAGGAAGCTACCATTTTAACTTAACTTTGCTAGATAGTGTTGCCACCCCAACCATTACTGCATAATTGCCATTTGTAGTTAGAATTACTTTCATTAGACAGCATTTAAAGACAAAAAAAATAAACTATAGCTGCTTGTGAATCTTAACTGTTTCTGTATGTGTCTCAGTCCTTCTGCGCAAAACCAAACCTCCAAGTACCTATTCCAACAATCATTCAAATTCACAAGTATGGGTAAACAGAGATAGCCGTCAACAAAATAAAAATCTTGAATAGCTCCCAGATTGAAAGAAATCTCAGTGGAACTATTAAAAAGGTAGCTGGACGCAAAGCTATCAATCAACTCCACATCCAGTTAGTAAAGCCTGGGAAACCAATGCTCTTCCAAAAGACATGAAAAAGGCTATGATCTTGCCTTTTGTAAACGGAGATGAGTCTCTAATCAGACTGTCAAAATATTGAAGCCATTACTCCATCAGTGACTGCAAAGTAATTTGTGGCTCGCGACTGTTCAGCAGTCTGTAACAACACTGTTACAGCATCCTAAAGTCTATAGCTGATGCGTGTATGTGAAATGTTTATATTGAAACAAGTAACAATTTTTCATTGCTTATGATGTCTTAACTATGTTCAATCTCAACATCTGTGTTTCTGGAAAATTGAATTATGTACTAGAGTATCCAGCATAGTTAGGACAGAGGTTTGATTTTAAATGCACCGTAGATAATTTTACATGAATTAGAAAGGGAAACACATCATGGCCACAGACCACAATTATTCCGTGGACAGCAATCATTACAGAAACTCCTATAGCAGACTTCTTTGCCTTTAATTCAACAAAAATAATTGGACTGCAACACAAACTGGCAGGGTCTGAAATTCCATCACGAACATGTTTATAGATGACAAAATAGTCAAAGCAATCACCACTACTCCGATTTGCATTCCATGACTGTACCCAACTGCAACATTCAAATCAATGATACAGCAACCGAATGAAGATTTTCGTCCACAATTTATCATAAAATATCTATTAAGTCATATAAAATTTTGCAAGCTTATGCAGGCATGTTATTTGATCCAGTAAACAGCATTTATACATTCAAGCCAGCTACTAGAGCATCCCTTCTGAGCTCATAATAAAGAGATTTATACTTAAGTTACACAGCCTTGAAATAGTTCTGAGACAAAAGCTAGGATTAAGCTCCTTTACAAGTTCTTACTGCAACAATTCGTGACTGTGCTTAATCTTCCCAGTACACACTGGATCTGATATTTACAGAGAGGTGGTGAACTGTGTTCGCAGCTGGCAAATCCAGAAATGCCAGGTTCACAGAGGTCTGGTTGAATTAAAGGGCAGGAC
Source organism: Carcharhinus amblyrhynchos (assembly GCF_965287045.1). Taxonomy (NCBI): domain Eukaryota; kingdom Metazoa; phylum Chordata; class Chondrichthyes; order Carcharhiniformes; family Carcharhinidae; genus Carcharhinus; species Carcharhinus amblyrhynchos. Next base: position 28,852,648 of record NC_137327.1, read on the forward strand.
TTAATTAGAATGTTTTTACTTCCTTTCCCACCCAGATTGAAAGACTGTCAGGCTACTGGGTGGGAAAGTCAATAACACAAGACAGCAGTGAGGGTTGCTGGAGATTGGAATTTGTGAAGGGGAGGGAAAGGGGATCTGGAAATAGTGGGGAGGGACATCTGGAATCTTCAGGTGGAGGAGGGGCTCTGTAAAGCATGAGAAATTGGGGGTTGGCGAGAAATTGCAGAGAATGAGGAGGTTGAGATTTCATGAGGGTTGAGTTATCATGTGGTGTGGGAATCTAAGGCAAGTCACAACAGGTGCAAAGTAAGAGACCACGTGGAGGAAGTAAACCTGAATGTTCTTCCCCATAAATAGTGTGGAAAAATACATACTTCTGGCACTGGCAGTTCCTGCCTTTCTTCAGCCGCCTTGGAAAACCCAGCCAAATTTAAATTTAAGCAGCTGTCAAATCTGAGGAATTCAACCTTATTAACATATTGAAATCACTGATCTGTCTGTCCACAGTATATTCCTGGACAATTTCAAACCCATCCTAGTTAAACCAGAAGTAGCTGTATTTGCAGTAGGTCGCACTTTTGTAACAATTTAGTCATCACCCCACATCCTGTCCATCTTTTTGGGGCTAAAATATTGCTCATCCATTCTCTTGGATAGGAAACAATACAATAACTTGAGACAGAGCATGGATAAACCAATTGACAAAAGGGGCAGATATCATGTTGCCAAAGGCTAAGAAACTGTATCACTGTTGAAACAGGGCCAGATAAAAACTTTGCAGCAGTAACTTTTCTCTTCACTTTAAACATCTTTTTCAAACATACATTCTGCACCAAAAGGACATTTGCCTAATTGGAAAGCAGGTCATCTATTCAGAAACAAGCCCTCTGAACTTCACTTACAGGTCCAAGAGAAACCTAATTATCTCACATATCTGCAATTAGTGACACATTTTGCACATAAGAACACATATATACAAATATTCACATTACCCTCATGCGTGCTTTCAGTTTCTCCTCTACTACGATCAGTATTTTCATCATTTGTTGAGGAAATGTCAGAGAGGCCATGTTGTTCACACTCATGATTCCGAAGTTGGCTCTGTCAGAAAGGTGCCCAGAATGTCAAAAGAAAAGTCATATACTGACATAAGATGAATACAACAAACTACAGGGAGTCAAAGTTAAACATGGTAATCTTTCACTTTACAGAAAACACTTCATTAATTTGTAGAATTACAATAATTTAAATTCACTAAACAAAGAAAATATTTAAAAGTATTCATTTGCAAGGAAGAATTCAACAAGGTACTATAACATTTTGACCCAAATGAGATTATTGAACATTTTCAAAACCAAAACTGAAGCAATTTTTCAGCGACATAAAAATGATTTTACAATGTTAAATCTACCGTTCAATAAAATAATGGTCAACTTTTTCCAAACAATGTCTGATTAGGCCTCTAAATTCACAACTATCTCGCCTACTGTTAAGTACAGAATGATTCCTTAATCTTAATGGGGTAGTTTTTTCAATACAAAAAGTCCCAAACTTACAAATGATTACAATTCATACTGGACCTTGAATGATTTAACATCTTTGAGAATGTTTTATTGTATCACAGAAGTTGAATGACATGCAACGCTTTACTAAATGACATGCAAAGCCAAACCAAAGGTTCTAAGTGTAACACTTCTAAATAATGAAACTCACTCATTAAAGTCAGTTTACCTTGTAGTAAAATGTTTCACTGCACCGCTTGCAGTGATATATTCTAGTCTTACAGTGATTTATCATGTGACTCTCCAAACTATTGCTATCAGCAGCAATGTGATCACAGATTGGACACTGATAAGGTTGCCGTTGACGGTGAACTCTCAAATGCTGCTTGATGTACCCCTTGTTACCACTGCTATAGTGACAGAGGCGACAACGGTAAGGCCGCTCTGTGTTGGGTATATACTCCACTAGGTTTCCTGGTGAACTCAGATCATTTGAAGGTTGGCATTGTGCATTATCCTGCAATTCCTTCAGGATATCTTCATCAGAAGCATTTTGGTCAGTTCTTTCTCTTAATTTTTCAATTACAGTGAGTAAAGACATGCTGATGCCCATCTTGATTGGTACTTCAGAAAAACCAGATTTAGCCTTATCAAGCTGCAAGTCACTGCTAGTACCATCTAGAGGATAACCGTGTGCTGGAGAAATGGAAGTGCTGACTTCCATACTTCTCTGTCCTGTATCAGGCTCAGGATTTTTAGCATTTGCCCTGGTTAATTCTGGTGCTCTTGTTGGCATTGCAACAAGGGCTTCAGCAGCCAACGAATGAAGCCTCAAAGACTCAGAATTAGTTCTCCTTCGTGCTGGTGGAACATTTTCATCAACTGCCAAAGGTTCTGTAGGTTTTAAAGCATTATTACTTTCTTCAGAATTCCACCCCAAGGCTGCTGCTTCCACTTCAGCTGTACTGTTACTTTGTTGATACATTTCTGAAGAATCTTCGCAATAGATCATATGAGACTTCTCAGAGATAAGCCTCTTCTCAACTTCAATATCTGGTGTAATCAGGAAGTGCTTTTCTGGGACAGTGTCTCCAGCTCCTGGGACACGCTCTACAATAACATTGACATGTCCCACCTTGTTAGAACTGCAGCTAATGATATTCTGTGCAGAGGAAAGCAGGCTATCAGGAATCGTATTTTCCTGCTCACAATCCAATATTAGAGACTCCTCCTCAACAATTTCCACTACTGTAGGACTAGGTACTTTTGAACAGGTAATATCAGAATCTTTCACAGTTGTTTCCGATAGGGAGGGCTTGCAATCGAATGAGTTAATTGCAGTAACTGCAGTCACATCACAAAACTGCAACTGATTTGAACCAGCGCAGTGCACACTTTCTGATTTATTTGTTGGTGAGAAAACAATTATTGGTTCATCCTCATGAGTTGTGAGAGCTGTAGAAGAAATTGCTGAGGTAGCTGGCTCACACATTTCCTCAAAAATTGGATACGAACAATCTACTTCACCGGCATGTTTCCATGCATGCGTTTTTAACATTCGTTGGCGATCACAAGCATAACTGCAAATCAAACACCTATACATGCCATACTGGTCAAATGTATACCACTTTCTTGAGCCTGACTCAGTGTCCAAACCAACATTTCCTGGTTTTGTTCTGCCTACAGTACTTGACTCTAATTGCTGCTGAATCTGTGGCAACTGTTTTCTCTGCATCTGTGCATCCTCAAGATGGATCCAAATATGAGCTTCAAGCTCTTCTTGTTTTTTTGAAACAAAGCAACACTCAGAACACATCAATACCACCTCACTTGATTTTCCATGTTGCTCAAAGTGCTCCTTCAACTGTGGGAAAGTCAGTGAACTAAATTTGCATAAATTGCACTGATATCGAGTGAGTTTCCTGTGCAAATATTTGTGTTCTGCAAGATCTTTGGAAACTGTAGTGGCAAAGTTACACTGTTCACATGTGTAGATCTCAGTACTGTTATGGCTGCGTATATGTGCATAAAAGACAGATTGTTCTACAGTAACAAAACTACAGACAGAACAACAGAAGCTCTTTGAAATGTCAGTTTTAGTTGCAGAGTTAATTGTGCTCAGATTTAGTCTATTACAATTCTTCGGCAGATCTTCTGTCTTCAGATAGGACTGTCTGACTGTGGTGCCATCCTTTGATTCATCATTGTTTGTGTCTGCAAGTTTTTTGGCTGTACTCTCACAGTTATCAACGTGCTCAAATATTGCACTTTTTGAGTCAGCGGTGCTGGAATAAGGCCTCTTTTGACCAGCCAGAGGACACTGCTTTGACCTTCCTTTCTCCACAATCTTACTCAATTTTTCAATAACCCGAATTAGCGAGCCCGACCGTTCCATTTTTGTTACAATTTTACTATCCACAAACGAGCGAGTTGCAATCTGCTTCAAGAGATGTTCGTCACACTTGTGCTTTACTGTACACCCATGGCATTGTGATTGAGAATCCGCAACAGCATCTGAAATCATACTGTCTGGTTTGTTGGTGTGTTGTATTATCAGAGCAACACTGCTCTATTTTTTTCAGGGTATCTGTAAAAGAAAAAAAAAACAATTTTTAACTCATTAACCTGCAGAACACACATTACTATTATTAACTTTTGTGGATAGTAAAAATAAAACTTACTTTTTCAATTCTGGCAAGCATACATAAATATATTTAACATTTCACCAGATCCAATTTCAACTCTGTGTAGCTCACAAAGGACAGAATGTAGGAACCTTCTGCATTAAAAATTATTTGAAATGTTCTATGCTCACATTGTCAAACTTCATTATTATACACCCAAGTCCGGGCACAGGAATTTGCATTTATGTAGCATCTTTAACAAAGATTTTAAAAAACCTCATGGTTTTTCTGGAGGCATAAGAAAAAAAGACATGTCAAATGAAGCAATGTTAAGAGAGTTTCAGAAGAGGAGATGCAGGTGAAGAAGCAGAAAGATCTAAGGAATGGAATTCCAGAATGTGGGTCTTTCGTGGCTGAAGGCTCAACTATCAGTCTGGGGACAAAAGGATTTCAAAACATGAAGAATCAAAGTCAGAGGAATGGAATGTGAAGGAAGGGATAGCAGTGCTGTAGACTGTTAGAGGAGGTAAGCAGTGTGAAACTATGTTGGGATTTATTGATGGAAATAAGAATTTTGAATTTAATACTTGGTGAACAAGGAAGGACATGTGTGATGAGTGAGCAGGCCCTGGAGCAGGGTAGGAAATGGGCAGCAGAGTTTTGAATGAGCTGAAGTTTGTAGAGGGCAGAGGATACATGCAAAGTTTGCAATTTAAATTGTATTTTCAGATGGTTCCTGGTGCAGGACAACTGCCTATGGAATTTCGCACTTCAAGCAATTGCAATGCTATTCTTACCTGAGAACTTACAAGGGGGATTCCATAGCATATCTTTGGGGCACCCCCAAAGCTTGGAGCTCAGAAATTACAGCCCATTAGCTTTGGGGGCTGCCTTGAAAACTCAAATATAAAAAATACAGTCAACTGAGGCTGCTCAGTTTGTCAGTTTCTAGCCATTAATTCAGAATAAATGAATGCATTTTCTGCAGGATCAAACTGTTCTCTGCTTGGGCAAGAAAATACTCCTCTTCTTGAACTACATAATGCTCCTTGCAATCATTATTAACAACTAGGATGTTACCTTGCCACATCTTTCTTTTCTTGAGCACTTCATTGTCTCTGTCCTGCCCAATATCCAGCCTTGGATTGAGCCAAAATTTAATTAGTTAACCACTCGTAATAGCAAAACCATTGACTTTGATGCTTGCCACTGACTCTTTCCCCATGTGTAGCCACTGTCTCAGCCTTACTCAGATGTCTCCCGACCTGGGCATCCTGTCTAACCTTGAACTGAAATTATAACCCCACGTTTTTCCAATCACCAATTGTGCGTAATTCAATGCCTACCTTAGATTGCCTGCTGCTGAAACTCTCACCCACACATTGTTAACTTAGCCATTCTAGATAATCAGGATTCCAAGAGTAAGATGAAAGGACGGACACAAAAAATGGGTTCATTATTTTCCATTTCAAGAGTAGAGTGCATATGCAAGTTGCAAAGCAGAAATACATCCTTTAGTTGCGTATCGACGATAACAGAAGCAAATAGTAACATAAATACAGAATTTACTTCCATTTACGCAACTTTTTAGTTCATGAACTTACAAGTTAGTTGCTCTGCTGCAAATCCAAGAGCTGGTATCAATGAATGTATAGCAGAATCTTCCAATCTATTCATTCACTTGTAGTTGCAATTTTCCGTGCACCTTTCAAACTCATGCTAAGACCACAGTTGTTAATGTGACCGTTGGGATAATAGGTAAGTAAATATAGCTGGTTTTAGAACATTTTGAACAGCTACCATTACAATAGAACTCCATCCTACTGAGAAAACAAGCTTAGGTGCATTCAGTAAAGCCAGCTTTATTTTGTTGGTTGTTTTACAATTACTTATCGACAGTGTGAGGTGATGTTATGTATTTCAGATAGGAAATCTATGCTTGCAAATCAGCTATAGTGGATGGGGGAAATGCAATACTTGTGGTTTACATTGACTATCAGAAATTTTTTTCAATCTTCATTCATGGGAAATGGGTGTCGCTGGCTGGGTCCGCATTTATTGCCCATCCATAATTACCATGCTTGCTATGCCATTTAATTGCTGTGGTTCTGGAATCACATGTAAGCCAGACCGGGTAAGGACTGCAGATTTCCTTCCCTGAAGGACATTTGGTGAAGTGTCCCATATGACAATATCGAAGAATTAGAGAAAAGTAGAATATTGAAGGCAGGAAACAGTGCAAGAAATGAAGAAAGTTCCTTAGAGTGAGGGTAATTTCAACTTCCCAGTTATGACTCCTGTCAAAAAATGGTTAAGTTGAAAATATCTTGACTTTTTACGAAATCACACTGGTGTTTATAACATCTTATTCCGAGGTATCCTGTGGGACAACTTCTGCTCACTCTGTACGTGCATAGTTTGTATATAGGTCTACAGGGAGTTGCAGGAGTCTACAGGGAGTAGCATTCAAATTTTCAGAGAACTTTAAAATAGGAAGCACTCCATATAATTCTGAGACCAAAGGAAATGGCAAGGGAATATTGATTAGCTCATGGAATGGGCAAAAAAGCAGCATATCATCAAGTGTGATGTGGCATTGTTTGCTTAAAAAATCCTTGGAAGAAAAGTTGGTCGATGGGTTACCTGTATAGAATTTACACCATGTTGTAATCTTTAATAAAATATCAAGCTTTCTAAAGCTCCACACCTTTACCACAACTCATGCCATTAAATCCATACTGCTGAGATTAGATGCAAGTCATTGCAATGTAACTATTTTTGAGGTCCAGTTCAAAAAACATGCATCTTCTATCACTGTTACACAAAATTGACAAGCTTAAGCATTTTTATGCTACCTTTACATGAAAATCATATTGGAAAATCAATCCATGGACTGTAATGAAAACTTTGAGCTAGTTATCTTGCAAGCGATCTTTTCTGAGTCACATAAGCTCTTTAAATGTTTTTAATTGCTCCATAGGTCTTCAAGCAGAATAAGATGTTATAAACACCGCTGTGACTTCATAAAAAGTCAAGATATTTTCAACTAATCCATTTTCTAACAGGAGTCATAACTGGGAAGTTGAAAACACGAACAAGGATTTATGATGACTGTTACGATTTGGGTTTCTTCAGCTATCTTTTCTCATGTCCATCACAAAAGACAGCTCATGAATAGAAGTGAAATCTTACATCGAAAATAATCTAGAATGACACGCCTCGGATGACTAGACGCATTCAGCATCTGTGAAGTACATACTGGATTTCCACTGCATGCCCTTTTCATTTCAGAGAATGATTCATATTAATAACCTCAGATATTTCATAGATTAAAAAACGAAACACGTTCACTAAAATAAACGAAAAATACTGTGGATGCTGGAAATCTGAAATAAAAGCAAACAATGCTGGAAAAAAACTCAGCAGATCTGGCAATATCAGTGGAGAGAGGAACAGAGGTGAATAATTTGAGTCCAATATGACACTTCTTTGGTCGCCAACGATCTTTCAAGCCTTCTTAAAATCCTCTCAGATTGTCCAACCACCTTTAAAGGTTTGTGTGTCCGTTCCTAAACCTCTTTTATATTACATCAATTAACCCATGTCTCTCCTTCTTCCTATCAAAATGTACATTTGTGTTAAATCTCATGTGCTGTTTGCCTGCTATTTCACCAACCTAGCTGACTATTAATAGCCACAATATTTACATATTGAGAAAGAACATGAAGAGAAATGTAGCTCCATTAAAGACTGACGAAGGCAAGACTATAATGGATGAAAAGGAAATACAGTAAAAAGTCTGACAACACCAGGCTTTAGTCCAACCGATTTATTTGATAATAGACTCACAAGCTTTCGAGGTTTCCCTCTTCGTCAGGTGAATGGAGAGTTCTGGCCTCAGACAGAGCATATAAAGCACAGACAGTTTAGAGATCTCTAAACTGTCTGTGCTTTATATGCTCTGTCTGAGGCCAGAACTCTCCATTCACCTGACGAAGAGGGAAACCTCGAAAGCTTGTGAGTCTATTATCAAATAAATCGGTTGGACTAAAACCTGGTGTCGTCAGACTTTTTACTGTGTTTACGCCAGTCCAACGCCGGCATACCCACATCATGAAAAGGAAATGGCAGAGCACTTTGCATCAACTTTCACACTGGAGAAAGAGGGCAAAATACCAGCAGTTGTCAATGTGTGACTAATCATAGTGTGTGACAATTGTTAAGAGAATTGCTAGTTAAACATGCAACATTAATTGCACTATAGAGACAGCTGAAACACGTTGGTGGAAGTGCTTCTTGTAGATTGTAGTACGGAGGAAATGTCTTCCAATAAGCCAGGTTTAACCTAAAGGCCAATCTGGAATGATTGTTCCACCACAGCCACTTATTGTGAATAACATCAGTACAGAAAAAACTAAATTAAGGTACAAAGGGGAGGAAAGGAGGCTGGTTACCTCAGTTGGGTAGATGGTTAGCATATGTTTTAGAATAACAGTGCAGGTTTCATTCCCATTCTGGCTGAGGTAGACTTGGGACCTGCCTCCTTGCTCTGCCTCTGACAGGGGAAGCAATGGCAAATCACCATTGACAAAAATTGCTGAGAAAAACTGGCCTGGGAACGAACATCAGCAACCAATAGCCCAAATAAACGAGTCAAGAGATGGAGGTTAGTCAATAGAAGTAAAAAAAGGGCAAGAGAAAATAATCATGAGACTTGAGATAAATCCATCTCCTGGCCCTGATGATTTCCACCCAAGATACTAAAGAAAATATGAGGAAATTGAAGACAGAATTTCAAAATTTTTCAAAGCTCTCGGGTCAGGAGGTGTAAATGTCATTCCAATATTTAAAATGTGAGGTGGAAACCATGTAATTACAGACCAGTCACATTAGCATCAATATGCATCATCAGAGACAGTGTGGCTGAGCACAGACAAATATTGCTGGTTATGTTACGTGTGACAAACTTAACTGAATTTTTCAGGAGATTACCAATATGGTGGCAAGTGTCTGGATGCTGTTTCCAATGCAAAAGATTAGTGGCAAAAACAAATGTGCATTTAATTGAAAGTAGCCTTATGATATGCTGGTAATTGGTTAGGAGGTAAGAAACTGAAGTTCTCCATTTAATGGGATGTCATAAGCAGCATTCTTAAAGGACTGGTACTGAGGCTTCAGCCTTTCACCATTAATGAATTGGCTAAAGAAAGAGAGCTGTATATTCAAGTTTGCAGATGATGCTAAATTAAGAGGTACAACATGGGGAATAGGAAATTTCAACGGAACATAGACAGAGTGAGCAAAGTTATGGCATACAGAATTCATTTGAGTACTTTTGAGTTCCAGAAAGACAAATCAAAATCTCTTAATGGTGAGTCACACAGATGTGGAAGGAGCAAAGAAATTTAGGTTCAACTAATTAAAGGATAATGCACAGGTACAACAAGTTGAATGGAATATTGGCCTTTAAATCAAAAATAAGGAATCGATGCTTCGGTTGTAGATTCTTGTTCAGACTCCATTTGGAGGACTGTCATAGAGGTTTACACAGTAAAAAGTCTGACAACACCAGGTTTTAGTCCAACCTATTTATTTGATAATATACTCGCAAGCTTTTGGGTTAGCCCCTTCGTCAGGTGAATGTCACCTGACGAAGGGGCTAACCCGAAAGCTTGCGAGTATATTATCAAATAAATAGGTTGGACTAAAACCTGGTGTTGTCAGACTTTTTACTGTGTTTACGCCAGTCCAACGCCGGCATACCCACATCATAGAGGTTTACAGCATGGAAACAGGCCCTTCAGTCCAACTTGTGTATGCTGCCCTTTTTTAAATCCCTAAGCCAGTCACAATTGCCCACATTTAGCCCATATCCCTCTATACCCATCTTATCCAGGTAACTGTCTAAACGTTTTTTAAAAGACAAAATTGTACCCACCAGCCTGTGAGGAAAAAATTGCCCCTCTGGACACTTTTGTATCTCTCCCCTCTCATCTTAAACCTACGCCCTCTAGTTTTAGACTCCCCTACCTTTGGAAAACATACTGACTATCTATTTTATAGACCTCTATAAGATCACCCCTAAGCCTCCTACACTTCAGAGAAGAAAGTCCCAATCTATCCAGCCTCTCCTTATAACTCAAACTGTCAGGTCCCGGTAGCATCCTAGTAAATCTGTTCTGCACTCTTTCTAGTTTAATAATATCCTTTCTATAATAGGACGACCAGAACTGTACACAATATTCCAAGTGTGGCCTTACCAATGTCTTGTACAATTTAAACAACGTCCCAATTCCTGTATTCAATGTTCTGACCAATGAAACCAAGCATGCGGAATGCCTTCTTCATCACTCTGTCCACCTGTGACTTCACTTTCAAAGAGCTATGAACCTGTACCCCTAGATCTCTCTGTTCTTTAACTCTCCCCAACACCCTCCCATTAACTGAGTAAGTCCTGCCCTGGTTCAATCTATCAAAAAGCATCACCTCGCATTTATCTAAATTAAATTCCATCTGCCATTCGTCAGCCCACTGGGTCAAATGATCACAATCCTGTTGCATTCCGAGATATCCTTCCTCAATGTACCCTACACCACCAATCTTGGTGTCATCTGCAAACTTACTAATCATGCCTCCTGTATTCTCATCCAAGTCATTAACATAAATGACAATAGTGGATTCAGCATCGATCCCTGTGGGACATCGCTGGTCACAGGTCTCCCATTTGAAAAACAACCCTCTATAACCACCCTTCGTCTTCTGTCATCAAGCCAATTTTGTATCCATTTAGCTACCTCACCCTGGATCTTGCGAGGTTTAACCGTGCAACAACCTACCATGTGGCACCTTATCAAAAACCTTGCTGATGTAGGCAACATCAACTGCGCTGCCTCATCTACTTTCCTGGTTACCCCTTCAAAAAACTCAATCGTGAGATATGATTTTCCACTCACAAAGCCATGCTGACTGAAAAAAGATAGTATATAACCAACCCTTTCTTAACGAAGAGTAGTACTTGTATGTTATTGCTTAATGGATGGTGTTAGCCATCGGTAATGTTTATACAGACGTTTGCTGACTTATACGCTGTTGTGAGTTGTCTGCAGCTTTGAAGGCGGGCTGTGGACAACTCTATGCATGCCAACTGTCCGTCCTGGTGCTTTGCTTGTACCATTGTAGTTAAATGTAATTAACGTGGTTATTTGTTGATTGTTAAATGCAATCTTTATAAGTTGTAACGTACTTTTGCATCTGTATTTTGTACTGCTTTGTAACAAAAAGAGTTCCCTAATCAGTCCTTGCGTCTCTAAATACCTGTAGATCCTGTCTCTCAAAATACCTTCCAACAACTTACCCATCACAGACGTGAGGCTCACTGGCCTGTAGTTCCTGGGCTTATCCCTATAGCCCTTTTTAAACTAAGGCACAACATCTGCCACCCTCCAATCTTCAGGCACCTTACCTGTGACTACTGATTATTTAAGTATCTCTGTTAAGGGACTCGCAATTTCCTTCCTAGCTTCCCACAATGTCCTGAGATACACTTCATCAGGTCCCAGGGATTTATCTATCTTAATGCGCTTTAAGACTTCCAACACTCTCTTCTCCGTAATATGCACACTCCTCAAAACATCAATATTTATTTCCCCAAGTTCCCTAACATCCATGCTTTTCTCAACAGTAAATACTGATGAGAAATATTCATTTAGGATCTCACCCATCTCTTGTGGATCTGCACATAGATGGCCTTGTTGATCCTTAAGAGACCCTCCTCCCTCCCTAGTTACTTTTTTGGCCTTTATGTATTTGTAGAAACTCTATGGGTTCTCCTTTGCCTAATCTGCCAAAACAAGCTTGTGTCCCTTCTTTGCTGTCCTGATTTCTTTCTTAACTCTACTTCTACACCCCCTATACTCTTCAAGGGATTCACTTGATCCAAACTGCCTATGCATGTCATGTTCTTTGTCTTGACGAGGGCCTCAATATCCCAAGTCATCCAGGGTTCCCTACTTTTACCAGCCTTGTCCTTCACTCTAAATGGAATTTGCTTTCCCTGAACCCTGGTTAATACACTTTTGAAATCCTCCCACTTACCAGATGTCTCTTTGCCTTCCTACAAACTCCCCTAATTAACTTCTGAAAGTTCCTGTCTGATACCTTCAAAATTGGCTTTGTCCCAGTTTACAATTTTAACTTTTGGGCCAGACCTATCATTCTCCATAGCTATCTTAAAACTAATAGAATTATGGTCACTGGTCCCAAAGTGATCCCTCACTAACACTTGTTAGCTGCCCTTCCTTATTTCCCAAGAGGTTAAGTTTTGCCCCCTCTCTAGTTGGGCCATCCATATACTGAATGAGAAATCTCTCTTGAATACACTCAACAAATTTCTCTCTATCCAATCCTCTAATGCAATGGCTGTCCCAGTCAATGTTGGGAAAGTTAAAATCCCCTACTATTACCACCCTATTTTTCTTGGAGCTAACTGTAATCTCCTTACATATTTGCTCCTTAATTTCCCACTGACTATTTGGGGGCCTATAGTACAACCCTATCAAAGTGATTTCCCCCTTTTAATTTCTCAGTTCTACTGCATTCAGGTTTAAGTACAGAATCTCAAGTAACAACTGGCTTTGGGAAGGATACAGCACACGTTCATTAAAGTGATATGAGGGGTTAAAGAATGAAATTCTGAAGTCAATTTACACGACCTTATTTTACTCTGGATTTAGATTATAGATCACAGAACCCTACAATGCAGGAGGCCCTTCAGCCCATTGAGTCTTCACCGACCACAGTCCCACCCAGGCTCTGCCCCATATCCCTACATATTTTACCCACTAATCCCTAAACCTAAGCATCCCAGGATACTTATGGGCAATTTTTAGCATGGCCAATCAACCTAACCCGCACATCTTTGGACTGTGGGAAGAAACCGGAGCACACGGAGGAAACTCACGCAGACACAAGGAGAATGTGCAAACTCCACACATTATGGGGTGATTTAGTCAGAGGGCCGAATTCTCCAACCTTGCTTGCAGTCTGGATTCTCCCCGGTGCAGTGAATGGAGATTTAGCTGAGTGCCAAATTCTCCATCCTCACTTGCAGTGGCAGTGGAGCGAGAATGGCCTGAGAATTCTGGCCAAAGTCTTTAAAATAACAAAAGCGTCTGACAAGGTAGATGCAGAGAAGCTATTTCTTCTGGTGGGGGAATCCAGAACAAGACCATTTGGGAATTAAATCAAGAAGCGGCTCTTCCAAGAAAAGGAAGTGGAAATCTAGAACCTGATCCGCCAAAATTACATACTTGTTTTGTAAATTGGAATTTTCAAGAATGAGATTGATAGGAAATACGGAACAAGGAAGTTTGGAGCCCAGGTACAGTTCAGCCAAGTTCAAGGAATTAAATAGCTTGCTCTTACACCTGTGACACAGAATGAGAGAGTAAAAGACAGATGTTGAAACAAACCGGTTTAATTTTTGTTATCCCTGTGGAACAAAATAGTGAGTCAGGCAGAAAATCTATAAACGAGGGAGCAAAAAGATTCAATTTTTTATATATAGTTTAAATAAATAAAAGTTAATGGTGCTATTTTGTTCATGGGATGTGGGCATCGACTTGCTTTGAGAAGGCAGTGGTGTGTTGCCTTGAGGTGCTGCAGTCCACATGTTTTCTTGCCTTCCTAAGGATTTGACGTTTTCCCCAAAACGAAAGGTGATGCTATTTTTCTGCATAACCACAGACATTGTGGTCAGAAGCAAGCAGACTGTCAGGTCAGACTACAATGAATCGTCAAGTACTGGGGTGAAAAGTAGAGGGAAAAATGTCTTTCACTGATTTGCCATGGAAAAAGTGTCACTGAAAACTACAAACTTAGTGTTACAAGCAAATAGGACAGGGGTGCCTCTTATTAGGTTAACAGCTGAGGAAAGCAAAGTTTGAGGGAAAACAATTGAAGCACTCGCATCTTAAGCAAATACTAAAATTCATTGCAGAGGAAAAAGCTCAAATGTTTTGGAGTAAGATTTCAGCTATGTCGCCACAGAGGGATCTTAATGTAACAATATGTTAAAACTACTATTAAACTAAACTTCACTCTCGCCATGTTAAATTGGCAGGACAGCAGTGTTGTCAGGTGTTAATGAGTTATCAAACAGGGTTATCCAAACCAGCCACTGGAGACAAGTAAACAGTTTGATATCCAGTGATTGTTCTAATTACTTCTGCATCAACACTAGTCATTTGAACTTGGCAGAGGCAATTGCCAAATTGCACTGGTGGATTCTTCTCTTGTGGGGAAGGGGGCAGGGAACAGGGTAGTCAGTTGACAAAAAGCTGACATTAGAGACTGACAAAAAACAGCTGCGAAAGCTGGAAGTAGTCAAGCAGCAAAGAACTGTGAGAAGAATTAAATACAAAGAAGAATTAGAAAATTAGATTTAAGTCAAGGAAGATGACCCAATGAACTGTGATAGCAGTATATGCATTCCTTTTCTATTATATTAAGACAAGTTGTTTTGAAAGGAGTAAGTGAAGCCTATCAGAACCATTGTTCTGTGTGCTCATCCGAGAGGAAATAAAACAGCTTAACAATTTTCAGCAAGCTTCATCTCAGAGTGTTTATTCAGTCAATCTTTGGAGAAATCTGCCCTGATCACAGGAGAATGCTGTCACTGTATCCTTGGGATTTTCTATTGTCCAAGAGAGTGTATTTATTTAATGCTTTTCATGACCCCAGTTGCTCCAAAGTGCTTTACAGCCTTTGATGGTACTGGAACTGTCGTAATGTAGGAAACACAGCAGTCTAATTGTGCACAAGGTCACAAACACAAAGAAATAAATAACCAAGTGATCTTTTTAGGTGGTAGTTGAGGGAAAAATATTGGTTGGGATCCTGAGAACTTCCCTGTTCTTCAAATAATGCCATGGGATCCTCCATTTCAAACTGAGAGCGCAGAGGGATCTTGGTAATATCTCACCCAAAAGATGGCACACCTCTGAAAGTGTGTTACTCCCTTAGTAGTGCATTCCTCCATGTTTTTCTGCAAGTCTTGCCACTCATCTGCTTGCACTAGGGCATCTTGGCCTCCTGCCCCCAGTGCTCCTCCTAAAAGGAAAATGGCCAAATGGCTTCTAACTACCTAACTACATAAAGGAGTACACGTATTTAAACTGAATGCAATTCCATTCATCCCATTTCTCTCTTAAGTATACTGAATATTACTGTGAATGATATTTTTATATATTCAGATCTTTTTATATTTTTAATCAAAGCCTGACGTACAATAAATGCTTTCTGTTAGAATTCCAGAAAGGTTCATATTTTAATAGCCATTGTTGAAATATTCATAGAACCATAACAGTGCAGGAGCGCCTTAGACCCACTGAATCTGCACTGACCTGTGACATGACTTCCCATCTAAGGCACATAGCCCACAGTCTTGAATGTTATGATATACCAAGTGGTCCTCCAGGTACTTTTTAAAAGATGTGAGGCAACCTACCTCTACCACCCTCCCAAGGAGTGCATTCCAGACTATCACCACTCTCTGGGTAAAAAAAGTTTTTCCTTACATTCCCCCCCACCTTCTGCCCCTCCCCTTGAACCTAGGGTCTCTTGAGATTGACCTTTCAACTTGGTGGAACAGCTGCTCCTTATCTACTCTGTCCATGCCCTCATAACCTTGTACACTGCGGTTAGGTCACCCCTCAATCTTAGGCTCCAATGCAAATAACCCACGCCTATCCAACCTCTTCATAATTAAATGTTCCATCCCAGCAGCAAGCAATGAATCTCCTCTGCATCCCCTCGCATGCAATCACATCCTTCATATAGTGTGGCAACCAGAACTGCACGCAGTGTCTAACTGTGGCCTCACCAAGTTCCATACAATGTGCCAAGGTTCCTTCCTTCCACAGAACTTTCTCGTGCCATGTCATTCATTGAATACTTTGTTGTCAAATTTTGAATACTTTGTAAAATTACTCTTTCCAAAGTGTGTCTCTTCTCTCTTTTCAGGGATATTATTTGATTTGAAAAGACCTAGAAATTGTTGTTTCAGGTATTAACAGACAGCTTTTGTGTTTTGACTGTTATTTCAGTGGAATCGTTAACACATCTGAGGCTAAAGTATTTTAAAATATTGGTATTAAATCACATAACTAAATACATGTTATTTGGTGAATAACAGAGCATTAACAAAGGCAGTGTAGTTGATAATATGTACATAAATGTTCAAAAGATGTATGGTAAAATATTAAATCATGGATTGGATAGCTAAAAGCCCATGAGATTAAAGGAGCAGTGGCAGCATAGATACAAAATTGGCTAAAAGACACGGTGATCATTTTTCCAGAATGAAGAATGTAGTGGATAAGGCAACAGATGCATGGGAACACCAGAAATTTCTCTGCAAGTCTCACTCTTGCCTTGAATCAATATTGCCCATTGTTCCTTCACTGTCACTGGATCAGAAACCTGGAGCTCTCTTTTTAACATTTCTATGAATGTATTAATATCACATGGACTGCAGCTGTTCAATGGGCGGCTCGCCATCATCTTCAAGGGCAATTATGAATAGGTAACAAATGATGGCCTTGCCAGCAATGCTCACAACCTATGGAAGAATATTTTTAAAAGTCCTGGACTTTGATACAGGAGACAAAATGTCAAAGTCTGCAGATGACACAAAACTTGGAAACGAGCTAACCAGCAAGGACAACAGTGGATTTCAGGAGGCCATAAACAGACTGATGAAATAAACAAATGAAATTCAATGCAGGGAAAAGTGAAATGAAGCATTTTGGAAGATAAGGAGAGATAATAAAAACTAATTGCTACAATTTAAAAGGGAGTGCAAGAACAGAAGCAGGGTGGTTCACATGCACAAATCTTTGAAGGCTGCTGGGCAAGTTGATAAGGCTATTAAAAATAGCATACGGGATCCTTAGTTTTCTAATTGGAGGCTTAATTAGAATTTACTGCATGGAAACATACTATCTGGCTCAACAGGTCTAATACTAGTATTTGATACCTGCAATAGCTCCTGCCCATCTCATTTCATCTCATCCTATCAACAGATTCTTTTTTCTCCCTCATGTCCTACATAGCTTTCCCTTAAATGTGTGTTTGTAGATGAGAGCAAAAGCAACAAATTTTATAAACCTTTCTAAATCATCGGTTATGTCTCAGCTGAAGTTTGTGTCCAATTCTGGGCATCATCCTTTAGCAAGATGTCAAGATCCTGGAGAGAGGTGATTTACTTGAAAGATATCAGGGATGAGGGGCGTTTAGTTATGTGGCAAAACTAGAGAAGCTGGGGTACTTCTCTTTAGACTAGAGAAGGCTAAGGGGAGTTTTAAGAGGTTTTTTGCGAAGGGCTTTGATAGAAAAATAATACCAGTGGCTGACAGTCAGTAACTTATGGATGTAGATTTAAAGGAACTGGTAAATGAACCGTCGGGGTAGATGCGTACAATTTATTTTTAATGGAATAAGAATGATCTAGAATGAACTCCAAGAAAGGATGGGAGAAGCCAATTCAATAACTTTTTAAAAGGTTTTTGAATATGTGGTGAAAAGGAACTGTTGAGTTTTTGGGAAAAACCAAAGGAGTGAGGTGAACTGGATTTCTCTTTCAAAGAGCTACTGCAGACATGCTGGATTGAATGGCCTCCTTTTTGGTGTATGATTCTATATTGAGCTAATTAATGGTGGAGTGTGTGTCGTAGGTAGTTAAACATATCAACGGTTACAGAAAAATTGAGGGTTAAGGATAGTGTCCCCTCCTTTGCTGTACGGTGCCAATAATTCCAAATCTATAGCCATTAATATCCTTAACAGTAATGAGACTGTAAACATTAATAATTGATAGTTCTAAGCTCTGGTAATTTACTTGAATTATCAGCACACTGAATTGATTATTGTGAAAAACAAAAATATGAATTACTTCGAACCAACTAATTAACAGTCACTGAACAGATTTAGATTCTGAATTTAAATGCTTTGGGCATTAATAGGGCTGAATTAATGTTTTGATGTGTGTTTAAGAATTTGTATGCAGAATATCCAATTGATCCCAAGGTTCTAGTTCCCAACACAACCATTGGTGTACAACACATTTAATAGAAATCACTTCACAGTTTAACTTCTATATATGGTATTTTGTGATGTCAAAGATGTTTTGGTTCAAAGCTCTTCCTTGTGACTAAAAGTGTGAATTCAATAGCTTCATTCTACATGCACCTAGACTTAACCTGCTAATATACAGTGACAAATATATTCACCATTCTTCAGTCACAGTTGACTGAAAATAAATTATTCAGTCACTGACGATTTTTGTTCATTTGGTAATTTGAAATGCATAATCTGGTCTCCTTATCTACATCAATAGTGTTTACTTAACAGCTGCTTAAGTCTCATATTGACTTGCTCCAAGGTTAAAGAAACTACAGGTCAAGATTTTAATTACAACTTCCAGCTACTTGGAACACAAACTATATTCTGAATCTAGAGAAAGTACGATGCAAAAGCTCAATTTAAGTAATTATGACATAAGCAAGCATGTTTCTCAAAAATCTGCAGCTCAAACTATCAGGGGAACGACTGTTTCTTTCCAATATATTACCCCCAAAGTGAAAATACATTTAGTATTTTTAATTCCCAAGTTTCCAAATATTAGATTCTGAATTACTGCATTTATCATAACTTGAGTGCATAAAAAGCACTTTGAAAGCAATGTTAATGTGAAGTCATTTTCAATAAGAGGAAAAATTTTGAAATATTTTCATCAGATCATTTCTCACCTATTCCTGGTTTTTGTAATGCACAAGTAAGTATGTTATGGCACTAGGATATTCACTTCTAAAAGGCTAAAGATTTCACTTACTTTTCTATGCTGAAATAGACTATTGTGGTTTTAATTCAATTTAAAGTACTTCCTGGGGCAGAGACAACTGTGAATTCTCAACTACAGTTAAACATGCTATTAAAGCTCAGCTTAGTCAAATAAAACACAAATCTTTTTTGGGGGGGGGCGCACGGGGGACAGGGGTTATAGCACTACTTCCTCACAGCACCAGGGACTTGGGTTCAATTCCGACCATGGGTGACTCTGTGCGCAGTCTGCACATTCTCCCATGTCTGTGTGGGTTTCCTCCCACAGTCCAAAAGGTGTACTGGATAGGTGCATCGGCTTGCTAAATTCTCCCTTAGTGTACCTGAGCAGACGCTACAGTGTGGCAACTATGGAATTTTCAGTAACTTCACTGCAGTGTTAATGTAAGCCTCCTTGTAACACTGATAAATAAACTTGAAACAGCGTGTCAATGGCAGAATGTGGTAGGAAATCAAAGCTGAGAGTAAAAAAGCTTGTAGCAGAGGCTGAATACTAAGGTTTTGGTCTTTCAATGTTTAAATGGGCCACAGGTTCTTTTATTCAGGATTTTACATCCAAAAGTAGGCTAACAACACAAGTAGGCAGTGGAGGAAGTCGAGAGTAGTGCTAAAGAGGCTGACCTGAGCATTGTCAGTGTACAGTGGAATCTAACATTTCATCTCTAGATGATGCAACACGCAAATGAGGAAGAGGTGGCTGAGGTAGATTCCTTGGGGACTTCACAGGTAGTAATGTCAGGGTGGAAAGAAACCATGGCTGGAAATGTTTTAGCTACATTTGGATATCTAAGAGCAGAACTAAACTAAACAAGGGCAGCCCCACTTGCATGGACAATGGAGCAGAGTTGCAAGGAGGAGGATGTGGTCAACCACATCAAAGGGTGAGGAAGGATAATACATCATGGTCACAACCACACAATACTAATGCAACTTTTTTTTAAAGTGGTGTTTTGGTACTTTGCTGTGGCAGAAACCTTGGAGTTGCTAAGACATTCATGAATTGGGGGGGATTGGATTTCAGGAGATGGGTGCTGGAGGTACTTGAAGGGAAAAGAGACAACATGAGCAAGGCAATTACAAAGTTGGCTAACATGAGGACAAGGAAAGGAAACTGGGGTGATCAGCAGTTTAGTGAGGATAAGATTGAGAGCTCACTTGAGTTTCATGGACAAGATGAAAGAGGGGATATGCTAGGAAATTGGAGAAAAGCTAGAGAATTGAGCAGTTTTTGGCCAGGAAGACTCAGAAGTTTGGACAAGTGAAAATGGAGCCAGAAAGGTGGTACAATGGGTTCTCTCAATTTTAGTGATAAACTCATGACCTCCTGTTTCCTTCTTGGAATTAAGGGCAAAGAGATGTTTAAGGGCAGTGGCGAATTAATATGATGCAAGCATCCTATTTATATCCTTCAAGTATTTCTGTCAAATTCTTAAAAAAAGCTACTGATATGCAGCATCAAAAAAGTACAATTACAAATAACCTCACTATTTGAAGCAGGTATTATTATTTAAAGTTCTCAAATAACAGCAATGATCTTAAAAGCAGCAGACTGAATTAGAAGTGAAACTTTATAACCACATTGCAGACCCTAAGTTAATCATGAACGTCAAAAATGAGCTATGCTTCCTGTGGAATAAAACAACTTCGAGGTGCTAGGTTAGTGCGTTCTTCCATGTGCTGAGATTTTTAACCTAATGGATCTCTTCATTTTCGAAACGGTCAGTTTGTTTACATAACTAGCATCCTGTTTAAAAACAATATCGAATGCTAAAGGTCTCCCAAATTAAAAGGCCGAACATTTAACCTAGCATCTGAAATTTACACTTCAAAAACATGGTTGAAATTTATTTTCCCCAGTAAACAGCATTGCCACGAGTGAGTTTAAATCCCCAAATTTTGGTCTTTATGAAATCGGGTTTACAAGTTACAAGCGGAATGGACGAATTGCCAACATGGCAGCATACACTTAAAACTTGCACTAGGAGTAACTTTGAGCGGAAAGTAAACTCCACTCAGAAAACAAAGCCCTGTCAAAGAGTCACGTCTGATCCGACACACATCGTCCTCTCACCCTTACAGCTACACGTGGGGATGTGTTAGTATTGGCGGTTTCTGGACGCGCTGTGCCCGGGTTGCCATGCAGTCCGTGAGTGTGTGTGTGTGGAATGAGTGAGTGTGTCCCCGAGCCTGTCACTCCACCTCCAGCCACACTAACCGCACGGCGGCCGGCCACAGGCCGCGAGGAAGGAGGCCAGGGCAGGGCTTCCCTGCACCAAGCGGGGGTGGGGGGGGGGAAGGAATATGACGGTAAACGTTCCTTCTAAGTTGAGACCGGGCAATCCTGTAACGCTTGCCAAAACAGAGGGTGAACTTTCCCCTCCGGTTTTTTTTAATTACCTGCTCAGTCCAATCTCCAATTCCACGCTCGCCTTGGTCGCCACAAAATGCCACCCGCTCAGCACAACCGCGCATGCGCGCGGCCGGAATCGCGCGATACCTCACCCGCGCGAGCCCCCGCAGCACGTCACGGAATGGGGCGGGGCTCGTCCGGGCTGCAGTTGCCATGGTTGCAAATGCTTTGTCTTCGACACCGAGGTGCTGGTTTACCTAATTTTTGATGATGGATGTTTTATGAAGCTTTGTCCTCCTGTTGGTTGTTTAATTACAGAAAGAAGTCTCTCAACACCAGGTTAAAGTCCAACAGGTTTATTTGGTAGCAAACGCCATTAGCTTTCGGAACTGGCTGTACCTTAATTACCCACATTTATAGTTGAATGTGGCAGTACTGTGGAACTTTGATCTGTTGGTTTAGGATCACTCAGCTCCCTGTTTGAAATGCTCTTGTTTCCATTGTTTATCATGCATTTGGTTCTGTGTTATAGCATCACCTGGCCAGCAGCCTGTTCTTATGTGTTCCTGGTGCTGGTCCTGGCATGTCCTCCTATACTCATTGAACCAGGAGTGATCCCTGGGTTGATCATGTTGGTTGACTAATGGAAACTTTGGGCTACGAGATTATAGATTGTAATTGAATATAATTTTGCTCCTATGGAAAAATCAGTCACCACGTCTCAAGTTACATAAGAAATAGATTGTTTAAGGAAAAATCGGTCACCAAATGTCAAGTTACATAAGAAATAGATGACCTACAGAACCTCATGGATATCCTGTTTTGAGTTGCTGGTGGTGCATTCCAACACAATATAGTGTGTCCTAAGTGTGATGATAGGACTTTGTGTCTACAACCACTATATGGTGGCCACTTTTACCAGTACTGTCATGGACAGATGCACACGTGATAGGTAGATTGAAGATAAGATGAAATTGGCTTTTCCTTCTTATTAGTTTGCAGCTCCTGTCTGGTAGATATGTCTTTTAAGACTCGGCCAGCTTGGTCAGTGGTAGTGCTGCTGAACCACTCTTGGTTAATGGAATGAAAATCCCTTCCAGAGTATATTCTGTGTCTTGCTATCCTCAGTATGTCCAACTTGGAGGAGTACTTATTCATCAGCTGGGGGAAAGTGATAGGTGTTGATAAACAGGAAGTTTCCTTTCCAATTTACCTGATGCCATGAGACTTCATGGAGTTTGAGTGAATGTTCAGGACTCCCAGAACAACTTTTATCTGATTGCATACCTCTCTCCTGCCACCTCTGGTGGGACAGGCCACTCCCTGGGTTGGTGATGGAGGAGTTTGGATCACTGGCTTCAACTATCAGCTTTAACTTTCTCAATTGATTTTAATTTAATGTGCAAAATCAAGGCGTTCTTAAAAATAACAAGGAGTTTGAGGGTGAGCTGCCATTTGTACCTGGCATAAATTGAGCAACAAATTACAGCAATTTGCAACTCAGGTCCTCTTCAATTTACCTCCTCTTCATAGAATCCCTATTGTGCAGAAGGAGGCCATTTGGCCCAGTGAGTACAATCCCACCTGGGCCCTATCTCTGTAACCCCACATATTTACCATGATAATCCTCTAACATCCCGGGACACTAAGATGCAATTGAGCATGACCAATGCACCTAATCCGCACATCTTTGGACTGTGGGAGGAAACCAGAGCACCCGAGGAAACCCGCACAAATGTGGGAAGAATGTGGAGACTCCACATAGTCAGCAACCCAAGCTGACCCAAACCCAGGTCCTTGGAGCTATGAGGCAGCAGTGATAACCACCGTACCACCGTGTCACTTCTTTTCTGAACTTTCCAATAGACTCTCACCTTAATGTTATGCATTACAAACTGGGTTGTTATTATTAGCTAGGAGTAAATTCAGTGTGTTGAGTTGAAGATAGCAGTTGTGCTTATGTCTGCCTTTAGGATTAAGATCTTTTTGTTAGTTAGAGAAAGTTAATAGAGAAGAATGTTTGTGGCCTTTGAGATTTCCTGATTACCATTTGTAATGGAGTATTGTCAACAGGTGACAGACAATTGGGTGTAATCCAGAATGTCTACTCTAGGAGCTGTACATTAATGTCCTGATAATTCCATTGTGGAAGATTTTTAAAAAGTTATGTACAATTTTAAGGCATAAGAAATGTTTATTATTATTTTGTATAGATCTTAGTTTAAGCTTAATCCACAAGTGTTAAATAAAGAGCAGTTTCAAACTTATACTACAGTACTCTCATCAGTGGGGGTGGGTATTGTTAATACTTATAAGTAATTATGTTGATTTATATGGGCGAGGACAGGAGAAGTTAACTTTAAGTAACCCATCAAGGATCAGAGTCCTTGTGTGACTCAAAAACAACAAGGAAAGGCAAATATGTACAATAAATTTCATATTGATTCATCAGTTGAGGCAGTGCAGGAGGTTATGATGCTAATGTATGGAAACCAGCTTTTTTTTATTCATTCAGGGGATATTGGCTGTGTGGAATAGGCCAGCATTTATTGTCCATTATCCTCAAGAAGGTGGTGGTGGTATGCTACCTTCTTGAACCACTGCAGTAGGATCAACTACAATGCTGTTAGGGAGGGAATTCTATGATTTTGAACCAGCAACAGTGCTGGTTCAAAATGGTGATATAGTTCCACATCAGGATGGTGAGTGGCTTGGAGAACTTCCAGGTAGTGATATTTGCATGCATCTGCTGACTTTGTCCTTCTAGATGGCATGATTGTGGGTTTGGAAGGTGCTGCCAAAGAGCCTTGGTAAATTCCTGCAGTGCATCTTGTAGATGGTATACACTGCTACTGAGTCAGTGGTGGATTGAAAGTTTGTTGATGCTTTGCAAATCAAGAGAGCTGCTTAGTCCTGAATGGTGCCAAACTTCTTGAGTGTTGTTAGAGGATAAACTATTCCATTACACTCCTGACTTGTGCCTTTGTGGATGGTGGATAGGCTTTGGGGTGTCAGGAGTTGAGTTACTCTTTGTAGGATTCCTAGCCTCTGACTTGTAGTCACAGTATTTATGTGGCACATCTAATTCCATTTCTGGTCAATGGTAACTCCCAGTATGTTGATTGTTGGGCTTGATTGTCAGGGATTCAATGATGTTAATGCTATTGAATGTCAAGGGACGGTGGTTGGATTCTTTCTTTTTGGAGATGATCTTTGCATGGCACTTGTATAGTGTAAATGTTGTTTGTCACTTGTCAGCCCAAGCTTGGACATTGTCCAGGCCTTGCTGGATTTGGACATGGACTGTTTCAGTATCTGACGAGTTGTGAATGTGCTGAATATGCAATCATCAGCAAACTTTCCCATTTCTGACCTTATGATTGAAGAAAGGTTATTGAAGCAGATGAAGATGGTTGGGCCCATTTCACTACCCTGAGGAATTCCTACAGTGATGTCCTGGAGCTGAGATGACTGACCTGCCAACAACCACAAACATCTTGCTTTGTACTAGGTATGACTCCAACCAGCAGAGGCTTTCTCCCCAATTCCCATTGGCTGTAGTTTTGCTAAGAATCCTTGATGCCACAGTCAATCAAATGCAGCCTTGATGTCCAGGCAGACACTCTGACCTCACTCTCATGTTGGGGCTTTAAACAAGAATACCAAGTTATACAAGAATCTCACTGGAATTTGACATTTTAGTTATAACTCTGATGTGAATGGGGAGGAATCCATCAAAAAAGGCATGGTTCTTATTGACCCAAGTTCCTGCCAATTCTAAGGGTTTTTGTTGGCTAAAAGGGGGTCCAACTCTGGTTACGTCATCCAAAATCAAAGATACCAAAGAACTTGAGGGTTGTTGTTCCTGTGACTGAGAAGAAACCTTCATATTATTGGAGACATTGCTGGTTCTATGAAATGAGTTTTATGTCACTGACAGTATGGACTCTGTTAGGGTCATCTCTGGAGGACACTAATGAATGTGATCCTGAATTAAACACCAGGGTCACAAATCAGTTTTTGAGATTAGAGTATTTCTGATTTGACAGTTTTTCAACATTTCTGTACTTCAGTTTTGAAAAATCAGTTTTCATAAGATCTTATGAAATTAATAAAATTCCACATGTCAACAAAAACTTCCATCAATCATAATTTTCATATTTTAGACCTCATAAATTGTATATTTGTTCCAAATGATTTTTATGAACTGGTCACCTTAGATGTTAAATGGCTCAAGGCAATTAAGGTTATATTAAATCTACTTCCGACCCAACCATATTTTTGTTCCGTAATATGGTTCATCTTGCTCCGCCTCATGCATTATTGCATACAAAGTAAGCCAACAACAACAAGAGATTCTCAATCTTTTGGCAGCTCAAATAAACTTTTGTTTCATTCAAACCAAATTTGTTCATAACGGGTTTTGAGCAAATTGTATTGTAGTGTTGTTTATTTACAAAAGGTAGCAAATTAAAGCATAATTTTATCTTGTCTGTCTTTCATCTTTTTGGGCTCTCCCAAATCCAAATCAAAGTATTGTATGGTGATCTCTCTATCTTTATCACATAAAGTGAGGTGACTTAAAGTTTGGCTGCAAAAGGAATAAGAAGTAAACTAAAAAAAGCGGTGACTTGCTCTGACCAGTTGAAATACTGCAGCTAATAAACTGGAATGTAATTGAAGAAGGGAATGAAGCAGCTGTCGTGGAATTTGTTAGAACTTGTTGGCAGTTACATTCTTTCACCACCTGGCTTTCAGCATTCAAGGCTGGTTATTGACTGCAGTGTGAAAACTTGATAAAATAGCATAAACTAGAGCATAGCCACTGGCCAAACTCGGTAAGAAATGAAATGCAACTTAATTGATATGTTACCATTCTGATTATTTTGTCATGTTGATTCCTCTCAATGGTTTAATAGCAGTTCCTGTACTATAAGGAACTGTATCATAAAGCTCTAGCATAAACAAGACTAATGTGGAACTGAATTCAGTACTGCCCATTGTGATGTAAGGAGGGACATGACGCTGACTTAGGGGTTAGTGTGGCGTTGACCAGGGATGTGTAAAGACTTGTACTATTTACTGTACATGTGCAAGTAATTCTAGTTGTTAATAAAGACTTACACTTAACCTGCTGAAAACTTTTTTAAAGTCATATCATTCTGTACTTTTTACTGTATACCAATACATATGACCATAACGAATCAAGTCAAAAATCTAATACCCTTCCGACATGGTGGCAACTGGGATCAACCTTGCTAAAATGCTAGAGGACTAAGAAAACAGTTCAACTAAAATTCTAATCTATTAGAAGCTCCAAACAGAAGCTGAAGGTGCAGAGAAAATTAGCCAGAAAATATTTAGAAGAAAAGGTCTGGAAACTGAAGGCAGAGATTTTTACTGCAGGAGAAGATTCCATTGAACCTCTTTTTGAAGTCCAACTTCAGAGTGTCCTCAGAGCCTCCAAGAGTGAGCTAAGTCTTGTAAAGTTACAAGCTGCAGCTAGCCCTGAGAACCTTTTCCCTAACTCAGTATCAGAGGTGCTGTTGAAGGAAAGCTTATTGCTTGAAGCTGCAGCACACGGCCTCTAATTCATAAGGTCAGAAAAATAGTTATAAAAAGCTCTCAGGAATGTCGTGACAATCCAGTTTGGAAAACTGCAAGCATAACTTTAAATTTGAACGATGCCTTGCTTATCATAGCAACTAAAGAAGTTGGCACGGAGCCAATCCAGGCAGCCATTGCTAAAGTCTTCTTCAAGGAGCATGCCATTGTCACTTTGTGGAGACTGCCAAAGCTGGTAAGTGCGAGAAATCCCTTTGTCTTGGATTCCATGGAGACCTCATCTTGAAAATTTGTAAGCTCTTTAAAGTTGAACATGCAATTTAAATATTTTTAACACGGATCCTATGTCATCACTTCCAAATCAATTGCACTAACCTGAGGCCCAGACTTGTCAGAAAATTAGGGTCTTTGCAAGAAGATATTTCAAAGATACAGCACTATTTTTGGTCAAGTAAAAAGTAAAAAGAGCAGCAGATGAATCTGCTGCCTTACTTTCGACCTAACTGCAGATTACATCATTGTAAAATGGGGTCTTAATGAGTCAACCATCAAATTTGAGGAGGTTTTAAAATCTTTAAATGTTTATTTTAACTTGCAAATCTATAAAATACTAGAGAGAGCTAAATTCCATAAGACAGTCCAACTGCCAGGAAACCATCAATTCCTTCATAAATTATCTCTACTAAATGCTCGAGGGGTGTGAATATGGAGATTTTAAAGTCTGAACTCATCAGAAACAAAATGTCTCAGTAACAGGCAATACCCTCTGACCTCTTACAAGCTAATGAAGATCTAACACTTGACAAGATAATCCAGACGTTAGACCATCTGAACTCAGCAACACGGGACTAGTTTATGGGAAAGAATAAAACATGGGGCAGAATCCAACTGTCAGTCCAGTTTATCAGGCCACAAAGACAATCTAAGTCAGGAAAAACAATTCCTGAACTTGCCAGCACTGTGGTGCAAAGTGCCCTCACAGGAGAGATTAGTGCCATTCAAGTACAGCCCAATGCTTCCACTGTAACAAGTTTGGACATTATGGCAAACAGTGTAAGTCAAAACCCTAGAAACAAAAGGAAGAGTCAAAAATAATTCACAGGGTTGAAACTGAAAACCCAGAAGAGACATTGCCATACTTCTTGGGTGAAATCAAAGATTATGGTTTGTCATTCTGAAATGCAGACATCTGTGTCAATGGCTATCTGACAAGTTGATTCAGGTGCCAGTGTGAAAGTCCTCTCAGACATGCAGACATGGAACCATGGCTCAAAGATCTCTGGCCTTGAGTGACAGGCAGCCAGACTACCTGGATCCACTACAGTTTGCCTACTGCCGCACCAGGTCCACAGCAGACACCATTTCCCTGGCCCTACAGTCAACCGTGGAACACCTATATAACAAGGACATGTATGTCAGACTCCTATTTATTGACTACAGCTCAGCCTTCAACACTATTATTCCCATGAAACTCATCTCCAAACTCCATGGCCTGGGCCTTGGCGCCTCCCTTTGCGACTGGATCCTGAACTTTGTAATTCAGATCACAATCAGTAAGGATAGGCAACAATGTCTCCTCCGTGATAATCCACAACACCGGTGCCCCACAAGGATGTGTTCTCAGCCTCCCGCTGTACTTGTACACTTATGACTGTACAGCTAAATTCCCCTGCAAATTGATTTTCAAGTTTGCTGATGACACCACTGTAATGGGTCGGATTTCAAACAATGATGAGACAGAATACAGGGATGAGATAGTGAATCTGGTGAACTGGCAACAATAATCTGTTCCTCAACATCAACAAAACAAAGGAGATTGTCATTGACTTCAGGAAGGTAAAAGAGAACATACCCCTGTCTACATCAATTGGGAAGAAGTAGAAAGGGTCGAGAGCTTTAAGTTTTTAGGAGTCCAGATCACCAACAACCTGTCCTGGTCCCTCCATGCTGACACTGTAGTTAAGAAAGCCCACCAATGCCTCTACTTTTGCAGAAGGCTAAGGAAATCTGGCATATCAGATATGACTCTCAGCGACTTTTACAGATGTACCATAGAAAGCATTCTTTCTGGTTGTATCACAGCTTGGTATGGCTCCTGCTTTGTCCAAGATTGCAAGAAACCACAAAAGGTCATGAATGTAGCCCAATCCATCATGCGAACCAGCTTACCGTCCATTGACTCTGTCTACACTTCCCGCTGCCTCAGCAAAGCAGCCAGCATAATTAAGGACCCCACGCAACCTGGACATTCTTTCTTCCTCCTTCTTCCTTCAGGAAAAAGATACAAAAGTCTGAGGTCACGTACCAACTGACTCAAGAACAGCTTCGTCCTTGCTGCTGTCAGACTTTTGAATGGACTTAGCTTGCATTAAGTTGATCAACACCCTGGCTATGAATATAACGCTACATTCTGCACTATCTTGTTCCCTTCTCTTTGAACGGTATGTTTTGTCTGTATAGTGCACAAGAAATAATACATATGTATGTTAGTACATGTGACAATAATAAATCAGATCAAATCAAGTCAATATAATTTACAGGAAGGAAGAATCTAACTTCCAGTCATTGATATGATCCTGGAATGACTGAGGTATGGCAAAAAACAAATCTTTGAGCTGAAGTACTCCGTCCATAACTAGCCTTTATCTCTCCTGAGCAGGATACCTGCATAGCCTTGGATCTCTACACAGCAGAGGACACCAACATGGACGTTGTCATCAGCGAATGGTCCTGAGTACTCAAACACTCAATAGTTTTCAGATTCAGTCTTCAGCTCTGAACACTTTTTTGTGAAGCAGGTTTGTCCATTCTCACTGCAGATCTCAGGAAGCCTCTGGTCTGACCAGCATATCATCCATGAGATAACTACGATGCCTCCAGTGGAAGTGGTACAGGAGATTGTCCCAAAGGCCTTAATTTCCTATTAGCTGTTACAATGGCCTTTATTTCCAAATAATGGCAGCTGATCAACACAGCAATCACCGTGCACACTATAATATACCACTCCTTCAGCCCAGCTTTATCTATATAGATGTACAGAGGTTTGTAAGGATTAAGTTACAAGTTACAAAATATCTTCTTATATGCTTATTTTCTCAGTAAATACACAGTCCATGTAAACCAATAGGACAGACACGCTATGCTTTGAAACTGAATGACAGATGCCACCTGCTTCAGCTGCCCTGAATTTCTCATCAAATCTCCCCAAGATGCTTGTCACACTGAGCCAACAGATCTCACCAGAACTTTGGCTGCTGCACAAGTGTTTCCAAACTCCACTCTCGAAGAATACACTTTGAAATCTTCCCCCACACCAGCTTTCTCTCAAATGCCTTCACCAAGGATCCACATCCAGGATTTCAACCATTCCTTTAGTGTGCTGGAAAATCTTAGCAGCATCTGTGGAGAGAGAATAGAGCTAATGGTTTGAAACAGAAAACCAGTTTCTCCAGAAACAATGTCCAAAGAAATAGAACACACCAAAAGGGTAAAACAAGAATAATTCCACTAAAAGCATTTATAATGTGGAAGAGAAAAATAAGAACAATGAAGGCACAGCACATGATGAGGAATTGAGGGTTAAATGTACTTTCAGTTCAAGATGAATCACATCGGTTTTGGGTAATTATAGGACAGCCGATAAGAATGGAGGTCAACATGGGAGCCCTCATCTCCGTAATTCCTTAGACCACCTATAAGCAAAAATTGAATCATCCACTATTGAAACCAATAGGTGTCATGCTGAGCACCTATTACCAAGGAAATAGTGCCTCTAAGAGGATACAAGTAGCCAAAAGAGTTAAATGGGCAAACTGTGGAGCTGCCAATCCATGTTGTCTAAGGAATTTTTTCAGCTTTCTATGACCAATCTTGGCTAGAGAAGATAAAAATTGAATTGGAGTACTGTGAACAGGTCAGTTGATTCTCAAACAGATCTACAGAGCGTCTTTGGGAAATATAGTATATTTGAGGACACACTAGGGTCAATAGAAGGATGCAGTGATTTGGGTTGGCTATTTTGTTTGATCTCAAGTTTCTTAAGGCCAGAGCGGTACTCTGATTAGCGATACTAATGAGACTATTGGATATAGGAGTCTTAGAACCTGTCACCATGAGTGACTGGGTAACCCCACTCATACCTGTAACGAAGCATGTCAGGACTGAATGTATTTGCGGAGATTTCAAAACAACCATTAATCCAGTTCTGTGTGTGGATCAATACCCACTACCTTTAATTGAGGATTTGTTCATTGGCCTAGCAGGAAGACAGAAACTCAGCATAATCAACCTACTGCAGGCCTACCTGCAAATTAATGTTGAACTGAAACTCAACGCCTGTTCACTACTTTATATGACATATAAAGGCCTATTCTACTAAAAGGGATGACTTTTTCATTTGACATCAGCACATTCCTATGAGATCAAGTACCGTCAGTTGGAGAGCCACGCTGATGCATTGTCTCCCTTGCCTTTGCTTGCTGGTCAAGTTCCACCCTGTAGTGTTTCCAATATCTTCCGCTTTTTATAGGTAAAGTGCATCCAGTGACTGTAGCACGACTCCAATGGGACCAGAAATTAACCTGTGATAGGGAATGTGCTTGAAATGGTGTTAAAAGGGAGATTAGTGGGAACACATCCCAAATTAAAACCATATGTTTCTAGAAAGGGCGGATGCTTGTTATGGAGGATGAGGGTAATAATTCCTCCAAACTTAAAGCAAAGAATAATAGAATAATTATATGAAGGATACGCAGGTATAGTTTGAATGAAAGAACTTGCAAGGAACTACTTCTGACGGCCAGGACTTGATGCCTAGATCAAGGAAAAAGCAGGATTATGACACTCATGACTCTGGGTAAGGAAATCACCATTGTTGTCCCCATTTCATCTATGGGAATGGCCTGAAATGCCTTGGCTACAGTACACATGGTCTTTGCAAATCCATATGAAAGGCACATGTTCATGGTTGTCACTTTCCAAATGACCTGAAATTATCCTAATGAATTCAACAACTCTGAAACAAACTATCGAAAAGCTCTTAGATTTTCACTAGATTTGGGAAACTAGAACAAACTGAATAATAATGGACCATAATACATAGCTCAGGAGTCTGAAGACTGTCTAAAGATGAATGGTATCCAACACATAAAATACGAACCATACCACCCATCCACCAGTGGATTAGCTAAAAGGTTTGTCCAGTTCTTGAAGAATTCATTGAAAATCTCCAAGGACCAAGCTTCGTTAATCATCATCTAAGCAGTATTTTGGCGATGTATTGAAAAACTACGTATGACTTGATCAGAATTCACCAGCTTTACTATTTTTGGAGAGAAAGCTGAGAACTACATTTGATCTACTTTTACCACAGGAGACGTCCAAGATAGTAGACTGCAATCAGTAGTCCTAAATCTAAAGAGAAGGTAATTCCAGTATTTCTATTATCCAAGAAAATTACAATTGATCCCTTTACAATTAATGCAAATATTATTAAAAACAATCACAAACTCCACAGACATTTTGGATAAATTTTCTTACTGTACCTAATTAGGTCAGACCTAATTAAAACTTGTTCTGTCACCTTTGAGAATCTTTAATTGTACCCCCTGTAAAATTGCGTCATTTTGCTTGTTTTGTCTCTCCTAATTTTTTCGACTGAAATATATCATCTTGCATTTTCTGCATTGAATTTCATTTCCATATATATGTTCATTCCATCCTGTCAATGCATTTTTGAAATCTATTACTATTTTTCTTACTGTCTACTATACACAGCGTGGCATGGTGGCACTCTGGTTTGCACTATTGCCTCACAGCATCAGGGATCTGGGTTCAATTCCCGACTTGGGCCACTGTCTGTGCGGAATCTGCATGATTTCCTCATGTCTGCGTGGGTTTCCTCCGGCTGCTCCAGCTTCCTCCCACAGTCTGAAAGACGTGTCGGTTGACCATGCTAAATTCTCCCTCGGTGTACTTGAACAGGTGCCAGAGTGTGGCGACTAGGGGATTTTCACAGTAGTTTCGTTGCATTGTTAATGTAAGCCTACTTGTGACAATAAGTAAATAAACTTTGAAGTTTCATTTCATTTGCAAATTTTGAAATTATACATTGTACCCCTCAAGTCAACCAGCTATCCTCTTCCCCTTCGCTCCTAGATCATGCACCATTTTGCCAGTGAAACTTTAATTTCTTCTCACTCCACTACTCCAGCTGTACACTATAACTTCTATTTATTTAGTGCTTTGAGGAAGGGAAGTATCCTAAAATACTTTCCAAGAATGTAATGAGACAAAATTAAACACCAAGCAAAAGAAGGAAATACAAGATTAAAAGCTTCATCAAAGATGTAGGTTTAACACCACCAAATGCGAGGTGATGCATTTTGGTAGATTGAACTAGGGCAGGACTTACTCAGTTAATGGTAGGGCGTTAGGGAGAGTTACAGAACAGAGATCTAGAGGTACACGTTTATAGCTCCTTGAAAGTGGAGTCACAGGTGGACAGAGTGGTGAAGAAGGCATTCAGCATGTTTAGTTTCATTTATCAGAACATTGAATACAGGAGTTGGGACGTCTTGTTGAAGTTGTACAAGGCATTGATAAGGCCACACTTGAATGCTGCGTACAGTTCTGGTTACCCTATTATAGAAAGGATATTATTAAACGAGAAAAAGTGCAGAAGAAATTTACTAGGATGCTACAGGGACAAATGGTTTGAGTTATAAGGAGAGGTTGGATAGACTGGGACTTTTTTCTCTGGAGCGTAGAAGGCTGAGGGATGATCTTATAGAGGTTTATAAAATAGCGGGGGGCATTGATCAGCTAGATAGTCAATATCTTTTCCCAAAGGTAGTGGAGTCTAAAACTAGACGGCATAGGTTTACAGTGAGAGGGGAGAGATACAAAAGGGTCCACAGGGGCAATTTTTTCATGCAGAGTATGGTGAGTGTCTGAAACAAGCTGCCAGAGATAGTAGTAGAGGTGAAAACAATTTAGTCTTTTAAGAAGCATTTAGACAGTTATGTGGGTAAGATGGGTATAGAGTTAGTCAAGCATATCGGCCAAATGCAGGCAATTGGGATTAGCTCAGCAGTTTAGAAAAAAGGTGGCATGGACAAGTTGGGCCAAAGGGCCTGTTTGTATGCTGTAAATCTCTATGACTATGTCTCTATGACTAACAGAGGATTGAAAACTGGATAGGCAGAGAAGTTTAAGAGACATTAACAGCAATGATGGAGTAAGTGGGATGTAGTGGTTTGCAGAGGAAGAGGATTCAAGGTTTTTTTTGAGGAGAGGATGGTGGTCACAGATTTGAAAGAGAGACGAACAGGAGTTGAGGAAAGGTAAATTCAGATGTACAGTTAATTCCTAGTAATATATGGAACTGTGTTACTGTATTAAATAAAGCTGTTAGTCTCTTCTACATAAAGCAGCTTACAACAGTGCGCAATATTTTTTACATTTCTCAAGTTGCAGCTGTCTTACCCTCACTACATAAAACAATCTGCAACTTACCAGCAATGTGCAGGAGCTGCTAAAATTCAGCATGGGGCCAACAGGGGAAGTTTATTATGCATTTGGTTCAGAGCAGGGGGGTTATGGACAAAATGCACTTGGGAGAGATGAAAGAAAGAGTCAAGCAAAAGCCTCACATAATAATACTCATGGAATCATATCTTGCAGATAATGTCCTAGGCACCATCATCACCATTCCTGAACCACTGATGGGACAGGTCCAGCAGATGTGGTTGCACAGTAGTACACAGTTGAAAGGGAGTGGTGCTGGAAGGCTTCTATATCCACTCTGGATCCCATGAATTCATATGGCACTAGGGCAGTCCTGTCAAATCCAGCTGTGAATGGTGGTGGACAATTGAAACAACTCACTGGAGGAGGAAGCTCAATAAATATCCCCATCCTCATCGATGGAAGAGCCCCTCAGGTCAGTGCTAAGATAAAGCATTAACAACAATCTTCTGGGCGACACAGTGGCACAGTGATTAGCACCGCTGTCTCATAGTGCTAGGGACCAGGGTTCGATTCCCAGCTTGTCTGTGTGCAGTTTGCACATTCTCCCTGTGTTTGCGTGGGTTTCCTCCAGGTGCTCTGGTTTCCTTCCAAAGTCCAAAGATTTACATTGGCCATGTTAAATTCTCTCTCAGTGTACCCGAACAGGTGCCGGAGTGTGGAGACTAGGGGATTTTCACAGTAACTTCATTGCACTGATAACGTACACTGACTTGTGACACTAATAATAAATTTTAAAAACTGAAATGCTAAGTAGCCGATCCATCTTGGCCTCCTCTGGAGGTCTCCAGCATGATGTGGAGATGCCAGTGTTAGACTGGGGTAAACACAGTAAGAACTCCACTCACATTGTCTGCGCCTTTAAGAATTGATTAGCTGTAAAGACTTGCATTCTAATCAGTATTTTGAAAACTGTGTGTGCTTTTATATGCTCTGTTTGAGACCAGTCACCTGACGAAGGGACAAACCCCAAAAGCTTGTGCGTTTACTATCAAATAAACTGGTTGGACTTTAACCTGGTGTTGTGAGACTTTCCATGGTCTCCAGCATCACAGATGTCAATTGTCAGCCAATTCGATTCACCTCACATGACATCAAGAAATGGCTGAATGCACTGGGTACTGCAAACGCTATGGGCCTGACAATAGTAGTGAAGACGTGTGCTCCAGAACTTGCCGCTCCCTTATCCAAGCTGTTTGAGTACAACTACAAAGTTGGCATCTCCTGACAATGTGGATAATTGCCCAGGTATGTCCTGTTCACGAGAAATGGGACAAATCCAACCTAGCCAATTACCACCTCATCAATCTACTGTCGGTCATCGGTAAAATGATGGAAGAGATCATCAACAGCGCTATCAAGCAGGACTTATTCAGCAATAACCTGCTCATGGATGCTCAGTTTGGGTTTCACCTACGTCACTCAGCTCCTGACCTGATTACGACCTTGGTTCAAACATGGACAAAGAGCCGAATGCCAAAACTGAGGTGAGAGTGACTGCCCTTGACATCAAGGCAATAATTAACTGAGCGTGGTATCAAGGAGCCCCAGCAAAACTGGAGTAAATGAGAAATGGGGGGGAAACCTTCCGTTGGTTGCAGTGATACCTGACACAAAAGTTGTGGTGATTGGAGGTCAATCATTTAACTCCAGGACATCACTGCAGGAGTTCCTCAAGGTAGTGTCCTAGGCCCAACCAACTTCAGCTGCTTCACCAATCACTTCTTCCCACCATAAGGTCAGATATGCAGATGTCTACTGATGATTGCACAATGTTCAATATCATTTGAAACTCCTCAGAGACTGAAGCAAATTCATGTCCGAATGCTGTGAGGCCTGGACAATATCCAGGCTTGTGCTGACAAGTGACAAGTAACATTCCCAACACAAATACCAGGCATTGACCATCCCAACAAGAGAGGATCAAATCATTGTCCCTTGATGTTCAATGACATTACAATCACTGAATCCCCCACTCTCAACATCCTGGGGATCACCATTGTCTAGAAACTGAACTGGACTAGCCATATTAATACTGTGGCGATTGGAGCAGGTCAAAGGCTAGAAATCCTCCTGACTCTCATAAGTCTGTCCACCATGTACAAGGGACAAAGCTGGAGTAGAATGGATTACTCTCCACTTGGATGAGCTCCAGCAACACTCAAGAAGCTTGACACCATCCAGAACAAGGCAATCCAATTGATTGCCATGCCTTCCACAAACATTCAGCCCCTGCACCATTGACCAACAGTGGCAACTGTGTGTAGCATCTACAAGATGCTTTATAGGACCTCACCATGGTTCCTTAGGCAGCACTTTTGAAACCCATGAGCATTACCAACTTGAAGGAGAAGAGCACCAGATACCTGGGAACACCACCACCTGGAGGTTCCCCTCTTTGAAGGAGGTTTTCTTTTGAGGCTGTATATTGCCAAAACTTAAGCTAAATACAAAGACTCGTGAACTTGGTATCCTGATTCAAAGACGTGTCTTTATTTGACCAGTACATATTTGGAGAGAGATGCAGGAAGGATTCCAACTTCTCTCTAAAATTACTTCACACGAGCACAATTGATATACCATTTTTGGAGATTTGTACTCCCCTCCCAATCTGTCATACAGACTGGATGGTCCAATTACATTAATATACATTATTTACCTTGGCCAATAGCATTCTACCTCCTGGCATAATTAAGAATTCATTAGCTAATTGGATAAAAGTCCCTTCCTCTATCACTTACCTACATCAAGCTGGTGTCAGACCATTAGAATTGACAAGGAGTCACTTTCCCTGTCTGATTGGCCATACCTTTATCAGCAAAAGCTGAATACTTCCATTCATTGCAATTAGCATTTGAACACTTTTATTCATTTCTAATCTCAGCAATCCTCCAGCTGCAAGGACTTTACTCTAATAATTCTGTGTCCTATTGTTATCGGAGAATGCAATCTGTCTGATTTCATTTTTTCCCATTATGCTGTAGAGCAATTGCTTTTGACCAAAGTTCACAAATACCTTTAAAACTATATTTTAAAGTTACAATACTTGTTAAAAATCCATTATTATTGAGTATATATGTGGTTAGTAAACAATACTTTGCATAATATATGTAGGAGGCACATCGTGATACCTTTGGTATATATAAGGCACATTATAGAACATAGAACATTACAGCGCAGTACAGGCCCTTCGGCCCTCGATGTTGCGCCGACCAGTGGAACCAAACTAATGACTCTCGAACCTAAACTATTCCAATGTTATCCATATGCCTATCCACTGACCATTTGAACGCCCTTAAAGTTGGCGAGTCCACAATTGCTGCAGGCAGGGCATTCCACGCCCTTACTACCCTCTGAGT
Organism: Carcharhinus amblyrhynchos; assembly: GCF_965287045.1. Classification (NCBI taxonomy): domain Eukaryota; kingdom Metazoa; phylum Chordata; class Chondrichthyes; order Carcharhiniformes; family Carcharhinidae; genus Carcharhinus; species Carcharhinus amblyrhynchos. Next base: position 28,890,473 of record NC_137327.1, read on the forward strand.
AAAGAACCTACCTCTGACATCCATCCTATAATTACCACCCCTCAATTTAAAGCTATGTCCCCTAGTGTTAGCCATCACCATCCGAGGAAAAAGGCTCTCACTGTCCACCCTATCTAACCCTCCGATCATTTTGTATGCCTCAATTAGGTCACCTCTTAACCTTCTTCTCGCTAACGAAAATAACTTCAAGTCCCTCAGCCTTTCCTCATAAGACCTTCCCACTATACCAAGCAACAGCCTGGTAAACCTCCTCTGCACCCTTTTCAATGCTTCCACATCTTTCTTATAATGTGGCGACCGGAACTGTACGCAATACTCCAAGTGTGGCCGCACCAGAGTTTTGTACAGTTGCAACATGATCTCACAGCTCTGAAATTCAATCCCTCTACCAATAAAAGCTAACACACTGTACGCCTTCTTAACAATCTTATCAACCTGGGTGCCAACTTTCAGGGATCTACGCACATGTACGCCGAGATCTCTCTGCTCCTCGACACTACCAAGAGTCCTTCCATTAGCCCTATATTCTGCACTCCTGTTACTCTTACCAAAGTGAACCACCTCACACTTTTCTGCATTAAACTCCATTTGCCACCTCTCAGTCTAGCTCTGCAGCTTATCTATGTCCCTCTGCAAACTGTAACAGCCATCCTCACTGTCTACAACTCCTCTGACTTTAGTGTCTTCAGCAAATTTACTAACCCATCCTTCTACACCCTCATCTAGGTCATTTATAAAAATGACAAACAGCAGTGGCCCCAAAACAGATCCCTGAGGCACACCACTTGTAACTGAATTAACCACTAGTAACTGAATAATTATGGTCCCTAACCAATCTACTTTGGTTTAAAAGCCCCTTAAACAGGGGTTTCAATATCCCCTGCTACACCCTCCAAATCACTCACCATCCTGACTATAGCTATTTCTTCACTGTTGTTGGGTCAAAATTCTCCCTAACAGCACTGTGGGTGTACCTACACCTCAGAGATTGCAGTGGATCAAGAAAGCAGCTCACTATGCCCTTCTCAAGGGCAACTAGGGATGCTGGCCTAGCCAGTCATGCCCACATTCCTTAACTGAATTTAAAACAAAATTTATAAATTCTATTGCTTACCAATGTGGTAGCTGCTATAGGGCAAAAGTCAGTAATAAGGGTTTTCTGTCTGACTCCTGACCTTTCTAAATTTACCTCGACATTAGGAAAGGAAAGAAAGGAAAGCTCAGGAATGGCGAGAAGTAAGTGTTCACCTATGGAAGCGATTCTAAGAGCAGAATCAGAGGAAAATAGATTGAGTTAAAAAAAGTATAACCAGCACAAGTAGAACTATGTATCTGTAAGAAGGGGGGAGTATCACTGATTTCTAGGTTGCTGAAGTTGGTAGTTAAAGTTTATTTATTAGTCACAAGTAGGCTTACATTAACACTCCAATGAAGTTACTGTGAAAATCTCCTAGTCGCCACACTCCGGTGCCTGCTCAGGCACGCTGAGGGAAAATTTAGCATAGCCAATGCACCTAACCTGCACACCTTTGGACAGTGCAAGGAAATCAGAGCACATGGAGTAAACCCACACGGACATGGGGCAAACATATGAACTCCACACAGACTGACCCAAGCCAGGAGTTGAACCCAACTCCCTGGTGCTGTGAGGCAGCAGTGCTAACCATTGTGCCACTGTACCAACACCAATACTTCAGGTTTGTAAAATGATAATTGTATGTATCCAATGTGGCTTGGATTTTGGCTATCGCCAAGTTGGATGTAATGCCAGTACTTCTCAAAAGCAGGAAAAACTGAATGAAATGATACTTTTGCATTAGTTAGTGGACAATTTAATCCACAGTCTCCATCTAGTGGCAACAGAAATATATTGAATAAAATAACATTCCGCACAAAACACCCTTAAAGTTTTAAGTGCTTGATTGTAGCCAGTGTCAAGGTAAGGTAATATTATTAGTAATTTTTTAAACTAAACCTACTTGGCTGGCACTGAGATGAAAGAAAATCAATGACTTCATCAACAGGACTATAAACCAAAGTTGGGTGATTTTAATATTATTAGAATTTGAGATTCAATTACCATCTTATAAATCTACCAGATATTTTGTAATTCATTACAATAAATTTAAATGTTATCTGACACTTTATAAACTAGTTTTTTTCAGCAGTACTTAACTCTTCTTCAGTGAACTCTTATGAATAATGTAATAAAAAAGCAATTTATTGGCTGCTTGATATAAAAATCACACTTTTGTGAAGGTCATAAAATTCCACATGAAGTTCTAATTTATGGATTAGATATTACAGTGGGTGCTAGAGTGATGTACAGAGTTGCCACCAGATCTGAAGACCTACAGGAAAATATGAAAGTAGTTGAATTGGCTGAGTGTTCCTTCTAGTTGGTTTAATTTAAAATAATTGTTATGGAAGATTGAGAAGTCCCAGCATTACCTATGCTCAATTTTTCTGATTAAGAGCAAGTGATTGATTCCAAGTGCAGATATTATCATATACTGGAGATGTATTATTTTCATCACATGGCATTGTAATTCATTAGTAAAAAGAATATTTCTGAATTTAAAATTTTTGGAATGTGAGTTGTTGCTTATTTATGTAGTGGAGTGCAGACATACAATTAATCCCCAGTAATATATGGAACTATGTGTCGTATTATACAATGACATTAATTCTTTTTCATAAAACAGCCTACAACAGTGAGCAGTAATATTCATGTTTCTCAGTTGCACTGCCTTACCGTTACTATATAAAACACAATATGAAACTTACCAGCAATGCATAGGAGCTAATAGAATATTTTTCACATCTCATTCCTTCTCCTTCAAGCATTCCTTCACTCATAGCTAAATACATAGCAGTGTCATAGATAAGACACAATTGATCTTTCACTTCTTGAACATATTTTTACTTCCAGTGAGGAATGCCTTTTTAAATCTTTATTCTTGTTGGGGAAATGAAAGTAAGTTATTTAACTGAGGCAGGTCAGCAGTTGTGAAGACTGGAAAAGACCCATTTACTGCCACTGAGGTGAGGATTCATACTATTTCTGCTTTTGCCTGCTAATCATGGTGCTTGTGTTTCGGCTGAAATCTGATACTAGCTGAAACTTGCCCAAATAATCAACAGTAGCAAACTGTACATAGTGATACTTTCTTGTGTAACTAACTTTACACTGCAGCATAACCATTGTCTCATTTACTCTTATCTGTTAGATTCTGCCATATAGTTACTAGTATTTGAGATAAAAATTGAAATGCTGGGACTATATAAGGTTGTGTTTTTCATATAGAGAGAAGTATATTTTTGAAGGATCAACATTGAAAATGACAAAGTGCTACACTTGAAACATTATTCAGCTTTTATTCTTCTAGATGACAACATATGTGTATTTCCTCTATTTTCTGTGATTTCAGTTTCTGGTATCTTTTTCTTTCCTTCTGGGCCTTTGTAGAACCCAGGACAAGGGTCACGGTACACCTTTGAATTGTTTGTGTATCCTTTTTTTGGAGTAAACCCCTCTTATGGGATGTAATAGTAACATTACAGAAGATTTAGTTATCTCATATTCCTAGTTGGGAGGTTTTCTTGAAAAGTTGGGGTGTTATTTATTAGTCAGAAGTAGGCTTACATTAACACTGAAAAGAAATTACTGTGAAAATCCCCTAATCACCACACTCCAGCACATCTTTGGCTACATGGAGGGAAATTTTTTTTAGCATGGCCAGTGCACCTAACCAGCACGTCTTTCAGACTGTGGGAGTAAACTGGAGCACCCAGGGGAAACCCATGCAGGCATGGGGAGAACATGCACACTCTGCACAGACAGTGACCCAAGCCAGAAATTGAACCTGGGTCCCTGGTGCTGTGAGGCATTATTGCTAACCACTGTGCCCATCACAATGTTGGTGATGAAAGATAATCTATGTAAGTGTCAAAGAGAACAAAGGGGGAAAATGTCATTACTGAGAAGGTAATTGAAAGTTAGAATTCTTTGCCACAGGGAGTATATCATTAGATTTTTAAGTGAAAACCTGCCCTAAGTAGTTAAGTTACCTTAAGAATAGAGCAAAGATAAGTGATGTCACCTCTCTGCCAGAAGGAGCCAAGCAACAAGGAGGCTCAAGGCAAGGGGTAACCTCTTACATATTAGCCAGTTCTTAGACCATAACCACATAGCTGCTGCCTTATTGATTGGATCAGACATCTATATAAACATGCAAACATATGAATAAGAAGGAGGATTAGGTCATTTAGCCCCTTGAACATGCTCTGCCATTTAGTAAGGTCATGGCTGATCTGATAGTAACCACAAATCTGCACCTGCATACCCCTGATAATCTATCACTTGCTTACCAAGAATCTGTAACTTATTATCACCTTGCTTACCAAGAATATATCAGCCCTGCCTTAAAAACATTCGAAGATTCGGTGGACAGCGAAGAAATTTACCTCTGATTTGCAATGGGATCTTGATCAATTGGGCCAATGGGCTGACGAATGGCAGATGGAGTTTAATTTAGATAAATGCGATGTGATGCATTTTGGTACATTGAACCAGGCAGGACCTACCCAGTTAAATGTAGGGCACTGGGAAGAGAGTTACAGAACAAAGAGATCTAGGGCTACATGTTCAAAGCTCCTTGAAAGTGGAGTCTCAGGTGGACAGAGTGGTGAAGAAGGCATTCAGCATGGTTGGTTTCATTGGCCAGAACATTGAATACAGAAGTTGGGACACCTTGTTGACATTGGTAAGATGACACTTAGAATACTGTGTACAGTTCTGGTCACCTTATTATAGAAAGGATATTATTAAACTGAAAGAGGGAAGAAGAGATTTACTAGGATGCTACTGGGACTTGATGGATTGAGTTATAAGGAGAGGCTGGATAGACTGGAACTTTTTTCTATGGAACGTAGGAGGCTGAGGGGTGATGTTATAGAGGTATATAAAATAGTGAGGGGCATAGATCAGCTAGATAGTCAATATCTTTTCCAAAAGGTAGGGGAGTCTAAAACTGGAGCGCATAGGTTTAAGGTGAGAGGGGAGAGATACAAAAGGGTCCAGAGGGATTTTTCCATGCTGTAAACCTCTACGGCTCTATGTCTCTATATTTCGGCTTCTACCACCTTCTCAGGAAGGGAGTTCCAAAGACTTACGGCCCTCAGAGAAAAAAATCCCCTCCTCTCTGTTTTAAATGGGAAAGCCCTTATTTTTAAACAGAGACCCCTAGTTCAAGACTCCCCTACAAGAGGAATCCTCCTTTTCACATCCACTCTGTCATAATACATCTCATGGTACTCAAGTTGTCTAATGAGCCAGAAAAGTTCCTCCCATCAGGAGAATCCAGAACCACTCTCCTTTTCTGAGGTACAGCTTGAACCTAACATTAACATTTCTCATGTTTATGTTTAAATACATTTACCACAGGAAACAACAAGGATTCCCCTTCATCTCACATGATGATGAAGAAGAGAAGATAGTCCATCAGGAATGCCTGACTTATCAGACGAGATAAGAAGTATTTAGCAATATCTATACATTTACTGCTTAATAAGCACTCATATCTGAAGCTCAACACGAGAAGGTTTCACTAACCTGTGCCATGTGAGTTCCTCCATACACAGTCCACATTTTTTATATAGGATAATTGTACAACATTGTATTAAACATATTTACGATTGTACAATGGATATTGTACATCACTAAGAGAGGCTGACCATTTGATTGACAGGAGTTCCGTAGGTTCAGATGGTCATTAACTGCTGGTATGTCTCTGTATGTACCGCTTTCAAAATGCCATCAAATCCCTGAAAATAACAGGCTTCAGCCTATTAATGCTCATGTTATTGATGATCAACAACACATTTTATTTTTTACAAATGCTTAGTACCCAAGTATCCACTACATTTTCTTCATTTTGGGACAATCTAAAACGTCAATAATCTTTGTTGCTGAAAGGTATATGTCTAGATGGCACCTTGAGATAGATCCTGTCCTCTGCAATAACAGCTTATGCCAAAGTCTAGTTTCTTATATCTTATATCCAAGGAGAAGTCTGTGCTTCTATCAAAATTGAGCATATAATTGGAATGTTGAAAGAATGCTTTGATAGATTGGCTGTTTTAGTATATTTTTTAAAATCATGGGTGTGTGTTGCATGTTTTCTAATTTGATACAATGAAGAATAGTGCTCAGGAGGAGGAAGAGGAAGGAGCACATCCAATGTAATGAGCAAGAGGACACACTGAACAATGATAGCATTCCGAGACCGCATCTTTCAACTGTGCTCACTGGGCAAGGGCAGAATTTTTCCTGATCCACCAACCCAAATGTGAAAGTTTTGTATATGCACTTCGCTCTTGCCCTTGCCTTGTGTTGTAATCTATACACCACCATCTTCTCTGTGAAGTTTAGTCACTGACTAGTGAAAACCTTTTTCTTCTGTATTGATCAGACCGATGATTGATGATTAAACTTACTGGAATTTAGATGGACGGAGAAATTTTGTCCTTCACGGGTAACGGCATAATTTATTTAATTCTCACTCAGTCACTGATTTTCTTAAAGTGTAACTGTATTCTATCATAGGAATCGAGATGGTAGTTTTCATTGTGCTCTCATTTTCATATGTTCTACAAATAACTAATAAAATCTATTCAATGAACAAATATTTATATGCCCTTAGTAAATAATTTGAGTCTGCTGTGAATAGATGTTATGAAAACAGGAACCACATGCATTTGCACACAAATTAAAATTGCAATAAACTTCAAGATATTTGCTCTACTGAGATCGACACCCGCAAGTGCTGTCATCTGCTTCCCTATCGTGTTCCATCTAGTGTCTAGTTTCCTATCATTTTGTGCTTACTATTCCTCTGTTGCAATTTCCCAGGCCATTCACGGTTTGAGTATACGGTGGAGCTTGCAAACATGTAGCTTCATTAGGAGATTAATTATAACAAACATGGGCTCCCACACTGTCAAACTTAAAAAGCGTTAAAGGGTCAGACACTGGGTTTTGTTTGTCTCTCAATGACTAAGTATTTAGTCTGGTATCAGCTGGAAATATTTGAATCAGTACTTTGAAAAGAACACAGGAACACAGAAAATCATTCTGTCAAGAGTCAGATTTGATTTTACTGATTTCTTTCATACTCATCGTGTGCCAATGAGAGCAAGGGCGAGAATATATTACCATGACATGCTATTTTTTTCAAAAGCACTAATGAATCATGGTTCTGCTCCTGACAAATCAATACAGCAGTAATGAAAAGGGAGGTGAGGCATTGTAATAATTTGTTGAGTCAGGAGGAGGTCTGCTCATTTATACAAATGATTTATAAGAATCTTCTTTGTCAATAAAAGGGAGTTCTGCTTCTTTCATGTATGCAGTTGTGTCAGATCCTTCAGTTGCCTTAGAATTTTCTTGACTAATGCACTGTGATTTCATAACACATTTAAGGGTAAAAAAGCACTCAAAACAGCTTCTTATTAATTATAAACTTGTACTTTTGTGACTGACATCTTTCTAATGCTAAGTATTTCCAGCACTTTTTGTTTTTATTTCAGATTTCCAGCATTTGCGCTACTTTTCTTTATATTTATGTCAGTTTTCTAAGCTTTGTGCTCAACCTTTCATAGTGTTATGAACCCAATCAATGTTATTGGTGGATGGGAAGGTCCTAGAGTGAAAGCTTGGCTCAAAAGACTAACTTTTACTTTTTTTAAAAGAAAATATGGGTGAACCTGGACCGGTAGACGGGCGCTGCAACAGCTCAGTGACTAGCACTGCTAGCTGTGCAGATACATGGATTTGGGCCTGTGTCTGTGGGAGTTTGCGCATTCTCCCTGTGGTTGCGTGGGTTTCCTCCGGGCACTCCGGTTTCCTCCCACACCCCAAAGATGTGCTCTTAGGCTAATCGGTTTCTACCAAATTGACACTATTTCTTCCCTGAATCTGACTGAGTAGGGTCCCATTCGTAGACATGCAGGGTAGAATAGGTGTAGGGTGATGCGGCGGCGCGGGCTCGTTGGGCCGAAGGGCCTGTTTCCCGTGCTGGGTTGTTCTTTGTTCTTTGTTCTAACAGAGTCACAGGACTGCCAGTTAGCTTTTGACAACAGAAAACAACATTTCATTATGAAACATGAAAAGTTTGACTGCAATACAATACTCCTTCACTCTACCTATATCTTCACAAACATACACAGATTTTAAGAATAACACTGGTCACACAGTCCCTGTAAGCCAATAGGCCAACTGTGGTCAGATACGTCCCACTCTGAAACCAAGTGGCAGATACCACCCATTGTGGATTTCTCCTCAAATCCCCCCAGAAGATTATTATACTGTATGAGCTTGCTGACCTCATTAGACCCTGGCTTCCATATGATTGTTTCAGGAATTTCATGGTTCTGCTTTCATTCCTGAAAAGACACATCTTGAAATCTTCTTCCAAACAACGCTTCCCTCAGCTGTTTTCAGCAAGGAACCATTTCCAGGATTTCCAACTATCCTTTCAGTATTCTCTGTCTTGAATTGCCATGTACTTTTAAGCTTCCACACAATTTTGCAGGTACTCAGACATGCCAACAAAACACCACTGTTTCACAGGCTGTCGTAAGATGTCAACAAGCTTTTGGTTTAACTCTAATGTCTGGTTCCCAATTCAGAGCATTTTCTCTGCCTTTTACTTGAATTTCAATGAACAGTGCCTTGTTCAAATTTCTTTTCTTTCTTTGACTTCAATCTTTCCAGGACCTTTCTTTTGAGTCCCTGGAAACTAGAACTATCAGCTCTTTAGTTTCTGGGGTTGCCTTCTTCCCATTATTCTATTGTCCTGTGTCTGCTTCTGACAGAGTCATGGAAACAGTTTCCTCTCTAGCTGCTAAGCTCCTATTGCCTTGGGTCAAGTTAAAACTAAAATCAAAAGGTCTTTCTGGTTGCTAAGCAACAGCTCAACCCTTCTCTAATCTCTGTTTGCTTTTACATAATAAGCTCTGAAATCATAATACAGACACAGTTTGAAATGAAACCAAAACCCCTCACACGCAAACATCTCTGTTTAACCTGAAGCTAATCAGGAATTTAACTCTTTCCTACAGAGAAACCTGAAACTAAACTCACTTAAATCTATAACTTATTTCTAATATCTATAGATTACTTAGATTACTCAAAACAAGCTCCATTTCCTGACAGTTGCAATGGAGATTACACTTTAAAGCAAATTAATTGAGGCAACTAATTAGTATGCGCCAAGGTTTGGATAATTTAAAAGGAACATATATTCAACTGATTGCCCTGACATGTTTCCTAAATGCTGCAAAAGTGGTTGCATATTTAATTCATTAAAACTACTTGTGATAAATATTGCTCACTTATCACACCTGTCCTTGCCAGTCTATGCAGCTCATTAAGTGCAATTTAAAATTTTTGCTGTCATCTTGAGACTGCACAATGGCTTCAGTCCTTCCTATTTCTGCAACATTTTTCAATTCATATCTCCTCCCATACTTGACAGTTCTTCAAATTTGGCCTGTGCATTCTTATATCCTTTCACCCAAAACTTTAGTCTTGAAGCCCTCTGTTGCCTCTGCTCTTCAGAACTACCCAAACATTGCCACCTTTTTTTGTCCTGTTCTTTCTTTAAACCATTCTCAAAACCCTCGTTTTTACCTAGGCTTCTCTTAAGCCTTTTTTCATGGCTTGGCATCCATTTCTCTGTAAAACAGTTTGGATGTTTTGTGCATTAGATGCATTATGTAAATAAAAGCTGTCATTTTTTGCGGATAGCTAACTACAGGCCTCCCAACAGTCAGTGGGAGATAGAGGAGCAGCTATACAGATAGATTTTGGAAAGATGCAGAAACAACAGGGTTGTTGTGGTGGGTGATTTTAACTTTCCCTATATTGGCTGGGACTCATTTACTGCTAGGGGCTTGGATTGGGCAGAATTTGTAAGGACCATCCAGGAAGGTTTCTTGAAACAGTGTGTAAATAGCCCAACTTGGGAAGGAGCCATATTGGACCTGGTGTTAGTGATAGAGAGCATGGTTTTATGAAGAGGACGTTCTGCCTCACTAACTTGATCAAGTTTTTCAAGGACGTGATGACGATAATAGATGAGGGAAATGAAGTGTTGTATACATGGACTTCAGTAAAGCCTTTGACAAGGTACCTCATGGTAGACTGGTACAAAAGGTGAAGTCACATGGGATCAGAGGAGAGCTGGCAAGATGGATACAGAACTGGCTTGAGCATTGAAGACAGAGGGTAATAATAGAATGGTGCTTTTCTGAATAGAGCGCTGTGACTAGTGGTGTTCCACAAGGATCAGTTCTGGGACCTTTGTTGTTCATAGTATATATAAATAATTTGGAGGAAAATGTAGCTGATTACTAAGTTCGCAGGCTACACAAAAATTGGTAGAGTTGTAGATAGTGAAGGGGATTGTCAGAGGATCCAGCAAGCATATGGACTGATTGGAGATTTGGGTGGAAAAATGGCAGGTGATGTTTAATCCAGACAAATGTGAGGAAATGCATTTTGGAAGATTCAATGAGTGTAGGAATCATTCAGTAAGTATCAGAACAGTTAGGAGTATTGACAGGCAGAGAGATCTGTATGCACATGTCCACTGATCATTAGAAGTGGCAATGCAGGTGGATAAGATAGTCAAGAAGGCACACGGCATGCTTGCCTTCATCAGGCAGGGCATTGAGTATAAAATTGGCAGGTCATGCTGCAGCTGTACAGAACCTTAATTAAGCCTCATTTGGAATATTGTGTACAATTCTAGTCACCACACTACCAGAAGGATGTGGATGCTTTGGAGAGGATACAGAAAAGGTTTACCAGAATGTTGCCTAGTCTGGAGGGTGTTAGCTATGAGGAGATGACAATTTAGTGAGCACAAAACAGGCGCAGGTTCAGAGCTGGTGCATGAAGTGGCAGCCGGGTTCTCTGACATTCTGAGGACTGCTGGAAACTAGGCTTCTGTTCATCCTCTGCAGATGACGAGCCTCTGGACTTGACCATAAGAGACTTGATGTAAAGATAAGCAGGGTAACCTCAGGCAGAGATGCCAGAGACCATGCATATACTGGATTGAAGGCTGGAGGACTGAAAGTGCTGGAAAGATTCAGCAGGTCTGACAGCATTTGTGGAGAGAGAAACAGAGTTAAAGTATGACTTCTTCGGAGCTGCCAGACCTGCTGAGTCTATCCAGTATTCTTTTATATATACAAAACTTGAATGTGACAGAGCTATATTCAGATACCAACGGAGGAGAACAGCTGATGTCTTACAACTTCTGTCACTCCCAACAGGTGTGATTCAGTATCACAGAATTCCCTATGGATTAAGTTCAGTACCTCGCATGTTCCAGACAATCGAGTCTTCCATCTTGACAGATGTTGAGGGAATGCTCAAACTACCTGTAGACATTGTTGTCCATGAAAGGGACAAAGCAGAACATGATCAGTACTTATAAACAGCACTCACTCAACTCATACAACACAATTTGTTGCTCAACAGGGACAAATGCATATTCACAGTATCTGAGATTGACCTTCTTGGGTGTGGAGTGACAGCAGATGGTATAAAGCCTACACACGGCACCAAAGCCATTCATGCACTCCTGACGTTCTATAATATGAAAGAGTTGGCTTTGTTCCTCACAACTTTTATCTCCTGCATATGCAGATAATCTTTTCCTACCTATGTGCGAATGGAATGTTTAAGCATTTTCCTTTCTGGCCTGCTAACACTCAAGCTATCCTTTATCATGCTGTTGAATCATTCAATGTCACCATTTGATTGCAGGTTGTATCGCAATGTCAGATGGTGGTGAATTCCATATCTTGATGGGAACTCTGAACCAACTGGGAACAGACTACAGTCTGTAGTCTCCAACAATAAACAACTTGATTCTTCACTGGTTATATATGCAACACAATTTCTGACGAACTCTTCTTTGTATTTAGATTATATTTAGATTCCTACATATGCAAAGATCGCTGAGCCTCTTTGAAAGTTACTGCACAAATATACACAATGTGGATGGACCAAACAGTTTTCGACATGTTAAAGGCAAAGATAGCAAAGATGTGCTGATAATCGTGCACTTCAACTGACATTGGAAAACATATGTTATGAGAGATGCATCCATAAATTTAATTTGAGCTGTACTCTCACAGTATTTTGAAGGGAGCGAATGTCCAGTCGTCTGCATGTTACATTCATTGTAGTAAACTGAACACAATACTCTACTGGAGAATGGGAAGCATTAACCTGCAACAACTTCTGTGAAAATTGGCACATGTATCTCTTTGGTAGGAAGTTCATTCTCTGCAATGATCCTCAAGCACTGACTACAATTATTAATCATTTCATGATCTGGTCATCTGTCCCATGTACCTGCAGATGTTCAGATTGTCTTCACTGGTACAACTTTGAGGTTGAGTATCATGCAGTTTCATGTAAGCATTATGTGACATGCCTAGCCATACTACAATTGCAGACAGTGTTAACAATAGCAAACTGACTCATGTCATTGAAGACCATGTGATCATTATGATGTTACATATTAGTATGAATCTTGTTATACAAGAGGAATTGAAGGCAGAATCATTGACACAGTAGGAAGTAAGCGTTTACCTAAAAACCAAGAAACTGCAAGAAAGGTGGCACTGTAGCACAGTGGTTAGCACTGCTGCTTCATAATTCCAGGGACCTGGGTTCGATTCCCGGCTTGGGTCACAGTCTGTGTGGAGTTTGCACATTCTCCTCATGTCTGTATGGGTTTCCTCTGGATGCTCCGGTTTCCTCCCACAGTCCAAAAATGTGCGGGTTAGGTTGATTGGCCATGATAAATTGCCCCTTAGTGTCCTGAGATGCGTAAATTAGAGGGATTAGCAGGTAAAATATGTAAAGGTATGGGGCTGGGGCCTGGTTGAGATTGTGGTCAGTGCAGACTTGATGGGCCAAATGGCCTCTTTCTGCACTGTTATGATTATATCAAAGAAAGGACATATTGGTCTTGTACTACAGAGTAGGCAATGAGTTTGCATTGTTTCATGACAACTATGTTGCCCATGGACCTCGAGTGGTTATCCCAAAGGTGCTTCAGCAACGTGTATTTCAACTCGCCCACGAAGCACATCTGGGTGTTGTTCAGATGAAATGATGATCCTGAGAAGCAGCAATATATCACCACAAAGAAGAGTTCATCAGAAGCTGTGTTGCATCTATAACCAGTGAAAAATTAAGTTGTTTAGAAAATGAGGTTGTCACAGACTAATATTGTCGGAGACTATATTTTCAGACCTCTGAAAATGGTGGCGGATTTTGGAGAATGATGTTGCAAGTTCACGATACAGCTTCATTATCTATAATGTCTTCTGGTTTCTTAGGGCCAATTTGCTGTTTGTAGTGCTTTATTGTGCTTTTAACATTTTAACATTGCAAGGTGCATTACGGGAGCATATTCAAAGAAAAACAAATGGCTGGCCAGAGGCAGGTGGAATTTAATACAACAGTGGAGATGGTGAATGAATTTGAAAAGAAAATTGGACGGATACAAGGGAAATAAACTTAGAGGGTTACAAGGATAGATTGAGTGGAAGAATGAAACTGACTGGGTTGCTGTACAATGAGGTGACATGGGCTTGAATGGCCGAATGGCCTTCTTCTGTGCCATAATCACTCTGTGAAAATTAGGAGATGGAGTGGCAGTAACAATAAGTGTTCACAAAAGAGTATATCCTTGAGAGGGCAAAGGTCAGAGCCATTGGGTACCATTGAAAAGCAACAAAGAGGGTCTTTGGGCGTGGTATTGTCACTGGACTAATAATCCAAAGACCCAAGGCAATGCCCTGGGGACTGGGGCTTGAATCCCACCATTAGCAGTAGAATTTGAATTCAATAAGAGATCTGGAATTAAAATTCCATGACCATGAAACCATTGTTGATTGTCACAAAAACCCACCTCGTTCACTAATCTCTCTTGGAAAAGGAAACTGCAATCCTGGCCTACGTGTGACTCCAGACCATAGCAACCCCACTGATTGTGCATAGTGCTCCTTACTAACTTCTGAGGGCTTGTGCCAAATTTGGGAGAACTGTCTCACAGCCCAGTCAAGCAACAACCTGAAATAGTCAGAATGACAGAATCATACCGTACAGATAATGTCCTAGATACTACCATCATCATTCCTGGGTGTGCTTTGTCCCACCAGTAGGACAGACCTCCAATTAAACCCCCCCAACACACACTCACCATCTCTGGGATTAAGTTTCAACTTTATTCCTAAATGATGGGATGAAAATTTCCTGTTACAACTTCAGAGGTTGTATCTGAAGTGAATTTTTCTCTCAACTGATTGCTTACTTGGTACAGGCAAGCCTATTATTTTCTAATTTTGCACAAGCTACCATTAAAGTGATATACAGTCAGGAGGGAGTTGCCCTGGGTGTCCTCAACATCGACTCAGATCCCATGAAATCTCATGGCATTAGGTCAAACATTGGCAAGGGAATCTCCTTCTAATTATCACATACTGCCCCTTTCAGCTGATGAATTAGTACTCCTCCATGTTGAACATCACTTGGAGGAAGCACTGAGGGTGATTCCAAGATGGACAAATCCAACCTAGCCAATTAGCACCCCATCAGTCTACTCAGTTATCAGTAAAGTGATGGAAGGGGTCATCAAGAGTGTCAGCAAGTGACGCCTGTTTTGCAATAACCTGCTCAGCGATACTAAGTTTGACTTCTGCCTCAGCTACTCAGCCCATGAACTCAGAACATCCTTGGTTCAAAAATGGACAAAAGAGCTGTGTTTGCCCTCGATATCAAAGCCACATTTGGCATCAAGGAGCTCTAGCAAAACTAGAGTCAATGGGAATCGGAGAGGAAACTCTTTGCTGGTTGGAGTCATATCTGGCACAAAAGAAGATGGTTGTGGTTTTTGGAGAACAGTCATAGCAAAATGGCTCACAACAAAGTAACTATTGGCAATCTATGTCTCTGTGGTAAACTATCCTTCCTTACCCTTCCTGACTTGTCTGTCAACTTGTAAATGATTGACCAATCTATTCTCCACCACTGCCTCTCCTCTGTTATCCAGCAGGTGGGTTGGCTCTTGTCTGGTTTCATTCATATCCATCCATTTATAGCTAAGAAATCTCTTGCAATGGCCTCACCTCTTGTTCTTTCACTCTTGTCTCTGGTGTCATCTGATGATCTCATTATGACCTCTCCTATTTCTCTTTTACATGTTTCCCTCAGCAACATCATCCACAAAGATGCCAAGGACCACTTGTACATATGAATAAATGAACATGCGAATTAGGGGTAGGAGCAGATGACTCAGCCTCTTGTCCCTGCTCCGCCATTCAGTAAGATCAAGGCTGATCTAATTTTAGCTTGAGCTTCAGATTTCTGCCTACCCCGATCATCTTTCACTCCTTTACTTATCAATAAACTATGCACTTCTGCCTTAAAGATAACAGAAATTCTCGGGGCGATTTTGAGCCTGTGTTCTCTGTCTGCAGGATGGTGGCACATGCTAAAAATCTGGAAAAACTTGGAAAGAACAATTCGCGCTGCTGAGTTTACAAGTCCCGATCTTTCGTGCTCCTTCTAGCGCCCTTGCTAGTAGAGCAGCATGAAACATACCCTGGGGCCTGGGGCCTTTTGATACATTAGCATGTTATTAGTGAATAATCTCTCTGGGACCTCCCCCCTCACCGGATATTCAGTGGGCACCCACGTGATGCTCTACATAAGTGTGGACATGGCATGTGGAGGTGAGTGCTCAGGCAGCCATCAATCTCTGGGGTGTTCATTGCACAGGAGAGATCGGAGAGGATGCAGGGGACACAGATAAGTGCAGCTTGGGTGGGGATGGGGTTCCCAGAATCGCCATATCACAGAGAAGGGTTCGGGGGTGGCCACTTACAGGCCTTACTTACCCTTAATTTCGGGACACCCCTTGCTTTGAAAGGGTTGTGAAGGCTGGTATGCAGACAGCCCTTCCCGGATTCCTGTCCATATCGCAGTTGAGGAAGTGCATTTCTGTAGTAGGGGCGGGCCAGAAGGTAAGGAGCAGTGAAGGGGTCTGAGGGGTGAGGGTTGAGGAGCCTTTCTGTTCTTACTTGAGCTGAGATGAAGTCTTATAGCACACTGAAACAGCCTGCCTCCATATCCAGCAGCCCTGAGGCTGCCTCAAAACCTTCCCTGGGTTAACTAGCCTTACTACAGCCCAGACCTAGCTCTCCCCTGCCCTCCAGAATGAAAATCTCCCTCCTTGTGGGCACTTTCTCCTGAGCCGACTCCTACTACTCGCCTTGAGGATGGAAATCCAAGGCAATGTTTAGGGTTGATGAATCAAGAAAACGAAAGATAGAAATGTAAGAGTTTTAAAACCAGTGGAAGGACAGAGGAACAGGATGAACAGAGGAGAAGGTTTGTACTAGTGGTAGCATTTAAATAACAAAAGATTTCATGATGCATTGTCAAAGAAAATGGTAACGGATAGAGTGAAGAAACAAAGGTTGTGCTCAAATGAGATATGAATGATGTCATAAAAACTATCTGAATACAACATGAAGTGATAAAGAAAGAAACAAGACAACCCAGCAAAACAAAAATAAAGAAAAAGAACACATAGAACAAGATGGAGGCAGAGGTTATGACCTGAGGTTGTTGAACTCAGTGTTGAGTCCATAAAGCTGTAGAGTCGAAAGATCAAGTACTGTCCCTGGAATTTGTGTAGAACTTCACTGGAATGCTGGAGCAGACCATGGGCAAGAACGTCAGCATGGGAGCCAGGTGGAGCATTAAAACAACCAAAGCTCGGGGCTTTGCTTGTGGAATGAATGGAGATGTTCTACAAAACCGTCACCCAGCTTGCACTTGGTCTCCCCACCGCAGAGGAGGAAACATCATCAGCAATGAATGCAGGAGATGAAATCAAAAGAAGAATAAGCAAATCGCTTGGAAGGAGTGTTTATGGCTTTACTGTAGCTCACACCTAGCCCTCTCCTGCCCCCACAATGAGAAGCTCCCTTCTTGTAAGCATTTTCTCCAGAGAAGTGTAGGCTGAGCCCTGAGGATAAAAATCCAGGACAACATGGGAAGGGGGGAGGTGGAAGGACAGGTGCTGCACCCCTAAGCTTCATACAAAATGTGAATTTTGTGGTTAAAAAGCAATTAAGCAGTTACAAAATAAATGGGGTATTCACACCATGGTCTATGGGTTATGTGTAATATTTTTATTTATTTTAAAGTTTGCCCTGTGGGCCAGAAGATTTGAGAATTCTTCTTTAAGTTATTTTTTCATTGGTGGATGAATGCTAATTTAGAGCACCAATGTCTGTTAGTATCTGCACTTTGAAATATATGTAGATTAATGCAAACATTGATTTAAGAATTTGACAAAATTAGTTAACACTCTAACCAGAAATAAACAGAGAGCAATTTTAAACAGTCACATGTATAGGACATTAAGCTGAGCAATGGTTGCAAAAATCAAGGGATGTTAACTTCCTAATGGTCTGATACAGGTTTTACATAAAGTTAACAACATTCCAGCTATCTATATGACATTGGCGTTTGTGATTCTCAGTAACTGTGCAATCACTAAAGCGACCAGATCTATTGTAATCCAATCATTTAGGAGTTTATCAGTAATATGGATGCCAGTTTTTCTGTTGCAACTCAACCTGCTGTAAAATATAACACAAAGGAAACCAGATGTTGATGCTATTAAAACAAAAGTGGATTGTTGAAGATATTATAAAGTAGGTGCACAAATGTGAATTTTTTAATAAGCCTTGCAAAATGCAACATCCCAAACTAGTTTACGTCTGTCATGCCAATTGTATTGATGGATTTCTGACACAGCAACATACAGTATTGAGTGGTGTTGGATATTATAGCATCCGGGGCTGCTGCTTGTCTCTGGAAACCTGTCAATTCATACACTATTGCTATACTGGTTGATAAATGATAGTAATTTTATTAAAGAAGAAGAGCTTGTGGAATGTGTTGACTTGTTTGAAGCTTCCAAAGGCTAGAGATCAAACAATATAGAACCTAAAAAAGAGGTGAATCTTCTGCTCATAATCTGAGTTTGTGATACTTTTCCTTCAAGCTAAAATATTAATAATAAAGAAATTCTAGACAGGAACATCAGTTGAGATCTTCTTTTAATGGGCCATTATTTGTGGTTTGAAAGGGAAAACAGCCTCATTGCTTGCCTTTTATTTTCTCACAAGAGATTTACACATGCATGACCTTCTTCACCTGAGAAGGCAGGCCTTTCAAGCATTATGTTTCTTTACGGCGAGAATTGGTTGAAATTCCGCAAGCAGCTGGAAGGAGGCACATTAGGAGTATGCTAGAATTGACAATATTTGCATCTTTTTCTTTAATAGTGAATACTTATCCATGGAGAGCTTACAAGGAAGCTTATAAAATATATAAATTAGGAGCACAAATTGGCCGTTTGGCTCATCAAGCTTTCTCCACCATTCAATAAGATCAAGGGGAGGTGGTGGCCTGTTGGTAATATTGCTGGCCTATTAATCTAGAAACTCAGCTAATGTTCTGGGGACCCATGTTTGAATCCCACCATGGCAGATCATGAGATTTAAATTCAATAAAACAAAAATCTGGAATTAAGAATCAACTGATGACCTGAAACCATTGTCAGAAAAATCCATCTGGTTCATTGTTGCCCATTAGGGAAAGAAATCTGTTGCCCTTACCCGGCCTGGCCTACATGTGACTCCGGAGCCACAGCAATGCTGGTGCTGCACCAGCAATGTGGTTAATTATCAACTGCCCTCGGGCAACTAGGGATGGACAATAAATGCTGGCCAGCTAGCAAAGTTCATGTCCCACGAATGAATGAAAAAAATGACTGATCTGACTGTGGCCCCAAATCCACATTCCTGCCTACCTTGATAATTTTCAACTGCCTTCTAAGTCAAAAATCCATCTACCTCTGCTTTAAATATATTAAATGACCCTACGTCCACTGCTCTCTGTGGAAAAGAGTTCCAAGGACTCATGACCTTTTGAGAGAAAAATCTTTCTCCCTTCATCTTAAAGGGGGACCCCTTATTTTCAAACTGTGTGCCCTAGTTCTAGTTTCTCCCACAAGGATAAACATCCGTTCAGCATCCACCCTGTCAACTCCCCTCAGGAACTTATGTATTTCAATAAGATCACTCTTCATTCATCAAAGTCCAATCAACACAGGCCCACTCTGTAGAAGCTTTCCTCATAAGCTGCCACCCCCATCTCAGATAGCAGTGGAGTGAACGTTTCTTAAATAAGGAGACCAAAACCATAAACACTAGCCCAGATATGGTCTTACCAATGTCCTATACAATTGCAGAGAGGGCAGAAACCTGATAATTATGTAAAACCTCTCATTGTATTCCCACTAGAGACTGGATGGCCCATTCAGGGGCCTCCTGTTATTCACCTGGCTCCCTAGTGGGAACTGCACCATGCAGGCTTTGGTGTTTGTCATCACCAATGTGAACCTGGCGTGCTGGACACCAAGGGGAGGTCAAGGAGGTAGTCCAGTGCCCCTCTTCCACTGCCAGGCTGCAGAGGGAAGGTCCCCCAAGGGTCCTGAGGGTTGCGTGGGCTCGGGCTGGGGACAAGGGGTTGACCTCAACACTTTCCCCTGCGTTTGGGATCTCATGACTGGACTGCCCCTTCTATCCTGGAAAACGTATTGTTTAGTTTCAGAAATTCACAAGTTCAGACACCATCGTGGAGTAAGATTTTCATTATTGTCTTTGTTCTCTAAAACATTTGAAGTTTCCAGGTCACTTTAATCTCCATGCTTTCTGGACCGAGGAAGGCTTCCAAATCACTACAGTTAGCGTGAAGGATTCCCCTTTCTCTCTCTAGGAAGCTGCAGGCATGAGAAGATTCCTTTTAAGTCCTCTGATGGAAATAAGTCACTCACTTTCACTAGGGAGGTGATACCCTTCTCCACACTTGTTCACTCAGCCCCATTGTTTTTACAGAACATTTATTTCAAGTCTCTGAGCCTTCATAGAAAGCTAAGAGCATTTGAAATACCTTCAAACCATCAGATAACTTTTGTTTCCATTCAATTTCAGCCCAGTCCTTTTAATTCTCCCTTGATTGACAGCTCAATGGTTTTACTTAGTAGGCAGTCAGCTGTATTTATTTACTTTTCCCTTAACGATTGAATGCAATTCAAGTGCTCCCCATTGTACCTAACTGCAATGTTTAAACAAAAGAGGAACTGAAAAGCACTTAGCTGCTTTGAAGTTGCCTGTAGCTATGATGACATTTGGTAGTACAGAACTTTAGTATTGCAGAAAAAAGGAACATGCTGTTGAAGCTTTTCATGTTGCACTCATCAGTACAGTTTGCAACAGTGTTGATTGGTTGGCAAGTGGACTCTGTTTGGAAGAGGTGTCGTCATGGAGAATTCTTCATGGAATAATTAACTGCCAATTTTTTGTTCAAATTTAAACAAAGTATGTTGACTCTGATTGGTCAAAGCATTGCCATGGGAATGGCTGTTCCCCAAGCCTTTGTTTAGTAGAGAAAGGTACAAAGCATGGTCACGCTCCTTATATTGTAAAGGACAGAGCCCCATATATAAATATATGTAGCCCTTGTTATCTATTTTGCTATTTTCTATGATTAATTCCCCAAACTCATTCTCTAGCTAAACAATGCTCACTACTTTTTTCATTTTAAAATACTGGTTTAAACTCTTACTTTGGTTTTATATTTCTCTAATACTCTAATTTCTCCCTCTTTATTAATCTCATAGTTATTCACTGTTGTTCTTTACACTCTGATTAATCTGTTGATCTGTCACTCATCTTTGTGGAATTATATGTTTTTCTTGCAATTTGATGCTATCTGTAACTTGCTTAGTTATCCACTAATGGGGCACCCTACCCTTAGATTCTTTCTTTCTCACTAGAATTTGTCATTTCTGAGTATTTAAAATATTCCCTTAAATGGTTGCCTATGCATCTCTACTGATCCATCCCTTAACTTAATTGCCAAGTCCACCTTAGCCAGCTCTGTCTTGATGGCCTCATAATTGTCCTTGTTTAAGCTTTAACACTAGTCTTGGATCCACTCTTCTCTCCCTCTATGTGAATGTGAAATTAAATTATATTAAGATTACTACTAACTTCACTATGGGGTCATTAAGTAATCCTGTCTTATTGTACATTTCCAGATCTAGTATAACTTGTTCTCTTGTTGTCTTTGAACATATTCCTTGAGAAACTGTTCTGAAAACACAATGAACACATCATCCAGATTACCTTTGCCAATTTGATTAATTCAACCTATATGTAGATTAAAATCACCCACGATTACTGCCTTACTGTTCTCATAAGTCCCAATTATTTCTTCCTATATACCCCTTCCTCCAATGTGGTTTGTGTTAGGGAACCTATAACCTACTCCCACAAGTGATTTCTTACCTTTACTATTTCCACTCTCTACCCCAAACTGATTCTGCATCTTGATCTTCAGACCTACGATCATCTTTCTTTATTGCACCAATAATTGAGAAGGCTACCCCTTCACATTTTCCTAGCCTCCTGTTCTTTCTAAGCTCTCTCTATTGCCCTAGGTATACTACTTATCAGAACACTGGTCCCAGTACAGTTCAGGTGAAGACCGTTACAACAAGTACAGCCTCCATTTTCCACAGTTCTGGTGACAGTACCCATGAATTGAAACCCATTTCTCCCACATCAATCTTTAAGCTGTGCATTTAACTCTCTGATCTTATTTACCTTTTACTGATGCTTATGACTAGGTAGTAATCCAAAGATGATTATCTTTGAGATCCAGCTTTTTAGTTTGACTTCTAGCTGCCAAACTCTCTTAGGGGAAGCTGTTCCCTAGCTCTAGCTATGTCATTGGTACGTGGACCACGATGAGTGGATCCTCTCCCACCCTCTGTAAATTACTCTCCAGCCTAGAGCAGATGTGCTGAACCGTGGTACGAGCAGACAACACAGTTGTCTGGACTCTCACTCTCAGCTACAGAGAAGAGAATTGTGCCTATCCCTCTGCCTGTACTGTTCCCTTGCACCATTGTATTCTTATTAATTACCCCCACTTCACGCACACACTTGAATGGCTTCCAGGACTATGGTGTCACGGTCAGTTTGCTCATCCACCCTGAAGCCACCACTTTCATCCATACAGTTTACAAGATCCTCCAGTCTGTTCGACAGTTGCAAGGGTTGAAGCTTCTCCACTTCTACCTTCTCAATACCCATACCGCCCTCCCTCACAGTCACACACTCCATCGCTGACCACATCAACATTTGACCACTGCATTTAACACTTAAATCTTATTTAGCCATTACCATGTTTTTGTATTTGAATGCCAAAGTAGTGAGACTATGGAGGAATGAGTCAGATATGCACCGATATTGGACTGGGCTGATAATCCAGGATTTCTTAAAGTCACTTCTAATAGTTAATTGCTAGCAAGGTCCCAGTTTGTATGTGGCCTGATGCACTGCATACCAAAGGGGGAAGTTCAATGTGTAACTGGTTCTTGAAAGGCTGCAGTCAAAGGAATGTGGCCACATAAAGGAAAAAAGTTAATATATTTATTCTTGCCAAAGGCTGCAAATATTTTAACATGTTGATCATTTTTTCAAAGGTTGTACGAAATAAAAATTGCTGGATAAAACCAAAGCAGAAAAGATAAATGTGGAGCCAAGAAACAGTCAGTGGTCAATTGATGGATGCAGCAGGAAAGCCCATTTGGAGGCAAGAAAAATTGAGGTGCTGCTGAATAATTTAATTTCCCTGTTTGACGCCCAGGCACTCTCCCCATGGAATGGCAGTGCTACATGCCTAGCATCTGGTGGTAGCCATGTTCATCCTGTTATTAATGATTGCATGATCTGGAAATGAATAAAAAGGAAAAAGTTGTCAAGGTAAGTTTATACAACATTCGAGGTTACCAGGCAGATGATTCAGATATGCACGCCACAAAGTGCTACCTATTTGCCTCTTTCACCTGGGGCAAAATTTTAGGTGGGAACTTAAACCTGCTAAACAGGGCAGCATGTTGGCACAGTGGTCAGCACTGCTGCCTGACAGCCAAGGACCTTGTTTTGATTCCCCGGCTTGGGTCGCTATCTGTACGGAATCTGTACATTGTCCTTGTGGCGGTGTGGGTTTCCTCTGGATACTCCAGCTTCATCCCACAATCTGAAAGATGTGCTAATTAAGTGCACTGGCCTTGCTAAATTGTCCCTCAATGTACCTGAACAAATGCTGGAGTGTGGCGACTAGGGGATGTCCACAGTAACTTCATTGCAGTGGTAATGTAAGCAGACTTGTGACACAAATCAACAAATTTTAAAACAAGAAAGGGTTGGGCTTGATTTTCAAATTAAAAAAATCTGCCTACTTAAAGTTATAATGGAGACAGGACAGAGGGCCAGCAACCATCCTGCTCCCATGTGGTGGGTTTATTTAAGTATTATGATGACAGTGCATGCCTCACACTGAACAACATTTTTAATTTAATTCCGGTTGGTGAACTTACTGAATCTTAATTGGGAAACCGGGTAGTTAAACAGAGGGGAAGACTACTGAGTCTGGGAAGTAACTGTCTTTAATTTATCTCCTGGATCCATTTTGGGTTTCCTCACGATGCTCTGGTTTCCTCCCACAGTCCAAAGATGTGTGGGTTAGGTTGATTGGCAATGCTCAATTGTCTGTTAGTGTCAAGGAGATTAGCAGGATGAAATATGCGGGGATAGGGCCAGGGTGGGATTGTTGTTGGTGCAGGCTCAGTGGGTTGAATTGTCTCCTTCTGCACTTTAGGGATTCTATGATGCTATGATTTTAAGGTTTCAGATATTTCCCCAACTCCATTGCACTTTCTGATGTCCTTTGATCTCCAATCTCTCTCCTACTCATGTAATATCTAACTTTGTCTCTAGCCTCCAATTTTTTTTTGTGCCGTTGCCTCCAATCTTGCCTCTGGCCTCTGATCCACACCACATCTCTGGATTCCAATCTTTCTATGGCCTCTGATCTCTCCCAGTTTCTGCTCTCCATCTTCTCTCTGACCATTGTTTCTGCCCACCTTCCTGCTTGCATCCTGCCACATCTTTCCTATTCCATCTTATCTTCTCTCTGCTCTCTGGCCATGGTCTAATGTCAAATTGTCTTTCAATTTGACTGGATGCTGCCAGGGGATAGAGATGAAAAAAATGGCAGTAAGGTCCTGATAATTTGTCCTACTGCTTTTAGTTGCCCAAACTCAATGCAGAACCCTTATTCCTACCTGCCATTAAATTAATATAAATTATAGTCA
Organism: Carcharhinus amblyrhynchos; assembly: GCF_965287045.1. NCBI lineage: Eukaryota > Metazoa > Chordata > Chondrichthyes > Carcharhiniformes > Carcharhinidae > Carcharhinus > Carcharhinus amblyrhynchos. Next base: position 28,914,877 of record NC_137327.1, read on the forward strand.
GGAAATATATTATCGAGTGACTTAGTAGAATGACAGTGAACTCATCTTTGTCAGATGGACTTGAATGAAGAATGAGCTCTGTGACATGAATCAATGACAATGTTTTGATTACCATGGGATGATAATGTGTAAAAAATTAATTTGTGTTTGATAATGTATGAGCTAATAAGTGAAAGTCAACACAGATTTATTGAAGGAAGATTGTTTTTGATTAATGATCAAGTTTTTTGATGAAGTAACAGAGAGGGAGAATATAATGAGAATAAAGAGTGTATGCTGTGGTTAGCATTGTGAATATGGACTTTTTAAAGGTGTTTGGCAACAAACCATATAATAGACTTGTTAGCAAAATTAAATCACCATGGAGTTCAATGGACAGTGGCAACATGGATACAAAGTTGGCTAAGGGACAAAAAGCAGAGAGCATTGGTGAATAAAAACCAAAACTGCTAGAAAAGTCCAACAAGTCTGGCAGCATCTGTGGAGAGAGAAACAGAATTAATGGGTGGAATTTTCCTCTCCTGCCATGGGAATCATAGTGGGCAGAGAGTGGACCATGTAAAGGTCCATTGACCTTGGGAGGGATATTCTGGTTTTGGGCTGAGTGTGGCCTGAAAATTCCTTCCAATGTTTCGAGTCCAATTTGACTCTTCTTCAGAACTAAAGATAGGGAGAAATGTGATGAATTATAAGAATTGGTGGAGCAGCTGGAGCTGGCTAGAAGATCAATGATAGGGTTGGAGAGATTGCAACAAAGATGTGTTCAAGATACAGAGGAAGTGTTATTGGCAATGTGAAAGGTTAGAGAAAATGCCGCTAGTGGCCTAAAGGAAGGTTAGCAATATATATTAATGGGAGAACAAAGGCCAGTGCTCAGTCACTGAAGAAGAGTCATATGGATTCAAAATGTTGACTTTGTTTCTCTTTCCTCAGATGCTGCCATATCTTCTGTGTTTTGCTACCGTTTCCTGCTTTTATTTTGGATTTCTAGCATAGCAGTATTTTACTTTATTTTAACATTGGTGAATATAATGGCTGGAATTTTACCGTCCCACCTGCAAGAATTAGAGCGGGCGAGGGACGGACAATGGAAGGCCCGCTGACCTCAGGTAGGATTTTACAATTTCGGGTTTGAGTGAGGCCATAACATTTCGCCCAATTTCTCCAGGAGTCAGCATAAAGGAACAGTGCTTTATTGAACAAAATAAAATAAAGCAAAAACCACAAGCCTGTGGTGAATACAATAGATCCCGGTTGGGATGTTGGGATAACAGACCCACTCAGGGGCCTGCTTTATACAGGGCTCAGTATACAAGCTAGTTAATTATTGATCCCCAGGGAGCTTGTATTCAATAAGTCCTACAGGAAGGTCAATCAATGATTCCCTATGCAAGTCATGGGCGTTATCACAGTGTTATAGTTCATTTTCAGGCTGGAGAGCAGTACTAGGTGCTGTTCCCCATGGATCTGAATTAGGACCACTGCTCTTTACAATCTATATTAATTACTTGAATACACAAGGCATGGTTTCAAAGCTTGTAGATAATACTAAACTTGAAAATATAGTAAACACTGAGTAGCATAGTAACAGACTTCAAACAACCTTTCATACGTTGTGATTTTTTTGTAATAATGAATTTATGAGTAAAATTGGAGAATTCCATTCAACATATTTCCTGTATATTGTTACTGGAATATCGGGATGTCAAATTTGAACTATATATTCAATATGTTAATGCATTTAGATTTTCAAATTAATGTGTTTACTGGTGATTCAGCGAACAATATCCGAGTCAATAAACTGAATTAGAACCAGCATTCCAATGCATAAAACAATTAATTTATGTACCGTTTGACAGTTCCATTATTAGGTCAACAGCATGGCCTTTTGTTACAAGGTGATATTTTCAAAATGTAAGATTCCTAAATATATTTTGTGCATTCCACATGGATTTATGTATACTTCTCTATATTTAATGATGACATTAATTGGACTTTTATTTGCATTTTCAGAAAGTAATTATGTGCAAATTTGTTCCATTCCCCATTGGTATTCTCTGTCCTGAACATGTGATATTCATATTATGACTTCAACAAAATACATATAATTAATCAATACAAAATAAGTCAGCTGTAAAAAGAAAGCATCTTGGAAATAATCTGAGTGGAATTTACAGACAACTTGCCCTGCAAAGAGTTTGAAAATGACCATCTAAATGCTTTGAGATGGGTACTTGTAGAAATACTTAATGCTGCTTACCAAAAGGCCATTTTGTTGATAGCACTTGTTTATATAACAGCCTATTCTCTGCCTTTGTAGGATAGTAGACAGATATTAATGAGCAGATTAGTGGAGCCTTATTGAATCAGAAAGGTCTTGTGGCAATCTTCTGCAGACACTAGGCTGTTGAAAATGGTGGTGTTTTACCATTTAGTTAATAAAAAACCGTGGTGTGTCGGGGTATGGGTCAGGTTAAAGTGCTCCTGTACCATACATCACTGAGAAATGTCAGTAATTTTGTCTGCACTGGACTACTCAGGGGAATAGATGGGGACCTACGATGTCAAAACAGATGGAAGAATGTAGTTAAGGATTATATTGGTAAATGTGTTTTATCTGTAGTGCTACAGAACAGTAAACAAAACATAACCTTAATCATGATGGTTTCTTAGACTGTGAATTGATGGCAGGTTGAAAAGTTATCTGTGTATTATTTTACAAAATAAACTTTTAAACCTAATCTCTGTTCATAATACTGGCATATGGAATACAAATCCATCCAGTCAGCCCTGTGTTTCAGTAATTTGCAACTTGTGTGTGGAGAAAGCCACTTTGCCAGTGGAAAGAACAGCTGCCACAAAAAACAGAATGTATATATTTTCTTCAAAGTACAAGGTATTAATTCAGAATGTGCTAATGTTCAAATGGGACTGCATTGACTCTACAATGTTGAAGCTGACAGGGAAATCCAGATTTTACATTTTGATTGACATTCACTCTATTTCTCTGAGAGGCCAATTTCACACGTTTAGGTGTTGTAGGGAACTAATTTAGGGGAGAGGAACTTCTTCCCTTTATGCAGAATTCTGCTCCCCGGTAATGATGTTTAATACATTTAAGACAGTGTGGATGTAGGTTGAAGAGTGGGAAAAATTCATGAAAAATGTGAAAAATGCTAATGCCTTGTTCATTCAGCTGCTGTGCTGTACAAAGTTCCAAGATTTGGATTTAACCATATTAAAGGAATGAAGATATATATCCAGGTCAGGTTGATGTGTGACCTGAAGAGGAACTTGAAGGTGACGGTGTTCTCAAGATTTGTTGCCCTCATCCTTGTCAAATGGTTTGTCCCCTGGGGTGGGAGGGAAGTTTGGTGAATCGCTGCATTGCATTCTGTGAGTGGTATATATGCTGGAGCCATGATGCATAGGTGGTGAAAAGAGTTAATATACATTCAATGTAAAGTAAGAAATTTATGCCATTTCTAAAATAGTGTTATGTGCATGGAATACATTCACGTACATGTTAAACTGCAAAGTACTTAGAAACAAAGAAACGTCAAAAGTAGGAGCAGGAATGGCCCATTTGGCCCTTTGAGCCTGCTCCACCATTCATTATGACCATGGCTGATCATACAGCTCAATAGCCTGATCCTGCCCCCCCACCTCCACCCCCCGCCCCCCATATACTCTCTTCACCCAAAAGCTATATCTAATCCCTTCTTGAAAACATGCTGGGTGGAATTTTCGTATCCTGCTCGCCACAGGAATCATAGCGGGTGGGGGTCAGACCATGCAAAGATCTGGGGGCGAGTGCGGCTGTAAAATCCCGCTCACTGTTTTGGCCTCAACTGCTTTCTGTATAAACAAATTCCACAGTCTTACCTTTCTCCTCATCTCAGTCCTAAAAGTTTTACCCTTAGACAATGGCCCTGGCCTGGACATCCTCGTAAAAAGTCTGACAACACCAGGTTTCAGTCCAACCGATTTATTTGATAGTAAACTCACTAGCTTTCGGGGTTAGCCCCTTCGTCAGGTGAATGGAGAGTTCGTGAAGGCCGCCTTGGAGAATGCTTACCCGAAGGTCAGAGGCTGAATGCCCATGACCACTGAAGTGTTCGCCAACAGGAAGGGAACAGTCTTGCCTGGTGATTGTCGAGCGATGTTCATTCATCCGTTCTCATAGCATCTGCATGGTCTCCCCAATGTACCATGCTTCGGGACATCCTTTCTTGCAACGTATCAGGTACTGATACGACACACGACAGCGCAGAGTCACTGAGCAGAGACTGATAGCCAATTCCGCACACATGAGGACGGTCTCAACAGGGATCTTGGGTTCATGTCGCATTATCTGTAACCCCCGTGACTTGCCTGGGTTTGCAAAACCTCACTTACTGTACTGTCTGGAGACAATACACATCTCTTTAACCTGTGATCAGTGCTCCTTCCACTCACATTGTTAGCCACTTTAAGACTTGAACAGCAGGTTAGGTGTAAAGATTCGCATTCTAATCAGTAATCTGTAAACTGTCTGTGCTTTATATGCTCTGTCTGAGGCCAGAACTCTCCATTCACCTGACGAAGGGGCTAACCCCGAAAGCTAGTGAGTTTACTATCAAATAAATCGGTTGGACTGAAACCTGGTGTTGTCATACTTTTTACTGTGTTTACCCCAGTCCAACGCCGGCATATCCACATCTGGTCATCCTCACCATTGGGAACATCCTTCCTGCATTTACCTTGTCTAGTTCTGTTAAAATTTTATGGGTTACTATAAGAACCCCCTCAATCTTCTAAATTCCAGTGAATATAATCCTAATTGACTCAATTTCTCGTCAGATGTCAGTCCCACCATCCTATGGGTCAGTCTGGTAAACCTTCTCTGCACTCTTTCTCTGGCATGAATAGCCTTCCTCAGATAAGGAGACTAAAACTGCATACAATATTCCAGGTGTGACTTCACCATGACCCTGGATAACTGCAGCAAGGTATCCCTGCTCAAATCCTCTCACTATGTAGGCCAAAATACGGTTTGATTTCTTTACCGTGTGCTGCATGCTTAACTTCAGTGACTGGTGTATGAGAACACACAGGACTCATTGCACAATTTCCTTTCTCAATCTATAGCCATTCAGATAATAATCTCTCTTCCTGTTTTTGTTACCAAAGTGGATAATCTTGTATTTATCCACATAATCCTGCATCTGCCTTGCATTTCCCCACTCATTCAATTTGTCCAAATCATACTGAACCATCTCTGCATCCTCCTCATATCTTACCCTCTCACCCAGCTTTGTGTCATCTGCAAATTTGGAGATATTACTTTTAGTTCCCTCATCTAAATCACTAATATAGATTGTGAATTACTGGGGTCCTAGCACCAATGCCTTTAACGCTTCACTAGTTCCTGTCTGCCATTTGAAAGAAGACCCATTTATTCCAATTCTTTGTTTCCTGCCTGCCAACCAGTTTTCTACCCCCAACCCCACGTGCTTTAATTTTCCATGCTAATCTCTAATCTTTGTTGAAAAACTTATGAATGTTCAAATAAACCACACTCAGTGGCTCCCTCTCATCAAGTCTACTGGTTACACTTTTGAAGAATTCCAGTGATTTGTCAAGCATGATTTCCCTTTTGTAAATCCATGCTGACTCTGTCCAATTCTACCACTGTTTACCAAGCACTCCGCGATAAAATCTTTGATAATTAACTCTAGAATTTTCCCCACTACCGATGTCAGAAGAAACCCCCCCAGGAAATTGGGGGGGGTGGTTCTCTCTACCTCCCTTTTTAAATAGTGGGGCTACATTAACTACCCTCCAATCTATAAGAACTATTCCAAGAGTCAATAGAATCTTGGAAGGTGACTATCAATGCATCCATTATTTCCAGGGCCATTTCCTTCATTATTCTTATCAGGCCCTGGGAATTTATCAGCCTTCAATCCCATCAATTTCCCCAACACCATTTTTCTACAAATACTGGTTTCCTTCAGTTCCTCCCTCTCGCTAAACCCTCTGTTCCCCAACATTTCTGGTATCATTTTTGTGCATTTCTTTATATCTGCCATTCTTCAGTGTTTTTCATCAGTAGCATCACAGTAGCAGCTCAATATATGGTGTGAGAATGGGTTCCTTTCCATGGATTAGGAGGTGAATAATTTGAAAAGCTGAGTTTAATATTTTGCTGTTTATATTGATTTAAGCATCCAAAAACAATCAAGATCACTCAAACGTTCCGTACTGACTGGTGAAACAATTGGTGCTCAGGATGGAGATAGCTCTTTTTATTCAATACTAAGTTACTGTTTAGTATTGCAGCTTATTATTTCTGATTTGAAATGGTTCAGACAGTATGATTAATAATCAAAATTATTGTAAATGTAACAGGGAGGTTAATGACATGACTCCTATTTATGTGCAAATTGGAGAGCTTTTTCAGGTGAACACAGTTGTACATTTAAACATAGAAATCCAAAAGTTGCTTTTCATGATGCACCTTCCCTTTACAAATTGTGGATACCAACCCATTGCTATCTGGCTCCACATTCAAATGTACTGGTGAAGTGAAAGATCAGCGATACAAACTAAATTTAGGCCAGAAACTTATGGCTTATCTATTTCCACCTACCCTTCTTAATGGTGTAGAAAGAAAGCCTCAGGTTAGGATTTATGACTCAGACCCAATAATTTTCACCCAAAGACAACAAACCTTTGACTGATCTATATTCCTTCCGAACAGGAAATCTCTGCCCTACTTATTGACAAGTAACTTCTTGGAAACTGAAAGTTAACTTTTACAAATACAGACTCCAATTTAAAAAAAGTCTTAATTGTTGCCTGGGGATCTTCAAAGATATCAAATAGTTTTGAATATAAATAAGCATTTTATAATAACCTTTCTCTCTCTCCCTTAATCTAATCTTTGCCTCCTTTCTTTTGCTTTCTGCATGTGATTTTACATTAAATTCATTATTCTAAATTGTACTCGTTGGGAATTTTCACAGTAACTTCATTGGAATGTTAGTGTGAGCCTACTTGTGACTAATAAATAAGCTTCACTTTTTTTTACTTTACTTTTGATTCTGACTCTCATTAAGAATGCTTAAATCAGGGCCAGAAATTTCCCAGCCTGTCTGCTGCAGGAATCATAGCGGGCGAGAGAAGATTCGACAGAACATTTAAAGGTCTGTTGAGCTTGTGCGGAAATTTCCAGTCTTGAGGCACGTGTGGCAGGAAAATCTCACCTCTGATTTGTTAAGACGAGCAGTTGCTCACCCTGTTCCACATGTTCCAGAGGCCATGTAGAGGACACTGTGCTATTTGCTTCTCTAACTTCAAGTGACATCCAGTGTAGGCCATAGAAATGAAATGGGCAGGGGCAATTCATCTGTCATTTGATTATTGGCTACAGTAAATTGTAATGGAGATTATCTAAGCACATTCAGCATATATAATAAAACTTATTGAAATAAACTATAAATTTTTTTTATGACAAGAAATTTAAAACAAGAGATTGTCATTAGCTTGACTATGATTTAAAAATGGTTCCTCTCCAATTCATGTTAAAGTTAAGTTTTATTTATTAGTCATAATTAAGGCTTACATTAACATTGAAATGAAGTTACTGTGAAATTCCCCTAGTTGTCAGACACCGGTGTCTGTTCATGTCAATGCACCTAAGCAGCACATCTTTCAGAATGTGGGAGGAAACCAGGGCACCCGGAGGAAACCCATGCAGACTTGTGATTAATAAATAAACTTCACTTTCTTTTAGTTTACTTTTGATTCTGACTCACATTAAGAATACTTAAATTAGTCACAAACTCCGCACAGACAGTGACCCAAGCCAGGAATCTAACCCGGGTCCCTGGTGCTGTGAGGCAGCAGTGCTAGCTACTATGCCACCCATAACCATGTAACATGGAAAGGAGAAAAAATATCGTGTGTAATTTTTCCAAAATTACGCAGAGTGCTGGGTTAGGTGAGTAAAGCTATGTGAAACTCACTGGCTTCACAGATGCCTTTTCTCACCTGATTTATTAGCACTCTGTGCAATTTCAAAGTATTGGTGAAGTTCACACAGCCAGCTAGAAGGCCAGGGCCCAAAAACACCAACAAAGCTGGGAATCTAAGAACAGGGCATAATTTTCAAAAGACGCTAGGGTGCTCTGATCTCAAAATTAAATTTGAGGCCTTAGATGGAGATTGGGAACCCTCCCCCACAGAAATTGGACCCTCTCCTGCAGAGATCAGGACCCCTTCTCCCAAACATTAGGGCACTGTCTCCCACCCCCCAACAGAACTCCAACATCAGACACCTCACACCCTCGTGGACATCAGGGTTCTCTGTTCTCTCCCTCACTTCACAGACATCGGGGTTCTCCCCTCTCTCTCTTTCTCCTTCCTCATAGGCTCTCTCTTCCCCCCCACTTCCACCACACGTAAGGGGAATCCCCCTAATGGAGGACAGTAACCCCATCCCCCACCAGAACCCCCTTGGCAGTGCCCCCTTCATGTGGCTCGTTGGCATTGCCCTTTCATGTGCCTCCTTGGCCCTTCCCAATTGGCCGTGACCCCGGTAGTGGTGGGGGTACTGCCAGGATGCCCAATCTTGGCCCTCAACCCTGCAGACTGCAGACAACTCCACATTCCCAACATAGTCATCCCAACTGGTTTTTACTTTTGAAGGCAATAATGATTTGCGCCGATGTGATGTCAAGCTGCTGGATGATGGGAGGAAGGATAATCGTGGATGGACATTATGGCATCAAGCCCAGATATCACATTTAAACTTATTAAAATATTTGGAAATCAAGTGCACACCCTCACTGGGAGTGAATTTGGTTATGTCACCAGTGGCGGCTGGGGCAGGCATAGATCTCAAATTGGGACCTCACTGCAAATCCTGTTTCTGGCCACTTGCCTGATTTAGTGTCCCTTATGGGAGTTGTTTTGCAGCCATATCTTTACATCATGAGATCCTACTTAGCATGGTCAAATGACTGTTTCTCATGTTTGATTCGTGACCACTTTATTTCTGAAATGATTTAATAGGTTATTTAAATGTTCAAATATAGTGCCTAATGGCAGCTGTGGAAATATATGGTCATACTAGCACCTACTGACCAGTTACTGATGTTGATAAGAGATGACAAATTTGTTGATGTTTCAAAACTGCTCTGCGGTCCTAGCACTGCTAGCTAAAATTAGGAGTATTTTCCGACACTACGGTGGAATTTTTCAGCCTCACCCAGGCGAGACTGGAAATTCCCACCCGAGGTCAACGGAGATTTCCATTGTCGGACCCTCGCCTGCTCCGATTCCATGGCGGCCAAGATTGTAAATTTCCGGCCCAGGGGTGGGAATTTCCAGCTTCACTTGTCCCAAAACTGTAAAATCCTGCCCAAGATTAATGCACCTTCCCATGTTCCGCTCCTTGCCTGCTCGAATTCCCATGGCACGCATGCAGGTAAAATTCTGGTCATAGAATCAAAGAGGTGGTCCTTTAGGAGTTACTGGCATAACTGGTGTTTCTGATTTGTCAAAGTTGATATCAATACAGTAGTGGAAACGGTCTCTGTATTAACCTATAAGTGAATTATCCCTTTAGTCCAGATATCTGTTGATTTTTACGTTGTTTCAAATCCTGTCACGTGAGAAACATGTCGTGCAAGTTTAATTATTAGTAATGAATTAATGAATTATTAAACATACTTAATTAACCTAAAACATAACTACCTTCATTGTCAAAGAAACTGTGAACTAGGTCTTTTTAAATGTTATTCTGATCAGATATAAGGTAAGAAAGTTGGTACCTGAAGTTCTACTGAGGGCAGAACATTGTTTTTCAGAAAGGCAGCCTACTATTCAATGCAGCAACATGCTTGATAACATAGATCAAATGTGGCATGCAGTAGTCGACAAGTATTGTACATATAAATTGAAATATTGATTCCAAGTTTTCAATACATTTCAATTTCATATTTTCTTAAATTTGAAGTTGCGATCTCATGTGGCATTTCCATTTGCACCATTCCTACTATTTTTTTAAAGAAAATAAAACAAAAGTGCTGTCTTTATTGGCTGGGTAGTTGTATAACAGCAGTAATAGTCATTATTGACTGATTGTATTTGCATCATGTACAATCATCCCATGGCCATGGTTATCAACTAATTCCGGATGATGTTTTATCAATTATTTTCTATTGATGGAAGCAAATTACTCAAAGTTAAGTTCTTTTGTTGGGAAAAAAAATCTGAGACAATTGTTTAGATTAACATTGTATTCGTAAACATAAACTGAATTAATCACAGCCAAAAAGAACAGTGTCATTTTCTTAGCATTTCATTTTAAGTGCCTTTTAAAACCTAAGGAGTGTTGCAGAAGCTTCTGTGATGTTGAGTGCCTGATGCTTTCTAATGGTAACATAGCAACTTGAGTAGTGGATAGCAAGTGGCAAAGATCAAATCAGAGGCTGCACAAATATTGTGTTCTGGATTTATTGTTTTAATTAAGAGGATGGCAGTTAGTCATAAACAGTTTATGGTGTTTTGTACAGTGCAGCATTTTGAAATCAGTTGTTTTAATGAAAAAATAATGTCAGCTGTAAGAATTCTAAATATTGGAAGGGTGGGAAAAACAAATTGAATAAGAAGAACTTTATGTAATTTTTACACATTGGAAGGAGCTCAAATGATTGCTTTTAAATCCATTACTGAGGTCACATGGACACTAGTGTGGCTCTGAAACGGAGCTAAGGCATGTGAAGAATGTGGCCTGTACTATTTTATTGAGCAATTTGAATGAGTATTGTCAATCTATGAAACCATTCAGAATGAAATTGCAGAACTAGTCAATTTAATGCTGGCTCATTAAGACTGAAGTCATTAAGTGCAAGCAAAGAATACAAAAATCTTCAAGTCTTTTAATAAAGAATCCAAAACTGAAAAAGGAAAATAAGTGTTGTGCGTAAGTTTTATTTTTCTGCTAATTTATCTAGATGTAAAATAAAGCACACATGGTCAGGTTTCTTACACTGTGGAATTATTGCATACCCTGGAGGTTTACTTTGTACAGTAGTCCTTCAAAAATATGATTAAAACATAAAATATAGGTGATAACGCCAACAGAGACTGAGCCATGTTATTTTATTGATCTGTGTGACTCTTTCATGCTCTGTTCAGTCAAGCTGTATATATGTCTTATTCTACATTATTTTATTAGCTTAATATTTGTACCTTACATTACCAGATATGCCTTCCATTCAGAGAAGCACAGAGGCACAGGTCTCTAATCAGAAGTGACAAGCTATATACTTTCTTTCAGCCATTATCCAATTGCCTAGAGCTACGAACCCTGTTCCCTCAGAACATTCTGAATTGGGTTATTTTTATTGAGGTATTAAAGTAATATTTCAGTTATTCTTATGTTATTCTTTTTAATACATTTTTGGAAAACTGTATTTAAAATTTTGAGACTTAAGTTACATGTAAATTTTATGCATTTTACTAGTACTTGTGGGTTTATAGTTCAAAGAATCCTGCAGGGTTCATGTTAAAAATTGGGCTCTGAACTTAATTTTAGACTACCTAATAGAGGTTGTTGTTTTCCAATAGGTCTTTGTACAAGAACTGATGTTGTATCATTGAATTAATAGCCTGTACTGAAGCATACTGGTGTGCTTTATGATCTTCCTTTTTTCACTTATTGTCTAAAATGGGACTGGAAGCTTTGTGAATTATTTGGGTAGTGCTCTATTGTGGGTTTTTTTTTGTGTGGCTAAAGTCAGGTCATTTTGCATTATTTCTAATTTTATTTACAATGGTTAGTAAATAATTTACTGTCATACTAAAGGTGAGTGAGCATGTGTGCATGTTTCTTTTATTTATTAGTGTTACAAGTAGGCTTACATTAACACTGTAATGAAGTTACTGTGAAAATCTCCTGGTTGCCACTCTCCAGCGCCTGTTCAGGTACATCGAGGGAGAATTCAGTTCGGCCAACGCACCTAACCAGCGTGTCTTTTGGACTGTGAGGAGGAAACCAGAGCACCCAGAGAAAACCCGCACACACATGAGGAGAATGTGCAGACTTCGTCAGAGAGTGACCCAAGCCGGGAATCGAACCTGAGTCCCTAACGCTGTGAGGCAGCATTGCTAACCATTGTGCCACGGTGCTGCTCTCAAGTGTGTATGTCTGTACTCATGCGTGGGTGTTGGTTTATCTTGATGATACTCTTGTTGTTACTTATCTCTCCAGTGCAGTAATGAGGGAGTGCTGTACTGCTGAATGTGCCATGATGCGTAATTTTTTAATGAACGATTTGTTAAACCAAGGACCTGTCTATTCTTTAAGGCTGACATTAAAAATCCATGGCACAATTTTGAAGAAGACAGGGGAATGTTATCTCCAGTGTCCTGGCCAATATTAACATGACCAAAGCAGATTATCTGGTCATTATTGCATTGCAGTTTGTGGGAGCTTGCTGTGAACAAATTGACTGCTGCCTTTCCTACATTCCAACTTGCCAATCATTATTTTGTTGACTTTAAAGTTCTTAGGAACATCTGGTGGTCTTAGAAGGCCCTAAGTAAGTGCAACTTCTTTTACATAACAGAGCTTATCCAACAGGAAAAGGAGTAGACCATTCAGCCCTTGAACCTCTTCTGCCATTCAATTGATCTAAATTCAATTGATCTGTTCCTATGCTGTAATAAATTGCGTTTGTTCCATATTTTATTTAACAAAATATATCAATCTTAGTCTTGAAAATTTTGATTGACCCAGCATTCACAGCATTGAAGGGAACAAGCCCCAGATTTACACTAACCTTTCTATGAAAAGATGCTTTCTGCAAATAAATAATCTTTAATTTTAAGATTACTTCCTCTTGTTCCAGTTTCTCTATTAGAGGAAATAGGTGCTTTATATTCTAGCCTATTCAATCCCTCAGTCATTTTAAACAAGGCAAATAGGTCACCCCTTAACCCTCTAAATGCAGGGCAATACAAATCATGTTTTTGCAACCTGTTGTTACAATGTAATCCTTAAAACTCTAGTGTAACTAATAAATAGGGACTCTTTCATGGTCATGATCATTCCTAAGATTCAGTGTGTAAAATCAAATTAAGGGCTCCAGAAGGTTCTATGCAAATGAAGCTTCATGTAATCACTTTCCAATTCCAACCCGCATAAGATAAGGGCTAGCATTCTATTTGCTATATCAATTACATTTTTCACTAATTTTAAGTTTAAAGAAAAATGTTTAAATTTATTCATGTCACAAGAAGGCTCACATTAACACTCCAATGTAGTTGCTGTGAAAATCCTCCCGTCGCCACACTCCAGTGCCCGTTTGGGTACACTGAGAGAGAATTTAGCATGGTCAATGCATCTAACCAGCACATCTTCCAGACTGTGGGAGGAAACTGGAGCACAGACTTCACACAGACAGCGACCCAAACCAGGAATTGAACCCAGGTCCCTGGTGCTGTGAGTTATCAGTGCTAACCACTATGCAACAGATAACACAGATACCTGAATCCCTTAGCCACTCAATAGCTCCAAGTCTCTCGCTGTTAAGAACATATTCTGATTTGTCTTTCTTGGCTATAACATGGATGAACTCAGACTTCCCCACATTGAACTCATATTTTACCTATTGATAATCTGTGTCCCTTTTGTAACTTCCTGCTGCCATTTGCACAGGTAAATGCACCTCCTAATTTAGTACTATCTGCAAACGTGGAAATGGAGCTCTATAGTCCTACCTCCTAGTCATAGTTAATTTAAGAAATAAAGCTTAGGTTCCATTGTACAAATTGAAGGATTATTAGTTACCTGACTACTTCAATTATAATACATAGCTGCAGGACCTTAACTTTTCTTGTTGTACATGTTATGTCATGTATGTGGCACCTGCTGCTATGCGCAGCTTATTAAAAGACGCATTTTTTTTCTTAGAAGGTCGTATGGGAACAATGAAATAAAACATTAGTTGCTACACTGCAAAAGGGTAGCAGGTGCATGGGAGCACCATCACCTACAAGTTCTCCTCTAAGTCACATGTTATCCTGACTTGGAGTTATATCACCACTCCTTCACTGAAAAGCCTGGTCTCCATTCCCAGCAACACTATTGTATTTCCAAATTGCAACAGTCTGAAATTGTTGCAAGAAAATCAGTTCCAAAGATTTTCACACAGAAGGAATGCATTCAGCCCATCACGCTACATTGGCACTAACTACATTTAGCTCATATTCTTTCTGTCTCCCCATATTCTTGGACAGTTGTCCACTTATTTAATGCTTTCTTAAATGACATAACTCAACTCCATTGGCTACTTGTGCTGATATATTCTGCACGAGTACTTTCACAATACTGGTATATGATGATCTGACAAAAAGGATGAAAATTCAAATCTATTAAAACAAACAGGTTGGAGCTTTGTCTAATTCTTCAACAGCCTCGTAATAATAGGAAACTGATATTTTTACAATGGCAAGTTTAGAAAAACTGCATTGCAATGCACCCTGCATTAAGTAACATTCATCACTTGATGTTCTTCAGCGACCTTATAAGAATCCAAATAATCAATTTTTCTATAACCTCCTATACTGATAAAACACTCTTTGGAACTGAATGACATGAATTGTATGTTCAAACATTCCTTCATTATTCATGCATTATTCCAGTGGTGAAAACATCAGATATTTACCTATTTTGTGGTAATTAGTTGGGAATCACGATGTTTCGCCTTTCAGAAGCTTTCTCTATCCTAGATTTTATGAAGGTCAGCATAACTGGAGTGCGACTTTGAACAGGAGTGCTTGGAGTTGGGCAAGCGAAGGAATTAGGTGGAAGGGAAGGAGGTGTGCCTCTGTTTTTCTAACTTTGTCACCCTATAGGGATTGGTTCCTATTCTACTACAGAGGAAGAAGCTCGCTGGTTGGTGAGCATCTGGTAAGTGGTTAAAGTCTATTCTATTACTAAGGTTTGAAATAATATACAAACTGGTGGTGAGGTTAATAAAATGTTTGAAAAGGAAAATAATTAATTGAATAAAATAATTAAGTAGTTAAGGATGGCAGGATAAGCGATGTGTTGCGGCTGCAGCATTTGGATGTAAATGGATGCCATTGTGATCCAGGGCAAACATGTATGCAATAAATGTTTGCAGCTTCAGGAGCTTCAGCTTAGAGTCATTGAGCTGGAGGCTGAGCAGTAGATACTGCAATAGATCACAGAGGGACAAGATTATTTGGACACTGTGTACCAGGAGGAGGTTACAATCCTTAGGATGGGATAATATGATTTGGTCATAGTCAGGGGCAGGAGACTGTGACTGTGAGTGAGGCAGCTAAGGAAACACAGAGGGCAGAAGCTCAACTTTTGCAATTATCCAGCAAGTCAAAAGTTCTTTCAGTTTGTTTGGATGACGTTGGGCTGTAAGGTGGATGAACTGATTGGCCATGGCACTGGGGTATAGGAAATTATTCGAGTGGCAGAAGCAAAAAGGAATGTTGTGGTACGGAATAGTATTATGAGGAGGATTGACAGTGTTATAATTGATATAATTGAGATATAGAAGATGCTAAAGAGGATTGACAGGGTAGTTGGAGAATGGATGTTTCTCCTTGTTGGACATTCTCGAACGAGAGGCCATAGTTTTAGATTAAGGGTTGGCAGATTTAAAACAGAAATGAGGAGGAATTACTTCTCTGAAATGGTCGTGAATCTGTGGCATTCTGTGCTGCACTGCAGAGTGCAGTCGATGCCGGAACACGAAACCAATTTTAGGAAGAGATAGATAGCTTTTTAATCAGTAGCAGGATGAAAGGTTATGGAGAGTGGGAGGGAGGTAGAGTTGAGGCCGAGATGAGATCGGCCATGAGTGTGTATGTAGGAAGGAGCTCCCCTAAGGAGCAAGGTTTCAGGGGGTCATGTGACCCATTCCTAGTGCAGGCTTTCCCAGGCAGCGTGGGGACTGGAGTTGGAGTAGTTGGAAGCACCCTTCTCATTCTCTGTATATAGTTATTTCTATCACTAAACAGTTCTTTAGTTACTCCACTTGGTGGTTGCCACTCTTTTCAAGATATTACATTTGGTGATGAGAGCTTTCTAATTGCCCCAGAGAATGGCAGAGCAGACATCATGTACAAGCCATTGGAAGCACATTTATTCAGCAGTCAGTGAGTTATCACAATGCCGCTATTCAGGAAGCTTGAACCATTCAACCCTATTTGGGTGCAATAAGTTGAACGCCTGTGATATTTCTTCAAAGCAAACAATATGGGGAGGGGTTGGTAGAGGAAGAAGTAGAGAGTAATTCTGTATCAGCCTTCAAGGCCCAAACCTATAAGTTAATAAGGAGCTTGACTTCTCCGAATGCCCTGGCTCTAAAACCTTCAAAGGACCCATAGAAATTGTAAAAGGTCATTATTATCCGAAGCCCTCGGTGACTCTCCAGAGATATAAGTTTAATTCAATGGCAAGAGCCATTGGAGGTCATGGCGAGGTTGAGGCAAATGGTTGAACGTTGTGAATTTGGCTCTTCCCTTAAAGAGATGTTCAGAGGTCGCTAGTGTGTGGGGTGAATAATGCTGCCATACAGAAGAAACTGTTTGCAGAAACAAAAATAACCCTAAGAAGGTGTTAGAAATTGCCCTTGCTATGAAAAGTGCAGAAAAAAGCATGGTGGAACTTAAAAGTGTGCAGGCTGATGAGGTCCACCATGTTAAAAGGGAAACTGTTAAGGGCAGTAGTACCGGGGATGTGGATGCATAGTTTAATGAACAAAGGAGTACAGAATCAGAGAGAGTGCAGAGGTGTAGGAGATATGGTCTCCAAAACAAGAACTGTGAAGATTGCTGTCAGTGAGAGAGAGCCCATCCCCAGGAGAAGTGTATGCTTAGGGAAGTTGTGTGGTACACCTAAGGCAGAAAGTGCAGATAAGTAACAAGTGCAAGGCTAAACAGGTTCTGCCTAGTGCTAAAAGAAAATTCTGGCTTCAATGCACAGCGAAGAAGGATCAGATGTATACAGGATGAATAATATTAAGGTAGGCAAAGTGGCTCTTGTCACAACTATCCTGATGGTTAACGATTATCTGCTCAAAATGAAGGTAGACACAAGAGGCTGTACCACAGTAGGGAAGAACAAACCTATCAATACCTTCAGGGAGGGGTCCAGCCCCTTTTTCTTTTCATTCACAGGTTTTAAGTCGGTCTGTCTTGTGTCCAACGAGGGGCATACACACGATGGGTCGAACTTGGGCTGCTCTTGGTTGTTCGAGATTGGCCTAGTGCTCCATGTCGTCAGTGTGTGCCTAAACTGGACCAGATACTGGGCAAGATGACAGCTCAGTGACTATCACTGATTGCTGTGCAGACACATGGATTTGGGCCAGTGTCTGTGGGAGTTTGCACATTCTCCCTGTGCTTGCGTGGGTTTTCTCCGGGTGTTCCGATTTCCTCCCACACCCCAAAGATGTGCTGTTAGGCTGATTGGCAGTAATAAATTGTCCCTAAATTAGTTTCCCTCAATGTGGATGGCCATAAAACATTAGACAAGGGTCATGGGTTGAGGGGGGGACTGGTGGTGTTGGGATGGCGGCGCGGGCTCGTTGGGCCTAAGGGCCTGCTTCCCGGGCTGTTTTTGTTCTTTGTTCTTTGAGATTAAAAAACGCTGCAACTAACCTGGCAACATATATGAGGGAGGCTATGTAGATTTTGGGAAGAACAACAGCACCGATACGTTACTGACAGCAGTCTTCCCAACCATCTTTATCTGAGGGCCAAGGACCAAGCTTGATGGGACAAGATTGGCTTCAGGAAATAAAACTCAATTGGCCAGAAATTTTCAAAATGAATGAAGGGGGTCTACATGATGACCTCAGGAGATACCAGAAGGTATTTCAATAAGAACTAAGCAAAATACAAGACATGAGATCCACAGTTTATGTGCATCCAGAGGTGTCAGCAAAATTTTGCAGAGCAAGGCCTGTGCCCTATTCACTACCTGAGAAAGTGGAGATCGAACTTAGTGAGAAGATTTAGGCATTATCAAGCCCGTGCAATTTGCAGAATGGTTAGCTCCCATTTATTTATTAGTGTCACAATTAGGCTTACATAAACACTGCAATGAAGTTACTGTGAAAATTCCCTAATCTCCATACTCTGGCACCTGCTCGGGTACACTGAGGGAGAGTTTAGCATGGCTAATGCACTTAAACCAGCGCGTCTTTTGAACTGTGGGAGGAAACTGGAGCACCCAGAGGAGACCCACGCAGACATGGGGAGAACATATAAACTCCATACAGAGAGTAACCCAAGCTAGGAATCGAACCCTGGTCCCTGGCACTGTGAGGCAGCAGTGCTAACCATTGTGCCACTGTGCAGTGTCAGTACCTAACACAGGGGAGACCGTATGAATATGTGGGGGCTATAAATTAACAGTGAATCAGGTGACAAAATTGGACTGGTATCCCCTTTCGAAAACAAAGGACCTGTACGCCAAGTTAGCAGGAGGTCTAACTTACACTAAGTTAGATATGGGTCATGCGTATCAGACGCTGGAACTGGATGATGCATCCAGGGAGTTTGTCACTATTAGCACACATGAGGGTCCATTTCAGTACACCAGATTGCCATTTGGAGTCTCATCAGCTTGTACAGTCTTTCAACGCACAATGGAACACCTAATACAAGATTTACCTGAAGTAGTTGTTCAGTTGAATGATGTGCTAATCATGGGAGACACAGAAGAGGAGCACATAACCAACCTAGGGGAGGTTTTTAAAAAGGTTCCTGAAAGCTGGAGAATGACTAAAGAGGGAGAGAGGGATGCACCTTTAGGGCAAACGCAATGACTTATTTGGGGTTTAGAGTAGATGCACAGGGTTGTATCTGATGGTAGATAAAGTTAGGGCCAGCACCAGCATCCAAAGAATGTCTCAGTTAAAATCTTTTTTTGGAATGGAAAATTATTATGGAAGGTTTATTCCAAACATGTCTATGATATTAGCACATCTACATGCATTATTAAAAAAGCACCAGAGATGGTAAGGGGCAGCATGGTGGCACAGTGGTTGACAATGCTGTCTCACAGTGCCAGGAACCCAGATTCAATTCCCAGCTTGGGTCACTGCCTATGTGGCGTTTGCATGTTCTCCCCGTATCTGTGTGGGTTTCCTCTGGGTGCTCCAGTTTCCTCCCACAGTACAAAGATGTGCAGGTTAAGTGGATTGACCATGCTAAATTGTCCTTTAGTGTCAGTGGGACTAGCAAGGTAAATGCATGGGGTTATTGTGATATGGCCTGGGTGGAATTGTGGTCAGTGCAGACTTGATGGGCTGAACGGCCTCCTTCTGCACTGTAGGATTCTATGGTACTGGAAAACACAGCAAAACAAAGCCTTTAGACAAGTGAAACAAGTCTTGCAGTCATCCTGCCTTTTAGTCCTCCTTGATGCTTCATTCTCACTTGTGACGAAACTCCTTATGGTTTTGGAGCTGTTTTATCACATAAGATGAAGGATGGGTTAGAAGGATCCATCAACTATGCTTCAAGGACCCAAGTTGATGCAGAAATAGCATGCTCAGATCGAGAAAGACAGGTTGACAGTTATCTTTGGGATAAAGGAATTCCACCATTACTTTTATGGATAGCATTTCACCATAATTACTGATCATAAATGCCTGCCAGACTTATTTAAAAAAGAAAACACCATCACTCCAATAGCATTTCTAAGGATACAGCTTTGGGCTTTATTGTTGACCGCTTGTGAACACACCTTCCAACCTAGACCAACCAGGTGCACATTTATCAAATGCAGATACCTTGAGCTGTCACCCAAAACTGGAAAGTACGTCGCCCCCACCAGGGCTACAGGAAGTTATCCTTGCCTTGAATCTTCTTGACACACTACCTGCAGATCAAATACTGGATGCAGAAGGATTCAATATTGTCCCCAGTTAGGCATATGGTTCTTCATGGCTGACGTTATGGTAGAACGTCTGAACAATGAAAACCTTTTCAAACAAAGAAAGATGAACTGAGTTGTAAAGATGATGTCCTTCAGTGGGGAGTGAGACTGCCACTGCCACGTCCTCCCTCTCACCAGTCAGCAAATTATTGTTAGAGGAACTACATGACACCCATCTTGGAATGTTCAAGTTGAAAATGTTGGCTTGCAGCTATGAGTGGTGGCCTGGCTTAGATGCGGACATAAAAAGCAATTTTAAGCAGTGCAACCAAGTACAACAAATGCTACCATCAGCTGCCCTGATGCACCCTTAGGACTGGCCTGGTCGCCAATGGGTAAAACTCCATTCTTGGCCATGATGTTCCTACTTATAGTGGACATATATTCACAATTGCTAGACATCTATAAAATGAAATTCACAACTTCCTTTGCAACAGTGGAAAAGTTAAGGCAAAACTTTGCCCACTCATGATTTGCCAGAGGTGATGGTTTCGGACAATGGGTCAGCATTTACAGGGAGGAGTTCCACCATTTCATATTGTCAAATGACATTAAGCGTAAATATATATATATATATATATCACACACCACACCAGACCACCTCTCCTCAAATGGGTGGGTGAAGACAGTTGTGCAAACTTTTAAAGCAGTTACGAAAGGCAACCACCAGCATCCCTGGAGAGCAAATTAGCGGCAGGGTTAGAAAAGTTAAGACACTCTCATTGCACAACATTGGCACAGGTGTTAAGCGCTTGTACATAACATTCACCTTGGTAAATAAATTACCACTAATCACAACCTTCTATGGCTCCTTGTTCTATGAATTGTAATTCTGACATGAAAACCTGATTCTGCACAAGATAAAGGTTGAGTACCCAGTCAGATGCTTCCTCCATGTGCTTTGTGCAAGGTTACCAGCACATTGGTGACGTTCTTTCACAGTGATGGAACACTTCAGTCATGCCTTGTAAGGAATGAGAATGTGTCCCACAATGTGCAGGGCTAGCGTCACTCATTCCAATCATTGTCCATGTGTTCTCTCTGCACCATCCCACATGTCTCCGTCTCCAGTGAGACTGACCCTCAAGGGAACAGCTCACGAATGATGATCTTAGATCAGGAGAGATGAAACTTTCCCTGCTGCATCACCCAAGTCAATGACAGTGAGTGAGCTGCCAGCAGCCAGACAGGAGTCAGTTATTCCCAGAAGCTCTGTGGGGATCTGTGCACTGTTCCCACTGCAGATCATCATCGTCCTCCTGGAATGTAGGGACTATGGGCAACAACCCTGTCCCCATGACAGGAGCCTCATGACAGAGAGTGTGCACTGCTATTGGTCAGAGGGGTGAGTAATGCTTACAGAAGCCATGTGAAGGTAATGGGATGACCTCACTGGATCTCCCCATCATGAATCTAGCAGCAATGAATGTGTCCTGAGCTCATCTGCCTCATCTGGACATTGCCATTGGCTTGTGACCTACATCCTCTCCCTTGAGAACCTGTTCACCCTTGTCCCCTTTGATGTTATCTTCATCTATTCCTCTGGCAGTTTCTCCCTGTGTTGCAGTGCCAGGTTATACAGGGCTCAGCAAGTGGCTATAATGCATGATGCCCTCTGTGAATTGTATTGTGGGGCTCCACCAAGCTGGCCCAAATGCCAGGACCTCAACTTCAGCATCCCTGAGGTCTGCTCCACCAAAGTGCAAGTGGTAGCGTGAGCCTCATTGTACCTTGTCTCAGCTACACTCTGTGGCTTCCTGACAGGCATCATCAGCCACCTCCTCAGTGGTAGCCCATGTCCTGCGGAGCTAACCCTGCTGTCTCTGTGGACCTTGAAACATGTCAGGGATCTGAGAATGGCTCAGAATGTGGGTACAGTAAGAAGTCTCACAACAACCAGGTTAAAGTTCAACAGGTTTATTTGGTAGCACAAGCTTTTGGAGCGCTGCCCCTTCATCAGACGAGTAGAGAGTTAAGTTCACAAGCAGGTCATATATAGACACAGACTCAATTACAAGATAATGATTGGAATGCAAATCTTAACAGGTTATTAAGTCTTTACAGATGCAGACAATGCGAGTGGAGAGTGGGGTAAGCTCAGGTTAAAGAGATGTGAATTGTCTCAAGCCAGGACAGTTAATAAGATTTTGCAAGCCCAGGCATGTCATGAGGGTTACGGGCTGTGTGACATGAACCCAAGATCCCAGTTGAGGCTATCTTCATGTGTGCGGAACTTGGCTATCAGTTTCAGCTCGGTGATTCTGCATTGTCGTGTGTCTTGAAGACCATCTTGGAGAACGCTTACTCAAAGATCAGAGGCTGAATGCACGTGACTGCTGAAGTGTTCTCAGGAAGGGAACACTCCTACTTGGTGATTATTGAGCGGTGTCCATTTATCTGTTGTCATAGCGTCTGCATTGTCTCGCCAATGCACCATGCCTCAGGACATCCTTTCCTGCAGCATATCAGGTAGACAATGTTGGCCAAGCCACAAGAGTATGTACCGTGTACCTGGTGGATGGTGTTCTCATGTGAGATGATGACATCCATGTTGATAATCCGGCACGTCTTGCAGAGGTTGCTGTGGCAGGGTTGTGAGGTGTTGTGGTCACTGTTCTCCTGAAGGCTGGGTAGTTTGCTGTGGACAATGGTCTGTTTGAGGTTGTGCGGTTGTTTGAAAGCAAGTAGTGGGGATGTGGGGATGGCCATGGTGAGAGGTTCACCTTCATCAATGACATGTTGAAGGCTCTGAAGTAGATGTCGCAGCTTCTTCGCTCCGGGGAAGTACTGGATGACAGAGAGTACTGCGTTTGTCTTCTGAGGAGGTCGATGTGGATTTTTGCTGTGTTGCGTTGTTGATTGATGAGTTGAGCACCATATCGTATTCTTACAAGGACATCTTTCAGCGTCCGTAGGTGTCTGTTGCGTTCCTCCTCATCTGAGCAGATCCTGTGTATGGGGCTTGTTCATAGGAGACGGCTTCTTTAACGTGTCTTTAGGGTGCAAGCTGGAGAAGTGGAGGTTATCCATGGGCTTGCAGTACAATGAAGTGCTGAGGTGGCCATCCTTGATGGAGATGCGTGTGCCCAAGAATGCAATTCTGGAGAGTAGTCCATGATGAGTCTGATGGTGGGGTGGAACTTGTTGATGTCACCATGTAGTTGTTTCAGTGATTGTTCGCCATGAGTCCAAAGGAAGAAAATATCATTGATGTATCAGTGTATAGCGTCGGTTGAAGGTCCTGTGCAGTGAAGAGGTCTTGTTTGAATCTGTGCATGAAGATGTTGGCATATTGAGGTCCGAATTTAGTCCCCATAGCTGTTCAGTGTGTCTGGAAGAAGAACTGGCTGTTGAAGGTGAAGACGTTGTGGTCCAGGATGAAGTGGATGAGTTGTAGAAATGCGCCTGGAGATTGGCAGTTGTCGGTGTTGAGTACTGAGGCAGTTGCAACAATGCCATCGTCGTGGGGGATGTTGGTGTGGAGTGCTGAGACATCCATTGTGACAAGGAGTGTTCCTGGTTCAACTGTTGCATGGGTGCTGAGCCTGTAGTGAAGTAAGAAGTCCGTAGTGTTGCAACAGAAGCTGGGGATTCCTTGTATGATGGGTACAGCAGAATGTCGGAGTGGTGCAAACTGACTGAGAATTGAGCACACACCAAGAACATATATTTGGTGTGGTCACAGACCAGCTAAACATTTAGCAAGTGGAAGCCTTGCAGTTCACATAGTTCACTGTTTGATATCTAGGGGATCTGAGTGCCATGTGAGTGCAGTCGATGGCACCCTGCGCCTGTAGAAAACCAGAGATTTGTGCAAAACCCATCGCTCTTGCATCCTGGCTTGCCTGATCCCAGTTGAAATGGACAAAGTGAAGCTCTGATGAAGATTGCATCTGTCACCTCCTGGATACATTTGTGTGAGGAGGCTTGTAAAATCTTGCAGAGGTCACTTGTGGAACCTTGGAAGGAAGCACTGGCAGAAAAATTGAATGTGACAGTAACTTACAGAGACATTGGCAGTGGATGCCCTCCAAGTCCCTGCAGCATGAAATCCTGCAGAAGGTGATAGATATAACCAACCAGTTCCCTGGACATGAGCCATCATCAGCGACACTAGCTTTCAGACAACTACAGGTGTGATAAGCGGTATCTGTACACTCTAGGTCTAGCGAGGCTCCTCCAATCGACAGTTTTCGGTGTCTCATTCTCTCTGTGTGAAGCAGGCACTGCCACCTCTACATCTTCATGGTTTTGTTGCTGCCTTTGGCAAGCCAGGCACCTCCATTGACATCTTCTTCTCCCCTGTCTGTGAATGAGAAGAATGACTGAGAGTTCACCAGGGCTCATGTTTTGTAAGTTCTCCTCACTGCAGTTCCAAAAAGAGAGATTTGATGATTAGTTTCTGTCTCCTAAGCACCACCCTTTGCCCATTCATCACCTGAAGTTGCTTTTCTAAGCTCACATTGATGTCCAGTTCTTCATTCGCATGCTGGTTGGGTAAGAGCCCACACCACCCTTAAACCACACCACATGACTGAGTGGCCACAGCTTTGCTTTGGCCTCTCTACTGCACCCTGAGCTCTCATCTCCAAGGCCTTGTGCTGAACCTGGCCTATGTGGAGGGAGTGGGGGAGGGAAGGGGTGCGCTGGTACTTGTTAATATGCTCTTCAACAATCAGCCAGTGAACAGGAGTATTCTCCTCAGGCAGTGTGTCATTGCCAACAGTCTAAGAGAGTGTAGTTACTTTCCCAGTCAGCCAATGGTGCAAGCACATCATGCAGTCAACAACTTTGGAAGGCAGTGTGCCAAGGGTTAAATGCTGTGCAGCAATCAGTGGCACTCACACGCATAAGTGGGATTGAGTGGGCATAGTTGCATGAGTCGTTAGACTTCATACATGTCAATTGAGTTGCAGCTGAAATGCCTCAACTGCAAGGGATTAATGACTACTGAATGTCTTTCCATTAGCCTTGCCCTTGTCAACACCTGCCTCCAGAAGAACCCCTACCCCCTACCCCTCATTGCATCCCCAGATTTGGATAGAATCATGATGACTGCCCACCCATCCACTGTGTGGCCCAGGCTTCCATTCCCTTTGTGAGGCCCTTTCAGGTTATGAACTGGTGAGCACAGTGCACCATCCTCTCTACTGCAGGAGGAGGCATCAACATCAGAAATCGCTGACCTCAGCGGGTAGCTGGAGGCTGTGAGTCTGCTGAGTCTGAATCAGGTAACAAGCCTCTGGACTCAGTTCAACTCAGTTGCTGGGGTTGCAGCAACAGTGAAGAGAATATCAGAATATCAGTTGTATTCCTCAGGTTGCAAAACAATTGTGTCTGTCTGTCTTCTGTCTGATGTCATTGTGTTGGCACTGAACACAATGAAGTCAACACTGACAGGTTGGTGATCTCTGTGGGGACCTTGCTCCAGGATATTGGTTCTGCACTGCTGTAGGAGCTATGTTCCATTGCTGTTGCCATTGGTGGAATCCATCTGTGACCACGTGAGAAGAGGGTGGGGCACTAGATCTCACTCCAGCTGCTCAGTCTCCTCAAGGGGTCAACCAGGGGTCATCGGGCACCCATAGGGAAGAGATCACCAGCTGAACACCTCAGGGCTACCCACTCTGGTGATCTCAGAACTCTCCAGCTGATCCAAATCTTTTCCTGTGATCCTGTCTCCTTAAGTCTCAGGGTAGAAACTTGCCTGTGACAACCTCCTGAAAGCCTAGTGGAGTTGCCTGCGAACTCCAGCACTGATTTCTGTGAGCGTAAAAGAATGTAAGGAAGGTGAACTAAACTTGAAGCGAGGAACAAAGTGTAGGTATCCAGAAGCATGTCACATATCCCGTTGTGAGATATGTCATTCTAATTGTACACCATTTAGTGTGACATCAACTGCAACCATTTGGCTCTAAAATCTCCCTGGCAGCAGGGCTGGGGATGATCCTGGAGACCTCGTAAGATACAAAAATGAAGTTCCCAATGTATCATGGTAGGAAACACTGCAACCCACCAATGATGACCGTAGAGCACATTCACAACCTACATTTACAATGCTGTAAAACTGATTTTTGGCCATCTCATTATATTTTATGCTCTCCATGATGCCCAGCATGAACAGACATGAAAAACCCTGGTAATTGACTGGAAGAATCAAATGGGCAAAGTTATCCTGGATGAGGAGGTCATAGAATGTTTTACAGACTGTTTCTGAGAATAATGCATGCTGGAGCCAACAAAAGAGTAGCCTATACTAGACCTCTTCTTGTGCAGAGAGGATTAATTAATAATGTAGGTGCCTCTAGGTAGCAGTGATCATAATGTGATTGAATTTTACATTAAGTTTGAGGGAGGGAAGAATAGGCCCAAGGCTCATATTTTAAATTTAAATAAGGCATTATGAGGGCATAAAAACTGAACTAGCTAATGAGAACTGGAAAATTAGATTAAGGGATAGGGCAAGAGAGATGTTGTGGCAGACATTTAAAGGGAGAAAATACAGGATACATTCCAATCACAGAGAAAAATACTAAAGTGATGAACCACCGTGGTTAAATAAGCAAGCTAAAAGTCTCTGGTAGCCTTGATCTCCTCCTCCTAACCTGGATGGCCAGCTCCCATCACTGTCCTCCCTCTCTGTGCCTGCAATCCTGAATGCAGAGTGATAGCAGGACCTTGCATCTCCACAGATTGCCCCCCTAGATCCCACCCCCTTGGAACTGCCCGAAGACCAGTGGGTAGTGCTAAGATGCCCCTTAGACAGTTCTACGGTACCAGATTGGCACTGCCTGCTTGGGACTGATCAAGGAGTACTCTCTTTACTCCCAAACTTCTGAGGGGGCCTCAATGGCCTCTCTTCCCTCCAGCTGGGTCGGGCCACCTGTTCCCCGTTAGTGGAGAGCAGTTGTAAACCCCGCTGGAGTGAACCACTCCTAGCGGGCGGGCGGGGTCGGGGGGGAATTGCTAGTGGGCCCGGAGACTTCAGTTCTGGGCCACTAATCATACGGAAGTGAAGATTTCCATATTGAGGTAAGCTCCGCGCCGGAAATCGGCATGGAGCTGATGACTCTGCAAATCTTCAGCTGGGAGACACATGGATGCCTGGTGCCTGGTGGGAAGCCCATGAAATGGCCTCTACTGATGTCTCCTAGTCCACAGCATTGCTGAGCAACACAGTGGCTGAGGGAATTGTCCCCTCATGTTTATGTAATTAATGGAGTTCTTTGAAGAAGAAACAGGTGCTATGGATAAAAGGGAATTGGTGGATGTAAGGCACTTAGGTTTCTAGAGAGCATTTGCCACATCAAAAGTTATTGTGGAAAATAAAAGTTCATGTTGCTGAGGGTAGCATATTGGTATGGATAGAAGATTGGCTAGCTAAGAGAAAACAGAGAGTAGGTATAAATGGGCCATTTTCTGGTTGGAAAGATGTAATGAATAGTGTGCCACAGAGATTGGTGCTGGGCATTCAACTTTTTACAATTTATATAAATGATTTTGATGATATGGTTGCTAAATTTGCTGAGAATACAAAGATAGGTAGGAAAGTTAGTTGTAAGGTGGACATAAGTAGATTACAAAGGGATATAAAAACAAATTACTCTGGGTGCTGAAATCTGAAACAAAAACAGAAAATGCTGGAAAATCTCTGACAGCATCTGTGGAGAGAGAACAGAACTAAACCTTCGAGACTGGATAACCTTTCATCAGAGTTGGAATATAGATAGGTTAAGTGAGTGGGAAATGATCATAATATGGGAAAACGTAAAAATGTCCATTTTGGTAGGAAGAATAAAAAAAACCATATTATCTAAATGGTGAGAGATTGTAGAGCTCTGAGATACAGATGCATCTGGGTGTCCTTCTGCACGAGTTGCAAAATGTTAATAAAGAGGTACCGCGTGTAATTAGGAAAGCTAATAGAACATTGTTTATTGAGAGGGGAATTAAATCTTAAAATACTTCCAAATTCAAACATCAGCTTGTACATATAATATTCATCATAAAAATGTTCAGGACAACAAGCAAAAATTATGAAATGAACTAAAATTTAACTATATCCTGTTGAAATCATCATAATCAAAAGATAATCAGACATACTCATTGAAAAGGGAAAAACAACAGGAATTGGGAATTCAGTTTCCCTTCTAACCAATAGGATAATGGTCATTGTTAGGAATTTGGGAAGTTAAAGAGGTTAACAGGTGAAATTGAGATGAAAACAAAACAACAAATAAGTAATAAGATTAGCATGCGTTTAGACGACTAATGAGATACAATGTGCCCAGAAACAAGATTAGCAGGCGTCCAGAGAAATTGAGGTGTGTATTGCCATGTCAGAAAAACTGTTCACCAGAGATCAGTAAGGTTATACAAATGATGGCTTCCAGGCAAGGAATTTGAGAGACGTAGACAGCCCAATCCACAGTGTAGAATACCAAAGAAACAGAACTATATAACTGCTAGCACCCTGATTGGGGAAGGAGGCCAGTTTTCCATCCAACGTTCAGAAGGAGGCTAATTTTCCATCCACAGCCAGAAGGAGGCTAGTTTTCCATTTCGAGCCATGGCAGTTTGTGAATAGTTTCCTCTAAAATGTGCAATTTTGTGCCTTCGCTGAACCAGGAAGAGAAGTTTTCCTAGACTTGGTCATCTAAGCTTCATTGTGTGGTAATTATTGGCTGGATTTGGCTTACATGCCGAAGTTTTACTGCCTCGCCTGCCCGAGGCTCGAAAAATCCAACTCAAGGCCAAAAGAGAATGTCATTCTGTGAGCCTCACCTGCCCTGATTCTGAGATGGGCATGCTGGTAAAATTTTGGCAATATAGTTACTAAATTGGATTTTGTTTGGGAAAAGGAGTGTATCAGTGAATTCGGGGAACATGGGTATATTTTGGGAACAAAGGTAATTTCAGATAAAATGGTGTATTAAGTTATTAATATTCTTAAGTCTCATAGTGTACATTAATCTTTCTTGTCATGTGTTTTTCTTTTACTTTAATAAATAGTTTTTTTATTAATTATTTACACGAAGACTGGAGTGGTTCCTCACTGGGTTGTTCATGATTCTTCACATTATTCCAAACAAATAAATACTACTAAAAACCAATGTTTTAAATTATCTTTCAGGGTTTTGAGACAGTCTCACAGGTAATATCAGTGGGGTTCTGAACATCATTGTGCTTTAGGATACCATCTGCAATGTCCATTGGTTTTATTTATCTTGTATATTTGCCAGTCTTTTGTGATGCATCCATTCATTTTTCAGGATTATTGGCTATATTCTGATCACATTGAACTAGATCTTTTGGTCACCATTGATGCTGTATGCATTGCTGCTTTCTGTGACCCAACCTTGTTGGACTCTTTTCAGTTGAGTCTTCCAATCCCTGCTGAAGCAGCAACCTAGGAGTACAGCCATCTCAACAGAAGGCAAAGAAGTGTACAAGATGACAGGTGATGCGTGGACATGCCCTGTTCACGACATTAGCTGCTGTTTTCAGGTAAGATTTTAAAGGTCTAAACTCTTTCAATGGGTTGGTAAGTGGATGAGTGAGTGAGTGGATCAGTGCGTATGTCAGTGGGTGAGGGAATAGGTGTGTGTGTGTCGTCAGATATTGGGTGTCGTTGGGTCTGGTGTAGTCATCGGGTGATTGCAGTAGTCAGGTCAGGAAAGCATACGGGTCAAGTCTTGGAGGGGGGGTGTAATAGGTTGGATCAGGTTGGGAAGGTAAACAAGAGGGGGGATGTATGATCAGGTGATGGGGGACAGTGACTGGAAGAGTCATTTGTTGAGCTCAGTTGCTGACTAATCACTGAATTAGACCAGGTATTAATCAGCATACCATTTCTTGAGTTACTGATCCAAGTAAGTCCCACATAACTGGCCCATGTCTTCTGATACTGAACTCAGGGCCCTATTTTGCCATTCTGATTCTAAGTGCTGGGCAGACTTGAAACTGGGAGTGTTTCAGATCAGACTTTTAAACTCTTTCTCAAGTGCCCCCATATAGACTCTGTCTGCAAAATATCAGCAATTTCAAATTGCGCTGCATGTGTCTGTGGACGGGACTTAACACACCCGAAACCCTGCAGCTCCATTTGACGCCTCCAACTGCACATGCTCAAAAAAAAGATCGCTTCTGGGCTGGATAATGCCTCACCCTGGCCCCCATTGACATTGCCTCACTCCCACATTACTGACTCCCTCATCCTCTCCACCAACCAGACTGATCGTGGGCCCCTCCGTCCTTCCCGCTCACTGATTACAGGCAGAGTGGCAGCGGACCCCCCCCCCTTCCCCCTCACTAACTCAGGCAAAGTGGCAGCGGAGCCCCCCTTCCCCCTCACTAACTCAGGCAAAGTGGCAGCGGAGCCCCCTACTCCCTCACTAACTCAGGCAGACTGGCAGCAGACCTCCCTCCCCCCTCACTGATCTCAGGCAGAGTGGCAGCGGAACCCCCCCCCCCTTTCCCACCGATCTCAAGCACAGAGCCATTGGACCCCCTTCCCCACCAATCTCAAGTAGAGAGCTATCAGACCCCGCCCTACCCTCCACCCATTGATCTCAAGCAGCGAGCCGTCAGATGCCCGGCACTTACCTCCTCACTAACTGGTGCGCCTGAATTGCACTTTTGTGGAGCATGTCTGTTTCACGCTGATTCTGGATGGGCGAACGTGGTGGTAAAGGGGGAAGTGCCAGTAAGGATGGGTGTGCAGCCCGTTAAGTCAATTTAAATACGCGCAAATGCATTTAAATGGCCGTTGCGCCCGTTTTGGGTGTGGTCCTGATTGCCGCCATTTTTGGACTTTGGTAAAGGGGGAACTGGCATGGAGGCTGGCACAGATTGCGCTACTCACCTCACACTCGGTTTTACCAAGTTTTCGCGCCCAGAAATGGGCAGAACTTGATGATAAAATTGGGCCCTCGGTGTCGGTGATTTTCATGGGAGGCTCTGGGTTATGGAATTCAGTCCATCTGAAGTTTAAACTTCCCAAGCAATTTCAGTGCATGCATGCACATCAGGATTTCTGTGAGATCCTAACATACATCTCCCAATTTCAGTCCAGATTGCAACAAGACGGACACTGGAAGATTTGAGTCATTGTTTTCCTATAAGATTGTTCCAATTGCCTTTTAATTAATTATCTTAATTGCATTGAAATTTTTCTTAAATGACACATATTGATGTTCATCTTTGATGAAAACTCGAATGCGATTGAATAATCGCAAAGAGAATATTGCTACAATGTGCACAAAGTTATCTCAGTTAAATCTGTAATATATATACTATATCAGATGGTAAACAATTCTAATGTCCTTTACTTCATATCAGGTCAGTTTTAAACTCAACAATTAACATCTCTCCAGTATTGAAAAAAGACATACATAAGTAGCATTTTAAGGAAATATGTTTACTTAATCTGTTTTTCAGAAATAATTCCAAGAGACTATACCTTTTTACCAATTTATCAGCGTGTTGTAACTTTTATTTTATTATTTACCACTTCAAAACTTTGAACGTCTCTATTAAATCTTCCCATTAACTTTCTCTGTTTTAGTGAATACAGATTTAGATCTTCAAAGCTTTCACCCTTGTAACATTCTAGTGAATCATATTGCATACTTAGTAAAGCTGCCACATCTTTACTCTCATGTGATGCCCAAAACCACTGAGTTCTCCACTGTGGTCTGATCAATATTTTGTACAGATTCACCATCATCTCCTTGTTTTTATATTCTGTGCACCCAAACGTAAAACCCCAGTAGATACTTCCTTGCAGTTCTGATGTGTGCACTGAACTTACACCATTTTAAAATTTCTCATGAAACAAAATTAGTTGACTGTTTAGACCTTGAAGAAACAATTCCTTTACATTAAAATCTTTACATCAAATATTGCTGATAAGAGAGACATGTTGCAGAAGCTTTTAATCTTGCATTCAATCAGGACAAATGCAAGAATGCCAAATTTTAAGTGATCCTGGACCTCTGTGCATGCATGTATGTTGCTTCTAGCAAGCGTAAATGAGCCACATTATGAATTCAAAAGATTATTTAACTTGGTTGTTAAGATAGTTTTCTGCAAACTGAAGAAATATGTTCAAGCCCTTGTGCCTTTTTGGAAATATCTGGGAGCTTGGAGAGTCTATGGTTCCGTGTTGCTTTCTCTATGGCAATGCCTTGGCCAATCGGAGTTGATTGCCAACCAATCAACATTCCTTTCTCTTATAATATCAATTATTGTGATTATTTGAAATTTGGCATTCCTGTGTTTGTCTTGGTGAGGGTAAGATAAAAAGCAGCATGTCTCTCTTTTCTGCAGTATTCTGCATTACTTTTTGAGACGTTTGCAACAATGCATTGTCTAGGGAAATACATGCACTTCGTACAGAATACAAAGGTGCAAGCGTATTGACAGGCAATGAGTAGTTTTATATACTATTTTATAAATAATAACGGAGCGTAACCAGAAACATTGTACTGAGGAATGAACCCTCACTAAGTTTGACCCGTAAGTTGTTGGGAGCACAGAAAACAAATGAACTGCAAATGCAAACTTTCAGCTGAGAATTGTATTCTGTCCTTGCTCTTAACAGTTGATACAATGGATAACAATGGACAGCAGGTTCCTATGATCAAATTTTGATTTGAATTGGGAATATTATTGTACCTCTTGATTTAAGCATCTAAATAAATAGAAAGAGTACAGAGAATGCACCCCTATCAAGTTTGTTCCAGCTGCAAACTATTTATAAATGAAGTGATGCTGGGTTTTATTACACGGAATGTTGCAGAGGATATGCAATTTTTACTTGCCTATGCTGATTATACCACTTCTAGTTTGTTTTTTCATTCTAACATTCATAATATTCTGTGGCCTTGTACACATTTGAAGTAGGAAGAATGATTAGGGGATGATAGAATTTAGTTTCTATTTGCTTTTTATATTATTATTTTGACTAGTTCACCTATGGTGGTACTGCAAATGGCAAGCCAAGACCAAATATAGTTTTCTGGGGTTAAACAAGGTATAATCGGAGAGGCCCACAGCTTGAAATAATATATTTTAAACTTAATTTTATACTTCAATTGTAAACATCAATGTCCCATAATGAATACATCTTCCCATTTTTGGTAACACTGCCGTACCTCTATTGACAGGAATGTGTAATTAAGCACGATTAATTAGTTCTCATTATCGTGAAATCAGAATTCATAATGGTCAGGAGTTTTGTGCACATGTAAAGTTTTTTAATATGTTTTCTCTGTCTTTCCCTCTCATATATAGAAAACAAATTGAACCTACTGTAGGAATTGAACATTCAGACTACCACACAAAAAGCTTAGCAAGCTCTCCTAACTGCAAGGCTTTCCCGACAATTATAATGTGGGTTATTTTCTTGTGTGTTGTTTTCAATTGTTACAAGATTGTAGAAGCTTTTCAGTTATGTTTGCAACATAAGTGTTACGGATTATTTGTGAATTTTGTTTTGAGCTTCTGTGACAATGTACTGAAGTGGCCTATCCCTCGTTACAAAATCCTTGTTTGTCCAATTTTCCTACTCCCATCATTATGGTGACTATTCTCACTGCAGTTTATGCACACTTCCAATATTGGATGCATATAATCGCATGATGCACAAAGTGAATATTTTATCACTGCATCTAACATTCAATGCATCATATATAGCATGTTGAAGTATTCTCTGTTACTGTTCTCTCAAGATTTATCATGTCGTTTGCACAGATATTTGTCAGACATTTTCCTAGTCCTTTGATTTAAATTAATGTGTTGAAGTACCTAACTTAAGGTATCTCCATAAATGTTCAGGGCCTGGTAAATTAGTCACATTTTGTGAATATTACAGTTTTTTGCAAATATTTTGAAGATATATATTTGCAATAAATTACAAATTTTTACAGTTGTCGAAAATACAATATCTTTAAAAAAAGGCCCTTGGTAACAATCTGCTTCTAACAAGCACATTACCTCAAGATTGCTTGTAACAGGATTGCGTATAAGAGTATAGTTAATTGAATTATTTTACAGTGTAGTGTAATGCTATTATTGCGGGTGATTATTTAAAAACGTCTTCTATTGAAATATTAAAGTGACACAAAATTTGCAATAAAATGGTGTATGTTTAGAAAAACATTTGAGACTGAAATAATAATGACAGTTAATCATTGTGTCAGGCAATTTCCTCTCAAATAACATTTTGCCTTTGAACATGATAGTGACTTGTTACTAATTGCTTTTAATAGTCAAGTGGATTGACCAAGTACCTTTAATAAAAACTACAGCACCGCATGAAATATGTAGCTTTGCTCTTTCATTCAGCAGAAATATCATAGTTTTCAGTAAGTGTTTCAAGTACAAAATGTAAAAAAGCTAACCTCATCAAATTACATGTAATTTTGATGTTTATTTTCTGGAAAACAATTTACACAACCAATTATAGCTTATGAGTGAAATCTGAACTTCTATGATTCCACAGTACATTTTCCCAAGAATACAGCTTTGCTTCTAAAATGAACACGCATTTACAGTTTGATTCATGTGTTGATGTGACATATCTGATTTTGTTATGGATCTCTCAGGAATAAGAACAATACAGTAAAGTCATCATCCAGGGATGTTCTCAGAGCAAATACTTCATAGATATAGTTCCTTTTATATTTATATAATAATTTAGTGTTATGACAACATTTTCCCAATGCTGTTTGCTTTTTTTTATCCCAGCGTTATTATATTTCTGAACCAGACCTAATAACTGCATGTGGCCTAAGCTGCAAAAGCCTTATTTTCTAAAATCCCATAGGGTGCGTGTATACTCATATAGACTTAGGCGTATGCCATCAGGATGTTGGGTAAGTTTACAGAAGATTGGTCAAGTATCTTGAAC
Organism: Carcharhinus amblyrhynchos; assembly: GCF_965287045.1. NCBI lineage: Eukaryota > Metazoa > Chordata > Chondrichthyes > Carcharhiniformes > Carcharhinidae > Carcharhinus > Carcharhinus amblyrhynchos. Next base: position 28,949,781 of record NC_137327.1, read on the forward strand.
TAACAGAAATAAAATTATGTTTGCTGAAAGTTTCTCTGTGGTACTTAACTCTTTCTGCTTCATTTAAATATCTAATTATCCAAAAGTGTATTTTACACATTGCAGAGGCCATTTTACTCTGCAGTGGATTGGTCAGAATTTTTTTTTTGCTCTGCCAGTTTGGCTTTTTTGTATGACAATGACAACCCTGTGAAGACAGACAGGGAGCTTACATCAGCCACTTTAGTAGCTATGGTCTCATCTGTCCTTCTACCTGATTGCACCAGTCCTCATAATGGAAAGTTGAACACTGAGACAGCAGAATTTTGACTTGCTCCTCTAATAGACAGGCCTTCTAATCTTCCTAAATTCCTGTAAGTTTTTTTTTGCCTGGCAACTAGTATTTCAATGACAATGGTAGCTTGACAGATCTTCATCAGAAAATGTTATCACAGGGACTGGAGGTCATTATATCAGCCAATCAGGCCATTTGGATAGTTTGGCAGGAGTCTTTTCAACAGATTAGGTTGGATGAAAGGCAGGATCAGAGAATATCTGAACCAATCAGATTGGTTAGAGGGCTGACTGCAGCTTGTGAAACCAATCGTGTTCCCCCGTTGTTGGTTGTATAAAGTATTTCAATGACTTATTAATTCCCGAGAGTAGCAGTTCCAGATATTTCTTTTTGGTTTGTGTCTCCAAAAATGGTTTAAACTTCATAGGCTGCTAAACCGCAATATTTAAATGTTTCATTGTCTTCAACAAAACATTTTGGGGTGTGCCAACTTAGAATCATAGAGAACAACAGCATGGAAGCTTGTCCATGCCACCCTTTTTTTAACCACTAAGTTAGTCCCAATTGCCTACGTTTGGCCCATATCCCTCTATGCCCATGTAATTGTCTAAATGCTTTTTAAAAGACGAAATTGTACTTGCCCCTATTACTGCCTCTGGCAGCTTGTTCCAGACACTCACTACCCTCTGAGTGAAAAAAATTGCCCCTCTGGACACTTTTGCATCTCTCCCCTTTCACCTTAAACCTATGCTCTCTAGTTTTAGACTCTCCTACCTTTGGGAAAAGGTATTGACTATTTACCTTATTTATGCTCCTTTTATTTTATAGACCTCTATAAGATCACCCTGAAGCCTCCTACACTCCAGGGAAAAAAGTTCCAAAATAGCCTTATAACTCAAACCATCAAGACCCTGTACCATTCCAAGTTGTCTTTTCTGTACACTTTCTAATTTAAAATTTGTTTTTGTCATTTGCTTCAGGTCTGCCCCACATTTTTGAGGTAAGGCAGATGTTCCCTGGTGTGTTTTAATTCATTATTGCTAACATTACATTTATGGAATTGACAAGAGTTTGTGTTGGGGTGAGGAGCTTTATTCAATTTGAGATGTTGTGAAGAGAATTATATTCAACATTGCTAAGGAGTGCAAAATGCTCCAATATACCAAATTAGATGTCAAAGTTAATATTGGTGAGAGACCGGGGTAAGCGCCTGTCCCCCAGATCCCTCCCAGGAAATAAATCTCATGCTTTTGACACTTCTGCATCCTCCTATTGAAAATACGATTTTGTCTACTGAATAAATTAACACAACGCAGAAGGAAACCATTCTTCCCTTTAAACCTGCATCAACCCTTTCCAAGAACAATCAATGGTCTCAATAATCTGCCCCTTTCCCATATCTCTGTAATTTTTTCTCCTCCAAATATTTATCCAATTCCCCTTCGAAGGTCCCTGCTGCATCTGTAAGGCAGTGTTAGTGTCCATTTGGGAGTTGGAAGCAAAAACTTAAAATGGATATGTGTTATCTGACAACAGCTTTGGAGGGTCAACTGACATCCTTGAAACTGAAGACATACATGGTATCATGATAATTGATGACTGGCCAATTTGGTCACGTTACTAGATAAAATATGGGAAGAGATCAATTATTGGGTATATGTGTCACTAGAATCTGGATGACTAACGCTGGCAATGGGAAGATTAATTATTGTCAGATACCTAATAAGAGATGAGTACTAAGTCAAACCAGCAAGCAATCAAATTCAAAACTATTTAGGATAGACCTGCTTCTTAAGTTATGACAAGCCTGCATTCCTTGCACTTTCTGTTTATTTCCTTGTCTTCCTGATATTCTGGCAACTTTTGAGGATTTTTTTTGGTGGGCCCAAGTTTGTAACATCATCTTAGAAGAGCAAGCACTAGAATCCAGTTTGTGCATTTTTGTTAATATCAGTTACTGTTATTAGGTTAGAGGAAAATTCAGATTTCTATTGATGATGACTCTGGGCTGTTCAATGTTTGCATTGCACTCATTTTCTCATCATTTCCCCATTTTCACCCAACTGGTTTCTGCAGTTTCCTGCGTTTGCGTGCTATTCCTTTGTTCACTTTTTAATGGAGCAATTAACCGTTAATGTCAAATAGCTAAATGCCTCCATTAAAATAGTGAGCAGATGAAAGTCACACCGGTATTTTAAGCCTTTGTTCCCAATGTTGGAAAGAATCTGTTCCCCTTAAGTCCACTAAAGCACACTAGGTTCATAATTGCACCCGTCCTGCTACTGAAGCTACCTCCTTTTGTCACTTCAGTTACTCATTTCACCAGTTCTCTTGATAATATAAATCGTATACAAAACTTAAATTGAAATATGGAGTGTTGATGCCCATTATAACTCAGTGCAGAAGGAAGACATTCAGCCCATCGAGACTGCACTGACCATAGTCCCACCCAGGCTCTATCCCCATAACCCCAAGCATTTTTCCCTAGCTAGTTCCCCAGATACTAAGGGGCAATTTAGCATTGTCAATCAACCTAACCCGCGCATTTGGACTGTGGGAGGAAATGCACACAGACATGTGCAATCTCCACACAGCCAGGAATTGAACGCGGGTCTCTGGTGCTGTGAGGCAGCAGTGCTAACCACTGTGCCACCATGCCGCCCCAAGCATGTTTACATTTCAGTTTAAAGCTCAGTCACTTCTGCCATGAACACACTCGGGGTATTTTAACACTCTATTATTACAAGGATGAATTTTAAATGGTGGTCCTAAATGGAAAACTATTCACTTTCAGGGAGCAATTTTCAGTGGTCCAGCCAGAGACCTAATTAAAATGGGAATATGTTTCTTAGAAAAAGGTTTTTAGCTGGTTTTGCTATTTCATGGTGACAATATGAAGTGTAGTCAGAAATGAGTCACAGACAAGTCCCCAGGTTTTCTGAAGCCTTTCTGGTGGTGCTTGTGGTATGGATGAGGTTGAGGAGGCAACTGCAATTCCCATCTGTGTCAGAAGGTTCGCCAAATCTGCTACTGACCAAACATGGAGAGAGACTTCAAAAGTCATCATGTCCAGCAATGTCACCCAGAAACCAGGAGCAGTGCATGCACTTCAATGGGCAGCATGGTGGCACAGTGGTTGGCATTGTTGCCTCACAATGCCAGGGACTCAGGTCAATCCTCGCTTCAGGTCACAGCCCGTGTGAAGTTTGCACATTCTCCTCCTGTCTACCTAAGTTTCCTCCGGGTGCTCCGGTTTCCTACCACATTCCAAAGATGTGTGGACTAGGTTGATTGGCCATGTTAAAATTGACCCTTAGTGTCAAGGGGGTCAGCAGGGTAAATACATGGAGTTATGGGGAAAGGGTGGGATTGTTGTTGGTGCAGACTCAATGGGTCGAATCACCTCCTTCTGTGGTGTATGGATTCTATAATTCTAAGTCAATAAGGCATTTCTTTTTATTTATTCCCCTATATTTACAACACGTGGCAGCAGTCCTTTACTTTCCCTTCCCACCACTCTCAACAAGTTGCTTCCCTCCATTGCTACCCAAGAGAAGTCCACACTGTACCATCTCTCATTGTCTCACTTCTTCCTTCTTCACTTCACACTAGCCACTAACACCATTTTCCTCTCATCTGCTAATCTTTCTACCATCACCAACTTTTCTCAGAACCCTTTCCTCTAATCACACTCTAATCCTTGTTTCCCATTCAACGCCTCCTGAGCCCGTGGGCATTCACTTCTCCTCACATGTGATGTCAGCACAAAGCATACACCTTTCAGCCTCTTCTTCTGAAGTCGTCCCCTAGGATTGAGGATGACCTGAATCCATTCCAATTCAATGAGTTTTGAGACAGTCGATCAACTCAAAGCACAGTCAGTAGACTCTTCAACATGTGGGGCAAGTGGTGTTAGAAGAGTTGGGTAGATGAGTTGTTTGGAGGTTTGTGTGCGTCCTTTGTAGCCTTGACTTCATCTCTGCATTTTCCTGGTGAAGTCTCAGTGCCTTCCCGAATGAACATTCCCCATTTTGGTCAGCCACAACAGGGTCCCCCATAAGTCAGCGGGTATGTTTAACCTCTTCAGGAATGTTTTGAGGACATCCCTAAAGGATTTTCAGCTCTGGGAGTCACCTACCTTCAGAGTTATTGAGTAGTTACTGAAAGGAGGATTCCATCTGCCCCAGGAACTTTCTTGTTCTTCAATTGTCAAATAGCTTTTTCAACTTCACTGCAGATCAGTGCAGCATCAAGACTGAGCTGGATGGAGTATTGAGGAATAGTGTTGAGCATGTTCATGTCAAAGACAGAGGCCAGGATTCTCCCAAAAAAGCCTAAGTGCCAAATGGGTGGGAAAACGGAAGGTTTTCCCACCACTTTTTGGGCGTACTTAATTTAACGAATCTCCGACACTCTGTGCTTCACACAATGACTGAAGGCAGCAATATGGCAGAAACCCACAACATAAAGAACAGGTGGGTGCAAAGAATGTAGGAGATCCAACAATTCATGGACATCAGTGACATGCGTGGTTTCTTCAATGTTCTAAAGGCTATCTATTGCCTGAGTCTGCAAAGGCCCACTAAAGGCCCTGCCTCCTACTTTACTGGCGTGAATCTCTCTGGTGCACTCTGTGAAGCACAGAGCGTCGGGGATTCATTAAATTAAGTATGCCCAAGAAGCGTTGGGAAAACCTTCCATTTTCCCGCCCATTTGGCACTTATTTTTTTTTGGGAGAACTCTGGCCTCAATCTTTGACATGAACATGCTCAACACTATTCCTCAATATCCCATCCAGCTCGGTCTTGATGCTGCACTGATCTGCAGCAAAGTTGAGAAAGCTATTTGACAGTCAAAAAACAAGTAAGTTCCAGGGGCAGATGGAATCCTTCTTTCAGTAGCTACTCAATAACTCTTGCTCTCTTTCTTTCTAGAGGAAAAGAAATACATACTAGTTATGAGAGGAGTGAGAGTTAAGTGAATTAGGTAATCTCATGATACTGAGGGAAGTGGAGCAGCAAATTAAAACAACTTGTGAATTTGGTAATGCTGTGTACTTTGGTTATTTTGAGGCTGGGATTTTTATTGAACAAGTTCTCAGACAATTACTGTTAGTCCCTTTAATGATTAGAGAAACACAAATTCAGCAAAACTTTAATATATCAGGTTCCTTTCTGATACAAGTCATCCTTTGACTGCCATCCTTACTATTCCTATTTTTGTGTTCCTCTGGGTTTATCTCAGCAGCTACCATCTCCCTTCCCCCAAAGAGATTGCTCAGAGGAGGAGAGTTCTTTTGAGGAGACATCATGCTCTCCACCACACCAAAGTGCTAGCACAGATACACAAGCAGTTGCACAGAATGTTGGGTGCCTTTGGAGTGTTGGGATTTTTCCATAGTGGCTGCCCAATTTAGAGGAGCCATTTTCAGCTTGGATGTTGACATCTCTGCAGTGTTGCCCTCTCTAGTGACTGCAGACGTTCTTTCACAACAAGACTTCATGCTTGCAAGCTTTTTAGATTTGGTTGAAAGTCAAATTTCTATTCTGTGGATCAAGGTTCAAGCTGTACTCTGACTTGAATAAATGTGTGGAGCCAGTCGATAGAAACTGGGATCACTCAGCTCCTTCAGTCTACCTTCCTACAGTAAGTAGTTTCACAATACCTGGTTAAAGTCCAACATGTTTATTTGGAATCCCGAGCATTCGAAGTGCTACTCCTTCATCAGGTGAGTCCTTTTTTTAAAAAGATGTTGGCATATTGAGGTGCAAATTTGCTCCCCATAGCTGTTCCGTGTGTTTGGATGAAGAACTGGTTGTCACAGGTGAAGACGTTGTGATTCAGGCTGAAGTGGATGAGTTATAAAATTGCATCTGGAGATTGGCAGTTGTCGTTGTTGAGTACTGAGGCTGGTGCAACAATGCTGTCGTTATGGGGGATGCTGACTCACTTGATGAAGGGGTAGCACACCAAAAGCTTGTGATTCCAATAAACCTGTTGGACTTTAACCTGGTGTTGTGAGACTTCTTACTGTGTCGAGCTCAGTCCAACACCAGCATCTCCATCCCCTGGCTACCTTCCCACATATCAATGCTATTGATGAGCCCCAGATCTCTGGGAGTGTCAGCGGTGTAGTGGATGTGGTACGTGTTGACATCTGTCAAGTTTGGCACTTTTGTTCCCTTGCTGACACTTTAACCAGTAACCATTATGGTTTCAAAAAGACAGCTGGGCCAAATTGCCCAAGCAGTGTAGCAGTCTGCAGCTAGGCTGTCTTGGAGTTGCTGCCCACATGTCTTAAGACTCCCGCTGAGCAAACTATAGCCTTTAATAAGATCAGTTGAAGCATTGGGGGGATAGTTTTTAGGGGTAGCTGAGTCAGGAAACCTTCTACATAAATCTGTAGCAGCCTGACTACTGAAATATTGCCTCTTGATGCATTGCTTATCCAGGAAAGTAGGCTGGATAAGACTTTCCACCTTTCCTCATTTGCTGTACGCTAACAGGCCCAGCGACTGTTCATCCTATATACTGCTGCTACTATGAGTTGTTGCTTTTGCAGCTTTACATCATCTGGAATAAAGAAAAATAGCACCCAGAATAAGCTGAGAATGATTAATCTGGTTGGGTGAGGCAAACAAATATGAGAAAAGGAATTGATATATTTAAACATGTTTGGAAGTCATTAATTAGGAAGGAACAGTAATCCTATTGATCTGCATTAATAGGAATTTTAAAGTGCCTGTTTAAATTTTTCAGCAGATTGTGGTCTGTCAGTTTTGAAGCCAGGATTGAGGTATTACTGAATGCATGGAACTTCTGCTCCACCTATTCAAAATAGCACTGGGGTCTCAATTATTTAGTGGGATCCTGATTTTAAAAATTGCATTAAGCGCCTGCCAGAGATGCAAGGGTGACTTTTGGCATAGTTTCAGTAGCTGTTAAAACTTGGGCAGGTCACTTCAGAATGGGAAGAGGATGGTAAATGGATTTCCTGATTGTAGCCACTCATCAACCCTGCTCCTGCTGTAAGTTGGAATTTAAAATCAGGGCCACTTCCCTTTCAAAGGACATGCAAGGTGTCATTCTCTCTTTAGGGAAATGGTACAATGTGATATAGTAATTTTTTTTGGATAGTAGTGTTTTCTGAGTTATTGGATAAATATACTGCACATACTGCAGTGGTTAGCACTGCTGCCTCACAACGCCAGAGACCCAGGTTCGAATCCCGCCTTGGATCACTGTCCATGCAGAGCTTACATGTACTCCCTGTGTCTGCGTGGATTTTTTCTGGGGGCCTGGTTTCCTCCCATGGTCTGAAAGACACGCTGGTTAGGTGCAATGGTCATGATAACTCTCCCTCAGTGTACCTGAACATAAGAACATAATAAGAACATAAGAAATAGGAGCAGGAGTAGGCCATCCAGCCCTTCGAGCCTGTCCCGCCATTCAATAAGATCATGGCTGATCTGTTGCTGCTCAGTTCCACTTTCCCGCCCTCTCCCCATAATCCTTAATCCCCTCTCCTATCAAAAACCCATCAACGGGCGCCAGAGAGTGGCGATTAGGAGATTTTCGCTGTAACTTAATTGCGGTGTTAATGTAAGTCTACTTGTGACACTAATAAATAAAAAACATGAACAATGAATGGGTTAGCCTAAACTAGAGCGCGAGATTGGATACCAATAAATCTACTGATTCATTTTAGTGTAACTTTTGTATAAGTTGCAAATCAATGCAGCTAACCAATAATTAGTCTCATGCATAGTAGAATGATTTTTGAGTAAATGTTGGGACAGAAATTTGACTTAATACTGTATAGATTCATATATTTATTAGAAAGAACGGAAAATTGAAGATGCCAAAACTGTAGCTCATGATTTGGAGATATTCAATCTGATAATATGGAAGCAGTAATGCACACGTAATTCATCAGTCAGTGTGTTAACAGGTATGTTTTTCTTCTCAACATTAAATACGTGTTACAAGACACTACAATATGCACATTGGAATGTGTCATTGCTAAAAGGCTATCTTGCCAATATTACTTTAAGACATTTGGTGGCAGTATTACCACATCCCCTGACTATTAGACAGTAGTCAATTGTAGCACAATCTCCCAGTGACCTTTAGCATGTAGAGCTGCATTTATCACTGATCACGAGATTAGATTGAAGGTATTTAGTTGCGTTTTACTTTCCACTTATAATTTCTGGTGGCACAGGAGGAGAATGAAAACAGTTGTTCACTTGGGAAATGTATCTACCTCCATCTGGCTGTATAACACAGCCAGCTGTACAAGAACCTTGCAGGACCGGTAATATGTTTTCGATCTTTAGCCTACAAAAGGAGAAAACTCACTTTCAGGATCTATTCGCTTTTCAAATTCTTTGCAGCTCCTGCTTTTTTCAGAATTCTGCAACTTAAGAGCTTTTTAATATTCTTACCGCTGTGTGTCATATGTTTCTGTTCCACGCTGTTTAAATTATCATTTTAGTTTCCTTACAGTACAAAAATCAATTGAGTTGAAAACTGAGTCTAAACTAAATGTGCCACAAGATTTACATTTCTTTTTACTCCTGCTAAGCTTCCCATTGGTCCTTTCACCACATTAAATTAGGAGAGTGGGATGGTCTCGGTGGAAGAGTCTTAAGCATGACCAGCTGGCAGGAGAAATGAGTTGAAAAGGATGAGAGGTTTTGTGCCAGTCATTCCTCCAACTTGAGATGCGATGCTTCCCCTCTGTGTGGAGCTGCGTGCAGAAAAACATTGCAAGCACGTTGAAGAGACAGCTGGTCTTAGTTCAAATGTAATCAAGTTGTGAGTCAAATGCTGCCATCTAATGCTTGATGCACAAAATATATTGTGATAGGTATGCAACTTTGTGTGAACAACCATTGGAAGCTAAGAACATCGGTGGAATTTTAACCACAATGTTCTAATAAGGTGCGGCTGCTCCATTGATGTTACCCCTTTTACCCCACCACCTAAAGACAATTTGTGAGGGCGGGAAATTCACTGGGGTCATTGTCACCTAAAGGCAGGCTGCAAACCTTAAACGGAAGGTGTAGTTTCCAAAAGTGATCAGCTGAAAGTCAGCTATTTAAGTAGCATACAGGAATAACGTCATCTTATATTCTCTGTTACAGCAATATAAGTTCTCAATGTGTAAGTGGGACATTAGTAGGAAGTCTCCTTTCCCTCCAAGGAGAAATGGCTGCCATGTCAAATTAGCCAGAAGCATAGCAGATTAGTGGCTGAATAGATCAATGCCAAGAGCATTGTTCCAAGGACTTGGCTGCAATGGAAGAATATATTTTATAACTTCACCAGGATGTCAGGGTAAGGCTCCACGTTATAGCTCTCTTGCTTTCAGGAACAGAGCAGTACCCTACCTTAGTCTCAACACCTGTACCTCTCCTCCAAACACAATGCACAAAGCACGATCTGATCCAGCACCATTCCTCTTGCAGATAATGCTGACATACAGCTGAAAGATGGCATCAAGAATATGGGGAAGTTCTGATTGGCAATAAGAGAGAAGGTGACCATTACATCACTGGCAGAGAGAAAATCTACAACATTTGAGATGGAAAAGCTGGAGACAATGCACTGGACTTTGTCAGTGGACAGGATTGCAAATGTCTGCTGACAAAGCCCTCACAATCATGCAGGATTGGAAGATTGTGGTCAAAGCCTTCACAATTTCCACCCTTAAGCAACTTTGTCCTCCATTTGGACTGGCTGACATCTCTACTTTGAGAATTGCCAACCTTTCAAATATCTCTTCTTTATTTATTTTTATCCTATTTATTTCACTACATCTTCCTACTGGCTTGGTCAAAACCTCGATCAAAATCTGGCTCGGTCAAAGAAGACAGAGGGTAACAGTGGAAGGGTACATTTCTGAACAGAGGGCTGTGACAAGTGGCATTCCTCAGGGATCAGTGCTGGGACGTTTGCTGTTTGTAATATATATAAATGATTTGGAGAAAAATGTAACTGAATTGATTAGTAAGTTTGCGGACAACACAAAGGTTGGTGGATTTGTGGATAGCGATGAGAACCATCAGAGGATACAGATCAGTTGGAGACTTCAGCGAAGAGATGGCAGATGGAGTTTAATCCTGACAAATATGAGGTAATGCATTCTGGAAGATCTAATACAGATAGGAAATATACAGTAAATGGCAGAACCCTTAGGAGTATTGATAGGCGAAGGGATCTAATTGTATAGGTACACAGGTCACTAAAAGTGGCAATGCAGGTGGAGAAGGTAGTCAAGAAGGCATACAGTATGTTTGCCTTCATCAGCCGAGATATTGAGCTTAAAAATTGGCAAGTCATGTTGCAGCTTTTTAGAACCTTACTTAGGCTGCACTTGGAATATAGTGTTCAATTCTGGTCGCCACATTATCAGAAGGATGTGGAGGCTTTGGAGACAATATAGAAAAGATTTACCAGGATGTTGCCTGGTATGAAGGGCATTAACTGTGAGGAGAGGTTGGAGAAACTTGGTTTGTTCTCACTGGAGCAACAGAGGTTGAGGGGAAATCTGATAGAAGTCTACAAGATTATGAGAGGCATGGACAGAGTGGATAGTCAGAAGCTTTTTCCCAGGGTGGAAGAGTTAATTACTACGGGGCATAGGTTTAAGGTGTGAGGGGCAAGGTTTAAAGGAAATGCACGAGACAGGTTTTTTTTTACACAGAGAGCAGTGGTGCCTGGAGCTCATTGCTGGGGGAGGTAGTGGAAGTGGATACAGTAGTGACTTTTAAGGGAGTCTTGACAAGTACATGAATAGGATGGGAATAGAGCGATATGGTTTCTGGAAGGGTAGGGGGTTTTAGTTAAATCGGGCAGCATGGTTGGGGCAGGCTTGGAGGGCTGAAGGGCCTGTTCCTGTGCTGTAATTTTCTTTGTTCTTTGTTGTTTACTGCTATATTGGTAACACCCTCCTCTCTACTGAAGACAGTTACAAAGTGCTGAGCTATGACCACTGACTCCATAGAGATATTTACTAATCTCCTCTCTACTTTCTGCTTCTGGCTTAGTTCCCAATTATTATCATTAATTTATGTTTGTCATGAGCTTCCTTTTTTGTCACATCACATTTTAACTTCCGTATCTTTAGTCATCCAGCGTTGGGTGCAAGGGTAGGTGACGTTACGAGGTCTGAAGTTAAGGATAGGGTACAGGTAAGGGAAGAGGCCGAGGATGTCCCAATAATAGAGGGAGTAGGGGGCGTGAGTATGGTTGGTGGCGTTACGGCAAATAGGGTCCAGGTGAAGGCTGGGATGAAAGCGCTTTATCTGAATGCACGAAGCATTCGGAATAAAGTGGATGAGCTGGTGGCGCAGATCGACACAAATGGATACGATCTGGTGGCCATTACAGAGACGTGGCTGCAAGGTGACAGGGACTGGGAGCTGAATGTACACGGCTATCAAGTGTTTAGGAAGGATAGGCAGGAGGGAAAAGGGGGGGCGTAGCTCTGCTGATTAAGGATAGCATCAAGGTGGTAGCAAGGGATGATATTGGAGCCAAGGAGCAGAAAGTGGAATCGTTGTGGGTGGAGATTAGGAACAGCAAAGGGAGGAAGACGCTGGTGGGTGTCGTCTATAGGCCCCCAAATAATGATCTGGAGGTGGGGCGGGCTGTTAACGCGCAAATAAGTGCGGCGTGCAGGAATGGGACGGCCGCAGTTATGGGGGATTTCAATCTGCATATTGATTGGTCGACCCATGTTGGACGCGATGGGCTCGAGGAGGAGTTCTTGGAATGCTGCCAGGATAGTTTCCTGGAACAGTGCGTGTTGGAGCCGACGAGGGAGAGAGCTATCTTGGATCTTGTGCTATGTAATGACGCGGGTAGAATTAGGGACCTTGCGACGATGGATCCTCTTGGGGAGAGTGATCATTGTATGGTAGAGTTTCTGGTGCAGATGGAGGAGGAGAAAGTGGGTTCCCAGACACGCGTACTTTGTTTGAATAGAGGGGAGTGCGGTAGGATGAGAGAAGAATTGGCAAATGTGGACTGGGGGAGCGCGTTGGAGGGAGGATCTGCTGAGGAGCAGTGGAGGATCTTTAAGGAGATCTTTCTTGGTGCTCAGCGGAAATTTATTCCGATGGTCAAAAAGGACAGTAGGAGGAGAGGTAATAAGCCGTGGATAACAAAGGAGGTGAAGGAAAGTGTTAAATTAAAAGCGGAGGAATTTAGAGTAGCTAAGAGTAGTGGGCGAGAAGAGGATTGGGAGAGATTTAAATGTCAACAAAGATTGACAAAGAAGTTGATAAAGAAGGGTAGGAGAAACTATGAAGCTGGGCTAGCGCTTAATATAAAAAAGGATAGCAAGAGTTTTTATAAATATATAAAAAGGAAGAGGCTGGCTAGGGTGAATGTTGGTCCTTTAGAGGATGAGAAAGGGGACCTAGTGGTAGGGGATGGGGATATGGCTAAGGTATTGAATAACTTTTTTGTTTCTGTCTTCACGGAGGAGGACGTGAATAATTTGCCGGGTGTTAGCGATGGAAAGGTGGTAGGAATGGAGGGTCTTAATGACATTACTGTTACTAGAGAGGCGGTGCTCGACAGACTGGAGGGGCTGATTGTGGACAAGTCCCCAGGACCGGATGGAATGCATCCGAGGGTTCTGAAAGAAATGGCGGAGGTAATAGTGGATGCCTTGGTGGTTATTTTCCAGACGTCGCTGGATTCCGAGGAAGTGCCGGAGGATTGGAAAATGGCTAATGTTACACTGTTGTTTAAGAAGGGTGCCAGGCAAAAGGCGGGGAATTATAGGCCGGTTAGTTTAACGTCTGTGGTAGGTAAAATGTTAGAATCCGTCATTAAGGAGGAAATTGCGAGGCATCTTGAAGGGAATTGCTTGATAGAGCAGACGCAGCACGGTTTCATTAAAGGGAAGTTGTGTCTGACAAATTTACTGGAGTTCTATGAGGATGTGTCTAGGGCGGTGGATAGAGGAGAGCCGGTGGATGTGGTCTTTCTGGATTTTCAGAAGGCGTTTGACAAAGTACCTCACAAGAGGTTATTGCAGAAGGTCGAGGGACATGGAGTTGGGGGTAGGGTGTTAGCGTGGATAGAGGATTGGTTGTCAAATAGGAGGCAGAGAATGGGGGTCAACGGGTGCTATTCGGATTGGCGGATGGTGACTAGTGGAGTGCCCCAGGGGTCGGTGCTGGGGCCTCAGCTTTTTACCATTTATATAGATGATCTGGAGGAGGGAACCGAGTGTAGGGTGTCGAAATTTGCTGATGACACCAAGATTGGGGGAACGGCAAATTGTGCGGAGGGTGTGGAGAGTCTGCAGAAGGATCTAGATAGGCTGGGCGAATGGGCCAGGAAATGGCAAATGGAATTTAATGTTGGCAAGTGTGAGGTGGTCCACTTTGGTAGGAAGAATGGTAGGAAGGACTATTACTTATGGGGCGAAAAACTGCAGCAGGCGACGGTGCAGAGGGACCTCGGGGTCCTTGTGCATGAGTCGCAAGAACCCAGCTTGCAGGTGCAGCATGTGGTCAGGAAGGCGAATGGGATGCTGGCCTTCATAGCGAGGGGGATTGAATATAAAAGTAGGGAGGTCTTGCTGCAGCTGTATAGGGCATTGGTGAGGCTGCAGCTGGAGTACTGTGTGCAGTTTTGGGCGCCGCACCTGCGCAAAGATATTTTGGCCTTGGAGGGAGTGCAGAGGAGGTTTACTAGGCTGATACCGGAGTTGAGGGGCTTGAGCTATGAGGAGAGGCTGAATAAACTAGGCTTGTACTTGTTAGAGTTTAGAAGAATGAGGGGAGATCTCATTGAGACGTATAAGATGATGAATGGGATGGATAGGATAGAGGTGGAGAGACTCTTCCCACTCAAAAAAGACAGTAGGACTAGGGGGCACAGCCTCAAGATAAAGGGGGGGCGGTTTAGAACGGAGTTGAGGAGGAACTTCTTCACTCAAAGGGTGGTGAATCTCTGGAATTCTCTGCCCGTTGAAGTGGTGGAGGCTGCCTCGCTAAATATTTTTAAGAAGCGGGTTGATGGGTTCTTGATAAGAGAGGGGATTAAGGGTTATGGGGAGAGGGTGGGAATGTGGAACTGAGCCACGACAGATCAGCCATGATCTTATTGAATGGCAGGGCAGGCTCGAAGGACTAGATGGCCTACTCCTGCTCCTATTTCTTATGTTCTTATGAATGGCCTTCCTTTCCCTCACATAGTAACATGTCTGCTCTGTACTGAAACCATCTCCTGTCCACTGTTTCATCTACCAATTCTCAATTGCAATCTACCTGAGCCAAATCCCTATTCACCTCATTTAAGTTAGCTTTCCTCAGGTCAAATGCCTTGTCCTTTTTCATCACTAATCTAAACCTGATATTATGATCACTGTTTCCCCAAATGCTCTCTCACTGAAACATACATCACTCTCAGTACACCATTCTTCGGGGGTGGGTTCAGCACTGTTCTGTTTCACATCGGGTTAAAAATGTGAACAAGAAAATTCTCTTCTACACATTCCAGTTATTCCTCCCCTCTTTGTCCTTCATTCAGTCCCAGTCAATACTAGAATAATTGAAGTCCTGGGAAAAAGAACTGTAAATGAAAATGAGGATTTGACAGTGATGTTGAATAATTACTTTGCATCATTATTTATAAGAGAAGAGGAAAATAACATGCCAGATATCCCAAGCAAGCTTACATTTAGTTAGGGGTGGGAACTCACTAAAACTAATGTTAATGATTAGCAATGAGCTTGACTCCAAGCAACTGAAGACACTTCTCGCTCTGTAGTCATTCAGGGCATACGAAGTGTTCTCACAAAGCACAGGGACTGGTCTCAGCAGCTGTCATTTTGTTTAAATGTCTATCTTTTTAGTTTAAGGTTCCTCTACTGTAGGTGGTGTTTAGTTGGTAAGTCCACCAGACTTGTATTTAATACAATTCTTATCCCTTTAATGTTAGTACCCTCTACTTGTTCATCTTATGCCACATTAGATTTAATTAATTTTAGTATTCATACATTTCCTTTTGCACCAAATTCCCACTCTCACCAAATGCCCGTATCACTTCATTTGGCAAATGCCCACAGCCTTGTGCGTTTCACAAATATCTCTTTAATACAAGCCTTTTAGAAACAGATTAATTGTAACCAGGCAGTCAACAGCCAACAAAAACCAGGAACACCTAATAGGGTACCCATTTATAGTTGCTTGCCTGTGAGTTGTTTACTGCCACTTATTTGCAGTTTAGAAGTTAAGTTTCAGGTGAGGATTTATTTCCGATTAATAATACATTCTGTTCATTCCTCCTCACCCGGGGGCATAACAATTTGAGTGTATTTCATTAAGAATCATATCAAATTGGGGGATCTCACCCAGAAACCGGTTGTAACAAACCGGTAATCCATGTATTACAGGTTAGTTTTCAATTCTCACCAAATTCCCCATGCCACTCTCTTTCATAGGCCACTATCTGTGTCATGACCAAATTACTGACGGATATATTGAACCTTCAATTGGACAAACAAACAAAATTGGCTGAGACTTTAAAGTAGCTACCTGTTGCAATTCCTATGTGGATTGCACTTGACCAACCTTTCCAAAAGAATGGAATGGCACACTTTTTTCATACAGAGACACTTCAAATAAAGTGATGTAACAAGAACAAAGAAGAACAAAGAAAATTACAGCGCAGGAGTAGGCCCGTCGGCCCTCCAAGCCTGCACTGACCATGCCTCCTGACTGAGCAAAAACCTCCTACAAGAAATGCAAAAACCTGAACTGTAATCTCCTGTTGAGATAATGGAAGCTGATTACTATCTCAGCAGAAGCCATCTCCTGTGATTCATATCCCAGACAATGGATATGCTGGGAGTTGAAAGAAAGTAATTCTGGGTGAAAGACATCTTTGGTTTTTCTCTTCCAGGAATACATAAGTAAAGGGAAAAAGCTAACTGCAGACTTTGTCCCTGTGTGCTAGTTTGGTGTCTTAGTTCTACTGTGCTACTGTGTGCTGAAGGTTGAAGAACATCCATGAGGCAATCCTGTGCTTGCAGATTAAAAAAAATGTCTCCCTCTCTTTGCTAGCTGGATGCAAGTCACAAGTTAGCAAAGCCAAGTCAAAAAGGAAAAGAACAACTCCTTTCAGCTAACCTGCAGAACCAAGAACCAACTGCTCCACTGCCAAAGTCAGCACTACTGGAATCATGCAGCAGCCATAGTGATTCACAATTTACTCCTTCCTGACAGGCCAGGGACTAATTCATATATCTTTTTAAACTGTTATTTTTGGACTTGTTTTTCACTTCTCACTTGCGTGTATATACAGTGTGTTTTTAAAATTATTTTCTTCTCGCATTTTGATAACTAGTTAACTCACTCCTTAACTCAGGGAATGTTGGTTATGGCTCCCTGTAAAACATAAATAAATTTGGACTGAGACAAGGACCGATATTTTATGACTTTGCTCAGACGAGGCTCATAAAATCCTGTCCGAGGTGAATAGAGAATTCTGTTTGCGAGCCTCACCCCGATTCCTGGGCGGGTGTCCCAATAAACTTCCGGCCAAGGTATCCAAGAGGGAAAGGATCCTTTTCAAATTAATCTTGCAGTGATCAACCAAGGAGGTCAAATAAAGTAAGGGAGCCAATTCATTCCTCCTCACCTGGGGGCATAACAGTTTGGGAGTATTTCATTCAGAATCGTAACAAACTGGAGGATCTCACCCAGGGACCAGCTATAACAAATATTTATCCACTTATTACTGGTTAATTTTCTATCCTCACCAAATTCCCCGTGCTACTCTCTTTTGTAAGCCATTCTGTTTAGCAGATACTCTCAGCTCCGTGCTAACACAGCTCTGGTTGTCAAGGAGGAAAGTGATGAAAGTGTTTGCTCTAGAAAACCTGGCATCAGTCACCTACTTAATGCAGGGTGAACTATAAATTATTGTTACTGATTTTCCAGTGACAGCCTGGAAGGAGCCAGAGGGCAAGAAAGTGAGGGCTGCAGTAACCTTGACTTCAGCAGGCAATGCTATGCTGGCTGTGGTAATTGGTCACACATCTTGTTGCAAGAGGTGATAACTTCATACCAGTTTCCTTAATGAAGTGCACCATCTTCATGTACTGCTCCTCAGAAAACCTGCAGGTACGTTGTCTCATGGGCCTGTGAAATTGTGTTGTGAGGGAAAGGATTTCTGTGAGATCAGCTCATTTCCCTGTAGCTCTGGTGCCTCATTCTTGTCTTGCCGCTCCTCCGCACCCTGCTTACACATTCTGTCTGCTTGGAATGGCAAGAAGGGTCCAATGAAGAAAGCTTGGATTGACAAAATCCCTTTCAGGTTCAGGGAGTTGTGACACTGCTGGGCAGAGTGCCAGGGGGTAGTGTCTGGACATGACCCTCTCCCCACTGAGTGGTAAACTCACCTCAACTCCTCTGGCAGTTTCTGCTCACCAGGTGCATGCTGTGGAAGACATGCCGACATGAATGGATTATGTAACGGAGGGAGGGAAATTATCAGATGCAGAGGCCTGATGATCAGATATAAATGTACTCTAATGGGGG
Source organism: Carcharhinus amblyrhynchos (assembly GCF_965287045.1). Classification (NCBI taxonomy): domain Eukaryota; kingdom Metazoa; phylum Chordata; class Chondrichthyes; order Carcharhiniformes; family Carcharhinidae; genus Carcharhinus; species Carcharhinus amblyrhynchos. Next base: position 28,967,628 of record NC_137327.1, read on the forward strand.
TCCCAACACTGAATGCAGGAATCTCACTATACCGTTGGCAGGGGACGGGCACAATGCAGCGGGAAATCCCATTTGCCCAAGGCATGCTTTGGGCCTGTCATGGGATTTCCCAATCCTGCTGCTGATTTTGCCCATCCAAAACAGGGGCAGAAAACTCCCCTCAGTGCTGGACGTCTGGCTATAATTTTGATATTGGAAGAGGATGGTTTAGTAAACTGTGTCAAAGGCAGCACAGAGGTTGAGAAAGATGGGGAGGCTTTTGTACACCATGGTCACAGTATGAAAATTTCATTAATCATTTATTTAGTCTATGACGATTTGGTGGCTTGAATGGAACCTGATTGAGGAGATTCAAACATACAGAGGGATAAGGTGGCAGTTTTCAAGTACAGCGTTGAGGGAAATATTTTTCAGAAGCGAAGAAGTGCAGGATTATGGTTTCATTGAGCACTGGGAGAAAGGACAGTACTAATTCATGCTTAATCTGTGAATTTTAAATAGAAAGCTTTACTGTAATTGACAAACACCATGATACTGTTTTATTTTGTTACTGGGTTTCTCCCCCTTTCACTTTATGCCACACAATATGCTGTCCTGATCCAACGGCAATACTTCCAGACACAATTACTCAATAATTATCACAAGTAAAAATCATTGCTAAAAATCTTCGCCCTGATCCATGGGTGCTGAAACTAATTGCAGCATTCATGGCTGAAATCAGCTAACTTAGCAAAGATTGTGGATTGAATTGGGGCTCTTTGCTCTGTGTGGCATACTTATTCATTAAGTTATCAGTGGAGTGGGAATGTTTTATACAACTTTTGCATAATTGAAAATGAGCTGAAATAACAATATGTCAGGGAATTTCAATTATCACAAACTGCTGCAAAAGTAAAAAGTAAAATAGACGTATTACATTTCTGCATTCAACTGCGTAAATGTTTAAATGACCTGAAAAAGTTATAAAAATTGAAAGCATCTTTTCAACTATCAGTGTAAAATATTCAGATAGGAGCTTCATATGTAATCTAACAAGAAATAGTTAATAGAAGCTTATAAATAAGGATAAAATTTATCTTTTAGACCATTTGAAGTTTATTTGCATGTCACCTTTATAACTCCATACTGAAATTGTTTAAAGATTTGGAGCCCGAAACTAGGTAGGTACTACAATGAGTAAAAGTATGTGCTACATACCTTGTGCAAATAATTACAACACATTATATTTTAATTTGTACCATTTTCCTTTTCAGTATTCTTAGAAAACAGGACTTTCATTTGAACAAATTGCAGTTTTGCACATATGCAGATTTTTAAGTGGTATTTACGTTTTTCAGTTCATAACATAATATAGACAATCACATTTAAACATGTTAACTTTTCTGGAGTATATGCTTTGTAAAGTAAATACAGCAATCTTTACTATATTAAAGGATTGTATAAGGAGCCGCCACATGTAAGGTTAATTTGGGACTGAGTACAGTATTGTCCACAGAGTGATGCAAGAGGACACATGACCCAGAGTCAGGATTAGTGTGGTGTTGAGTGAAGACATATATGGACCAAAGCATGGAGACAGCTCCTAGCTTGTTTCCTTTACTGTACATGTGTAAATAGTTGTAGTAGTTAATGAAGGTGTATAGTTAACCTACAGGCGACAATGGAGACTTTTTTAAGCCACGCCACCTGTAACAAACATCCTCCCAACAGTAACATTTTTCCCTTCGATTTCGGCCTTCAGAAAATGTATATATCGGAGATGTACTACAGTTAGTTTTGTCAGGCACTTCATCAACTGTAGGGCCTTGTAGATAATCAGTTTGTGGATAAACAGTTTCCAATATGTTTTGGATGCATTTGAGATCCCATTGCCACATTGCGTAAGTTATTCCTGTTTGAGTGCAACAACAGAATTTAATTTTAATTGTAACTTGTTATTTGAGGGGAATTTACATAGCACATTCTGACATAATTTAGAAATACTTAAAATTAATTAAACTGACTATAGGTAAATAAACAACCAATTTGGACACAACAGGATCTCACAAGAAACAATGAGGTGAAAGAATGTGTCTCTGGTGTTGCTGGATGAAGAACAAATTGTTGTCAGAACATTGGGAAAGTTCCATGCCTTCAAATAGTGGCAAGAAATCTTTAAGGTCCACTTAAATCACTGGAACAAAAGCTTCTAGGATTGCTAATAATTCATTACTTTCTTATTATTATTTCATTAGACTATCAGGTCAACTTATGTTCTCAAGACACAAGTAGGACTTGCACATTCTTCTGCTTCACAAGGAGTCGTATAGTAACAAACTGATATATTTTAAGTTCTAATGAACATTGTCTGACTACTGACAAAAGAAGTTTGAAGAGCTGCTAAAGGCTATTATGCCAAACAAGCCTGTTTTAGAGATCAACTCTGATGCTTCACTACAATCCATGCAACCCTTTTCCCAATATTGGTTTGAATCTACTGTCACTTAGGAAAATCTCCACACTCGCAGCAAAAACACTGTCATCACACAACCAGCTACATTGAAGTATTCTCACAAGTGTGAATTGCACTGACTATCTTCATTTCTAATTGATTTTTATGGCGAACAAGATTAATAATTGGCACATACAAATGGGATTAAAGTAGAAGTTGACATGTCATAAACATACTTTAAAATGTTTCTAAAGCTATGTGGAATTTTTAAAAGTCATGAATTTGAATTTATCAAAATCATTTGATATTCCAGCACTATCAAATTAGCTTTTCAGGGCCAGACAGATTTATCAGCAGTAAATATGAACTTGGTAGATCTTACAAACCTAGTTATACCTCATTCATTAAGGTTTTGTTTTTCCAAGAAAAAATTATTTCAAGAAGTTTTTGTAAGACTAATAGCTTAGTAGGGTAACTTCTTATCATTTCAATGATTTCTGATTGATTCCACTCTGGCGAGACTTCAATACGGCACCCTATGGAAAATAGTAGAATCATTGATGACAACTTCGGGATTACTGTGCTTTACTGCTCAGGTATGGGCTCTAGAAGTTGTTGTCAGTTTCAGAGGAGTAATCACACTGAACGCCGCAAGTTTAATTGCATTTATACTACAAAATCAGAGCCATTATTTCTCAGTCTGCACTCACTCCAGAAATTCATCTAATTGTGTTATAATCTCATTTATGCTACCAGGTTTAATCATGTTTCCTGGTAACGTATTTCACAGCTTTATAATCCATATAATATGTAGGAATTAATTGTACAGGGAAACTGCAGTAACCTGAAGGTGATGGCATAAAGGTGGTTTTGTTGTTCCTTTTGTGCATCAACTTATCAAAATGTTCAATGGTGCACCATCCAGATTGTTTCTATATATATTATTTTTCAACAACTGTGACATACAGACCAGAGATTTGTGCTCAGTGGTTTATGCTTCCCAAAAATGATCACTAAAGCATCATCAACGTTGGAAGATAAGACACACACCAGCATATCCTGGACCAGATCATGATTAACTGCAACTCAAAACATGATGATACACGATGGCCAGAACTCCACCACCTCACCCACCAGGGAATTAGTGTGGGCGAGGGTCGGACAATGGAAATTTCCATTGACCTTGGGTGGGAAATGTTTGTCTTGCCCGAGCAAAGTCGTAAAATCCTGCCCGATGTATCTGTGACATTGCCACACCAAAACTGATGAGCTTCTTTTAAAATGTTCTTTCATAAGATATGGGTGTCATAGGCAAGGCCAGCATTTGTTGCCCATTCTTAATTACCCTTGAGAAGGTGTGCTATTGTCCTGAACAACAATATTTCATCTAGCTCAACTTTTCTGTCGCGGGTTAGTACAACAGAGTGGCCTTTTCAGAGAACATTTAAGATTCAACCACATTGCAGTGAGTCAGGAGTTACATATAGGCCAGACCAGAACAGATTTTCTTCCTTAAATATCATTAGTGAACCAGATGGGTTTTTACAACAACTGGTGATAGTTTCATGGCCATTATTTCTGGGACTACCTTTCAATTACAGTTTTATTAATTAGCTGAATGTATTGACTAATTGAATTTTAATTGCACCAGCTAACACAATGGGATTTGAACCTGTGTTGCCAGATCATTAACCTGGGCCTCTGGTTCACTAGTCCTGTGATATTACCATTAAGCCGTCATTCCCAGCTCACCACAATGACCACATCTGAAATATTGTGAGCAGATTTGGTCTCTCTATTTAAGGAAGAATATATTTGTAGTAGGGGTGGTGCAGCGAAGGCTCATTAAACTGGCTCCTGCGATGAGAGTTTGTCTTACGTTGAGAGGCTGGATAAATTGGACCTATATACTTTAGAATTTTAGAAGAATGAGAGGCAATCTTATTGAAAGATACAAGATTCTGAAGGGGGCTTGACAGGGTAGATGTTTAAAGATTGTCTCCATTGGTCTAAGAATCTAAGATTTGGGGGCATAGATTCAGGATAAGGGGCCAATCTTTTAGGACTGAAATGAGGAGAAATTATTTCACTCAAAGGCTGCGTACATTTGGAATCCTCTACCCCAGAGGATTGTGGGTGCATTATCATTGATTACATTTAAGGTTGGGATAGACAAGTTTTTAAACCTCTCAGGGAATCATGGAACATCGGAGCAGGCAGGAAAGTGGATTTGAAGGCCCAAGATCAGCCGTGGTCATAGTGAACGAGAAAGCCAGCTCAGAGGGCTATCTGGTCTGCTCTTGTTCCTATTTCTTATGGAATATATGTGCTTTTCCTGTCATCATTTATGGTATGTTGTGAGTAGAGCTTAACGCATTTCTAGAGCTCTGAAGTGGGCGATTAGAGATGTCAGGCAACTTTGTTTAAATACTAGAAAACAAACCTGCATTATGTTGCTGTGCTACACAATTTGACCATGCAAAACCCAGCCTCAGGCTGGTGCCAATAAACTGTAAGTGGCCATATCAAGCATCATGGCTTGATCAAAACATGTATGGACCCGAACACGCCGATAGTAACTTAAAAAAAATAAACTATATTGTGTGTGTACTGTATGGAATGCACATTTAGATCAAGTAGCTAAATCGCCTGTGACAGTCACCCTAATTCTCTTGTGACAGTGATTCTTGTGTTGTTCGGTTGGTGTCACTCAATAGTTTAGAATCATAGAATCCCTACAGTGCAGAAAGAGGCCATTCGGCCTATTGAGTCTGCACCGACCACAATCCCACCCGGACCTTATTCTGCAACCCCACATACTTAACTTGCCAATCCCTTGACACTAGGGTCAATTTAGCATGGCCATGCGACCTAACCCGTTTAGTTTCTACACACTACTGTGTATCTGTTTTTTCAGATTTTTAATACACATCATGAACATATTTAGAAATTGAAAATCTCTCTAAGACAGATCTTCAAACTCTTTTCAATAAATGTTAATTTGAAGCCATTCCCCTCATTAACGATTGTGATTGCTCCCACGACTGCTGTAGCTAGATTGCAAGATGTGTTAATTCTTCATCACAACGTAATTAGGCAACTCCATGAGACAGACAAACAATTCAAAGTATGAGTAATCGTAATAAATTGATTATTTTGTTTTTTGATATCCTCAATCAACAATGCAGTCAGAACGTAGACGTGGATAGAGTGCACCTGCTTGGGATTTATCAGCTTTGGAAGAGCAGGGATATATGGTCCAGAAAATATTATTTTCAGGTTCAGAAGTTCACACTTGTCATGGTTGAAATGACGAATGTTGTTTAATTGTCATTTCTGTTCATCCACCATAATGTCACATTTATTCTGTTCTTTTGTTAATATGTAATGCAGTAAAAATTAATTTAGATCAATAAGCTCACTGTATAAGGTATTGTGCACATTTTGCAGTAGTGAGGTCTGCCATTAATTAGAGTTTCCCTGCATGTTAAGATTTTAAACTCCTATTGTATGGAAAGTTGTTGAAAGTAAGAGCTGATAACATTGCTTCCCTCACTGCAATACAGGGCAATGCAGATCTAAATATATGAGACAAGCAACTAAGTAACCAATTCAACTAACTTATGAAACAAACAGCGCAGGGACTGAGAAAGAAGTGTAAATGACAATGCACAAATTCAATGTCAAATCAGGAAGAGAGGGAAAGAAAGGTTTGATTGAGAAAAAAGAAAGGATAAGCTACTAAAAAGGTCATTTTACATGTTTAAACTTTCTAGTGACAATTAAAACCTTAAGAAATGAGAATCTAAATTATAATTTTTCATTTTTAGTATAGCAAATGTTGATTAGCAGCAATTAAAATTTATCATATCGGCATAAAGGTACTTCGATTGGAATGGAAAAAAGAGCTTAGCTTTCTGTGGGTGACTTAAGTTTGGATCTACTGCTCAAATGTAACAACTTCATGCCATTCAGTGCATTTCCCACTGAGGTAGGCTATGGTATTCCATTTCCGCAAAGTGGTGGAATTGAACAACTCATATTGCATTTGAGATCTTTCAGTTTAACCGTGCACTTACCTTTCAGCTGAAGTAATGTTTGTGAATAAATAACAGCAAACACCATTATTCTCATGTTTACTCTGACAGGAATATCTGCGGCCTTATATATTAAAGTCCATAAGCAGGTCACTGAATTGTATGAATTGAAATCTCCATTGTCAGTTGATCTCAATGAGAACAACCAAGATAAAAGTGTGGACATTTGCCTGCAATGTTCTTTGTAGGTGAAGCTATAATAACTCTTCATAATGGTAAAATGTCACATTGTATTTGTTTTTTATTATATGAAGGCTTTGTGAGTGAGCTTGTGCACCAGAGTCACTTAGCAGCTCAGTGTTAGGAACAGAAGAGATAGGACCTGGAGTAGATAATTCGGCCTCATGAGCCTGCTCTGACATCTAATCAGATTAAGGCTGACTTTCCACCTCAGCTGCACCCTCCTGCAATATCCCCAAATCTCTTAATTCACCTTAGTGTCCAAAAAGCAATTGATCTCTTACTTGAATGTATCAACAACCAAGCTCCCCTGTTGTCTGTAGTAAATTCCAAAGTTCATGACTGTTTGAGAAAAGAAATTTCTTCTCACCTCAGTTATAAGTGGCTAACCTCTTATTCTGAAATTTTGACTCCTAGTTTTAAATTCCCCTGCCATAGAAAATATCCTATTAGCAACAACACTATAAAGCCACTTAAGGAGTGCGTACATTTCAAAAAAATCACTCTCATTCTTCAAAATTTTAGGAAATATTGGCCTAATCTACTTAATTTCTCAATCCCCTCATTCCAAGAATAAGGGAAATGTTTCATTGCAGTTTCTGGTACGTATGTTCTTGCTCAGGTAAGGAGACCAAAATTGTCTACAGTATTCTAGATGTCCTAAACCCAGAGAGTGGCAATGAAGTCTAGGAGATTTGTTATTGCTAGCTGTATTGGCACAGATGGAAATAGAGGCACTGATACTGTAAGAGTTTAAGCAGGGCAGCGTGTTGATGAGGGGAGGCTGGGTGTAGAGATTGTGCTACATAATATTGAATTGTTCAATTGTTGTGTGTTCGATTGTGTATGTCTGTTGACTGTTTTCTGTGCTGTTGGTCAAGCCTAGGTGTGGTTACAGGGAGAAACTGAAACAAGACATTGCAAATAGAGTTTATCACTGCAGTGCAAACAAGAGGAAGGCTGCTAATAGGCTATAAGTTAAATCTATTTGTCTTTAACCCCACCCTGCCTTTTTAGCCACAGTTTATTTTCTAATGTTTCTAAATAAACATTTGCCAGCCAATAACCCAAAGATGAGATTGCTTTGTTTCAGTTATGACACAGGCAAATAGCTCTTTTGTGTAATGCATTGTCAAGCCTAGCAAAGCTTTCTCAGCAAGAATTCAGGAAGGAATTATTGATGTTTAAAAAAAACCAGAATTTTATTCTCTAAGTTGATTTTTTAATTTTCAACATTTCAGAAAAATACGTTCTACTTTGTGAATTTTACAACAAAACTTCAAAGTTATATGAATTTTCTTGGGTGAACCTCCACCTGAGGAAATCGCTTGAAACCAGTTGCTAATTGTAGAATTTCAGCCTCTATTTACAGACAGGATTCTTTTGTAAGAGTTCAAAGCTTTGGCAAAGTAACAAAGCTTTGAAGGTGCTTTTCTGCATTTAAAGCTTTCTGCTGGTCAAAAGTCTTCATGTTTTTCAGGAATTTTAATGAAGTGTTAACAAAAACGTGGCAGCTTGTAGCAATTATAAATCCTGATTGTGAGAAATGTGATTCTATTCATAAAAGAAATAAATGCTTGGATTTTTCTTAACTTGCCACGGAAGGCTGGAAACAGACCTTTTGCCCAATTCTCTGCCTCCCTAAACCGGATTCATTTTACCGAAACAGGGATTATTAACTACTCAGGTCAGATTCTCAACACGACCCCTGCTGCTGAGGGGGAAGTCTGTCACTGCTGAAAGCAAACTGCCAGTAGTGTTGCAGCCAGAGCAGCGCATGAAGAGGTGGGGAATAGTTAAACAGGGATGATGAAGTTCAGCAGTGTCTTGCAGTCTTTTAGGCCTCAGGCTGGGCCTTCATTAAGGGGAGATGCTTGATTCCAGGGCTGCTTCCTCTGAAAAGAGGATCAACAGGCCTTTCACCATTGCCCCGAGAATGCCCCCATCATTTTGTTGGTGGTCACTTGCCTGGTCAACACCATACTGACCCTAGCTCTAGGTCATGTACCTTTACAGTGTGGTCAGTATGCCAACCACGATGGGCATAATAAATTATAGCCAGTATAATCAAGGACCTCACACACCCCAGACATTCACTTTTCCACCTTCTTCTGTCAGGAAAAAGATACAAAAGTCTGGGATCACGGACTAACCGACTCAAGAACAGCTTCTCCCCTGCTGCTGTCAGACTTTTGGATGGTTCTTCCTTGCATTAAGTTGATCTTTCTCTACACCCTAGCGATGGCTGTAACACTACATTCTGCACTCTCTCATTTCCCTCTCAGTGAACAGTATGCTTTGTCTGTCCAGCACACAAGAAACAATACTTTTCACTGTAAATACAAGTGACAACAATAAATCAAATCTCTTCCCATTAGTGGGCAAAAAGCTGTCAAAGCAGATTCCAGCAGGAGCAGACAAAGGTGACAAATATAGACAATACTCACACCCTCAACACCTGGACCTGGATTTAATTTCAGGGTAGCTTCAATGACTTGCTCAGGTTCGCAAAATTGGATATAAGTTCTCAAAGCAGAATGATGGAATAGTTGCATGTTAAAGTGTCATTCTCAGGTGTAACAAACTTGTTTGGCCTGTCAACATTCATCCTGTTAGGCCGTTGTATCCATTATCCAACACACAGCTGCATGTGTGAAGAAAGCAATTTTTTTTTTCTCTATCTCTCTAGATTACGTGTTGTACAATACAGACATCCCTTCCCCAGCATTTTATACATGTCTATCAATCACCCAACCAATCATGAAAGGACACTACAATGATTTTCCTCATTCCTTTACTACCTCTATAGAGATCATTAACAAAATCCTGCTTTCAACTGGTTGCAAATGGTAATCATTGCTAATTTTGACCACACTTTCTCATTTTACAGCCTGTCCTCTCTCTTTCAATTAAAACCGTTTCCATTCTGCTTGTGATAAGCAGCTCCTCATTCTCATTTTGTGCACAAAACGAAGAGCAGCTGGACAAATCAGCAGCCATTGACTAACTCTCTCCCACCTTTACTGTAGGAGAAAACGGATTAATGCATGAGGGAGGATTGAAACCAGAGAGGAGCAACAAGTGTCTAGACCCTCATCCACATGGAGTTGTCAGATGTTGTCGGGCCATCAAGGGCTAAGAGGATTGGAGGTGATGAGGTTAAGCGTGCACTGAGCTACAGCTTCAGCCTATTGGACTCTGTTGAGCAGTTTGGCAATTTCACACTATTCTCCAGCCTTTCAGTGCATCTGTACCTCCCCCTACCATTTGGTGCTTTCTTAATGCCTGGAACTAATAGAAGAGGACTTGGAGGAAGACTACCTCTTGAAGATGCAGCAACAGCAGAGAAACTGATATGCCTTGTGGTTACATAGTAAATGACAGGGGTCTTGGTGATTCACAAAGAACGAATGATCAGGATCAGGGACTAGTGAGAAAGATAGCTTGCCAGAAGGCAAACATGACCCCAAGCTCCACTGAGGTCAAAGATGCTAATTTCATTGGCCAGTTTTCAAAAAAAAATTGCTTGCTTCACACATGCAGGTGTGTGTTGGATAATGGATACAACAGCCTAGCTGGATGAATATAGACAGACAAGTTTGTTACATCTGAGAGTGACACTTTAACATGCAACTATTCTATCATTCTGCTTTGAGTAAAGCGTACACACACACACACACACACACACACACACACACACACACACACACACACACACACACACACACACACACACACACACACCTCTGATACCTTCTAGTTTCATTTCTATGTATATCTGTTCTCATATGCCTAATCTTAATAAATGAATCCCTGACACTTTTACCCAATCCCTTATGAGTGATTGGTGCCTCGTGTCATGTATAGTAAATAATCGCAAGGTATATCATTATAATAATATGACAACACAACAGCATGCCCACTTTATCAGCCATCAATTGAGACTAGGGCTACACTGTTCCACTCCACTATTTGCAGCTTCCATTTTGTGCTTCAACTTTCGGTTAATCTTACTTTTGTATTGCCATTTAAGCTTCCAAAGACATTGCTCGGAGCATTGACAAATATTTAAGACATTTTCTTCGCCTTTTCTTTGCCTTTACACGATGACTGTCACATCAAATTTTAGTGGATCAGGTGATGCACGTCAATCACTGCCTATATGATGAGCTGCAGCCTCCTTAAGCAGCTCTGTCATGACCAGTTATTGATTCTATTGTGATAGATCTGCTGCCTGTGTTAGCGCCTGCTGTGACTCATGAACTTCGGTTGCCCTCTGTGCTTGTGAACCCACACTACATTCATTCAGAAAGCTCCTATAATATCCGCTACTCTCCTACCAATCACAATCCTTAGCCTTCATTATTCTCACCAACTCCTAGTTTGATCTGCAGTTAAATATGTTTCCTGCAGCTGTGGAAACTACACTTCTTTGTTAGTGTTAACAAGTTAAATTGATCTCCATTCTCCACCGCATTCACCTCTTTTCACAAGTATTTTGCGCTCCTTTTGAAGGTTGGGGTGGGGGTTGGTTGTGGTGTGGTGGTGCCAGAGCAGTAGTATATGCTAGGGCATGGTGGCACAGTGGTTAGCACTGCTTCCTCACAGCGCCAGAGACCCAGGTTCGATTCTAAGCTTGGGTCACTGTCTGTACAGAGTCTGCATGTTCTCCCCATGCATGGGTTTCCTCCAGGTGTTCTGGTTTCCTCCCACAGTCCGAAAGATGTGCTGGTCAGGTGGACTAGCCATGCTAAATTCTCCCTTATTGTCAGGGGGATTAGCTATGGTAAATACATGGGGTTATGGTGATAGGGCCTGGGTGGGATTGTGGTCAGTGTAGACTCGATGGACCATCTCCTGCACTGTAGGGATTCTATTCTATACATTTAATCTGTCGGTATGTAATCCTGACGACTTTAGAATATTTTTTGAGATACGATTGTAACTTTTTATCGCTAGTGGCCTGAGATCCTAATTCTTCAAAAACTAGACAGTAGCATAATTATTATGTTACTGAACTAGTAATCCAGAAGCCTTGACTAATGATCTAGATACCTCGATTAATGATCTCGAGACAAAATCCTATCATGGCAGCTGAGAAACTTAAAATGCAATTAGTTAAATAAATCTGGAATAGAAAGAGACAATCAGCCATTTAATCATGAAATTTCTGGACTGTTGTCAAAGCCCACCTGGTCAGTACTGCCTTTTAGGGAAGGAAATTTGCTGTCCTTACCCAATCCAGCCTGCATGTGACTCCAGACATACATCACGGTGGTTGACTCTTAGCTGCCTGCTGAAATAACTACTCAGTTGTAGCAAAGCTCAATAAAATGTTTCATAGGAACAAAATTGGATGGACCACCTGGAATCAACCTCGACACCGGATACAAAAAAAGACACATCCAACCCATTTAGAGACCCACAAAGTCTGGGAGACTGGGTGGGCTGCTCCCAGCAGAGTCAGACAGCAGTCTAATGGCATTGATACTCACAGAACCATATCTTTCAGTGAATTACACAGAAGTTGACCATATATGGTCATGTAGTTGATTGTGACAAGGATAACTGTCAACTCCAGGACGATATCAATGGTTTTGTTGAATGGGCAGAGATGTGGCAAATAGAATTCAGTCTGGAAAAGTGTGAGGTAATGCAATTGGGTAGGGCAAACAAAGCAAGAGAATAAATGGGAAGATATTGAGAGGGTTTGAGGAGGTGAGTGACCTTGGAGTGCATATCTACAGGCTCTTGAAGGTGACAGGAGGGATGGACAAGGTGATTGAGAAGATAAATAGAATGCTTTCCTTTATTGGATGAGGTATTGGCAACACAACTAGGAATGTAATGATGGAACTGTATAATATGCTGGAATTTTGTCTACAGTTCTGGGCACCACATTACAGAAAGGACACAATTGCTCTGGAAAAAGCATAGAGGAGACTTTCAAGAGTGTTGCCAGGACTTGATAATTGCAGCTCAGGACAGACTGGAGAGGTTACGGTTGTTTCTCTTACAACAGAGGAGCAAAGGGGTAACTTAATTGAGGTGTGCAAAATTATGAGGGGCCTAGATAAGGTAGACACCTGGTCCCTAATCACCATCTTCTCCTGCAATGAGAAAACAAGAGGTTAAAACAATGTTGGCTCCATTCAGCAATTCTGGGACAGTTGGTGAGATTTTGCAAGTCATGGGGGTTGCAGATAGTGTGACATGAACCCAAGATCCTGGATGAGACAAAGGGGCAGCCTTGTATATTGGAGATGTTGCACCCTTTAGTGCTGGCTGCTCTTTAGTAGTGATAAGTATTTCCAGCTTTACTAAAAGGCCAGTAACACTCCTGGGCACACATCTTTCATATGTGCAAGAGCCTTACGCATCTTCATGCTGCTGAACCCAGGTGTCTGCTGGTGATTACAGACTTAGTATCCTCTTATCTGGGTGTCATGCTGCATCCACCTTGTTAGAATAAAGGTAGTTGAACTGCCTATGACATTGACTCCATGTTCTCCTCATCACACTCCAACTACTGACTTGGTTTGTCACCTCAAGCCAGGCATAGTTCAGCTGGGTAGCCTTCTCCTGCCACTCTCTGGGACTTCTCCGATCTACCATCTCCAAAAGCACCTTGACAGGGGCATCGTTAAAATTTGGGGCTGCCCTGGTACAGGTGGCTAAACCACAGTGCTTCTGCTCCTCTCTGCCATTATTGGCCGAGTAAGAAGTCTCACAACACCAGGTTAAAGTCCAATAGGTTTATTTGATAGCAAAAGCCACTAGCTTTCGGAGCGCTGGCTACCCCTTCCTCAGGTGAGTGGGAGCTCTAATCACAAATGGAGCATATAGAGACACAAACTCAATTTACAGAATAATGATTGGAATGCGATTCTTTACAGCTAATCAAGTCTTAAAGGTACAGACAATGTGAGTGAAGAGAGTGTTAAGCACAGATTAAAGAGATGTGTATTGTCTCCAGATAGGACAGTTAGTGAGATTTTGCAAGTCATGGGGATTGCAGATAGAGTGACATGAACCCAAGATCCTGGTTGAGACTGTCCTCATGTGTGCAGAACTTGGCTATCAGTCTCTGCTGTCGTGTGTCGTGAAGGCCACCTTGGAGAATGCTTACCCAAAGATCAGAGGCTGAATGCCTGTGACCGCTGAAGTGTTCCCTAACAGGGAGAGAGCAGTCTTGCCTGGTGATTGTCAAGTGGTGTTCATTCATCTGTTGTCATATGACCAGGATCTTGGGTTCATGTCACACTATCTGTAACCCCTTTGACTTGCCTGGACTTGCAAAATCTCACTAACTGTCCTGTCTGAAGACAATACTCATCTCTTTAATCTGTGCTTGATGATCTCTTCACTTACATTGTACCTTTAAGACTTGATTAGCTGTAAAGAATCGCATTCCAATCATTATTCTGTAAATTGAGTTTGTGTCTATATATGCCCTGTTTGTGATTACAGCTCCCACTCACCTGACAAAGGGGCAGCCAGTGCTCCAAAAGCTACCAAATAAACCTGTTGAACTTTAACCTGGTGTTGTGAGACTTCTTACTGTGTTTACCAGTCCAACACTGGTATCTCCACATCATTATTGGGTGAAACAGCAATCCCACAATGGCTGTTATTGGTGCTTTAAAACTGCCCCACACAATTAGAATCCAGCCTCCTCCCCACTCCCACTGCACCTAATCAGACGATAGATACAACCTTTGGCTAATTAATGACAAAATTCACAAAAAAACCCCACTCTTTCTTACATGGTACAGGTTTGGGATCTGGAAATTATCCCAACCTCAGGGTCCTAATTCCAGGCTGAACATCCAGTCCGAGTGGGTTCCATTGTGAGCAGAAAAATTACGGATAGCACTTGACTCATGCTTCATGTTGATTATTTGTGGATCGGTATTGACATTATTTGTGAAGATAGCCACGATTCAGATGTTCCTAGTTCGATAAGGAGGTAAGTAGAACATGAAGAAGAATGGGAAAGCTAATCAACATATTCTGAGTTGCAAATAGCTTAAGCCACTAATAATTAAATTAGTAGAATATATGGAATTTTTCAGTGAAATGAATTTATTACAAAAGGCAATCAAATTAAAATAAATTTGTCATTTAGTGTTTTTGCATTTAATTTGAAGATACAAACAAAGGAAATATGTTCACTCTGATGTCAATTTGACACATTAGATGAAGGTAATAGGAGTTTAAGGAATCCTCTTTATTAGTTATTCATTACTTTTTTGAGATAGTTTTAATGACGGGTCAAATCCCTAACTTTTCTTGACCCTCTAGTTTGCTTGAATAATAATATAGTTTTAACTAAGGACAGGAATTATGGGTGTAGAGATTGCATTGGTGGTAAACCAACATTGAACTGACAGAATACAGGCTGGATAATTTTAATTTGCACGTTTCCTCTGCATCGATAGGTGGGAGGATAATATTGACCAACAAGGGGATGCTGGTGGGGAATGAAGAGGGGAGAGTTTTGGGAAGGTCTCACAATCATGTAGTTTGCCTCTGAGGCTTAGAAACCTTTCTTGTGAGGCCTTGGCCAGATTTCTCCATTCTCGGATGTCCTGCCAATGTGGGAACGGAGGATTTGGTGCTCAGCCAAGCCCCCGTTTACAGCAGCGGGACTGGAGAATCTCAGCCGCAGGTGAGGTTGGGGAATTCTGGCTCTTATACTTGGCCTATGGAGATCGAGGGAAATTTTGCCTTGATTGTTAATTGAGCTTAGATGAATGATGCACGACTACTGACACATTGTTGTTCTGGGACCACAACAGTGTATAAATTCAGATATGCTAATCACTTCTGTAGCGGATTTCAATTAGCCAGAAGTTAATTTGCATAATTAGGAAGTTGTAATATAGCTGGGGGTACCTGCCAATCTATGCTTTAAATAAGTATGCATATTAGTAGTTGGTTAAATAAGCCAGTGGAGTTCAATAAAAACAAAAGATGCCGGAAAAAACCCAGCAGGTTATGGATCTCCAGTGAAATGTTTAAATGGTAACTTATTTGCTATTTAGGTAATAATGGTGTTCTCAGCTCAAATTCTTTCCAGTTTTATTGATTTAAAAGTTCTTGGAAACTGAATACTTGTTTATTTTTGGTAGCCAGCATTATCAAAGCCCAATTTTGTAATGTTAAAAACTTTGTATGTCTGTTGCGGTGACGTCCAATACAATTGCCATGTGTAGCGAATTAATCACAGACATGTGGTGATTGACACTGTTCATTTTTAGAGCCACACAATACTGCGTTGTATTAAAGTTGCAGTGGGAGGTGCATGGGTGTGTGGGTGTCACTCGCTAGACTGCTATTTATCGTAAGAACATAAGAACATAAGAAATAGAAGCAGGAGTAGGCCATCTAGCCTGCCCCGCCATTCAATAAGATCATGGCTGATCTGTCGTGGCTCAGTTCCACTTCCCCACTTTCTCTCCATAACCCTCAATTCCCCTGTCTGTCAAAAACCTATCTATCCGTGACTTAAATATATTTAGCGAGGTAGCCTCCACCACTTCAACAGGCAGAGAATTCCAGAGATTCACCACCCTTTGAGTGAAGAAGTTCCTCCTCAACTCCGATCTAAACTGCACCCCCCCCCCTTATCTTGAGGCTGTGCCCTCTAGTCCTGCTATCCTTTCTGAGCGGGAAGAATCTCTCTACCTCTACCCTATCCATCCCCTTCATTATCTTAATAATTATCATCCAACACTATTTGAGCAAAGAAGAATTAACCAAATTGTTATTGGGCAAGAGTTTCATTGCTCAGATAGTGATTATGCTTATCAGAATATAGTTCATTTGTTGAACCTGAAAGTTGAAGGACCAATTAGAATCATAGAATCCTACAATGCAGAAGGAGGCTATTTAACCCATCGAGTCTGCACTGACCGCAATCTCACTCAGGCCCTATCCCCATAATCCCCTGTATTTACCCTAGCCAGTCCCCCAAACACAGAGGCAATTTAGCCTGGCCAATCCATCTAACCTGCACATTTTTAGAGTGCGGGAGGAAAATGGAGCATCTGGGGGAAACCCACACCGATATGGGGAGAATGTGTAGATCCCACAAAGGCAGTGACCCAAGGCTGGAACTGAACACAGGTCTGAGGCGCTGTGAGGCAACAGTGTCACTGCGCCATCGCATGCCACCGAACACTTGCTCAATGAAACAAGAGTGAGAGGGGATCTCATAGAAACTTGTAAATTTCTGACAGGGTAGATTCAGAAAGAGTGTTCTCCATGGTGGGAAAATCCAGAACTAGGGGTCATAGCTTGAGGATAAGGGGTAAACCTTTTAGGACTGCGGTGAGGAGAAATTTCTTCACCCAGAGGGTGGTGAATGTGTGGAATTCACTACCACAGAAAGTAGTTAAGGCCAAATCGTTGTGTGATTTCAAGAAGAAATCATATATTGCTCTTGGGGCTAAAGGGATCAATAGGTACAGGAGGAAGGTGGGATCAGGATATTTATTTTGGGGATTAGCCATGATCGAAATGAATGGTGGAGTAAGCTCGAAGGGCAGAATGGCCTGATCCTGCTTCTAATTTCTATGACCTAGAAATTCAATGCAACCATTTTTTGTCACATAATGGATACATTTGATATGTCTTTGGGGCCTCGAAGTTGGCAGATTAGGAACAAGGAAAACTATGCCTTGATTGATAATAGCACTGAGATGAGTGATGTCTGTTGATTTTGATTTGATTTATTATTGTCATGTGTATTAACATACAGTGAAAAGTTTCTTGTGTGCTGTACAGACAAAGCATACCGTTCATAGAGAAAGAAACAAGAGTGCAGAATGTAGTGTTACAGTCATAGCTAGGGTGCAGAGAAAGATCAACTTAATTCAAGGTAAGTCCATTCAAAAGTCTGACAGTAGCAGGGAAGAGTCACTTGGTACGTGACCTCAGACTTTTGTATTTTTTTCCTGATGGAAGAAGGTGGAAGAGAAAATGTCTGGGGTGCTGGGGTCCTTAATTGTGTTCGCTGCTTTGCCAAGGCGTTGGGAAGTGCAGACAGAGTCAATGGATGGGAGGCTGGTTTACATGATGGATTGGGCTACATTCACAACCTTTTGTAGTTCCTTGCGGTCTTGGGCAGAGCAGGAGCCATACCAAGCTGTGATACACCCAGAAAGAATGCTTTCTATGGTGCATCTGTAAAAGTTGGTGAGGTGTCAAATTTCCTTAGTCATCTGAGAGAGTATAGGCGTTGCTAGACTTTCTTAACTATAATGTTGGCATGGGGGGATCAGGACAGTTGTTGGTGATCGGGACACGTAAAAACTTGAAGCTCTCGACCCTTTCTATTTTGACCCCATTAATGAAGACAAGCACATGTTCTCCTTTATGCTTTCTGAAGTCAATGACAACCTCCTTCATTTTGTTGACATTGAGGCAGAGATTATTGTTGCCGCACCAGTTCACCAGATTCCCTATCTCATTCCTCTACTCTGTCTCATCATTGTTTGAGATCTGGCCCACTACGGTACTGTTGTCAGCAAACTTGAAAATCAAATTGGAGGGAAATTTGACCACACAGTCATAGGCAGTCGACTAATACAATGTTGTTCTGGGATTACAGCAGTGTATAAAATCAGATGTGTTCATCAATAAATGTCCTGTTCATTAACTGTCACAAGTACACCAGCCATATTGCTGGTTAAAACCAAAGATGGTTAAAGATCTCAGCTGCCACAAAATTTGTACTAACAATGTCTCAAATGGCTGATGCATCTTCACTTGGGGCCCTTCTCTTGGATGCTCTTTAGTCTTACCTGAAATCCAACAGCAGTTATTGGCTGGGCCAAGGCAGTTGTACTGCTCATTACCTTCTCAGTTGGTTGCCAGCACCAATTTAGCCTGTATATATACCGATGAGTTGTATATACACAGTTGAGAATATCTCATAAAAGACTTGTAAGCAGGAATTTGGTGAGAGTGGGAATTTGGTGCAGAAGTGGAAGAAGGTACTAATTAATTTAAGCCAAGACACATCAGTAAATAATAAATAATCAGAGTAATTAATTAGATCTAAAGGTTTTTAAGCAAAATGGTGGTACATTGATTATCTGTGTGTTTACCTAGCTTATCTATTAGATTACCAAGTCTGCTCTGGAATTACTTGGTTCCACTCTCCCATCAGCAGACAACCCAGCTAGAAGTGTTATTCTGAGCCAATAACAACTCTGCTTATCTTGTCAGTTGGTCATTAGCTAACTGACAAACAGAGGTTGAAATCTTGCTGAGCTCCCTGGATGATTAAAAATATAAAGATTAAAATTGGTCAGAAAAAGGAGGCTTGTAATGATTATGAACTGGATAGTACAGTTGAGAACCAAGTTTAATATTGAAAGCACACATGCACAAATATTAAAATGGTAGTCATCGATGGAAAGGATGGCTGATTTGGAACCCAAGAGGAAATCTGTGGAGGTAGAGGGCATGGCTGAGGTATTGAATGAGTACTTTACATTTTACATCAGTAAAGAATGCTACTGGTCAAACATGAGGCTGGATAAGATAAAAACAGATAAAAGGGTGGTACTTAAAAAAAGATGCTGGCCCTCCAAGTAGAAAATTTATCCAGTCTTGATGGGATGCATCCTACCTTCCTGAGGAAAATAATGCTGGAAATTGTGAAGACCTTAGCCACAATCTTCCAATTCTCCTTGAATAGCGTTGATGACTGGTGGATTGCTTATCCATGTTTTAAAAAAGTGGGAGGAGGATAAACCTACAAACACAGGCCAGACAGCCTAAAGCCAGCTGTGGGGAAACTTTTCAATACAATAACCTGGGACAAAATTAATTAATATTTAAAGAAACATGGACCAATAAATGAAATGCAGCATGGTCGGTGCAGACTTGAAAGGTCGAAGGGCCTGTTCCTGTCCTGTCATTTTCTTTGTTCTTTGAAAGTCAATGTGGATTCATTGAAGACAGGGCCTGTTTGACAGACTGGATTTTTTTTTGATGAAGGGAAAGTTTTGTTGTTGTGAACATAGACTTTCAGAAGATGTTTGACAAAGAAGCGCAGAATAGACTTGTTATAAAAATTAAAAACTATGGGACAAAGGGACAGGGGCAGCAGCAAGCCAAAACTGACAAAGGAATAGAAAGTGGACAGTAGTGGTGAGTAGTATTTTTCAAACTGGAGGGAAGTTTACAGCGATTCTCTCTGAAGATTGATGTTAGAACACATGCACTGTATCTATTAATGATCTAAACTTGGCTATACATAGCATCATTTTAAAGTTGCAAATTATATGAAACTCTAAATGCAGTATATCATAAGTAGGACTGTGCCAGTATGTTGAAGACTGGTAAAGTGGGCAGACACATGAAATTTAACACAGAGCAGTGTGAAGTGATATATTTCGGTAGGAAGAATGAAAAGTGGTTATATGAATCAAATGGTACAACTCTAAAGGGATAACAGTAACAGATAGAACTGAGGTGTATATACTCAAATCTTGAAAGGAAATGGCATAATGCCTGAGTTCCAGGATATCATATTGGGGTGGTATCTTAAAATATGTGATGGGAATCCTCTTTAGATGTTCCCAGGTAAGGTTTGCAGAGTAATTGCCCTGCAAGGAACCATCCAAAAAATGTGATTTAAATCAATGGTTCCAGCTGGGTTACATGAACAATTACCCGGAAAATGTGAGATGAATTCAAAGTTCTTCTAACTTCTAGATAACTATTGCACCGACCCACAGCAACCCCACACAGGACTCCCCTCACACCCATGAACTACCAAGGGCTCCCTCCACAAGACTCGTGCACACTCGCTCTTGAGTTCCCTGCCAAACCTGACTCCCATCTTACCGAGGCCCTAATTGATCCTTCCCCACTCCCCTGAGGCCTGACCTGACACCTCCGAGGTCCCAACCTGACCCACCTTGATACTTCCCCATCCCTGTGGTGATTTGTGATGATTGTTCCTTTAAGGGCAATACAGTAGAAGAGGGTTACATGGCTAGGAGGACCTATTGGCACTGAGAGTGGGTAATCACCCGAGGGGATGGAGTTCCTTCTTAGGCAATTGACATGTAGGTCTCTAAGTGCAGCCCTTTTTTTTGTTATTCATTTCTGAGATATGGGCATCATTGACTGGCCAGCATTTATTGCCCATCCCTAGTTGCCCTTGGAGGACAGTTGAGAATCAACAGACGGGACTTTACAGCCTTGCTCGTCCCAAAACTGTAAAATCCCACCTGCGGTCAATGGATCTTTCCATGTCCTGCCCCTCGTCTGCTCCGATTTCCATGGCAGGTGGGATGTTAAATTTCTGGCCAACCACATATCTGTGGATCTGGAGTCACATGTAGACCAGACCAGGTAAGGATGGCAGATTTCCTTCCCTAATGGCATTAGTGAATCTGATGGTTTTTTCCAACAATCAGCGATGGTTTTCTGGTTATCAGTACATTCTTAATTCTAGGTTTTTTTATTGAATTCAAATTCCATCATCTGCTATGATGGGATTCGAACCCGGGTCCCCAGAACATTAGCTGATTTTCTGCATTAATAGTCAGCGATAATACCATTAAGCCATCACCTCCCCTTGCTACCTGCTGGTTTCTTATTAATAAATACGTTTTGTGTTTCTAATGAAGTCTGAAAGTGCCTTATTACAATAATGTACTGATTAGATTGGAAAACAAGTTAAAATGTACTTATGTACGTATTTAACCAACTAGGGTGGCTCAGAGCGTTAGCACTGCTGACTCAGAGCACCAGGGACCCAGATTCAATTCCGGCCTTGGGCTACTATCTGTGTGGAATTTGCACATTCGCCCCTTGTCTGTGTGGGTTTCCACAGTAAGAAGTCTCACAACACCAGGTTAAAGTCCAACAGCTTTATTTGGTTCCCATCAGGTGCTCTGGTTTCCTCCCACAGTCCAAAGAGGTGCAGGTATCGTAGATTGGCAATGCTAAATTGCTGCTAGTGTGTAGGTTATCTGGATTAGCTATAGTGAATGTGTTGCATTGTGGGGATGGGCAACGGGGTAGGGCTGGGTGGGATGCTCTTTGGAGGGTTGGTGCAGATTTGATGGGCCGAATGGCATTCATCTACACTGTGGGGATTCCATGATTCTAGTGTAGCATGAGTATTGTTAATTAAATTATTTAATATGATATCAAGTGTCATCTGATCATCCAATTTCGCCAGATTCAGCAATTGTATATGAATATGGGTAAAGTTCTGGTAGAAAACTGGAAATGTCTAGTCATATGGGGAATATATCATTGACAGTAAGGGTGTACCACAGAGAAAAGTGAGTATCTACCCTGTATCTACCCTGTCAAACCTTCAAGGATTTTATAGATTTCAATGCGATTACTTCTCATTCTTCAATATGCTAGTGTGGCACTGTGGTACAGTGGTTAGCACTGCTGCCTCACAGTGCCAAAACTCAGGTTCAATTCCCAGCTTGGGTCACTGTCTGTGCATTCAGTCTGCACGTTCTCCCCATGTCTGCGTGTGTTTCCTCCCACTGTCCGAAAGACGTGCTGGTGAGGTGCATTGGCCATGCTAAATTCTCCCTCAGTGTACCCGAACAAGCACCGGAATGTGGCGACTAGGGGATTTTCACAGTAACTTCACTGTAGTGTTAATGTAAGCCTATTTGTGACACTAAGAAATAAATTTATGTAGGCCTAGTCTAGTCAATCTGAGGCCAGTAAATCTTCATTGCATGCTCGAAGATTAGTTTACCCTACTTCGATAAGGAGACCAAAACTGTACATGTATTCCAGGTGTGGCCTTATTACAACCCTAGGCAATTACATGACGACTCTTTTACTCCAATCCCTTTGTAGTGGAGGTTACAGGAATGCTGCTGAATCTATTAGAAGTGAAAGTATTGAAAATCTAAAATTATAACATATTACTAATTTCTTAATTTAAAATCTGACAAAATGTGCCTCTCTGAAGGCCTGATAGGCCTTAAAAAGATAAAGGTTTCTTAATTATATTATTTATTAATGCAAAGAAAATGAGAGAAAACAGCAGGAAATCAGGTGGATGCTAATTTAGCGAGACTGATGTTCTTACACAAGCCCATTTCATAGTGCATGGCAAGATGGATCATTTTCCTTCAGCTGGGTTGCTGTGCGTATGTTATCAGACACCTGCAATTTTTTGATCGATGTTGTCAGGCAGTACTGATCTTAACATGTGTCGTTGCTGTAATTTCTGTGGATTTTCCTTCATAACAGCAGCAAAGTTGCAATAAAAATCCAGGGGTAGGTGGCAGGTGGAGAGGACCAGTGTAAGGATTCCGGGAGAAGTTGGAGGTTGATGCCACATGATAAGTAACATTCGCACTGCATCAAACTGGGTTTAAACAATAGGTAGGGAACCCTTGGACCTCCTGACCACTTTGTAAATTTATCAGGGTCTAATTGCAGTGTTTCTGGATTGCGAACCTGACTGGAAGAGGAGCTGTGAACTTGCACGTAACCATGAATGCACTCTGTGATACACAGGGGTGTTGATTCAGATCTCCATCATATTCAAAAAATGCTAAGACTTAAAGTGCAAATGCTAAAAATATATGCAGCATTAGCTGAAAAAATGCATGTATAATTAACAATTTTTATGCAATAATTTTAATGCAAGACATACATAAACAAATGACTATTTTGCATCGATAACAAAAGTATCTTTAAAATCATTACTTTTTAGCACAGTGCCGATTAATTATAATTGATTACCTGCTTACAAATTGTAATCGACACAAATTTAAATAAGTAATTAATTGGCTTGTCATGGAGCCAGCTGGTATGGGCATGGTACCGTAGTCTATAGTCATTTGATGTAGGTGTTCAGACCTCATTCAGAAGATTACTTGCGTCATTTCAGTTACAGTCACTGAAAAATACAATCTGAATGATCTGGTCATATATTTTCAATATTTTCTTTGTAGCCTGTTTGCATTTGTATGTTTTTGAGTGAAAAAATGTCCATTAGAATAAGTATATTCTGTATATTTCTCATTATACATGAAATGGTACATATCATACTCCAGTCATCACACTCCTAGATTCAAAACAATCTCCATATGTAGGGTACTTTTAATTAGCAGTTCCTATCTTCGCGCTTATAATGGCAAAATTACCAAATAACAATTAGACGTAGATTGGATACATTTAGAATTTATGCCCCTAAATAGACACAGCCGCTTTGGCAAATAACATGCTTACTCATTAGAACTCATATTCTGTGAAAACCCAATGGGCATGATCTTATTGGGTTGTTCTACCGGTTGGTCAAAAAGGCAATTGGCGAGGTGAGCCGGTAAGATATACGCGAGGTGCAAAATTAGGATTGGGTCTGTTTTCTCGCCTTTCGCAACTTTAGCACCACTGTTTTGCTGACAAATCAGCTTCATGCCCTCTTTAAATATGCAGAGTTCAGGATGGTATCTCACTTGTACTTACCCATCACTGATTGAGGTCCTAACTGGCAAGAACCACGTGTGGTGTCCACAAGCAAGACCAGACATGATGGCCTTGCCAGTGGAACTGGAGGCTATTGAAGCCCAACCAGTGGTTGGAAGCAGGGCTGGGCTCTGCCAACCTGGCACTGCCCACCGGGCATTGTGACAGTGCCAGGGGCAGTTCTAAGGCTGTTGGGCCTGAGGGGGTAGGGCTTGAGAAAGGGGGGAGGCAGGAGTGGGGAGTTCCCCATGGGGAGAGGGAAGGTGGGAATCTTTTTGGGGGCATTGATTGGTGAGAGTGGTGATCGGGGGTGGCAGGAACTCTGCAGGATTGTTGATTGGAGCTTGGGGGGGATCTCTGCAAGAGCAGCAACTGGGGTTGGGAGGAACACTACAGAGGCAGTGATCAGTGGGTTGGGAGTGGGGATGTGACACCACATTGGTGGGTCCCAACATCCATGGGGGCTGGGGGACGGTGAATGGAGATCTCCCAGTGTACTGGGAGATAGGGGCGTCTGCGCAATGATGCCCCAAGAGCTCAGCAACCGGCTACACCAGTGAAATTAGGCTCCAGTCCCCCTTCACTGACAATGGTAGGACCATGAAATCCCACTGCCAATGAATGACACACCACCTCCCTCGCTGCAAAACACACCATGGTGGTGGGAAGATTCCGCTCTATGAGTCTCCTTTCTATGTGTTGATGTTAATAGAGCAGATTTTCATGGAGGCTTTGAGATGTTTCTTTGAAATATTTTCTTTTAACCCTAGTTAATAGCTCCTTGGCATACCTGAGTAGAGTACCTGTTTAGGAAATCTTTAGTTGATATTCTGACCCAAGCATCTTAAATGATCTGAGATGATCATGGCCTCCATAATTGCTATGGTTGTGTCTTGGATTTTGCTTATGTTTGTTCTTTTATCCTTCTGATTGTTTCATAAGATCCTTTCAGGGCAGTGTTGATTATGTTGATGCAAGGCCCTGGAATGGTGTATAAGTTGTCAAAGTTGCATCTCTGTAGAGGAGCATGAGGAGGAGCTCTGATATAGAATCATAGAATATTTATTATGTTAAGAACCCAGCTGATGCTAAATGCTACAGTATTCCAAATCCTAGAAGGGAAAGTTGGAATGCTGGTTCTCAATGGTTTTTTTTGCAGTTTGGTATAATGTGAAGAAAGATGTGAAGATCATTGAGGAAGGTTCCAGTCTTGTAATAATTAAACAAAATAAATGTTTATTAAACAGTAAAACACACCATAAGAATGGCAATTAAAAAATACACACTGAACTACAATAAGGCTATAAACAATATTGTTAAGTTGGCTTAGCTCCAAATCCCTCTATTTTCCTAAACTCAGAGTAATCTTCCCTAAACAACATCCCATGGGCTTTAAAACTATAAGTAATATCCAGCAATAGTTACCAAACTCAGCACTTGTATTTCTTTTGGGATGGTTTCTGGTTTAGAACAGAAACAATTAACAGTTTGTACAGGATTCCCAGACATTAGCTTGTTTGGCGTGAATACAGCTTCCTGCTATGTATCTTGGACCAGGTCTGTTCAGCCACTCAGCGACCTTCACAACACATGACAGTGCAGAATCGCTAAGCAGAGACTGATAGCCAAGTTTCGCACACATGAGGGTGGCCTCAACCAGGATCTTGGGTTCATGTCACACTATCTGTAACCCTCATGACTTGCCTGGGCTTGCAAAATTTCAGTAACTGTCCTGGCTGGAGACAATACACATCTCTTTAACCTGTGCTTAACCCTCTCTCCACTCACATTGTCTGTACCTTTAAGACTTGATTACCTGTAAAGACTTGCATTCCAATCATTATTTTGTAAATCGAGTTTGTGTCTTTATATGCCCTGTTTGTGAACTGAAATCCCACTCACCTGACGAAAGAGCAGTGAGCGCTCCGAGAGCTAGTGGCTTTTGCTACCAAATAAACCTCTTGGTTAGTGGTGTTGTGACATAAGAACATAAGAACATAAGAAATAGGAGCAGGCGTAGGCCATCTAGCCCTTCGAGCCTGCCCCGCCATTCAATAAGATCATGGCTGATCTGTCGTGGCTCAGTTCCACTTTCCCGCCCTCTCCCCATAACCCTTAATCCCCTCGCTTATCAAAAACCCATCAACCCGCGTCTTAAAAATATCTAGCAAGGCAGCCTCCACCACTTCAACGGGCAGAGAATTCCAGAGATTCACCACCCTTTGAGTGAAGAAGTTCCTCCTCAACTCCGTTCTCACTTCTTACTGAGTTTTATCCCAGTCCAATGCCAACATCTCCACACCGTGGCAGCCACTAATATACAGCTTTTATTTTGATCTTTTCTTGTCTGAACTATTTGACTCTAAGATCCCACTAATGCCATTTTTTATATCCTTTTAGAATGCAAGTGTGAAATCTACCCTCATCTTCTCTTTTCATAGAATCTCTACAGTGCAGGAGGAAGCCATCTGACTCATCGAGTCTGCACTGACTCTCTGATAGAATATTTTACCCAGGTCTTCTTCCCCTGCCATGTCTCTGTGACTCCACACATTTATCATGGCTAATCCATCTAATCTACACAGCTTTGGACACTAAGGGGCAATTTCACCATGGTCAATTTACCTAACTTGCAAATGTTTTGACTGTGAGAGGAAATTGCAGCTCCCGGAGTAAACGCATGCAGACAAGGGGAGGACATGCAAACTCCACACAGTCACCCAAGGCCGGAATTGAATCCCAGTTCCTGGCACTGTGAGGCAGCTGTGCTAACCACTGCCACCGTACCATAAGGACTTTTACCATCTGTGCTTTAACTCAAATTCTATGCCCTATTGTTATTCCCTTGTCTTCAGGAAATATCTGTTTACGGTGTTGCTAGGCTAATCCACATATCAAAGACCTCAATCAATCTGTCTTCCTAACTAATTCCCATTTAAAAATAGTTTGGTGTCTCTTAATCGTACATTCCCTGGATCATATCCCCAAGTATTAGGTTTCTTTATTTGTATCTTATCACAACTTCTTGACAATTATTTGTTAACAGAGGGGTCAACTGGGTACATTCTCTATTATTTTGTCAATGGATTTAAAATAAGGGAACCTCTCAAATTCATTAAAGACAACGTTATGTCCCAGAAAAAATATTACTTTCATAGGCTACGCGTCCAAGTTTTTGGAAAGACTGTAAAAAGCATGTGCAGTAGCTCAGAAACATCTTACTGTTTCCCAACAAGTAACGAAAAATCAAATGGGGGTAAAATATTAGCAGCGTGACCTTTGCCTCATGGACCACTTAAGCTAGATTTAGTGGAGCTATACCATCCAACGCAAAACAAGAATGTTTTGCTTTCTGTCACGCTTTTTGCTGAAGACTGTGCCTGTGGAACTCAGGATAGTTGTGCACTGCCATTCTTTGGGAATCAGACTCCCACCGAGAAGGAAAAGAGCAGAACTTTGTAACGAAGGCAGGACTTTTGTGACTCAAGTTGATGATCTACATGCTGAATGGACAGCTGGGCCAAATCATAAGATAGTTATTTCTGCATTTAATGTGTAATTTATAGTTTACGATGAAGTACTATTTACCGGTTGATTCATGTTTAACTTATGTTGTTTCTGGATGTTAGAATATCGGAGGTAAGCCAATAGTTTTGTTTCTGGGTGATAGATTATGGGAGGTTAGTTAAGAGACTTCTTAATGTTTGCTTTGTTTGACTCTTGCAGAGTGAAAGTTCTTTGGTTTTAAACCATATGATCTCAATTCTTCATTCTTTCAGTAAATAACTGGGATTTTGGATTCCTTGATTTCTAAAAAGAATTTGCTGGTCTTGATGGAGATTGTAACTATTATTATCATATAGTGAACAGGAGATGTTTGTGAACTTAGCTGGGCACTTTCCAAAGCGCAGTTCAACTTACTAAGTTGAAGGCTTTAGTGAGATTGAGGAAAGCCATGTCCGATGGATTGTTCTGCTCTGTGCATTTCTCTGAAGTTGAATTGCTGTGGAGGTGCTCCTCAGGCAGGCGGTGACCACGCTGGAATCAGGAAGGGACTTCCTCTTCAATTGGTGAGAGAGGATAAAAAAATGACCTGACTTGGCCTTTGCCAACAGTTGAGAGAAACACTATACCCCTGTAATTGCTACAGTTTGATATTCTTTTTTGAAGATTGGCATCACTATGATGTCCAGAAGGTAACATTCTTCATTCACTATGTCCCAGGGTTTTGAAAAGTAGGTATTCAGGGGTTTAGAATAATTATGGTCCTGTTTATTTTAAAGCTAGCCTCCAGATCTAAATGTTGCTCTGGTTATCTGCCACCCGTAGAAATGGTTGATAGCTGCATATAGATAGATATAAGTCTGATAGCTATCCTGTGACATATTTTACAGATCACAATTTCCCAAGCAGTATGTCAAACACTTTGTGGGTATTGTGCAAGCTTTAACATTTAAATGTAACGTAGTTGCTGCGAAAGGTTTTGAAACGATGTTGCCTACTGTCTTAAAGTCCTGATTTTTCATAACATAAGAACATAAGAACATAAGAAATAGGAGGAGGAGTAGGCCATCCAGCCCTTCGAGCCTGCCCCGCCATTCAATAAGATCATGGCTGATCTGTCGTGGCTCAGTTCCACATTCCCGCCCTCTCCCCATAACCCTTAATCCCCTCTCTCATCAAAAACCCATCAACTCGCGTCTTAAAAATATTTAGCGAGGTAGCTTTTAAATGATTTAAACAGTTCTACAAGGAACAAAGTGCTTTAAACTTATTTAAACAGGTTTTTAAAATTTCCCATTCCTGACACTCATACCCCTCCCTTCTAGATCTCTGCCAGTACTGCCCCCATGCCACCCCCAAATCCCATGCCATCCTTTAAGCTACTATAATAGGCCGTTCACATTTGGTTGTCCTACCTAATATTTCACCCACAAATCAGTGAGTTTCCTAGTGGGCAGCACATTTCAGACTGGCAGTTTGCCAGTTCGCATGATAAGATGATCCATGTCCAAATGCTGGCTCCATCAGGCAGCCACTGCAAACGTTATCTCCACTGCCCAGCTGATTAATGTGCACTATTGATTGCATCTGAATACTTCGGAAAAAGTCAAAACATTGGAGTAAAATATTCAAGGTTAGAAGTTCTGATCAAGGCTGGAATAAAACTGCAGTGCAATCCTGCAGGAGAACAAAATAATTTGGGACAGAATCCAGATTGGCATCATTCTCACCATTTGGAATTTCCCAAGTCAATTGCATTTTTTCAACTCCCCTTCATTAATGTTATTATCTAACTTTCAATCACAGAATCAGAAGGAGGCCATTCGGCCCATCAAACCAACACCAACAATAATCCCACCCAAGCCTTATCCCCGTATTTATCCAAAGTACTTGCACTGCTAATCCCCCTGACAATTATCATGGCCAATCAACCTAACCCACACGTCTTTGGAGGCATGCTTGCCTTGAAGCATTCTCAGTAATTCAGTCCACCGGTCCTGGAGAGACTAAATGGAACATATGCCTGACATTGACCTTACTCTATGTCTTAGGAAAGCTGCATGAATGCAGGGAAGAGAGGTGGTTGCCATGACATAATCACCATGTGTTTCTTTTTTGAGCAGTTATGCGGATCCTAGTTGGTCTTCACAAAGCAATAGAATTCTGCCTCCAAGTTGGGTGACTTTTTCTATTGTAGACAAAGGTGCCAGTTTTGAATATTCTAACACTGACAATCCAAGGCTTTGTGACAAGTTCAGCAACCCTTTCCAAAGGGTTTGTGGAATCCTAAAGCTTTTTGCTTTTAGCAGTTTCTCAATCAAAATGTCAATTCTTGACAAAAATCACCGATAACAGTTGACGAAGAAATTTTCCATCAGAGGATCCTTTGTGTGAATGATTGTGGCACTTAAACCAAATTCCTCCCAGCATTATTTTAAGGCAGACATCTAATCCTTTTAAAATGACACATTCTGGCATATTAAAATGTGAAACAAAAGCCAGGAGAATGTTGTACCATTTGAAATGAGCTTCCTGTTCCCATCAACATTACCCACCATTCAGGGGAAAAAAACAGATTAACTGAATGAAAGTAGACTTGCGAGAAGATATGGAACAATAGCTTTACCTGCAGCTGTAAGTCGATAGCATGCAGCTGCCAACTTCTGTGCTACAAGGTCTTTTTAATCTTCACCTGAGCTTTCTCTGGCACTAGACAATCTGCAACGCGTGGGTGTTTAATTCTAGTTTCTGATATTCAGGGCCAAACATGCCGGTCACTACATTTCCTTGTAGGAAGGCCAGGACCACTCAACGAAACTTTCATGCCATTATTCTTTTCCATAGAGTCGAAGGTGTGATTGATTGGATACATTTTAAATTACATTCACCTTCACAGAATGAGATGGTTTTCTGCAAACTGAGTATCACTTCAGAAACAGAAGGAGTCAAAGACCAGGAATAAAGCACTAATGTGATCCAAGCTGATAAGTTCCTTTTTTCTGTTTACTTTTGCAAAGCTGGACATTTTGGTTAACTATTCTGGTTGTGCATAATGTTAAAGTGGTAACCTATACATTTACTGATTACTTAAGATCCTAGTAAAATTCTCTGCTAATATTCTAAACAGAAAGTTTCAGTCAAACCTTAATCTGCCAGAAAATGTTCATATCTTTCCCCAACAAAGTTTCTTCTTGTTGTACCTATCATGTGTTTCACTTCAGATCTCTGAATTTATTGCTACTGATTAACTCTTAGAAGTGCGGTTGCCAATCTCTCACGTTATGATTGTTATTTATGTCTTCTTGCCATGCAGTTTATAATCCATTTACCTGCTTTTATCATTAGTTGAAAGATGTGCAGCTTCCATATTTTATAAGAAAAATCATGCATTTTTATATATTTTTTTCACTATTTCTTCATTATTGACTTACTAATGGACGTATTAGATTAGGCTCAGCAAGGAAACTGAATAATAAATGACCCAGGAATTGTGAAAATGAGCTGGAAATTTGGGCCTGGTTTAGGAATGGTAACAGCTGAGAAAATGTAGCATGAGAGAAAGGCTAGTTGTAGATAATACTGCAGGTTTACAAATGAAGAGCTTCTCCTTAGAATTATAAATGGCCTGTGTTTCTGGGGCATGATCTCTTGGGGGTTAGGAGCATTAAGAGTGACAAAGAAGGAGGAAAAATATTAATGATCCACTAGTACTGAGGTCTTGTGGCGCAGTGGGTAATATCTCTGAGCCAGAAATTCTAGGTTCAAGTCCCACCCAGGGCTTGATGGCCAAGGAAGGTGCATTCATAACACTGCCAAGTTGGTTGATTATCAACCTGCAAATCTGTCATAATTGTTGTTCCCCAGTTATGGGAAAAACACCAACACATTTATTTACAGGTAAAGTCTACACAGAGGCTTGCAGCCTCATGGCTGCAGCCGGCTACCAAGATGATTCTGGACCACCAAACCCCTGTTTGCTGGGTGAACTCAGTGGGGGTCAACGGGTGCTATTCGGATTGGCGGATGGTGACTAGTGGAGTGCCCCAGGGGTCAGTGCTGGGGCCTCAGCTTTTTACCATTTATATAGATGATCTGGAGGAGGGAACCGAGTGTAGGGTGTCGAAATTTGCTGATGACACCAAGATTGGGGGAACGGCAAATTGTGCGGAGGGTGTGGAGAGTCTGCAGAAGGATCTAGATAGGCTGGGCGAATGGGCCAGGAAATGGCAAATGGAATTTAATGTTGGCAAGTGTGAGGTGGTCCACTTTGGTAGGAATAATGGTAGGAAGGACTATTACTTACGGGGCGAAAAACTGCAGCAGGCGACGGTGCAGAGGGACCTCGGGGTCCTTGTGCATGAGTCGCAAAAACCCAGCTTGCAGGTGCAGCATGTGGTCAGGAAGGCGAATGGGATGCTGGCCTTCATAGCGAGGGGGATTGAATATAAAAGTAGGGAGGTCTTGCTGCAGCTGTATAGGGCATTGGTGAGGCCGCAGCTGGAGTACTGTGTGCAGTTTTGGGCGCCGCACCTGCGCAAAGATATTTTGGCCTTGGAGGGAGTGCAGAGGAGGTTTACTAGGCTGATACCGGAGTTGAGGGGGTTGAGCTATGAGGACAGGCTGAATAAACTGGGCTTGTACTCGTTAGAGTTTAGAAGAATGAGGGGAGATCTCATTGAGACGTATAAGATAATGAATGGGATGGATAGGATAGAGGTGGAGAGACTCTTCCCGCTCAAAAAAGACAGTAGGACTAGGGGGCACAGCCTCAAGATAAAAGGGGGGCGGTTTAGAATGGAGTTGAGGAGGAACTTCTTCACTCAAAGGGTGGTGAATCTCTGGAATTCTCTGCCCGTTGAAGTGGTGGAGGCTGCCTCGCTAAATATTTTTAAGACGCGGGTTGATGGGTTTTTGATAAGAGAGGGGATTAAGGGTTATGGGGAGAGGGCGGGAAAGTGGAACTGAGCAGTGACAGATCAGCCATGATCTTATTGAATGGCGGGGCAGGCTCGAAGGGCTAGATGGCCTACTCCTGCTCCTATTTCTTATGTTCTTATGTTCTTATAACTCCCAATCTGGTCCCTGGTTGTTTTCCTGGGTTATGTGACCTTTAAAGGGTCAATTACCACAAAATCATTCCAACACATGACAAAGGCAGACAGTAAGAGTGGAAGAAATCCCTGGTCAACCAAATGACAGAAAAGTTGGAGCCTCTACCATCACTGTGCATTGCTCTAGACTAAACATGGATGTAGAGGTTTATGGTGCCACAGTAACTTAGGACTCCCTGTATAATGTGTAACAACCAACTATAGTATAGCCTATTTTATTTTGGACAGAGAGAAACATGAGGAATAGAAGAGAAAATTTCACACCAAAAAGTGGTTTCATGTTTGGTCTGCTGAGGGTCACAGTCTAAGCTCCATCTCCTGTTTCTTCAGTTGACTCTTGGCTTGGGTGTCCAATCGACAGATAAATGGGGACATGATATATTGGGAAACCCTTCGCCTGCCTCATAATAATTCTTCTGCTGGCTTTATACCTGCTCAAAGTGCAGAATGCTGGAAATCTGAAATTAAGAAGTCTTGAAGCCTGGTATTTAGCTTGACTTGTGCTTAGTATTAATTTCTATTTCCTCTTTGTTTTTCCTTACAGATTCACCTCTGATTGGTCCCTAAGCTTATACAGCGTGAACATGAGTAGCATTCATTTGCACCTTACTCTCTTGGTCACTGTATTGGGGTTGGTGTTCATGAAAAATATGCAGGAAACTTTTTAAAATTTGTTTACTAGAACACAGCACAATTGTATAAATTGTGTTAACACTCATTGTTCTGTCACTTGGGTGGGAAATAATCATGATGAAAGGGCCACAGATTTCCTTCAGATTTTCTCTCCCAGTTAAAGAAAAATGTGTATCACTTTTTGAACATATGGACCTTTGAATGTTAACATGCAAAGTTCTGAGGGGTAACTTTTGTAACTCTACTGTACATTTAAAATGGAGCAGTGGAGGGACCCACCTCTAGAAATGGTCAGTCATGCAAAATTGCAGTTACAGAGAATCTGTTTGGGTTTTTAGGCAAACCTGCACAATGCTGGCAGGAGTTTTCATTGAAAGCAGAATAATTCTCAAACACGTGCAAATCGGTGTATATAGCACAGCTAAGACCCCCAAAGTTGGGCGGCATGGTAGCACTGTAGTTAGCACTACTGCTTCACAGCTCCAGGGACCTCAGTTTGATTCCTAGCTTGGGTCACTGTCTGTGTGGAGTTTGCACATTCTCCTCGTGTCTGCGTGGGTTTCCTCTGGATGCTCTGATTTTCTCCCACAGTCTAAAGATGTGCAAGTTAGGTTGATTGGCCATGCTAAAATTGCCCCTTAGTGTCCTGAGATGTGTAGGTTAGAGGGATTAGTAGGTAAATTTGTAGAGATATGCGGGTAGGGCCTGGGTGGGATTGTGGTCGGTGCAGACTCGATGGATCAAATGGCCTCTTTCTGCACTGTAGGGTTTCTATGAATTCAACTTTTGTCTCTGCATACTTGGCAATCATTTGTTTGTGCACCTGTCCCAGCAACCATAAATCATTTGGGAGGTAAAACTAAAAGAGAAAATGCTGGAACATCTCAGTAGGCCTGGCAGCATCTGCAAGGAGAGAAAAGAGCTGACGTTTCAAGTCCAGATGACTTTTTGTCAAAGCTGGGCGAGAA
Source organism: Carcharhinus amblyrhynchos (assembly GCF_965287045.1). Taxonomy (NCBI): domain Eukaryota; kingdom Metazoa; phylum Chordata; class Chondrichthyes; order Carcharhiniformes; family Carcharhinidae; genus Carcharhinus; species Carcharhinus amblyrhynchos. The sequence goes on from NC_137327.1 coordinate 29,002,039, forward strand.
CAGCAGTTCAAAGAATGTTGTATATCCTTGAGATATCTGTAATCCTGAAGGTTACATGCGGGGTGGAATTTGAGTTGAAATCCACGTGGGGCAAGTTGGAGACAAAAGCAGTCACTGAGGAAGGAGATATGGCTATGGAAGCGAGTCTTGATAAATACCTTGTCCAATACTAAGAGAGAAATAGAAAGCAGTGAAGGTGGACAGAGGGAGAGAGACATATGGAACTCCAATTGGAGAGAAGAGCAATATTTCTTCAGGGTAGGCATTACTGGAAGGGAAGTGGCAGTGAGCTAAACACTGGATAAAAGCAAATTACTGCAGATGCTGGAATCTAAAATCAAAACAGAAAGTGCTGGAAAATCTCAGCAGGTCTGGCAGCATCTATGAGGAGAAAAGAGCTGATGTTTCGAGTCCAAATGACCCTTTGTCAAAGCTCTTGGGAGGCTTTGACAAAGCAAGTTGGGAGGTGGTCATTTTCAGCAATGACTGAAGATATTCTCAACTGTCAGCAAAGTTTGCATGGAGAGTTTGGAAACATTTTTTATGGTACATGCTTAGGGGTTAAACAGGAGGTGCAACATCATGTAAACTGAGTAGGAGGCCTTTTGGATCAAAGTGTTCCCAAAATTAGTAGGAATCATGAGGAGTCCACCTGACAGCTGTCCACACTAAAATCTAACCCAGCCCAGCAGTTTAATTCCAGACTGCTGACTTTCACCTTCCAGCAGTGTCTGGATCATCAGGCTGTTGGTTGGTTGCACGACAGACTGAAGACACAACACCAGAATGAGAAACCAGGCAAACTCCAGCAACTTCTACTGCTCCATGTTAGAGCAGTTCTGGCAGCTGTATTAAAGATGAACCAGGTCAGGCCCAATCTCCTAACAGAGTATTGTTTTCAATGTAGGAAATATTACAACAACTTATATTTATGTAGCACCTTTAGTGTAATAAAATGTCCTGGGAGGCACTTCACAGGAACATTATAAAACATAGCCACGTAAAGAAGTATTAGGTCAGATGACCACAAGTTTGGTCAAAGAGGTAGCTTTAATGAGTGTTTTAATGAAAGAAAGTGAGGCAGAGAGGCAGTAAGATGTAAGAGGGTATTCCAGATATTGGGGTCAAGGCAACTGAAGCCACTGTGGGAGCAATTACAACAAACAAACATATGAAATAGAGGCAAGAATAGGCCACTTGGTCCTTCGAGCATGTTCTGTCATTCAATAAGATCACAGCTGATGTGATTGTAACTTCAATTTCACATTCTTACCTCCTTCTGAAAACTTTTCACCACTTTATTATTAAGAATCCAGCTAGCTCTGTCTTAAAGATATTCAAGGACTCTGCACCAATCACCTTTTGAAGAACAGAATTCCAAAGTTTCAGAATCCTCTGGGAGAAAAGGTTTTTTCCTCATCTCTGTTCTAAATGGGCAACCCTTATTTTGAAACAATGATCCCAAATTCTGGATTCTCACACAAGAGGAAACATCTTTACCACATCCACCCTGTCACGTCCCCTTAGGATCTTATATGTTTCAATCAATCAGCCCTCATTCTTCTAAACTCTAGCGGATACAAGCTTAATGTGTCCAGCCTTTCTTCACAAGACAACCTGCCCATTCTTGGGAATTAATCTCGTAAACCTTCTGTGAACTGCCTCCAACACATTCATATGCTTTCGTAAATAAGGTGATCAATCGTGTACACAGTACTCCAAATGTGATCTCAACAATACCCCTGTATAACTGAAGCATGACCTGTACATTTTTGTATTCAATTCCTCTTGTAATAAATAGTAACATTTGGGTAGCTTTGCAAATTCTTTGCTGCACCTGTGTCGTAAACTTTTGTAATTTATGCAGCAGGACACCTAGATCCTTCTGCACTTCAGACTTGTAACTTGTAACTGGGAATGCAGAGGAGACCAGAATTAGAGGAGTGCAAATATCTCAGTTGGAGGAGACTGCAAAGTCAGGGAAGGGCAAGGTATAGAGGGATTTCAAATGCCAAGACCTTGCTTGATGTGGAGCCACTGTAACTCAAGGAACACATGGGTGCTAGAGGAACAGAACTTGCTGCAAGTTCAGACATGGGCAGCTTGGATGACCTCAGTTTTACAGAGGGTAGAATAAGGGAGATCAACCAAAAGTATGCTGGAATAATCAAATCTAAAAATAATAAAGCCGTGCATGAATGTTTCAGAACAGAAGTGCTCAGTTAGGCAAAGTAGGGTGATGTTATAGTAGTGGAAATTGGTTGTGTTAGTGATTGCACTAATAGGACATCAGAAGCTTATCTCAAGATTCAATATGACATCAAGGTTGTGAACAGATTGGCTTAATCTCCAGCCTTTGCTAGGATGGAGGTGGCACCTAGGCAACGGAATTCGGAATAGGAACTGAAAACAATAGCATCAGTCTTTCCAATATTTAACTAGAGGAAATTTCTCCTCATCCAGTACTGGATATTGGAAAAGCAGTCTAATAACTTAGCAAAGTGGAAGAGACGAGAGAGGTTGGTGATGTCGACCTGGCTGTTGTCAGCATACATGCGAAAATGAACACTGCCTTCGGATGATATGATGTGAAGATGCTGGTGTTGGACTGGGGTAAGCACATTAAGAAGTCTCACAACAACAGGTTAAAGTTCACCAGGTTTATTTGATAGCATGAGCTTTTGGAGCACTGCCCCTTCATCAGGTGAGTGGAGAATTGGGTCCAGAAACAGGGCATATATAGACACAAACTCCATTACAAAATAATGGTTGGAATGTTACCATTTATTATAAGAGGAATTGAATACAAAAATAGAGAGGTCATGTTTCAGTTGTACAGGGGTATCATATTCCAACAATTATCTTGTAATTGATTTGTATCTTTACATGCCCTGTTTGTGAACCCAATTCTCCACTCACCTGATGAAGGGGCAGCGTAAAGCTTGTGCTGCCAAATAAACCTGTTGGACTTTAACCTGGTGTTGTGAGTTTTCTGGCTGTTCAGATGATATAGCTGAGGGGCAGTGTGTAGATAAGAAATTGGAAGGGTCCAAAGTTAGAACAGTGGAGTACACCAGACATAACAATGTGGGAGGAGGAAGAGAAGCCATTGTAGTGATTCTGCGACTGCAATTGTGTAGATAAGAACACAACCATGTGAGAGCAGTCCCACCTAGCTGGACATCAGTAGAATGGCATTGGAGAACAATGGTGCTGTAGTCTAGTTGTGTAGGATGTGAAAGGAAAATTAACCTTTGTCACAATCTCATAGCTTGTATTGAATTGAACATGAAAGACTAAGTGAAGGGGTTTTGCACTTCCTACCTAAGTGGATAAAAAATTCCTCTTGACCTTCACAGTGTTTTGAAATGGGAAGCATTACCCTAATATCAGCTGTACACCATCAGACAACTAATGAGGCATCTAACGTGCAGCTTGATGGTTGGGGCTGCTGTGGTTTCAGTCCGTTCTCTACAAAGCATTGAAGTATTTTATTGAATATAATGCAAATATATGAGCCAATATATAGAATACTAGCAGTCTTTAAATTATACCTATATGTTTTGGAAACATAATGAAAAAGGGGCATTTGTATAGAAAACCTGGTCTTTCAGTTTTTTCAGCAATTTGGGATAAGTGAATTCCTTTCACATTTGTACAGTATCTGTTCTGGAGATGACGTCTGCTCTTCTGACCTGGTACGTCAGATGTGCCATTTGTGCTGTATGTGTAAGCTGCGCCAGATGTGCTGTGATCCATTTACACAAACTTTTCTTGTTGTACCAACAGACAATTATCCCTGGTATAAAAACCATGTGGCATCTGTCACCCATGCCACCTGTTCTTGCTGTGTCAATCATGCCAACAGTTGTGCTTGCTCAGCACATTGTGACACCTCCACTTTCAGCAGTGATTATGGTGAAAGCTATGAGGAGAGGCTGGTTAGACTGGGATTGCTTTCCTTACAATGTGGAATTGCCGGCGATGGACTGGGGTAAACACAGTAAAAAGTCTCACAACTCCAGGTTAAAGTCCAACAGGTTTATTTGGTAATACCACAACACATCATGCTTGGCTTTACAATGTGTAACAGTATTGGCCTTAATGAATTGGCTGAGACAGCTATATTTGAATTGCTGTAAGCCCTAGCTTACAGTATACCAAACAAACTTACAGCTATATAAACCTGCAGCTATAACTTACAGTATATCAAATAAAGCTTGCAGCTTACAGTAATACCAAATAAACCTGTTGGACTTTAACTTGGTGTTGTGAGACTTCTTGCTTTCCTTAAGCAGAGAAAGCTGAATGGGGAATCTCAATGAGGGAGATAGCTAGGGTAGGTAGGAAGAAACCTTTCCCCTTGCTAGAGGGGTCAATAATGAGGCATAGATTTAAGGTAAGGGAAAGGAGATTCAGAGGGCATTTGAGGAAAAACCTTTTCACTCAGCGAATGGTGGGAATCTGGAACTCACTTTGTGACAGGGTGGTAGACCCGGGAAATCTCGCAATATTTAACAAGTATTTAGATGAATGCTTGAAATGACATAGCATGGAAGGTTATGGACCAAGTTATGGCAAAAGGGACTAGAATAGATTGTTGCTTCATGGCTGGCGCAGTCATGATGGGCCAAAGGGTCTCTTTCTTGACTCTATTGAGGACACATTGGGCTCAATTTTACCATTTTCATTCGAAGTGGGCATAGTACAGATTTGACTTAGAAATACGTTCTCAGCCATTTCCAGTCCGATTTGCACTGTGGCTGGGGCTTAGCGCTGCCGGAACGATCGGAGCTCTGAACTGTGCATGCGCAGTTAGAAAAATATTGGAAAAAGGGCGCCTGTGTCAGAATGCTCCCGAGCCGCAGAAAGTGGAGAAAGTGGAAGTGGCCTGGGAGTGAAACACAGAAGCGAGGGTGTATTTCGCGGGGAGAGGGCGCATGGAGGGAGGCGGGTAAGATGTACCTCGTTGGGGGGGGGACAGATGGATCTCTGGGGAGGGGGGAAGATGGTTCTCTGGGGGGAGGGCAGTTGGATCTCTGGGGGGGGCTAATGGAACTCTGGTGGGGGGCAGATGGATTTCTGGGGGGACAGATGGATCTCTGGTGGGGGGAATGGGGGATCCACTGCCACTCTGCAGGCGATCGGTGGGGGAGGTCACAGGGGTGGCAATTGGTCTGGGTAGTGGGGAGGTCGATAAGGGGAGGGCAATGATGTGTGTGGATGGGGAGGGTGGATAAGGGACGCACACACATCACTGCCCCCCTTATCTATCCTCCCACTACCCAGACTGATCACCACCCCTGCTCCCTTCCTGCCACCAATTGCCCACAGAGTGGCAGCGTACCCTCCTATGCCCCCACCAGAGATCCATCTGCCCCCCCAGCCAGAGATCCACCTGCCCCCCCCCTCACCAGAGATCCATCTGACCTGCCTCCCTCCTCCCCCGCTCCCCCCCACCGCAAGACAACGAACTTGCCTCACTCCCCCCCCACCCCCAGAGAATGGTCTGGCCTCACTTCCCCTCCCCTCCAGAAGAACATCTGACCTGCCTCCTCCCCCCCCACCACCAGACAACGATCAGCCCTCCCCCCCACCACCAGACAACGATCAGCCCTCCCCCCCACCACCAGACAACGATCAGCCCTCCCCCCCCACCACCAGACAACGATCAGCCCTCCCCCCCCACCACCAGACAACGATCAGCCCTCCCCCCCCACCACCAGACAATGATCAGCCCTCCCCCCACCACCAGACAATAATCAGCCCTCCCCCCCACCACCAGACAGCGATCAGCCCTCCCCCCACCACCAGACAACGATCAGCCCTCCCCCCCACCACCAGACAATGATCAGCCCTCCCCCCCACCACCAGACAACGATCAGCCCTCCCCCCCACCACCAGACAGCGATCAGCCCTCCCCCCCACCACCAGACAGCGATCAGCGCTCCCCTGCCAGAGATACATCTGACCCATCTCCTCCTCCTCTCCCCAACCAGACAATGATCTGACCCCAGTCCCCTCTTCCCCCCCTCCCCACCCCAACCAGAGAATGATCTGACCCACCCCCACCCCCACCTCCAAACTGATCTGAGTCAGAGAGCAGTTGGAATCACTGAACGCTCTCTTCAGAGGCTGGAGCACCCGACTCAGACATTTATTCAGCAGGTCCCTAAAAGCACGGTTCTGGATCGGTAAACATGGTGGTAGAGGGGGAAATGCTGATAGAGTTGGGCGACCAATTATTAATTCAATTTAAATGCATGCAAATACATTTAAATCATTGTTGTGCCCGATTTGGGTGCGGATTGGATCCCTACCATTCGCGGGTCGCAGTAAAGTGGCGATCTGTGCGGACTTGGGCGCAGATTGCGATAAAGGCCTCACACCCAACTTCACCACAATTTTGCGCCTGAAAACGGGTGCAAAATGTTGGTAAAATCGGGCCTATTGTGTATTGAAATGTGGAAATCCAGAAATTGCAGTTTGTGATTCCCTATTCCTCCACAGGGTGTGCTGTTGAAGTCCTCCTGGGTGGAAATCTTAGAAATCAGTTGACTTTGCATGATGTATTTTTTAAACACTGGCAGTCTCTCTGTAACAACAGATCAAATGTTATACTTTGTTGAATGAGGCTTTTAACTGGGCTTTTAAAGGTATGCTAAATCATAATTACTGCTAAACAAAGTCCCTGTCCCTGACAAAACTAGCTCTATATTTGTGGAATGTCAAATTTCTCCATCATAAAATTCCATAGACTTTTAAAACTTCTTTTAAAATTTTGATAATATTTCAATTTCTATCTTAATCCCATGTGCATAATCCAGACTTTATTCCACTCTGTAAAATGATTTACCAGTTTTTGTTTCTTTTGCACCTTCACGTACAATTTTTTCCCTTTAGGGAGTAGTGGGAAGTGTTAAAAGGATTATCAACCTAGTGAACCACATCGTGAATGCTCCATCCATGGCCAACAAGTCCCTGATTGGGATTGCTAGCTTTTTATGGGCATCTTTTCTGAGATCAGGGATGAATACAGTCATTTACTCTGCTGACCACAAAATCAAGGCTATTGTGTTTTATTTGCTTTATGGATGGATTTTATTTCCAATGTGTTATGGAGTTTATGTTATAAAGTTACAATAAAACTGTGCCATATTGATTTTATACCCATTAATAAATTAATTCCTTTGCTCGTGTCCGGGGAGAATTTTTTTTGTATGGTCTTAATACTTGGGAGAATAATGCATACCTGTTAGTGATTATTACTTGGCAGTAATCTCTGATGGGTTCAGATGATGTCATTAACTGTGAGAGCAAAGCTTGAGTGGTTTACAATCAACTTCTGAATCCTAAAATGAGATTACTGCTTGGAAAACAATTCTATAAAGCCATTATTTTTTATATTCCGCTTAACTACAAAACCTACACTTCATTTCCATTTTAAATTGTATTTTCTAGGTCAGTTTCTCTAAATGTCACTGAAATCAACAGTGACAATGAGACTTCTCCTTAGACCTGGTTGGAGTAGGTGTAATTAATAAAAGAGGGAAGCTCTAAATGCATATATTGAAACACATAAATATACGCAGCTGCAGATCTCAAAGTGACTTGTTGCTATTTGCTGTCGCACATTTTTTCTTCCTAATTCTTATAAATTAATTTTGAAAACAATATGAAGCTTGATATGATTGCAGGCAGAAATAATAACTTTAATTGGAATGCTTATATAGCTATACCCTCATCACTCCTGATTATAAAGCTCATCTTATGTTTAGTGTGGTGTGGTTACGTGTGGCCTGAATCAGTGGAAAATACAATTCCAAGGCCAATAGTAAAAACATCTGAGATAACCTTGTGGTGCTTAGATTGAATATTTCATTTTTCTTTACTTTTATGTAGCAGACAGATTAAATTCTTATAGAATATTACATCCTTTTACTAATCTTCAGGAATATTTGTTCGTTATATGGTTACAATTCAGAATTTACAAGGCCAAAAATTTGGTGCTCAGTGTTTTCTTATTACCAAGGTTTTCAGCTTCTTATAGAATGATCAAATTATGGAAATTAAACAGATTGGTTTTTCTTATGATCTATATGTAAAGCATCACACCGGATTTCCATCTTGAGTATAGTTTCTCAATTTTAGATAATTAGGTTATGGCATGCTTTGCTCAAACATGAATACTGAACTCCTGAAGAATGTGTGTACGTCAGACCTTTTCAAATATTTGCATTCAAAATAATGTATTATACAATTGACAAATTAATGAGTTACGGTAGATCTAGGCAAAGTTTGATATTCCCAGTACCCCAGTCATCCATTTGATTGAATTAATTCTGCGTATATGCAACACACTTATTTTTCTGGATTTTAAAATAGTGCGATAGCTTTATCAATTTTGTGCTATTTATTTCCTTCTGAACAGATGCAAAATGACTAAAAGACAACATGCATGCCACACACTGAGACATTTTTTCTGTATTAATAATAAAATGCTCAACTTAAAACATAAACTTAATCTTACAAATTATTTGAGTGGAATATTTTTCAAGCATCTCTTCGAATGTAGAAGCTTCTCAGTGTGAATATTCTTTGGTAAACAAAATGGTCTCTTTGTTCAATCATTTCTACTCACCAATATTATGGCATTTTTGGCAGGAATTGGTGTCTGGGCAAACATTTTCTTTGAATAAATTGTCCCATTAATCTGATAATCATTAATAGGTGCGTTATGTATTAAAATTTCATGTAGATCCAGTTCATTGGTTTTTGCTATTACAGCAAGAATACATCAATTAATAACTGCAAACAAAAGGATTGGATTTACAGCAATTGAGAGTTGGAGGACATATTGAATGCGACTATTTCCTAGGACAAGAATTCAATCTATTAACTTTTGCTACAGATTTGTTAATCCTTATACACATGGCCCAACATGTTTCGTTTTCAGGTCACGCAACAACATTTTCGGTTGTATTTTATGACAAGGCTCAAGGGTAAAGATTGATTACAGTTACATAAAAACACATTGTTCTAATGTCATCATCTTGAATAATGACAGCAGCATTTCTACACAATACAGATAGCATTGTTTCTCCATGTATCTTACATGAATTGTCAAGAAAAATTAGCACAATTAACTTGCCCTGAGGTGTTTTGTTGGGTTGAGAATTTGTCACATTGCACTGCATTCATGTTGGGATACAGGAGAATGACTATGATTGAAGCATTGCTTGGCTTTTCTCCAAATAGTTCAAGAAACATAATGTACTACTGTCTGTTTGCAGCAAGCGCATTGCTAACAGTAACAACTGCTAACAATAACAGAGCAATATATAAACTTTGGGTCAGTTTGGATTTTAAAAGATTGCAGTGATTATGAAAACTTGTGACTAATAGCCCAAGATAAAGATGAGATGAATAGTCACTTATGTGCAGACTTAATGCAGAAGTTAAAAAGGTGCTGTCGGGGATGCATATCCTTGTTTTAACTTTGCTTAAGCAATACCATGCTGTCTGACTTCCCAATCAAATGAATTGAGCGATATGAAGTCCCAGTACTTGCACTGCAGATATAAGTATACTCACCATGCAAAGCTAAATCAAGTTATTTCAAATCAAAGTACCTATTTAGTGGTGTGTTAATTGCCTGTCAAACCTTCTGGGACTAAAAGTTAATTAGTACATTGTGTACTTTCATTGCTGCAAGTTTTAATTGTTCTTTGAGATGTTAAAATAATGTATTCTTTGTTTTCTTTTGTTGCTTCCTTTCCTCTTAATCCACTCTTCCTTTTCATCCCTTTTTTTCTTTATCTGATTTGATATTGTCTTCCCAATTTTAACTTACATTTCCTTTTCCCAATCCTTTTAATCTGTTTGGTTAAGGAGATGCATGCTTGTCCTGTTCGCACAGATCCCGGATACCCCATAAGAGGCCTCTATGCTGTTTCCATCACACATTCCCAGCAATCTGGTGTGCAAAGTATCTTGGGATGTAAATAGGTGAGGGCAAGTCTAAATAATGGCTTCCCACCACCATTGTTGAGCCAATACCTTTTGTAGCTTGCTTGTTGCACCAAATGCATGTTCATGCTACTTTGCAAATTAATATGAAACCTTTTCTGAAGCTCCAAAATGACACAGTTGTTGTGCCGTAGCAGCTTGAATGTACACTCTCAAAATCTTTTTCATCACCTTCTACTTTTAAAAAAAGCTCATCTTAAATTTACTATGCCCCTTTTAGTACTCACTTTCCTTTGACTATATTTATCACAGAATGCTTTAATTTTTTGTGTCTGTTTCAATACTTGGATTTTTCAATGGAGGATGATGTGGAAATTTCGAACATCTTCGGATTTCTGCCTCAGCTGCATTAAGCCTCAGGATTATCGGTGGAAGAAAGAAACAGCAGCTAAAAGTGTTAGTGTGAATTTGCTGTTCTTATTGAGTATTGCAATAAACCTTAAATATATTGCTGTGCAAAAGAAGAAATGCAAAACAAGGTATCATAAAATTTTGTATGGGTATGGAGAGTTTGGGAGATAATGCTTGCACAGCGATTTGAAAGTGAGAACTGGCATAGGTGAATTTGAAGCTGGAAGGTAGTAGTCCACAATAAATATCATATTCAAAATAACAATCAAATACTCCAGTACGTAAGCATACAGTTCCGTACTAAATCGAAAAGTAAGAAATGATCTCATTGAAAGCTAGAATCATATTATTTGCATAAACTGTGCTTTACTATTTTTATTGTTCATTATTTTCTCCTTGCAAAAAATACCAATATAAGCAAAATTCAAAAACATCTAGTTCAATTTACTATAGAAATAGTCATCTACATTGTCTCGCTTTTCTGCTAATAGAAAAGAAAACATGAACCGTGTTTAGTTTTTACGTGTTGTCATTATGTCACTGAGGAAAGAAAAATGCTTGGCTTTTGTCAACTGCAATGATGGTACCTATTCTGCACAACAAAATTATCCAATGTATCATTTAAAATGTTAATGCAGAGGCAAGAGAACATTAATGCATAATGAACTTTATTGAAAATGATTGAGACAACTTTTGCTGTAGCAGCAGGCATCTGTTACTTAGGCAGGCCTTTTTTAAATTTTCAATGTGGCCAGTTGCTGAAGTGCTAACTAATAACATTAGTGTGAGGGAAACAGGGCACTTTGGGTGGTCAGTGTACGATTAAAGAAACAGATGGATGCATTTTGGAATTAGCAGCACAAATGACTGAACAAGAGAGTATAAGTTAGAATGGTGAATTCTATGTCAGGTGCAGAAAGAAACGGAGGGAGAAGGATTGGATTAATAGAGAAAGAAGGAAGAAGCAAAAAAGAAAAGTAGCAAAAATAAATACATTTTGCAATTTTTAAAATCTCAAGAAAAGTTAAAACCTGAAGGAACAGGATTCTACATTAATCATAGAATTCTTACAGTGCAGAAGGAGGCCATTTGGCCCATCAAGTTTGCACTGACCACAATCTGACCCAGGGTCTATCCCTACATTTACCCTGCTAGTCTCCCTGACACTAAAAGTCAATTTAGCATGGCCTATCCACCTAACCCGCACTGTGGACTGTGGGAGTAAGCTGGAGCACCCAGAGGAAACCCATGCAGACACGAGGAGAACATGTAAACTCCACACAGACAGTCACCTGAGGCCATGAACCCGGATCCCTGGCACTATGAGGCAGTAGTACTAACCACAGTATGCGAATGTTGATTAGTAGTAATTAACACTTATAACATTATTTAAAAGGTTCTTAGATTGAAAGGGGCAAGTAATAACTTTCTGAGTTTAAGTTTTGAGCTACTGCAGAAATATGCACTTTCATGCCATTCAATGCATTTCCATGGTGAGTTAGACTGCAAGATGCTGTTTCCTTGAAGCTAACTAAGGAACTATGCAACTCAGACAGCAACAATTGAATATTGGTGGCATGGTGGCACAGTGATTAACACAGCTGCCTGACAGCTCCAGGGACCTGGCTTGGGTCACTGTGTGAGTTTGCACATTCTCCCTGTATCTGCATGGGTTTCCTCCAGGTGCTCCAGTTTCTTCCCACAATCCAATGATGTATGGGTTAGGTTGATTGGACATACTAAATTGCCCCTTAGTGTCCCAGGATGCATAGGTTACAGGGATTAGCAGGGTAAATGTGTGGGGTGACAGAGGTGGGGCCTGGGTGGGATTGTTGCCAGTGAAGATTTGATGATCCAAATGGTTTCCTTTGGGACTGTAGGGTTTCTCTGATATTTGTTTTTAACCATGAATCTCTCCCTTGCCTGAAGTTGCCGTACCTTTTGTACATAACTAATGATGAGTGACATTAGCCTCGCCCTTGTTTTGACAGGAATATTTGGTTCAGGTGATGAATTATCCATAGAGAGATAACACTGGAGGCATGGACTAGTCAATATATGAAGGACCGTACAAGTACATCATCTCTAAGGTAGAAAAGGATATGTTTTCTAATTTTATTACTTTGATGGGAGCTGATGTAAGTGCATTGGAATTTCATAGATACCTGTTCAAACCAACTCAACTTGTGAATAGACACCCTGAATTATGTAAAATATCTCAAATTACAAGTTTCTAATAAAGCTCTTTCAGCATTACTAGCTGTATGGTTTATTTAAAAGGAAATTAAGAGTTTTTAAATGTTGGGTATGATACCAAACTTCACTCATGGAGAAAGGTGTAACAGCCTAACAACCCTCCTCGTGTTGTATGCTTTGTGGGTAGAATTGGGAACTTGGTAGGATGATATTGCTGATGAACTGATGACCTAAATCAACATATAGTGCTTAAGAGTCAATGATTCAAAGAATATGTGTGACTAACTGAGTGAAAGGGCTGAATCTTTAAGCCCCGATGGTGGTGGTATGCAGGTGGGTGGATGTGAAACTCCACACTGCCAACTAGTGGATTGATTTCTTGGCACCATCCTGTACCCAGGCTGTTTTCCCAGAGGTAGGATGTGGGCACAGGTAGCCACATAAGCTCTTAACAGCTTTGGAAGGCCTATAGTTGAGGCCGTCTGAAACTTTCCAACCGGCCTCTAGGACGCTGGAGGTGCCACTGTACAGTGTAACTTTCTGGAGGCAGCCTCCAGGCAGCAGGCTGTGTTCCAGGCAGGCTTAGGGGTCTTCCTCAGCTGCCTGGCTGCAGACACAGCCTCAAACTACCTTATGGAGGGATTCCCCTCTTCACAATCGTGGCCCGGCTGCTAAGGAGAATTTTTTGACCTTCTAGCTTCAGGAGCCTGCACATGGCCTTTGATTGCACAGCAAACCTGCTCTCTGGACACTAATTAGCTGTTTCAGGAAAAATCACAGCCAACTGTTTTCCACAGTGTGGGCTTTTGGATCCCATTTGAGTCTGGCGGCAGAGTGCTGGTGCCCATCAGGAAAATCCTGCCCAAAGTTGCATAATTTGAAGAAGTGAGCATACAAAAAACTGAAAGACTTTGCAATTCTGGGATATATGTAAACTAACGTAAAAACAAAATTAAGCAAAGGTTGAACTGTTATTAATAAACCAAATGATTCATACACATTCAGTCATGAATGGTGGTGGGCAATTAAACAAATAATGGGAGGAGAGGACTCCATTAAACACCCCCCTCCTCAATGATGGTGGAGCCCAGTACCTGAGTGCAATATTTAAGGCTAAATCATCGACATCTTTAGCCAGTGGTGCCGGGTGGGCGACCCTTCTCGATCTGCTCCTGACATTCTCATCATCACACGTTAGCCAGCAGTCAGCTGACTAAGGTTCACTTTGTGTTACATTCTGAAACAGATGAATCCATTGGCTACAACAAAGCCTACGATCACCCAACTGTGGTGCTGGGGATTTGCACTTCAGAAGTAACTGTATCCTTTTGCCATGCTATTCTGGTAGTTAGAATATTAACTTAAACCCAACAATATGGGGAAATTGCTCAAATGTATCTTGTGCAGAGAAAGCAAGACAATCCCAACCTGTCCAATTACTGCCCTACCAGTTTACTTCCATTATCAGCAAAGTGACGGAAGGACTTGTCACCAGTGCTATTGAATAGGTAGTGAGTCTATCTGCTTCATATTATTACACGAGCTGTAAACAATAGCCCAGTATCAGTGGTTTATAAAGGTACATTTTCTTGATTTATACTCCAATCTGTTGTTAATGCAGTACAATGCTTTTTTTCCAAGGCCTTTATGTTACTGCAGCCAACTACTTGCCTGGATGTTAACAATAAACCCACATTCCAACCCTTCCGGTTTCTTGCTCCTTTGTTAATTGTTTTAAAATCTTTCTCATTAAAGTGCATTTACCACCTACTGGTTACCTAATAAATTCAGCATCTTCTGAATCTGCACTGTTTTTTGTTGATTTGTACTGCCTCCTAATTTAACTTTTGCTGCACTCTTGAGTATTTTATTTATCAGTGTCAAGGGTACTGTCTTTCAGATGAGATGTTAAACCGCGACGTTGCCTGCCCTCTCGGGTGGATATGCAAAGATCTGTGAAACTATTTCGAAGAAATGCAGGATAATTATCCCCCAGTATCCTGGTCAACATTCATCCCTCAATGAGTAGCGAGTTGCTAAGGAAATTCGGCATGTCTGCTACAACTCTCACCAATGTTTACAGGTGCGCCATAGAAACCACCCTCTCTTATTGTATCGCAGCTTGGTATGGCTCCTGCTCTGACCAAGACAACAAGAAACTGCAAAGAATTGTGAATGTAGCCCAGTCCATCACGCAAACCAGCCTCCCGTTGATTGACTCTATCTACACTTCCTGCTGCCTCGGAAAAGCAGCCAGCGTAATCAAGGAGGCCATGCACCCCAGATATACTCTCTTTCATCTTCTTCTATCGGGAAAAAGATACAAAAGTCTGCAGCCACATACCAACCGACTCAAGAACAGCTTCTTTGCTGCTGTCATCAGACTTTTGAATGGTCCTATCATGTATTAAACTGATCTTGTTCTTCACCAACTGCAACACTATATTCTGTGTCCTATCCGTTCCTTCTTGCTGATATACTCTATGAATGGTATGCTTTGTGTATATAGTATGCAAGAAACAATACTTTTCATTGAATTCCAATACATACCACAATAATAAATCAATTCAATCAGTTATGATCACATTTCAGGAGCACGTTGTATGCAAAGTGGTAGCCGGATTCCCTATATGTTCGTACTCCTGTGTCTTCCCTGTATTCCTGCATCTTCCTTTTCCACTGTGAAGACAGTAAACAAAATATTAATTTAGTATTTCTTCTCTGTCCTTATATTTTGTAATGGCCTGTTTGAATGAGCCTGTCAGTTTAGGGGAAAATTGTAGCATGTTCTGCATTTAGTGCCATGGACCTGCATCCGCTGGGGACACAGCTGAGGTTCCTTTACTCATTTATTTCTGCTACATGGTATTATGTCATATTTACGGCACAGAAATAGCTCAGTACAACAGGTTGCTGCTGTTCACCCTCCACACAACTCTCCTCCTGCCCTTCTTCACCTAACGTTGTCAACATGTTGCTTCCTCTCCCTCAAAGCTTTATCTTTCTTCCTCTTACTCACTTTGGTTTCTGGTAGTGACAGCCAATTCCAGATTCTTACCACTTTCTGGGTTTCTCCTGAATGCCCTCACGGAGTTTATTCATGACTATCATTTATTTAAGATCCCTGGTTCTGGTCTCAGGCATAAGTGGAAACATTTTATCTCCCTACAAACAGCAAAAGGAGGGAATTCCTATTAAATCAGTCTGGACTGGCTTGGAGCCGAAATCATAGAAATGATGTAACAGTATGTTAGTTGCTCAGTGTACAACTCAGCTTCACTTTTCTAAATACATCCAGAAACTTAAACTAATAAATAAGTCCATTAAGTAATTTACATAAATTAACAAGTTTTCTCCTTTTTAATCAAAGGTATAAATGCGCAATAAATAAGCATATGGTTGGGAGGGTGAAAGGTGGGCAGAGTGGGGGTGGGGGTGGGGGTGGGGCGGAGGTGGGGATTGTGCTGTATAAAGTAAGAGTTGAAGGAGGAATTGGACAGGAATGTGTTGGTTCAGAGGTTCTTGGTCATCTTAACATTATTTGCTTACCTTGAACATTTTTTTCGCACTTGATATTGGTTAGCAGTCCTTTCGTAGAAAATATATACAGACATTTGTATTCATAAAATATATATAATTAATTATCTGCATATAAATGAATAATTTCTTCATGTAAATATCATGCTGAGAAACAGTGAATGTCCTAGGTCCTGGGGGAATAGGGAGGACAGTGTAAAGGCTCATCTGAGAGCCTTAGGCTGGAGCTGCTGTGAGGAAGGAAGTTGCGATGTGTAGGAGAATTGGAAAGTAGCAGGATTTGATGCCAGGGCAAACCATGGGAGTAAGATTCTACACCTCCTGTTAATGGAGCAAAAGAACAAATGGGCTGAATGTTGGACCAATCATGAAATGGCCTGTGGGCATCATATGATATATAGAGACCAGCCAGCACCCTAAAAATGGTTGGATAGATAGAAGGGACCAACTTTTTATAATTTTTAAAAAGTAATAGCGGTAATATCCCAGTGATAAATTGGTTTGGTTCGTTTCAAATGGGACACGTCTGTTTTAAAATTAAAGTCAGGAAAAGAATACAGATAAAGGGTTAAAACCTGGGTGTTGCCAGTTTCTGGACGCAAAGATTGTTATGCATGATGGTCACATAATCAAATTTATGATGACACAAAGGTGCCAATGTAAGTGGTGTGACTGGAAATGTATAATTATGATGGGATATTGGAAAAGATTCTCCGATCTCCTCAGAGGACCAGTGAGAATCCCGATGCCCTGGTAAATGGGGTGTTGTATGAAAGTTGGGATTCTCACCAGGTGTGAAGACGACTGGGATTCACCCGATCTGCTTCTCCAGCCCTGATCAAGTTCTTGCTCCACAGTGGGTGGCAATACAAGAATTATGCAAACCCACTAATTTGAATGTCATTAGTTGGTTTGACAGGTCATTCACCACCGCCGCCCCCCCCCACCCCGCCACCCTATTACCAGCCCTCTCCAACTATTCACCAGACCCTGCCATTCGTCAGCCTCCTGCCATTAACCCAGCCCGCCAGCTACAACCTCACCGGGCTGGCTGGAGGATGACAGAATTCCCTTGATCTGACAGCAGAATCTATAATGAGGCACTACACATTGAACTTATTACAGATTAAAGGCTTCAAGTACAATGGAGGGGGTTTCAATGATTTCTGCTTGCTGGGAAGCCTCAGAGACTTCAAATCAAGGCTGTGTGCATACATTTGGGCTGAGTGCACAACTGGACAGACTGGAACCCCCCCACCCCCCCACCCCACCCCACAGGTGAAATTGACATCTCCTCTCTGTCAGAGGACTTCAAATGGGTCTGATCCCCCACGGGGCCCAAGACACCAGACCAGGGTGTTAGAGCCAGGGAGCTAGAGGCTACTGCACTGTTGACACTGCCAAGGTGCCTGATCTGAAGGGGTGCTGAGTAGGGAGGGCTTAGGGGGAAGGGGGACTGAGTGGGGCAGCTGAGGGGGAGGTGGGCCTGAATGGGGTATCTTAGGGGGAAGGGGGACTGAATGGAGAGGAGAGGTCACCCTCATCCCTGCTTGGTGTTGGGGTGGCGGGGGAGAAAGATGCTCCTCTTTGGTGAGGCATTGGTGTTGCTCTTCTGGTCAGTGCTGGGTGTGCCATTTTATTTTGTTGAGGGGTTGGGGTGGGCTTGTCTCCAATCACAGCGCTCAGAGAGCCATTTAAAAATGGAGTCACGCTCTCGGAACAGTGGGATTGGCCAGCGGGTTGTTTGAAATGAGCTTACTACCATCTTTCAGTGGGTGAATGCTGCTTGAAATACAGTGCTAATGCTCCTTGGAAACACTCCCGTTTTCCCACTGGACTGGGCACTTAGCCTCAAAAATGGGAGAATCGGGCTGATTGATAATATTAAAAGTGAACGGGCAAAACTGTAACAAGTGGATTTCAATGTAAGCAAATGTGAGGCTCTTCACTTTGGACCTAAAAAGTGTAGAACAGGAGACTTTTTAAATGGTTATACTTTAGTAGCCATGGCGTTCCAAAGAGACTTTAGGGTCTGGTTACAGAAATCATTAAAATGTCAAGAATAGATACAGAAAATAATCAAAAAGTTGTCCTTTCTATCTAGAGGAAGAATAGGGGCATAGATCCCAGAAGATCCTGCCTCTGCTGCCACAAAACATGCTGAGGAAAGGGTGGAAAATCCCATGCAGTGACAGCTCAAACCAATCCAGCCCCCAGGACAGACACAAACTCCGGACATCACCTGAACCTGAAGAAAGTCACGTGATGATTTAGAGTTCTATTATTTCTTAAATCTCCTAAAATTATACCTAGACTTCAAAGGTTAAACTGTAAGTAGGTGATGAAACAAACTTAAGTTCTATAGCGTAGAACTTAGAAAGTTAAGGGGTGATTTGATTAATGATTTCAAAATATTAAGAGAAGAGATAGGATAGATTAAACTCCGCCTGCTAGTTGGGTATTCTAGGACTAGTGGGCACAGTGAAAAAATTAGAACGAGACTCTTTCAGGAATGAAATTAGGAAAATGACGGTTGAAGCTTAAACAATCATTAATCTTAAAGTTGGAATTGATAGTGGCATGGAAACCAACTTGTTAGAGTAGTGTTAGACAGAGTAGTGTTAGACAGGAATTCTGCACAGTGAGGGAAGGGGTGCTGTCCTGGTCTTCTACAGAATAAGCAACAGTGGGGAGAGAGCTTAGAGGCATTAATTAGGCAATAGCTAAGTGGCTGGCTGGTGAGTTTCAAGTTTCCTTTTTTCTTTAAATTGGGGCAGCAGTCCAAACTAGTACCAGAGATATTAAATGCATTATTTAACTAGTTGGTGTAACTGCAAAGTATCATTGAGTGGTTTTCCTAAACTTGAATCCTTAATTAAATAAACAAAATATAATAAAGATGACAAAGCAGGTGATGTGTTGCAATAGCAGCATGTTGGCGCTGATGGAGATCAGTGTGATCCGTAGCAATCACATAGTGAAATAAGTGCCAATACCTTGAACAGCTTGGCTCAGAATTGATGAGCTGGGGCCCAAGTTTCAGTTACAGTGCTGCATCAGAAAGAGAAAAAAATATCTGGACACTTTATTCCAGGAGGCAGTCACATCCCTTAGATTATTTAAATCAAATTTAATCCATGGTCAGGGGTGGGAGGATGTGACAAGTGAGACAGTTATGGGGATCCAGTAGGTTATGTTTATTTATTCGTGTCACAAGTAGGTTTACATTACCAATGAAGTTACTGTGAAAATCCCCTGGTCGCCACATTCTGGGTACACTGAGGAAGAATTTACCATAGCCAATGCAACTAATCAGCACGTCTTTCGGACAATGGGAGGAAACCTGAGCACCTGGGAGAAAACCATGCAAACATGGGGAGAATGTGCAGACTCAGCACACACAGTGGACCCAAGCCGGGAATCGAATCCAGGTCCTCGGTATTGTGAGGCAGCTGGGCTAACCACAGTGCCACCCTAGTAGCATTAGTGGAGCCTCATCCCTTATACATGCCCTTTATTTGAGATTCTTGTGGCTTGTAAGGGCAAGATGCATGGAGGATAGCATACTGACCAGAGCTCCTTGCATAACCCTTTGCAAGTGGGAAGATTGAATACAAAAACAAGGAAATCATGTTAAACATTTACAAATCATTACTTTGGCCTCAGGGAGAATATTATGTACAGTTCTGGGCACCATGCTTTACAAAGGATGTAACGTCTATGGAGATAGTACAGAGGAGGTTTACCAGGATGATTCCAGGCAAGAGAGAGTTCACGTAAGTGGAGAGATGCTGTCATTAGAGCAGAGATAGTTAAGGAAAATAGGATAAGGATAGACTTAATAGATATTGAAAGTTTAGAAGTGTTTTGAGAGTAAGTAGGGAGAAACTATTTCCTATGTCCAGTTGATCAGTGAACTGATATCACAATTTAAAAATAATTCACAAAAGAAATAGAGGAGAAATGAGGAGAGTTACAAAGAGAGTTACAAAGATCTGGAGTATTCTACTTTGAAAGGGAGATTAAATCAGAATCTAAAGAAAATTTCTAAAGACAAACAGAAGAGGGTGTAGGATTATTACAGACAGACTTTTACAAAACTGGCATTAAGTAAATGGCCCCCTTCTGTGCTGTAGATCACAAAAAAGGCTTCAATACTTCATCCATATTGGTGATTCAAATCTGAAACTTATACACGATCCTGCACTACTGTAAGGGGTAGATTTGTATTTGTCCATTAACAAATATAGTTAATAATTCTTAGAATACTGATGATATTTTGCTTTATTTATAGACCCGCTTACAACCTTTATAGGTATTGCATAGCATGAATGACAAGAAGGCAAAGGTATCTATTCCTTTATATTCCTCTTTCTTTCTCTGGTGAATTCTACTGAGGCAGCACCTACTTCAACCCAGTGCTTGCGTCATTCTTTTGTCTGTAAGCATATTCACCAGCCGCTTAATTTGTCATAGCCCTGGAGGTATCAAAACTAATGAGCTTTGTTTGAATAGACTTTTTCCAGTTCATCTAGCACACTTTGGGGTAATCACTCAGTTTTCGTTCGCTTCAGATTTAAGGGGTGGTAGAAAATAGCTTTAAATACTATGGAATGCACAATGTTAGATGAAAAAGCAATGTGAACTCTAACACTAATATAGTAAATAAAACGTATGTTCTTACGTGGAGTTTGAATTGAACGGATTAGTGACAGTACCATGAGCATTATCAGGATAACAGTATGGGACATAATTTTGATAATAAACAGCATTCAGCCTAATTTAAATTAATCTCTAACATTTTGTACATTCTGTCAAAAGGATTTTCTAATGCAAAGCAGCATTCACATATCTTGCGGAAAAATGGTCTTCGTGTATCAGATACAAAGTTAAAACAGTTATTCCAGTCAATAGATTTAAGTTCAGCATCAACTATGGAAAAATGTGGCATAGTAGTCGAAATCTATTTTCTAGTTCAAAGCTCTCAGAAACAAAAACTGCTACATACGTTAATACTGAAGCACGTTTACTTATAGTTTGGGAGACTGTACCCCAATTTTCATCATAGCAATTGCTAACCCATTAATTTCTCATTTATCTGCCTATCTTCCAATTGCCAACATTATAATAGTCTTCCAAATGTCAATATAACACAAACAAGTTAAGCTGTGTCAAATTGCATGATTTTGAATTCTAAAGAAATTATTTCCTACATATATAAAGTAACATGGGAAGTCTTTTTTAGTTTATTCAAAATGACTGAGAATGCACTTAATAAGTTTGAGTTGGTTCACCTGAGCAGTAGCACTAATAAAATAAAATGTATTGAAGGAAAAATACCATGTATATTGCTGATCAAGTATCCTACAGAAAACAATGCCTTCTTTTTGACCCAGGAAACAGAGCTTTGGAAAACACAAAGGATTTCCAGAGGCGTCATTTAAATACGTCCCTTCCTTTATTGGTACAGCATAAGGAATTAAATAAATCCTTTAAAGTCAATTTTATAAAAATGCAAATGTAGGCACACAATTAGAAACAGTCAAAAATTGCAGATAAAATTGGAAATCTGCAGAGCAGCCTTACAGCACTGCTGCCATATTACTGTATAATCTATCTGGATTCTGTCAGTCCTAGTCAGTCTTGATTTTGATAAATAGCCCTAAATCTGCCTCTCTGTAGTTCCTACAAGTTGCCGTAAATTTCCATCATGTTGGAGCTGTTGTACAATGATTTGAATAATTTGGAGTTAATCATTTTTACTTCAAGCATCCGATAGTCCTTAGACTTGGGGGAGTGGATTTAGCTTTCTAATCGTCCTGTGTATCGCACGGCTGGAGATAAATGGCACTGACTCCAGAAATCTACATCTGCGTTTCTGATGCAAAGCCATAATTAATTCTATGTAGTGTTTTAGAATTGATCTTCATCAATTTTTTTCAAAAAAAAATTTAATCCATTTTAAAGTTTTGGCATGAAGCGTATCTTAAGAATGAGAGAAGAAGGGTTTTGTTAATCATTTCTTTTTCTTTTTTAGGAAGGTGAAACGGAGGTCATATTGTGTGACCAGCACTGGTCTCTGCTCTTCAAGCAGTTCAAGTTTATCCTCTGTGAATAAAGTTTGGTAGCGAAAAAAAAATTCAGTAAAATGAAGAAATAAGTGCATTTGCACATAACTTTGATTTATTACTGACATCTGAAAGGTATAAGTCATAAGCGCTGTTCATGATGAAACAATTAGATGCAATATAAGTTGTGATTACCCTAATGAATTGTTAACTGGTTATTGGAAAAAAGAAATCTCAAGCTGACCAAATTGCACTTTCTGTTGTTGCATAGCAAATTAAAAAAATGTATCCGGTATTTTAGAAACTCAAATGGATCAGTTGTACTGCCTTAATACAGCTAAGGTATTAAAAATTGGTCTCTGAAAACTTGAAAAAATTAATGATTTTGATCACTTAGTCAAATAGTTCCAACATTGCAATTTTGTGTTTTTAATCAGTGCTGTATACCTTGTAGCCTAAGGGCATTTTTACAATTTGTGTAGCTCCTTTATGAAAATAAAAATAATTGCTTTAGCACATTTTAAGAACCAATAGCTCAGTTTGCCAACCAGGTTTGGCTGCTTAGATTTTGACCTCTTAATGGAAAGATTTTTTTTTGTCTTTTTGTTTTAAGATTATGGACAGAGATGTTGAGCAGTCAAGTAATAAATATTTCAGTTTGCTTATGAAGGCTAATGCTGTCATCTGAATATGGAATCATCTCCCTTTCATGCTTCATTATCATTTCATGGTAGTAATGACACTGACGTGAAAGAATATTTACTGGGTTTCCAGAAGCCATTTATCCAAATACAGTTCTCTCTGCAGGGGCACCTTGGTTTAAAAAATGTTGCTAATGGTGGTATATTTTAGATATTGTCTGCGAAACAGAAAATCGATGTTGATATAAATCTGACTGGCAAGGTTAAAGATGCACCTTAATCATTAATATCTGGTTAGAAATCTGGTTAGTCTTGTAATCCTTCCTGGTTTTAGTTTATTCTAACAGTATTTGATAAGTATTTCGATCACAGTTTTTAAGATGGCTTTCAAGTAAAGAAGAGCACTCACAATTACATTAATTTTGTTGTATTTCTTCTGCTTTCCTAGGAAGGTACACTTAATACCTCCCAGCGCACTGTAGATTGCAGCTAACTCTTTCATGGCAAAATATTT
The DNA here is from genome assembly GCF_965287045.1 of Carcharhinus amblyrhynchos. Lineage (NCBI taxonomy): Eukaryota > Metazoa > Chordata > Chondrichthyes > Carcharhiniformes > Carcharhinidae > Carcharhinus > Carcharhinus amblyrhynchos. The sequence goes on from NC_137327.1 coordinate 29,025,375, forward strand.
CAATGTTTTAAGAATATATAAAAATCAAGGATGATAGAAGGCCATTTATTCCCTTGAAGCTTACCCTTCTAGGCATTCTGATTATTTTTCAGTATGTTATGATCTCCATTTGTCCAATGGCAGGATTCTGCTTTTAATGTTATAGTTCCAAGTATAACCTTTTAGAATGTGTGTTCAAAACTACAATTATAGGTTTCATGTTTTGATCAAGGAAATAAAATGTATCTTGTAGTTTTCAAGACATGATTCAACATAACTTTAGTTTATTTAAATAACTTAGGCTCTATCGTGAAAAACTGCATTGTTTACATACATCAGAAAACATTATCTTGCTGTCTGACTGAATCTTGACCAGGTAATTACCGAGGGCAGCAAGAAAGTCAGATTTGAATTAATCTGTAACGGAATATAGAGTTACTGACCTAGCAGTTTACTGCTTGAAATATAAGCTGAATGGAATTACTTTAATAATCCAAATAAGTTCCTATAAAGTTGAGTTTAAAAATCTACAATAACTAATGTGGAATATTTTGTTTTTCATTTCCTGATAGCTTTCATTGTGGATTCAATGTTGGCAGTATACAAAAAGAAACAAAGAACAAAGAAAATTACAGCACAGGAACAGGCCCTTTGGCCCCCCAAGCCTGCACTGACCATGCTGCCGACTTAACTAAAACCTCCTGCTCTTGTGGGGTCCATATCCCTCTATTCCCATCCTATTCAGTATTCATCAAGACGCCCCTTAAAAGTTACTACCGTATCTGCTTCCACTACCTCCCCGAGCAATGAGTTCCAGGCACCCATCACCCTCTCTGTAAAAGATCTGCTTCATACATCTCCTTTAAACATTGCCCCTTGCACCTTAAACCTGTGCCCTCTAATATTTGATTCTTCCACCCTAGGAAAAAGCTTCTGACTATCCACTCTGTCCATGCCTCTCGTAATCCTATAGATTCTATCAGGTCATCCCTCAATCTCCGTCATTCCAGTGAGAAGAAACCAAGTTTCTCCAACCTTTCCCCATAGCTAATGCCCTTCATACTAGACAACCTCCTGGTAAATCTTTTTTGTACGTTTTCCAAAGCCTCCATATCCTTCTCGTAGTGTGACAACCAGAATTGAACACTATATTCCAAGTGTGGCTTAACTAAGGTTCTATAAGCTGTAACATGACCTGCCAATTTTTAAACTCAGTGCCCTGGCCGATGAAGGCAAGCATGCTGTATGCCTTCTTGACTACTTCCTCCACCTGCATTGCCACTTTCAGTGACCTGTGTACCTGTATACCTAGATCCCTCTGCCTATCAATACTCTTAAGGGTTCTGCCATTTACTGTATATTTCCTATCTTTATTAGACCTTCCAAAATGCATTATCTTACATTTATCTGTATTAAACTCTACCTGCCATCTCTCTGCCCAAGTCTCCAACTGATCTATATCCTGCTGTATCCTCTGATGGTCCTCATTGCTATTCGCAAATCCACCAACCTTTATGTTGTCTGCAAACTTACTCATCAATCCAGTTACATTTTTCTCCAAATCATTTATATATATTACAAACAGCAAAGATCCCAGTGCTGATTCCCGAGGAATACCACTTGCCATAGCTCTCCATTCAGAAACGCACCCTTTCACTGCTACCTTTGACCGAGCCAGTTTTGTATCCACCTTGCCAGCTCACTTCTGGTCCCATATGACTTCACCTTCTGCACCAGTCTGCCATAAGGGACCTTGTCAAAGGCCTTACTGAAGTCCATGTAAACAACATCCACTGCCTCATCAATCATCTTCACCACTTCCTCAAAAAACTCAATTAAGTTAGTGAGACATAACCTCCCCTTCACAAAACCATCTTGCCTCTCACAAATACATCCATTTACTTCCAAGTGGAAATAAATCCTGTCTCAAAGAATCCTCTCCAACAATTTCCCTACCATTGATGAAAGGCTTACCAGCCTGTAATTACCTGGATTATTCTTGCTACCCTTCTTAAACAAAGGAACAACATTGGCTATTCTCCAATCCTCTGCGCCTCACTGAGACATATAAGATGATGAATGGGATGGATAGGATAGAGGTGGAGAGACTCTTCCCGCTCAGAAAGGACAGTAGGACTAGGGGGCACAGCCTCAAGATAAAGGGGGGGGGGGCGGTTTAGAACAGAGTTGAGGAAGAATTTCTTCACTCAAAGGGTGGTGAATCTCTGGAATTCTCTGCCCGTTGAAGTGGTGGAGGCTGCCTCGCTAAATATTTTTAAGAAGCGGGTTGATGGGTTTTTGATAAGAGAGGGGATTAAGGGTTATGGGGAGAGGGCGGGAATGTGGAACTGAGCCACGACAGATCAGCCATGATCTTATTGAATGGCGAGGCAGGCTCGAAGGGCTAGATGGCCTACTCCTGCTCCTATTTCTTATGTTCTTATGTTCTCCTCCCCCTTAACCAGCGAGGATACAAAGATTTCTCTCAAGGTCCCAGCAATTTACTCCCTAGCCTCTCTCTGTATCCTGGGTATATGCCATCAGGCCCTGGGGACTTGTCTATCTTAATGTTTCTCAAGAACCCCAGTATCTCCTCCTTTTTGTTCGCAACATGACTCAAACCATCTACACATCCTTTCCCAGACTCATCATCCACCAAGTCCTTCTCATTGGTGAATACTGATGCAAAGTATTCATTTAATATCTCACCCATTTCCTCTGGCTCTATGCATAGATTCCCTCCCTTGTCCTTGAGTGGGCCAACCCTCTCCCTGGCTATCCTCTTTCTCTTTATATATGTATAAAAAGCCCTGGGATTTTCCTTAATCCCGCTGGCCAATGCTTTCTCGTGATCCCTTTTAGTCCTCCTTATTCCTCGCTTCAGTTTCTTTCTACTTTCCTTATATCCCACACTTGCTTCATGTGTTCCCAGCCTCCTAGCTTTGACAAATGCTTCCTTTTTCTCTTTGACAAGGCTCACAATATCTCTCATTATCCAAGGTTCCCTAAACTTGCCATACTTATCCTTTATCCTTCCAGGAATGTGCCGGTCCTGAATCCCTATCAACTTACATTTGAATGTCTCCCACATGCCAGATGTTGATTTGCCCTCAAACATCTGCCCCCAGTCTACATCCTTCAATTCCTGCCTAATGTTGTTGTAATTAGCCTTTCCCCAATTTAGCACCTTCACTTAAGGACTACACTTTATCCATCAGTACCCTGAAGCTTATTGAATTGTGGTCAGTGTTCCCAAACTGCTCTCCCACGAAAACATCAACCGCCTGGCTGGGCCCATTCCCCAATACTAGGTCCAGTGCGGCCCCTTCTCTAGTTGGACTATCTATATACTGTTTCAAGAAGCCCTCCTGGATGCTCCTTACAAACTCTGCCCCATCTATGCCCCTAGCACGAAGTGACTCCCAATCAATATAGGGGAAGTTAAAATCTCCCGCCACAACAATCCTGTTACTTTTACACCTTGCTAAAATCTGCCTACGTATCTGTTCCTTTATCTTCTGCTGGTTGGGTGGCCTATAGTATACCTCCAACATTGTGACTACACCCTTTGTATTCCTGAGCTCTACTCATTTTACCTCACTGTATAAGCACCCTCCCCCCCCCCCCCCCCCCCCCGCTGAGGTGTCCTCCCGCAGTGTAGCTGTGATATTCCCTTAACCATTAGTGCAACTCCCCCAAAAGTGCCAACTCTTTGCCATTGGGATTTAGTTTGGAACGAAACCAAAAGAATCTAAATTTAACATCAAACAGTACAGTGCTTTGAACTTTCTGTAAAGCACTATGGTTTGTGTAGCTCATTTTAGTGTGTTTTGAATACTTTGTTGCAGAACTGAAAAATGTAGTGATTTTGAAGAGTGACACATTACATTTAGCATTACAACATAATGTAAAAAGACTTAGACATTGTTTTTTCAGAGACAAAAGGAAGTAGCTCACAATGAAACAAAAATAAAATATTAACTCTAAAAGACAAGGCTCTTTGAAAACTTGTGTCGAACACAAGACTGGATTTTACTAGCTCTCTGCAGATGGGTTGGGAGACAGGAGACCTCAGAACATGGTGACGTAAGGCATTGAGACAGGGACCTTACCCTTTCCACTGCCATGGAATGTTACCAGCGTCATGGACTTTAGTGACAACTAAGCAGCCAACTAAACCAATTAATTGTTCAATAAAGGGCTGCTTCTCGCCTCGCTGGCATTTTGCTATATCAAGTGGGAGCGTTCTGCTGAGTCGGAAGACTGCCAGCTAAATCCTGGCAGCCTGCCAGTGGGTACCCCAATGGAATGTTGGTGGTCCTCCTTTATAATCTTTCCATGACCTGTAGATGGGACCTGTTAGGGAGAAAAATACAGTTATTGGGACATAGTTCACACTCTTGCTCTCAAAAACCAGACAAAGACTCTTGGAGTTTCAGCCAAGGCCTTTAATTCAAACTATATAGTAAGGGCTAGTTCCAGTGCGCCTTCTAATGGATCATCAAGAAAAACCCTGATTCATGAATTCTTCAAACAATTATAGTTAAGATCTATTTATAAGAAATTAGCATATGTCAATCAAAGATTTATATTTGTACCAAAGTTATATCTATCTACTCACAACTATTGATTAGGTTTACATCATGCATACATAAAGGTATAGTTGTCTAATTACAACTTGTGCACAAGTTGTAATTATAACATCATCAAGCAATGATATATGTATGTTCGACCAATGGTATATAACCTCCCATTTCCATTATTCCATGTTTGAATGGACAAACATGAACTGTAGCTGCACATCACTCAATTGAATGGTATTTGACTCTTATCTAATTTAATCAAAATTTTTGGTTTTCACATAGTTTTCTGTGTGTGACTGAGATACAGCTTGCAGCTTATGTGATTTTTAAACTTGTGTGATTATTAATCCTTTCAGGACCCCTGGTGGAAATTATAGTATAAGGCTCTGGCACATAAAGGGTTAATATGGGACTGAGTAACAACCACATAGTGCTGTAAGAGAACAAATGGCCTGCACCTAGGCATTAGTGTAGTGTTGGACAGGGCTGCACGTAGATGCAAGCATAGAGATAGCTCCCAGCATGGATCTTTACTGTACCTATGTATATAGTTTCTAGTTGCATATAAATACTTACTGTTGAACCAGCTTTGGCTATGAATACATTAAAAAGACCTACCAAACTAGGTCCAATATCTTACAACATGGTGACAACAAACAGAACAAACAGAACAACTCAAAACCTCACAAAGACTGGAGAAGAAAGGTAAAATCCTGGAAAACTGAAGGAAAAATCAAAGAAGCATTCTGATCTGAAGAAAAGCTCAAGAATTAAATTTTCTGAAGAAGATTCTCAGAGAATAGCTCTAAAGAAAGGCTTGGAAGCTCAAGACAGAAATGCATTTCCTCACTGCAGCAGAAGATTCCACTAAGTCCTATGCAGGTTCAGATTGAATGGCCAGAGTGCGCAATGTCAGCAGATTGAGCAGGAGTGAGTTAAAACTGTGGAATTCCTGGCCAATGCAAGTCCTAAAAATGTTAAATAGTGCAGTGGTCAAAATTGCCATTTAAACCACAATCTGAGAAATCCAATTCCCGAGTTAGTGCCTGAACATGGCAACTAAGCTTGCTCAAAGAAGAGAAATTATTTAAAAAATTCATTGTGACTGAGTAATCAGCTTAAAAACCCAGCAAAAGCCAAGATTTAAGGCTCAAGAACATTGCGCTAAAGCGGGGGAGACTCTAACCTGTCAATCCAGGCAGTCAGTGTTAAAATAATTTAAATGCTGAGCTCATAAACACCATTACTGCAGGAGTCCACAGCAGTAGGCAAGCATGGAAAAACCTTTGTGAGGAGGAGTATGCTGTGCCATCTTGGAATCTTGACAAACTCTTAAAGCTGAACCGCCAATTTGAAACCTTTAATCATGGGTCATAAATCCACTGTTCCAGATCAATTTGGATTTATCCAAGGCCCAGATAAATCATAAAATTGGGGACTTTGGAGAAAAAAATTCATTCAGGTACATGATTCTTCAGGTCTGGATAAAAAGCTGGAAGCTGAACAGGTTAATACACTGCTTTATTTGGAAGGCTTGATAGACAATGGTGTAATAGGTAGACAAGGAATCAACAAATCACTTGCAAAGCTGGCTGAACTTATAAAATTATTCAATGCTTATTTTAATTGCAGAAGTAGTAAAATCCTTGAAAGGGCAAAACTTAATAAATATGTCCAGCAGCCAGGAGAATCTGTCGACTCCCTTGTTAATGAACTGTGCAGAGTTCTTGCAGGCTGTGATTGTAGTGACCAGAAATCTGAGCTAATCGTGGACAAAGTAATTGTACGTGTGGCAGACGACCCACTCTCAGGTGTGCTTCACTCAAAGGAAGATCTAACCCTTGTAGGAGCCATGCAGATTGTCAGGCAAACTGTAATTCATTTGCAGCACTGATTCATGTTAAGGGGAGAAAGCAAGTTGTGGTACAAAGTAAATCCCACTGTCCAGTTAGTGAGATAGCACAGGAACTGCAAGGATAAGGGAAGCAATGCCCTAACTAACCAGTAGAGTGACCATGCTGGTGCTGTGCAAGCGTAATCAATATCTGGCAATTTCAACCCAATGCTTTCAATGTTAGCAAATAAAATACGTCAGGAAAGTGCTGATATGTGTGCTAAGTCAAAACATCAAAAGCATGAAAGATCCCAAAAGGATTCAGGGGGTCAAGATAGCACATCAAGAGCGCACATGACCATGTTTCTGCAGTGAGGTGAAAGATCCTGGATTATTATTTTGAGCAGAGTAAGAAGTCTTACAACACCAGGTTAAAGTCCAACAGTTTATTTGGCAGCGCTAGCTTTCAGAGTCTCAGATTTCTTCTTCAAGTGAGTGAGGAGTTGTATTCACAAACAAAGCATATACAGACACAAACTCAATTTGCAAGATAATGGCTAGAATGCGAGTCTTTACAGGTAATCAAGTCTTAAAGGGATAGACAATGTGAGTGGAGAGAGCGTTAAGCACAAGTTAAAGAGGTGTGTATTATCTCCAGCCAGGACAGTTAGTGAGATTTTGCAAACCCAGGCAAGTTGTGGAGGTTACAGATAGTGTGACATGAACCCAAGATCCCAGTTGAGGCCGTCCTCATGTGTGCAGAACTTGGCTATCAGTTTCTGCTCAGTGATTCTCCAGAACACTTTTATTCTGAAACAGAGACATCTTGCTTAATGGCCAGTTTAAATCTTTAAATTGGACACAGGATCTCATGTTAAGATCCTATTGGATAAAGAACCATGGCTGAGAGAACTCTGGCTACAAACAACAGGCATCACTTTATGGCCATGGAGGACTTCAACTTCTGGTCATAAGTATGATTCTGGAACCATTAAGGTGTGGCAGCAAACAAATCTTCCATTTGACATATGCCATCCGTAATCAGTTCTTTTCTTGCTTGAGCAGAGATAACCATGTAGCCCTGAATCTCCTCAAAGTGTCAGAAGATGTCAAGGCACCACTGTTGTAAATTATACAGAACTACAAGTTCCTGAGAGCTCCGCTAAGAAAGATCCTCTCTACTGGGACTTTAGCTCTGAAATGTCTTCTCTCTTTGCATAACAAGTTTGTCCATTTCCTATACCATAAAATCACAGAATGCCTACAGTGCAGAAGAAGGCAAATGGGCCCATCGGGTCTGCACCAATTTCTTTCCCAGGCCCACCCCATGGCTAATCCACCTAACCTACACATCTTTGGGTGCTAAGGGGCAATTTGTCATGGCTAATCCCCCTAACCTGCACATCTTTGGTCTGTATGGGGAAATTGGAGCACCGAGTGAAACCACACAGACATAGGGAAAAAGTGCAAGCTCCACACCGTCATCCAAGGCCAAATTGAAATCCAGTTACCTGGCACTGTGAGACAGCAGTGTTAACTACTATGCCACTGTGTTAGAAGCCCCTCATTGGTCAGACCAGCCAACCACTCAGATAGTGTCCACAACACTTTGAGTAGATGACAGTCAAGCAATGAACCAGCAATGAGAAAAGACTCAACCTCCAGCTCCAATGCTAGTTGGACAGTGCAAGCCGCAGCCAGCATGATGATGCCATATTATATACTGGAACTGGTGATGCCATCACAAAGGTGCAACAACACAGCCAAGTGCAGAGCTGAACTTACTATAATCTTACATCCTCTTGAACAGAAAGAACCATCTTCAATCCCAGAGTACCTCACAGTAAGCTGCATGAAGAAAGAGACAAACACACTATAGAGATGAGCTCAGGGCTTGTCCACCTTGTAAAGGGTGGAAGAAACCAACCATGATCTATAACTATAATTGGGGAATCAAAAAAAGCAATTCAATGCCAAAGAATGGAACAAGCAGGTGAAAAGATACCCAGATGCCAGAACAACCTCCAATTCAACAAAGTTTACCTGCTGCATCAGTGTCTACCACTTCCACAACAGTGGTGCAAACAAGATATGGACGGGTTATAAGGCCCCCTGATTACCTGAGCCTATGAACTCAGAAACTTGAGGGGGGTGAGTTGGGGCTGTAGGAATGATGTATATACATCGGGATAACATGTAAGTACATTGGATAAAGATTTGGGAATGGCGCAGTATAAAGGTCTGGCACATAAAGGGTCAATATGAGACTAAGTACAGTGCTGTCCACAAAGTGATGTTAGATGACCCACATCTAGGAATCAGTATAGTTTGGACAGAGCCATGTGTTAAAGCAAGCATGAAGACAACTCCTACCTTGGGCCTTTACTGTACCTTTGTATAAAATTGTTACTAATTAATAAATACTTACTGTTGAACTATCTAAGACTGCAAATACCTTGATAAGACCTACTGAACTATACTCAATATCTTACAACAGAAATGACAACTCCATGGTTGTGGCACTCCCTTGAAGAATGAAACTCCCCCTTGCCACCAAATTGAAATTGGCTCCAGCTCTGTAAAAAAACGAAGTACCTTGCCAGCAAGGTGCCTAGTACTTTTTACATCTTCATGAAGTGGCGCCCTCAATTGGTGGCATTGAGGTAGTGGTGCCCTCAATTGGTGGCATGGCTGAGATCAGCTCTCTGATTGGTCCAGTAGCTCTGGGAGGCAGATCATCATCCTGATTCAGACTGTGATCCTGGCTGAGGCCTTTAAATTGGCTGTCACCAGGAAGACGTTGCCCAATGTCTTGTCACCCAGCTGGACAAGGTTGGATTTGGCATCCTGTCTTGGTGACCAGCAAAGCTTTAGGCAAGAAAATTCTGGTTAAATTTTATCACATCTCAAAAAGACTTCAGTCTGTTATTCAACAGTAGGGCAAGAACACACTGATTAAAGCGCAGAATGTGAGAGGCAGCATACCTTCCTTCATTAGACAATTAAAATGGACTGTAGCTGCAAGATTGGACAGCAGATGGTGGTGATGCAGTGCTTCAAATATGTGTGAGCCAACAGAGCCCAGGTTTTTAGAAGTTGACCCATTCTCCTCTTTTCTTTTACTTTGCAGTTTAAACCTGATTTTGGTTCATTATTCTCAATCACTGTTAGCTTGCACTCCCCACCATCTTTTACTGTGGTAAATAATCAAGTGTTATGAATGAACAAAGATGAAGAAAAGGGCCTTAATAAGGTAATCAAATTTTCTAATGTTATGTTTTTGTCCTTTGGCTTTGGCCTTCTTTTCATTCGTTCAAACGTTTCAAAGTGCTCAATTTAAAATAGATAGATGGAAAGGGCAGAGGAATTTATTTGAAAATGATTTTGAACATAGATAATGATGTATTATGCAACTGATCAAAAATATTTTATGGAATGGGAACTTGAAATTTTCAATGATCCTGTGTTTAAAATGGCATTACGTGCAATTGATATCTCTATTCAGCTTTAGAATAATACCTAATATAATATTATACACTGTTTCAATGAAATATATGGAAATGGTCACAGTGTATTGATTTGCAGATGTCATCATCATGTGACATACTAATTAACAACCATTCAGAACATTTGAATTTAACTATACATGATGAAGAATTTTAAATAAGATATGTCTTGTCTGTTGTGACTACATTGAGGGAACACTTTCACAAGTGTAGAAGATCTATGACTGTGAATGCATTATAGTTTCCCCAATGAGTGAAAGAACATCGATAACGCAATGTCAAAGGTGCAATATTGTATTTAAGTATGTGTTGATTGTCTTAGCTTTCAAATGCATTTTGAAATACATCTCAGGTTGGGTTGTCAAGGAGTAATTCAATGCAGGAAAGATCAGTTTCATCAACAGCGAAACAAGATTAACATATATTGATTTAAAAATAACATGATGGGGTTTCTTGATAAAGTTATCTGTGGCTCCAAATTGTTTTAATGGTGCAATATGAGGTTAATTACCTCTGCCCACCTTGAGTTCTTGCCTACAACATTCTGCGACCATCTTAAAATAACATAGGCAGCTGTACAAATCAGTGTACTTACATAGTGCATAATAGAAATGAAATCCTTGTTATTTTGTCGTGCCCACATGTAAGAACAGGAGACCCTCTTTATCAAGGAAGGACCTCTCAACATACATTATTTTTGAGAATAAATCCAAGTTTTTCATGCTTTGGTGCCTTTTTGTGATTGAATACATTTCCAGTTGTGTACCCTATATCAATGTCAAACACTGCCAGACCATTATTGGACATTGAAGATGTAAACAGAACTCTCTGTTCTGTGAAATAGCTTAACATCAGAGGTGGATCACTTGCTGTAATGGTGTGAACTCTTCCTTCCATAGATCTTTCTGCATCTGACTGGGTAAGAATGCCAAGTTAGAGGAATTTGTATGAATCATGCACTCACGTCCGCCAGGATATAAGGGCTGTACAGTGGCACAGTAGTTAGTACTAAAGTCTCACCTGGCTTGGGTCAGTGTCTGTGTGGAGTCTGCATGTTCTCCCTGTGTCTGCGTGGGGTTCGTCGGGATGCTCTGGTTTCCTCCCACAGTCTGAAAGATGTGCCAGTGCGGTGCATTGACCTCAACAGACGCCAGAATGTGGCGACTAGGGGAATTTCACAGTAACTTCATTGCAATGTTAATGTAAAGTTATTTGTGACTAATAAATAAACTTTATATGGGCTGAGACTCCACAAATTCATTTCACTTAGGATTCTTATAGAAAAAAGATATTTATCTTTCAGCTGGACCTGAATTAGAACATAGTTTCAGAGTTGTAAGATGAAAATTTACCTTGAGATCTCTTAACTTAATTTTGGTGTCAAGTATTTTCAAGTAGCAGAAAATAGATGCAGAAACTCATTCTCAAGAGCACCATAAAAGGCCCTTTACTATATTGTATTTATATGATGGTTGAAATACAAAGATGATGTTCAAAGTAAGTAAACATACCTTGAATCATCATTCATCCTTATATTCTTTCTGTTCATGACTGGCAATAACCACTGCTGAGCTATGTGTTGTGTTGTGTACTCGTGATGTTGGGTTTGTATCATTTCTTGCTTCTAGCTGGCAGAGAAAGGACATGTTCATCCCAAAGGTGAAAGGTCAAAGTGCTAACCTCTGCTTCAGAAATGAAAGGTCAATGTGCGAACTGATGAGAGCTGAAAGATCAGAGTCCTAACCCATTTTGTAATGGTGAGAAGAGAATCTTCAGGTTTTTCTTGAGGTCCTTCCTCCTCGATAATGGAATTTTAGTGAAAATCTTGTTTATGTGCCTTAATGGATTTTTCTTAAGTTATGACTGCGGATTAAGAGGAGCCCCATGGAAATTCCTGTCAAATGTTCTGACTAATTCTTTCATTCAGTGAACCTTGATGTGTCAAATTTAATATTTTTATTTCTCAGTAGTGCACATTCCAATTTACAAATCACTTGAAGCAATAGAAACTGAAGAACAGGCTTTAATTTCCTTTCTCAGTTACATTCTTCCTCCCCAAAATTCTGCAATTGTGCCCTTCCTTGGACAGCTGCACTGAATGTGTGCCATCTGCTTTACGCTCTCAATCTTCTATCAGTTACCGGATTGCCTGCTTCTTACTGGGGATTGGTGGTGGTGAAGGGGTGGAGGCATGGGCATGCATACTGACAAGAGAGTCCAAGGGCTCTGTGGGCCTCAGGTACCAGAAGATGCTCACCAAAGTCATGACAGCACAGCAGGCTGTCTACACCTCAGTTGTGATATCAAGACTGCATTTAAAGATAATGGTAGGCAATGAAAGATTAAGAAGTATTGAAGGCACACAGGTGGCATGGGTGTACAACATTGTACATAGTTTTGGAATATATATTTGATGTTCTCTTGCTATTTGGCGATTCCTTGGATTCCATCTTGCTGCTAGTTGCTCAATAGTCATGGCCATTCAACGGTGCAGAATTTGGGTCCCACAAGAGTCCGATAATGAAGATCTTTAGATTCCCTTCTCTCACATTGTCAACATAATAATTATTCAATAATCCTACATGCCCATTACTAAATACTGGCCATCATTTGTGAACGTGCAACCTGGCCACACATCATGCAAAACTTTACCAAGTTCTAACTTCTCAAAATGTGAGGCTAGCGCACCTCAAACTGCTGCTGTGCTGATGTGAGTTGTGGTTAAATGCCATGAGTGCTCGAGGTGAGTTAATTCTGCTATGTGAGTGACAAAGAATGTGGTTTCAGAGCTAAGAGAGTGAAATCTTAACAGTAGAATACCAGAGACTGTGCTACATGTCTGAATCCAGTGCATTTTGTTATTTTGGTTTATAGTTCCCCCATGTGGATTATAACAATTTATATAATGAATTTAACTTGATTTGATTTATTATTGTCACATGTATTAGTACACAGTGAAAATTATTATTTCTTGCACGCTATAGACAAAGCATACCATGCATAGAGAAGGAAGGGAGAGGGTGCAGAATGTAATGTTATAGTCATAGCTAGGGTGTAGAGAAAGATCAACTTAGTATGAGGTAGGTCCATTCAAAGGTCTGATGGCAGCAGGGAAGAAGCTGTTCTTGAGTCGGTTGGTACATGACCTCAGACTGTCCTGATGGAAGAAGTTGGAAGAGAGTATGTCCAGGGTACGTGGGGTCCTTGGTTATGCTGGCTGCTTTTTTGAGGCAGCTGGAAATATAGACAGAGTCAACGGATAAGAGGCTGGTTTATGTGATTGATTGGGCTTTGTTCACGACCCTTTGTAGTTTCTTGCGGTCTTGGACAGAGCAGGAGCCATACTAAGCTGCAATACAACCAGAAAGAATACTTCCTATGCTGCATCTGTAAAAGTTGGTGAGGGTCATAGTGGAAATGCCAAATTTCCTTAGCCTCCCGAGAAAGTATTTAGCAAAGCATCCCATGACACTTAATGAGAGAAACATCAACAGAAATATTTTTGATAATTTTGACACCGATTAAATGAATGGTTTTGCAAATCACTCTCCCAAAATCATCGTTTAAGACATTTTGTAGAAATTGTTCATTTAAATTGGTATTCAATTCAAGAGTTTTGTAACAGTGAGGGGAAGATTTCCTGTGCACCATCTGTATCGGATTGTAATCTTGTTTAGGTTGACAATTTCACACACTGGAAATACTTCCCTTAACATTTTTAGCGACAAAGCATTGAAATTATGAAGTTTTAATGTGATGAATATTTTGTTGATGTGTGTATTTGGATGCAATTTGAAAAATAGAATGGGAGGATGAGAATGTTTTTTAGTGAAGGAGACAACTCTAATAATCTCCTCTTTAAATCTATTTTTGTATACTACAGAGGTTGCCAAGTTGTCAAAATGAAATAATCTTCACTGACTTGTTGAAGACTACTCCAGGCTTCTGAAAATGTTGATGTATTTTTTTAACTGATAATATTGTAAGGTAATTTTTACAGGCCCATAAATGAAGGTGACAGCTTACTTTTGCAGTACAACAGTACTGTCATAAAGATGTCTTCAAATTTAATTAAAATATTTTGAACTGTGTGAGAAGGCTGACTGACAATTGTGTGCAAATTGTATTTCTAGATAATTTTTAAACTCAGCCAGTCAACACTATCAGAGAGAATTATGTCTCTTCAAATAAAATAAAACTAATGTGGAGTCAATTTTTTCCTGTTCGCACAATATGGGATTGTTAGGAGGTGTTGGACATGGGATCAGACCATGTTGTACACATTTTCCAGGAAGCAGACAGCAGCACAGAGGTCCAATTTGGCAGGCCAATCTCTCATACCCAAGCAGCAATAGAAATACTTTTGATGTCATGTTGGCTCGGTATGGTAACGTCCTGGTGCTCACTTTAACCTTGGACTATACAGGTGTGCAAATAAAGCAATTTGGCTCCATAGCCCTGGTTGTTTCAGTTGGTATGGGTGAAAAATGTAGTAGTAATCATAATGATCAGTGAGACCTGCGCCTGTGACCACTCCTGGTACGGGTCACACTGAATACCGTGTTTTTGAGGAGGATAGTAGTGGAGTTTCACGTATGCAATGGAGGTATTCAGAGTAGGCAGTCGGTGATGTCAGTCAACATATAATGTTGATTTGATGACTAGGGTGGCACAGTGGTTCACACTGCTACTGCTATATTACAGTGGCACAGCAGTTCGCATTACTACTGCTACATAATAGTATATATAATAGTAACCTCTTATATCCATGATGGCACAGTGGTTAGCACTGCTATCTCACAGTGCCTGGAACCTGGGTTCGATTCTGGCCTTGTGCCACTGTTTGTGGGGAGTCTGCACATTCTCCCTGTGTCTGCATGGGTTTCCTCTGGGTTCTCTGGTTTCCTCCCATAGTCTGAAAGACGTGCTGGTTAGGTGCATTGGCCATTCTAAATTCTCCCTCAATGTACCCAAACAGGTGCCAGAGTATGGTAACTGGGGGATTTTTCACAGTAACTTCATTGCAGTGTTGATGTAAGCTTACTTGTGACAATAATAAAATCAACTTTAAAACCCAACCTGCTATTTTGACCTTGCTTGTCTCTCTAGATGACACCCTCTCTCAAACATGCATGATAAAGGCATCATCGTCCAACTTGACTATTTACTTGCTGTTGCAGAGGTATTGGTTGGATTGAGTGTTTGGAGGAGTTGTGTGATGTTGTCTGAGTCAGCAGGGAATTATGCTGGAAGTTGTAAAGGAATTGTGTGCTTCTGGAAGGTCTCTTACTCCCAGTCATAGGGCCATAGCTGCAGTTCCTCCTGAGCTGTATCATCTTAGGGAGATGGCTGGGGGAGGGAACAAGGAAAAAAAAACTGTTTACAGAGCAAGGTGCAGGAGAACTGTTAGAAAAACGCCTTATCCACCTATTCTCTTCAAGAAGCACTTTTTCCTATCTTCAGAAAGCTAGGAATAAAGTGCTTCAGCAAAGGGTGGTCACATAACTCTACCACCTCTTGGCACCAGCCTGTCACCTCAGGGCTGGTGTGCATAGCAGAGCCATCAAAGCAGCAGAGCCTTGAATTTTACCACCAATTTACCATCCATTCCTGAAAAAACCACAGAGGCCCTGTGTATCAAGAGATGGGATCTCACTGAAGTAAAATCTGAGCTGGTCCTCTATGAGGTCAACAAATTCAGGTTGGTTGTACTAATCAGCATTAGCAAGATATTAAAATAGAGATAAATCATGAAGAGGAGGCTCCCTCATTAGCAGTAGCCTATTCCAACAATACTATTTCGAGATCCAATTGTCATTATAATCCAATGTTACTTTGTTCACAGCTTGGATTCTGTAAACTGGGTCAAACCTAGAACTCATAAAATCATAGAGAAGGGATATGCAAAAGCAATATACACATTGTGGACTTCCCCATGATCCTGGAAGCCTTTGCATACACGTGACCTGGGGGATGCCACATAATAAGGGGAGACACACTGAAATCATAAGGGGTGCCACTCACTCAATGTGCAAGTGTTGTGTGAATATTCACAGAACATTATGTTGGTGAATGTCTACTATTCTGGTAGCAGTCATGATGTTTTCATCCAGTACCAGATCACAGTTACAGCCCCTTTAAGCCACCATATCTAAGGCTTCTTTTGACGGCCAAGTTGTGGAGAATGCATCAAACCATTGCTGCTTTGCTGACTTGTAACGTTCTTGCTCCAAAGGTGCCGTCAGACCTGCTGAGATTTTCCAACATTCTGTTTTGGCCCCATATTCCTTTATATCTGCTTAAGACCTCATAACCAAGTTCCGCACGTATGAGGATAGTCTCAGCCGGGATCTTGGGTTCATGTCACATTACATGTAACCCCCCACCATTTGGCCTGGGCTTGCAAAATCCTACCTGTTTCTGTCTCTGCCTATATATGTTGTGTCTGTATCTCTGCCTATATATGCCGTGTTTATGAACCCACCTCTCCATTCACCTGATGAAGGAGCAGCGCTCTGAAAGCTCGTAATTACAAATAAACTTGTTGGACTTTAACCTGGTATTGTGAGACTTCTTACTGTGCCCACCCCAGTTCAACACTGGCATCTCCACATCAGAGCCTTTACTCCTTGAGAGGCCAAAAATATGTCTCAGTCAACCTTAAATATATTCAATGATGGAACATATGCAAATCTCTGGTGCAAGGCACAGCAAACAATGATCTGGTTTCCTTACACACTTTAATGCGTTCCATCCCACACTTAAATTTACTTTTGAGATGGAGCAATCTAACTGGCACTCTTTCTTTGACATTGCCAGCCCACTAGTTTACCTCTCAGAATCATCTTTTCTCGAGAAAAGATCCTCAGCCTGGTAATTCCTTCCTGATGGTGGTATTCTCCCAGTACCGATAGAATTTCAGTAAATCATTTTTGCACTTTCTCAAGTTCTTCTCATCTTTAT
Organism: Carcharhinus amblyrhynchos; assembly: GCF_965287045.1. Taxonomy (NCBI): domain Eukaryota; kingdom Metazoa; phylum Chordata; class Chondrichthyes; order Carcharhiniformes; family Carcharhinidae; genus Carcharhinus; species Carcharhinus amblyrhynchos. Next base: position 29,042,240 of record NC_137327.1, read on the forward strand.
TCTATATCCATTTTACTATTTGGAGACCAGAACGGAACACAATATTCCATGGTGTTAAACGTCACTTATGAGAACCCTTTAAAGTTAGACAAGTGCTGAGAAAAAAATGTGGATCTATATATGCTGTTCATTGGCCTAACTAAAGATTTCACATTGTGAGTCGATATGGTCTAAGGCATTAGCTCTCCAAGCAAGGGTATCTGAACAAGTTTGTCAAAATCCTATTGTACGATGGCCTGGTTGAAGAAGTTTGTGCCTGAGGTGAGTGTAATAAAAGGATCTGGCACATACAGGGTTAATGTGGAACTGAGTATACTATTGCCCACACAGTGATATAAGGAAACACATGACCCACTCTGATGGATCAGTTTACTGTTGAACAGAGCTGTGTGCACACGCAAGCATGGAGAGAACTCCAAGCTTGAACCATTCACTATATATATTACCCTTTATATATATGCGCACACACAGACACATACAAAGCTCTTGTAGTTAATAAATACTTACAGTTAACCTTTTTAAGACTATGAAGCCTTCATTAAGACCAACCGAACAACATCCAATACCCTATAACATGGGAGTAGTGAATGGAAAAACCCAAAACTTCATGAAAAGTGCAGAGAAAAACAGGAATCCTGCAAGAAAGAACAATTTGAAGAAGCTTTATGAGCTGAGGGAAAACTCAAGAAGCTGAGGTACCGAGGAAAATTGCTGGGGAAAAACTCTAAAGAAGGCTTGGAAGGGGAAGGCAGAAATTTAAAATTCCTTGCTGCAGCAGAGGATTCCAAGGGATCCAAGTTTACCTTCAATTCCCAGAGCGCAAAGTCAGCAGACTTAGCAGGGGTGGGCTAAAACTTTTAAATTCCAGGATGCAGAAAGTCCTGACATTTTTTTAAATAGTTCACTGGTCAAAAGTTCCTGTTTAAAAACTCAGTTGGAAAGCCCTGATTCTCAATTCAGTTCAAGCTCATTCTGAGAAGGGAAAATAATTAAATTAATTAATTCAGAAGAATTGCAACTGAAGAATCAGCTTTAAAGACCAACAAAGGCCAGGATTTGATGCTTTCATGACCATAAAGCAAAGTGCTGAAATTGAGTCTGCAGCTAGTCAATCCAAACAGGCATTATTTATTTAAAAAGTTTTGAAGGTTCCATTGCAGCATGAGCCCACCAAAGCTGATAAGGGTGGGTAAACCCTTTGGGTGGGATTTTCTGCTGCGCTCACCCCAAAACAGGAAAATACTGCCTGAGGTCAATGGCCCTTTGCATAGCCTGCCCCCCGCCCCCTGCCCGCTACGATTCCCACAGTGGGCGGGATGGGAAAATTCCCCATTCTGTCTTCAATTGAATTGCAGTGCCATCTTGAATTTCAGTAACTTCTTAAAGTTGAACTTATACTTCAAAACTTTTTAACCATGGATCATAAATCCACTCTTCCAGATCAATTTGGACTTATCCAAGGCTTGGGAGAAAAAGATTCTTTACGTACATGATGGCTTCAGGTCTAGATAAAAAGATAGAACCTCAACAAGTCAACACACTGCTTTACTCAATAGGACCAATAGTGGATGTTATTATTGCCAGATAAGGTTCAATGAATTATCTGCTAAACTTGAAAAAGTACTAAAATAATTCAAAGTTATTTTAAACTAAAAAGCAACAGAATCCCCATAAGGGCTAAATGTATAACTATCTTGACTCAATCACTAATGACTGTACATGATGGTTGAAAGCTGTGAATATTGTTATCCACAATCTGAAAACTTCAGGGATAAAATATTGCTGGAGTAAGATTTTATTGGTAGAAACTTTTCATTTTGTACTCATCAGGACATTCACAAGAATACATTGGAAGGGAAATCAACAAATTCATGCTGTCTGGGAAGACAGTGCTGATTGGTGTGGAGGTGTTGCCATGGAGAATACACCAGTTGATGGTGACTGATAGAACAAAATAAGTGAAAGTCATCTGCTGGTTCATTGCTCAGGGCAAAGCTTTGACTAATCAGAGGCTAGCTGCCTAGTTTAAACAACACTTGGCAGTGCACTGTCAGTCGCCATTAACTGCTGCATTTTCCATGACAACACCTTTACCAATCAGAATCCACTTGCCAATGAATCAGAATGGAGGCTAGACAAAAGAGTAATGAACAATCAGAAGAGCTTCAGCCTTTGGCTCTGACTACTGTTAACAAGACCAACACTGCCACTACACAGTAAACTTCTCAATTCCCAGCCGGCATCACAGTGCTACGGATGATGCTGGAACAAAGAAACAGCTTACACAACACACAGCCAAATGGAAAAGCCAGCTTACTAAAAAAAAACATATCCCCACAACAGGAATGGATATCTTCCATCACAGAGGACATCAAGATGGCCCACAGGACAAAGGAAGAAGATAAGTGGCATGGTGATGAGCACAATGCTCATTCACCCCACAAGAAACAGGATGGAGCAACCACTGGTGAGCTGTGTTGGCAAAATGCGGCTCAGTACAAGGAAAGGAAGAAGAGATGAAAAGATTCTCAGATGCCAGAACAACCTTCAAATGAACAATTTACTGACAAAGAAAGAGCCTAGCACTCGGCCAGAAGTTCAAACATGCCCAAACAGATCCTGTAGAATTTTTCGCTAACCTCCAGGAATCAGTATGGATATGTCCTGCCTTGTGGCAGCTAAAAGACACAATCTTCCTGGTCTCACTCCTCTTCTCATCAGCATCCTTCCTGGCCTCGGGGGGCTCTCTGTGTTTCCAGCTGTCCATTCTGTCTTGGAGTGGGAGGCTCAGTTTTCTATCATTCTTCCACCTTCTATTCTCGGTTGGTTATGAGAGAGACTAGACTTTGGGATAGATGTTTGCAGATAAGCTCATGATAATCAGCTCGAGTTACTGCCTGTCTGTCCCCTGGTCCTCTCTGTTACTTTATGTGAGTTCTTATTGGGAAGGGCACAGGACACCTCATGGGAAACTATTTTACCAAGGTTTTCGCTGATAGCCTCAATTTTAAGCACCTGTACAAACTGGTCTAAAATGAACTGCAAACTCCAAGTACATTTGGTCAGGCTGTTTTCTGAAGATACTGAATATCTGATGATACGCCTCTGGCACTAACTGCTATACACTTATTATAGCTCTTTTTGCTGCCTCATAGCAAACTTAAGTACCTCAGCCCTTAAGCTTGAGGTAGGGATATCTTTAATGGGAACAGTGGGAGAGAGTGCAGCTTCTTTTGTTGGGAAAAAGATACAAAAGTCTGAGGTCACGTACCAACCCACTCAAGAACAGTTTCTTCCCTGCTGCCATCAAAATTTTGAATGAACCTACCTTGCATTAAGTTGATCTTTCTCTACACTCTAGCTATGATTGTAACACTATATTCTGCAATCTCTAGTTTCCTTCTTTATGAACAGTATGCTTTGTCTGTATAGCTCACAAGAAACAATACTTTTCATTGTATACTAATACATGTGACAATAATAAATCAAATCAAATTTTCAGTCTGTTTCCTTTTCTGAAAACTTACTAAACATTTACTAGGTGGAATATTATAGCCTTGCTCGACCCGAGACCCGAAAATCCCACCCAGCTCAACGGAGCTTCCCATTGTCCGCCCCTCACCTGCTCCAGTTCCTGTGGCGTAGAATTCTGGCGATGGCGTCACTTACAATCTGTCCTCACTGACCTTAACCTGGCTGGTTATATTTCACCCATTGTGTATTTCCAAAGGGAGAGTGGCAGCCATTGTTTCAATATCCAGCACATTGCATTTTAACATCACTTCCCTAGACAGTGATGAGTTTTGATGGCTCATTGAATTATAAGAAATATCCCTCTCTTCACACTCCCCTGAGGGTGACTCTTGATTTTTCACCTTCCCCTTGGAAGATGACTTTGTGTTTTAAATAGTTTGTTAGGTTTCATTTCAAATTTCAAAATTTCCAGTCAGTTGAATAGTCATATTTTCAAAATAAAGAGCAGAGCCTCGTGACTATGATGACAATTCCTAGTTTGAAGTCTTTACTATATATAGAATAGTATCCCTACAGTGCAGAAGGAGGCCATTTGGCCTAATGAGTCTGCGCCGACCACAATCCCATCCAAACCTCACTCCTGTAATCCCATGTAATCTGCTGCTAACCTCTGACACAAGGGGCAATTGAGCATGGCTAATCAACCTAACCTGCACATCTTTGGACTGTGGGAGGAAACCGGAACTGGAAGACATGGGGAGAATGTGCAAACTCCACACAGGCAGTGACCCGAGAATTGGACCCAGGTCCCTGGAACTGTGAGACAGCTAACCATTGTGCCACCATGCCACCCATATGTGCATAGCTCTTTTAGTTAATAAACACACACAGTTAAGACTATGAAGACTTTGTTAAAACTTAGCAAATGGTATCCAACACCCTACAACAGTCTCCAAATCTGTGTCTCCAAGGCTGAAGCTATGTTTCAGCCAGCAGCAGACACACACTATGATCCAGCAGACTGGTGGTGCAGTCTCAAGGTTGTTAAAAAAAAGGTCTCATGGCAATGTGGTCTCCAGGGATGTTGATACAAAGCAAGTTTTAACTACTGCCAACTCCTTGACTGTCAGAAATCAACGTGACATTAGACTGAAGACTAAAATCAAATTCTACCAGGCCATGCTCCTTACCACCTTCTCATAGGCACCATATAGAAGCTCTGGAGCACTTCCACCAAAGGCACCTGAGGTCCATCTTAAGAAGTTGATGCAGGAAAAAAGTGACAAATAATGAGTTGTTTTAACACACTGGGCTCAACAGCATGGAGAACATCCTTCAGAAAATTCAATCAGGGTGGTCGGCCATAGCAACCCTTCGGATGGACAGTCCTCTCAGGATAAAGATGGTCAGTACAAAATGATACAAGAACACACGTTAAAACAATGAGCCTCTCAAACTTTTGCACTGCAGGCCACCTCATTTAGGAAAATTCTGCAGCTGAGCAGCCTATTTGGAGGCAAGCACTGAAATTTGCTTCGAGGACCATCTACATCAGACTCTCAACACCTGACATGCCCAAAGGAAGACCAGAGGTGGCGCAGTTGCGAAGATCCTTCAAGCACCACCACCAACGTCAAAACAATCTGAACTTCAAGTTTTGTGGATATCCATGTTGATCTTGCATCAGACTCTTCAGTAATGAGTGGACCAACAGAAGATGATTGAAGTCACTTACAGCTTGGACATACTCAAATCATGAGGAGTCCACCACCACATGAGAACACTTTCCATTTTAAGGTAGAATTGTTGTGATGGTATAATGGTGCATGGGGATTAATGCTGCCCAGGAAGCTGCTGTGATTTCTTTGTACTTTGGCAATCAAGTAGACCTGCATTAGTGAATCAGAACAATGTGTGGGATAGGTGATTGGAGACCAGGAATATCCATTGCTGCCCTAGTTATTGACATCTCTCTGATTTACGATCAGCAGCACAGGATAGTTATAAAGAGGGTAATAGAACCGCTCAACTTGTAATAAAGCAATTGGAATTTTAAAAGTCCCATTTCAGATGTCTCAGTAGTGTGATGACACTAATCTCAGAGAAGGACCTTGAAGGACCAGCTTTTGACTCTATCTCATTTTTATTTACTGGCGCTGCTAGTAAATTTTTTTACATGCTAACACCAGAGGGGGCTGCAAGTAAGGAACTACTTGTCATCATTTTATGATATAGTGAAATATTTGCCTGGAGGCCCACAGCTACTTTGAAATGGCTTATTTGGGCATTCAGTCAATTAGCAAACAGGCTCAGTTAAGTCTTTGGAAAGAATCGATGGAAGTAGGTGTTGTTGTTGCCATTCTAGAAGCCAGGACTATCCTTAGATCATTTTCTGGAACATTGCACAGTAGGACTCTCTAAGATTCTCACACACTCCAAGGTGGTCTACATGTCTTCACAAAGCTTCCTTCACTGTGTTGAGATGTAGATTCTTCCAACGTATCCACCATGCATATGGTTTAATGGTTTCAACAGATTATGGTTCAAACATTCATTTATGCTCAACCATGTGTATGGGGGTGAGGCAGCTTCTGGTATTCCAGTCACACACCCTGTGGCTGCAAACCAATTGGAAATGCAGTCACTGTGCAAGCCTGCTACAATGGTAATGTTCACTTAGTGATGGACCTTGTGGTTTCTGTCCTACTGGCTGTGTGTCTGGGGTGGAAAGCTCTGTGCTGGTCTCCAAGGAGACTACAAAGTATATGGCTGGGATTTTATTGGCTCACCCCACCCATCGATGGGCACAGTGAACTGTTAAAATCGTGCAAGAGTTGAGATTTCAGGATCGAGCCCAATTTCTTGGCTCTTGCGATCTTATGAGAACCGGATTTCCGGCGAGGTCAGCCTCTTGCAAGAAATGAATGAGAGGCTGAATTAATTATATAAACGTATTTGAATCCTGTTTTACATGTGATTAGCGAGCCCAGTGCTAGATTGCCTTTACAACCTCACCGGGAAAGCGCCTCGCCGGTGAGGAATAGACATGCTTCCCTTGGATGGGGAACAGTTGTGTTGGACTCGCCGGTAGAAAGAGAAGCCACTGAGGCCCCCCAGGGAGGCCAAGGGTAATGGGGGGTGCCCTTTGGGCAGCGCCAGCCTGGCAGCTTGGCAATGCCCACCAGGCTGTGACAGGGGTCAGGGCCTATGGGGAGCTGTGCCTATGGCTTGTGGGGGTGAGGCTGAAGGGCCAACCTGATCAGGAGGTGGAGGGGGTGTGCTGCCACTCTGCAGCTCCGATCAGTATGGGAGGAGGGGGCATGATTGGTCTGGGTGGCAAGGGGGGTGGCAGGGACTGCATTTCCGTGCGGCGTGGGCTCACCATTGGCTGTAGGCCCCCATGAATGCAGCGATTGTGCAACAACAGAGGCCTGAGAGCTCTCTCTATGCCTGTCAGACTCTCTGCTGTCACTATTTACACACAGAGGTCTGCGCATACACAATAGCTCCCTCTGCAGGCTGGCTGGTGAATTAAGCCCATCCACTACCTGTAGCAGCTAGAAGTGGTCTAGCCCATACTTTCAATGTCTAAATCCATAAGATTGGGAGTGAAAGCTCACCCAAAAAATGGATCTGTAACTTTCCCATATTCACTCTAGCTGGACACTTGCGTCAGGCCCATTTTTGTGCGTGAAAACTTGGTAAAGTCGGGAGTGAGGCGATTAGTGCCATCTGCGCCCACGTTGTTTAGATGCTCACTTTACCAAGGCCTGAAAATGGCCACAATGTGAACCGCCCTGAAATGGGCGCGAGGGCGATTTCGTTGCATTTAAATTTGCACGCATTTAAATTGTATTAATGGGCTGCCCGCCCAACTTTACCAGCGTTTCCCCCTTTGAAACAGACATGCTTGGCAAAGGTCTGTTTTGGGAGCTCCAGCTTCTGAAGAGGTAGGTTCAGAGCTTCCAATAGCTCTCTCACTCAGATTGGTGGTTGGGCAAGGAAGGAGGCAGGTCAAATCATTCTCTGGACAGGGGGAGGGAGGAGGGAGGCCGGATCATTCTCTGGATGGGGGGAGGGAGGCGAGTCAGATGTATCTCTGGTGGGAGAGGAGGAGGGAGGCGGGCCAGACCATTCTCTGGTGAGGGGGGGGAAGGGAGGCCAGACCATTCTCTGGCCATAATTCCTACATCTGCTGGTCTCGGCTCAATTAGGTGGCTTAACTCTGTCACAGCTGCTAAGCTTGGCATTAACCTTCTAAGCACTATTCCTTAATAATTCCCATATACCTTTGTTTGGAGTCGGAGGCAGTGGAGTAATATTATTGTCATTGGACTCGTAATCCAGAGACCCAAGATAATACTCTGGGAGCCAGGTTCGAATCCCACCATGGCAAATGGTGAAATTTGAATTCAATAAAAATCTGGAATTAAAGGTCAAATGATGACCACAAAATGACTTTTGTAAAAATCTATTTGATTCACTAATGCCCTTTATGAAGGAAATCTGAGGTCCTTACCTGGTCTGGCCTACATGTGACTCTAGACCGCAGTAATGTGGTTGACTCTTAACTGCCATCAAGGAAGGCCAATAAATGCTGGCCTAGCCAGTGTTGCCTTCATCCCATGGATGTATAAAGAAATGTGTTGGGTACCATTTGGAATTTGCCATCTAAGTTGTATGGCATCTTGCATCATTGGTTTCCCTCTCTGTTCTTCAGCTAAGTGCAATGCAAGTAATGCACTGAATTCATTTCCCATGGTGTCTAACACAATCATTTCTGCAGATGATCAGTTGTGATTAGAATAAATCAGTTTGCAGCTACTGTTTCAATGTAAATTTTAAACTGAGGAAGTTAATACATATGAAATGGGAATATTGCAAAATAATAATTTTATCCGTGCTTCTTAGATCGCCCAAGCTCCCAGTGGATTCTTGTATTTTATTCTTTCATGAGAACTGTGCTTTGCTGGCTAGGTCAGCATTTGCTGCCCATCCCTTATTGCCATTGAGAAGGTGATGGTGAGCTGCTTTCTTAAACCACTGCAGTCTGTGTAGTGCACTCATATCCACTGGATATTCCAAGATTTTGACCCAGCCACAGTGAAAAAATGGTGATATAAGGCCCTATTTTACCATTTTGATTCTAAGTGGGAGGACTTGAAACTGGGAATGTTTCAGATCTGACTTTTAGATCCATTCTTAGGCACCCCTATACGCATTCTGCCTAAAAAAAAATCAGCAATTCTGAATTGTGCTGCAGAAGCCTTTGGGTGCAGCTTAACGCACCTGAAATCCTACAGCTCCGATCGGCACCTCCAACTGCGCATGCGCAGAAAAAATTGACAGAATGCAGCTCTCCTGCCACATCACTCCCGGGTTGGATAATGCCTTCCCCACAGATATTGCCCCACCCCACAACATTACTGATCATCTTATCCCCCCATCCATCCACCACCTAGACCAACTGTGGGCTCCTCTCCCCTCTTCCCTTTCACTGATCTCAGGCAGAGTGTCAGCGGGCCCTCCATGCCTCCATGTGCGAGCAGTCATGAATGATGCTGAATCTCGTACTTTCATTAGGAAACATTCATTCTGACCTCATGATGGAGAGGATGTCATTAATGAAGCAGCTGGAAATGGCTGGCCAGGTCCTATAACACCATTCAGTATTAGAATCCCAACCAACCAATTGACCTTCATACCAATTTTACTGTAAGTGTTATAGTTGAATAAGATACAGGCAATCTGAAATTACTCACACCTAATATATATAAATAACTTGGGTGTTAACCAACAGCAACAGCAATTTCTAGTATATAAATATTGGTGATTGATCCTCTAATCTACTGCTGTTCTGTAAGATATATACTTTTGTCATGCAAAATGGATTGTCTGATTATGTCTGTGTGTGATATGAGCTAATTGGAACCATTGGCAATAAGGAATAGATGCTATCATAATTGGAAAACAGTTGTTTGGAATGAGAAATGAAATGTATTTTTCCAAAAAGTCTTCAGACAGGCAGGTGGACAGACAGTGAAAATTTTCTGTAGGGCTGCAGCAATGTTTTTTACCCTGGATTCCAATCTGAACTTGTTTTTTTATGAGCATACAAGTGGAATGTTGCTTGCAAAGTGATGGAGTACTTTTTTCAAGCAGGCAGTTTTGATGTCATTGATGTCACTGAGGTGTGATTGCTATTTTTATCAGTGGCCTACCTGGGGAAGTCATTGTGATGAACCACCGGACCACCCGAGTGAGAATGGACGTTTTGACCACAAAAGGCCCAGAATGGCCTTTTTTCACTACTTGTGTGAGGCCAATGGAGCAAGAGTGCTAAATTCCACAAGAAATGTTAAAGTTGTCTCTGCTATGGGCTTTCTCCTCTCAGTAAGAAGTCTCACAACACAAGGTTAAAGTCCATTGGGTTTATTTTGTAGCACCAGCCACTAGCTTTCGGAGCGCTGCCCCTTCATCAGGTGAGTGGGATTTCAGTTCACAAACAGGGCATATAAAGTCTCAAACTCAATTTACAAAATAATGGTTGGAATGCGAGTCGTTACAGGTAATCAAGCCTTAAAGGTACAGAAAATGTGAGTGGAGAGGCGGTTAAACACAGGTTAAAGAGATGTGTATTGTCTCTAGCCAGGACAGTCAGTGAGATTTTGCTAGCCCAGGCAAGTCGTGGGAGTCACAGATAATGTGACATGAAACCAAGATCCCGGTTGAGGACGTCCTCATGTGTGCGGAACTTGGCTATTAGTTGCTGCTCAGCGATTCTGTGTTGTTGTATATCGTGAAGGCCGCCTTGAAGAATGCTTACCCGAAGAACAGTGGCTGAATGCCTGTGTCTGAAGTGTTCCCCAACAGGAAAAGAACACTCTTGCCTGGTGTTTGTCTCTTTATATGCCCTGTTTGTGAATAGAACTCCCACTCACCTGATGAAGGGGCAGCACTCCGAAAGCTAGTGGCTTGTGCTACCAAATAAACCTATGAGATTTCTTACTGTGTTTACCCCAGTCCAACATCAGCATCTCCACACCTTTCTCCTCTCCCCAGAGGTACATATTAGGCATGATCTCACCATCCATTCATGCCACACTCTGGCTGCAGTGAAGGTGGAGAATTTGGCGACAAGTCAAATCTCCATTCCCTGCAGCAGGATTGGAAGATCCCATTGGCGAGAACGGTCAGAAAATTCTGGCCATTGTCTTCAAAAGAAGGCTTTTAAAAATCTTTTGTGGCATGTGATCACTGGCAAGGCCTGCATTTGTTGCCCATCCCTAATCGCCTCTGAACTCAGTGGCTTGCTGGGCCATTTTAGAGGGCAATAAGAAGTCAGTCACAATGCTGTCAGTCTGGCGTTATACGCAGGCCCAACCAAGGACAGCAAGGTTTCTTCCCTAAAGGACATTACTGAACAAAGTGGGTTTTTAACAATAATCAACAATAGTTGCACGGTCACCATTACTGAGATTAACTTTCAACTGCAGGTTTGTCAGAAGTCAATTCCACCAGCTGCCGTGGTGAGATTTGAACCCACATACCCAGAGAATTAGCTTGGGCTTCTGAGTCTCTCATCCAGTGACATTACTACTTTATCGCCATCTCCCCAGTGCAATGTAGATTTCCCAGAGTGATACCTGAACTCTAACAATAAATTGTGAGGAGAGATTATACAAATCAGAGTTGTATTCTCTGGAATTTAGAAGCTTAAGGAGTGATTTGATTGGAGGGAACTGATAGGATAGTTTTGATACAACCATTTCTGTTGGTCGGCGAGTCCACGACTGGTCTAGAAAATAAAAACAAGTCTTTCAATAGTGGAGTTAGGGAGATCTCTTAGGAAACTAATGATGTTGTGAGTTTAGAATCCTTTTTGCAAATGACATCTGATGCCAGATTAACAATGCATTTAAAACAGAGCTAGATAATTCTTTTGTGGTGACGCAGTGATTCATTTTGGAAGGACAAACTTGAATGTGAATTATAGGGTCAACAGCAGGGTTCCAAGGAATGTGGAGGAACAGAGAGATCTTGGGGTTCATATCCACAGCTCTCTGAAGGTTGCCACTCAAGTGGAAAGAGCCGTGAAGAAGACTTTTAGCATGTTAGCATTTATTAAAGGGGGTTTGAGTTTAAGAGTCGTGGGTTTATGTTGCAACTATACAGGACCTTGGTGAGACCACATTTGGAATATTGTGTGCAGTTCTGGTCACCTCACTATAAGAAGGATGTGGAAGCATTGGAGAGAATGCAGAGGAGAATTACCAGGATGCTGCCTGGTTTGGAGGGTAGGTCTTATGAGGAAAGGTTGAGGGAGCTGGGGCTTTTCTCTTTAGAGCAGAGGAGGATGAGAGGCGACTTTATAGAGGTTTATAAGATGATGAGGGAGATAGATAGAGCGGACATGCAGAGACTATTTCCTCAGGTGGATGTAGCTGTTACTAGGGGCATAACTAAAAGGTCCATGGTGGGAGATATAGGAGGGATGTCTGAGCTAGATTCTTTACTCAGAGAGTGGTTGGGGTATGGAATGTACTGCCTGCTGTGATAGTAGAGTCGGACACTTTAGGAACTTTCAAGAGGTTATTAGATAGGCACATGGAGCACACCAGAATGACAGGGAATGGGATAGCTCGATGTTGGGTTCAGACATAACTTGGCACAATATCGAGGGCCAAAGGGCCTGTATTGCGCTGTACTGCTCTATGTTCTATGGTTAGCACTGCTGCCACACAGCTCCAGGGATCCAGGTTCAATTCCAGACCTGGGTGACCTTCTGTGTAGACTTTGCACTTTCTCCCCGTATCTGTGTGAGTCTTCTCCGGGTGCTCTGGTCTCCCCTGCAGTTTAAAAATCTGCAGGATAGGTGGATTGGCCATGCTAAATTGCCCTTAGGGTGGGGTTTTTCAGCCATCCCAACCCCAAGACCTAAAAATGCCACCCAAGGTCAACAGTCCTTTGCATGGTCTGGCCCCTGCCTGCTACTACTTCTATAGTGGGCGGGATGGGAAAATTCCTCCCTTAGTGTCCCAAGACATAATGGATAGATGGATTAGCCATGGGAAATGTGTGGGGTTAAGGGGATAGGGCGGGGGAGAGGACCTGGGTTAGATGCTCAGTTGGAGAGTTAGCGCAGATTCGATAGGCTGAATGGCCTCTTCAGCATTGTAGAGATTCTGTGAAAAGTATTAAGGGATATAGGCAAAGGTGAGTTATGTTAGCTACAATCTCACTGAATATTGGAACTGGCTCCGAGGAGTAACTCCTGTTCCAATTTTCTCCTGCAAAACTCTCCCCCAAAACTGCTCCCAGGAATTTACCGGAGTGTTGGGGTCTGTTTCTTTGGCCTGCGGCTCTTTGATGTTCCACTGTCACCTGCGTCCCACTGATATTGAGTGGGTAACTGATGGGGTCCATGTGGATGTGGCTCACAAATTAAAATCTAATGGGCCCTACGTTACGGAAGTTGGCATGGTTTGCTGCCTGCCTTAGCCACTGCACACTCAACTGCCATCTGAGTTATAATCACAGCTCATTTGGTGACAGATACTTGTACAGGTTAGTACATTAAGAATGAAGTGAGACAGATTTTATTTGGTTCAATGAAATCTGTTCCTTCTACAGGCCATGCACAATTACCCTACCATAGATTCTTTCAACGCAAAACTTCCAATAAATTTCGTGTTGTCCCTCAATACATCTTGCAAAATCACAAAATATTAATTGAATATCGTAATGTACATTCTTCAACCCAGAACGTTCTACACCTGACATTTCAGTGCAGCACAGGAATAATATCTGATCGTTAAAGTCCATGTAAAAAGGCTAAAACAAGAAATTTTACTATGTATATTGCCAAGGCTGTGATTGATAGATCCTGTAAAATGTAAATCAGTAGGAATGTGTGGTACATATTCATCTGAAATATTTTGGTTTAAACAGTATTGTGCTCGTATATTGTACAATCACTTAGCTGCTGCAACCTTACTGCTTAACACTTACATTATAATCAGCAATTTTCTATGTTGGACATTGACGACGGTAAATAGTGAAATACATGCTAGTAAACGATGGATAATCATTGACTTCAGTTCCACTTAACGGGGCATTGCTATTGTAGTGGTTCAGCTCCAGGCAGACACAGTACCTGCAAAGCTTAGAGTAGCCTAAATGCAACCTCATCCACCACATTTCCACAAAACAAACACATTGCAATGTTTCAAATAATGCCTGCAAAAGACAGTCGCATAATTAAGAAAAGAAACAAATGGTAATCTAGTAAAGGGACAGTCTTAATCCATTTCAATCACATCTGTAAGGTTAGGTCTTTCTCTAGGGGTTAAATAAAGATGATAGGAATTTTGAAGAAAGACATTTCACGCTTTTGTGTGCAAATCATCCCTCCTTTAGAAGTCTTAGCTTTTGAAAAAAGGACCAATAACATTATTAAGGAATTTTTGGTTAATAAAAGTCAATTAATCCCTTAATACAACTATCCTCCCCAAAAGAGAATGAGCCAGCACTCTGAATTTCAGCTGAGTAGAATCACATCTGTTGCTCCAAAGTGGAGAGCTGGAAGGGCAAAAATGATCATCTTTATAGAAAGAAAGCCAACTCTTACACTTGTAGTAGTAGATCAGTGCTGCACTCTCAGAAGGAATATGTTGGTCTACCACTTTGCACATATCTTCAAGAGCAGTTAACTTCACTGCCTGAATAACTTAATTGGAGCTAAATTAATATTATGACCATCTTAACCTGGATTAGATGGAGGTTAGTATTTGCATAAATTTAGCCATTGTTTCATGTAACCATTGAAATATGCAGATTTTCTGTGTAAAAGTGCCTTATAGGAATATTAATATCCCCATTGCCTCGTGTCTCTTCAAACACAGATCCCTAATGCCATGTTACGGGCTATTGTTCTCCATGCATTATAAATAATAATTTTGCAACTCTAATTTTTTTCAGTGATTTTTGCTCTGACTCAAGATAGCAATGTTCAGACCAATTCGTCAATGTTTGGTCTCTGTTTCAGCCATTTTTATTTTCATTTAAAATAGATTTACTTGCAGACTATTTAATTTATTCATTAATGTCACAAGTAGGCTTACATTTAACTGCAATGAAATTACTGTGAAAATCCCTTAGTTGCTACACTCCGGCACCTGTTCGGGTACACTGAAGGAGAAATTGGCCAATGCACCTAACCAGCATGCCTTTCAGACTGTGGGAGGAAACCAGAGCACCCAGAGGAAACCCATGCAGACAGGGGAGAATGTGCAGACTCTGCATAGACAATGGCAAGCTGGGAATCGAATCAGGGTCCCTGGCGCTGTGAGGCAGCTATGCCACCATGCCAGCACGTTTACAAATATTTTAGGGAATCTACTGTCTGTGTTGTCAAACTGTTGATGTAAAACAATTCAAACATATTTTAATAGCTGTTCTTTATCACTGAGCTATTTTACATGTTGATTTGGGTGGCGCAGTGATTACATGTTACACATCCTCCCCATGTCTCATGGGTTTCCTCCAGGTGCTCCAGTTTCCTCCACAGTCCAAAAGATGTGCTGGCTAGGTGCATTGGCTAAATTCTCCCTCAGTGTAGCTGAACAGGTGCTGGAGTGTGGCGACTAGGGGATTTTCACAGTAACTTCATTGCAATATTAATGTAAGCCTACTTGAGACACTATCAAATAAACTTTAAACTTTAGATATGCTGTAAGTGTGTTTAAGTAACAGATTGTTTCTTCATTTACAGTGAAATTAGAAAGAATGCCCTTTTTTCAACATGTCCCCACAATAATATACTTTTTGTAAACCTAATGAAGGTTCCATTTCAAAGACAATCTATGGAGCCAGCATTCTAGTTCTCTTAAAGCTTTTATAGGCCTGCAATGCTGGTTATAAAATGAAAACATTCACATTAAAATGAAAAGCAATAACTCTACTGGCATGAGATTCTCATCTACACCTCCTAAATTCTGACTGAAGTATTTGCAGACAACGTTTTCCTCTTCAGGCTAAATTATTAAGTTTTTATAAAGTTGTTAGAAAATAATACAAGGTAAATTGATTTTGACACACCAGTTAGGTTTGTGCTTGTTTTGCCCTGAGTTTTGGTTTCTTGATTAGTCATTCAAGGCTAGCCATGCTGTACAGTGTAGAAAATTATTCACAATTATCATAAATTACCACAAGATTATTCTTGAAAATTTGAATCTTTCTGTTTCAATAATTAAAATAATTTATAAGCATTATCGTGTAATTTTGTCTTAGAGTGCATGTCATTTAGTGCTGCTAGTCTAAATATTATTAATGAAATAGAACCTTCGTGAAATAGTGCATATAGCAGCTTATAGCCTGATACCACAATCTTCCTTGGAATAGACTTTGATCACTGCGGCATTAACCAAGGAAACAACATAAAAGTCACTTGCCTGAGGGACACAACAAAAAATTTAATGTAGACAACATTTCTGAGTACCTAGTGATTACTGCTACCAAAGCTGCTATTTTTCCCTACACAGTACTTTGAACCATGTGCACAATCACAGACTATTGAAGCAAAACCCCTCCCTCCAGCAATCACATGATCCCCTGTGTATTTATGACAAAGCTAGTAAGCAGTTCTTTTGCACAGCGGATATAATATACTTGACATAGCTCCTCAATTGCAAAAAATGTTGATGACCAGTGTAAATGTATTGATTCCTTTGCTTTCTGAAACACTGAGGTGTTTTGTAGTTGGAGAAGGGGGAAAAGGCACTGAAACAGAATTGAATCTACTTCTTGGAAACCCAGGTTATCAAACTCATTAATCTACATGTCAAGGGGCTACGAATGAATAATTGTGTGTAGAATTTATCTGCCAACATGATAGCTACTTTTCAGCTTTCTCTTCAGAGCTCTTTCATTGTGCAAGCTTTAATTATTATATGCTTTGTCTCTTCCATTTCAAGTCTGTTGGGGAGGTATGGAAACATGTAGTTCAGCATTATGGAGGACATTCACTGAGAACTGTGACACCGCCATCGTCTTTGCATACTGAATTTTTTTTCCCTGAAGATTAATGTCTTCGAGCTTTTATGTTTAGCAATATTTTCTTAATAATTCATCCTTTGTTTTCCGTGGTCTGAACCCATCTATACAGCAATGTATATACTACAGTTTTTTGACCAATAGTTATTAATATTGTTCACTATGTGTACTCAGTAACCATTACATTGCTGGAAATAGTGATGGAGGTGTAGGTTCATCACAATTAAGCACAGGGACAAATAAGAAAGCTAAACTGCAAAATATCCTGCAAATCTGTTCAATTAAAGTAAATCCGTTTAGTGATTAGAAAGAACTTAACCTCAGAGAAATACTTTCCTTTTCTACTTTGCATTGTGGTATTAGAGCTCAGGACAATAAAAGTGCTACTAAGCTTACCTTCAAGCATTCTCTCCTTAATTTTGCAGTTTGTTTGTGAATTTTATGAAGTATTTTATGGGTCTGTAAAATACAGATAAGTGCAGTAGATGACTTTGCTTTAATATAGAAAAAGTCCAAAATGTATTTAAAATGTGTACTTCAAGCTGACAGCATAGTAAGTTAATTGCAATATTGAGTGATTTATCTTCTGTTTTTTTTTATACTTTAACCTATTTTTGCCAATGATGGAACACTGTTTTTAAATGAACAGGGCAAGCCCATCAGAATCTGATGTAAAAAAAAACTGTGCTTCCCTCAAGGTTGCAAGCTCTACCTCTGTCTTGTCAGGCACATTTATGATGTGTTCATAATTAAATGTCCACCAATCTCACAGCATGCTGACCACATTGGGACCATAATCGGTAAAGATAGATGAGATAGAGAAATGTAATATCCCAGCTCTAGTGGGTCCAAGCTGATGCTGTGAATTGTCAGTGGTAATTATTAGGACATCAATAGGGCGATACCTTGCACTTAGAGGAAAGCCGTAATTCCATAACTAAACTTGTTATGCAATTGAGTTGCTTGAGCTCCATGTTTATTTTTGCGCTACTCCAGTTATTCACATGTCTCTCCCCCGCCACCCTGTATTTCTTCTCGAATTTTCTTTGAGACATTCTTTACAAATCCTGGACATGATGAAGAAATTTGAAAGTCATCCATGGGAAGATTTTATTCTTGTAGTGGGGAGCTACCACTCTGAAGTAATCAATTGTCAGATTCAAGAGTAAGGCTGCCATGATGAGGGTCGCATTGGTCCTTTCCAATAGAGATAGTTCTGAGGTCAGCCTGTACGGTTTCGCCATTGTCACGTAACAAGTTCCAGCAAGTATTGACATCAGCCCGCAGAGAATTTAGGGATCTGAAATTTCTGGAATTAGGTTTGACTGCATAAAGGTGAATTACATGACATAGGCTTTGGATGACTGGTTTATCTACTTGCAATGTTACTATAGCAATCAGATTTCCTATTAATCTTGTTACTGAAGGTTCTGGACAGAAAAGTGTCAGCTGATATGTCTGAATGTGAATGATCGCCATATAGCTGAAGGAGTTTATAATGCAACATGAGAGAAGTTCCCCATTCTGTTTTGCTTAAAAAATTTAGTAAGACTGACACTGGAGGAAAATGGGCGCAGTTTAAATAGAAAAATATCCAGGAATTTATATACATCCTTAATCATAACTGCCTAATATTTACCCTTTGGGTAGTAATATTACTGCAATTGTGTCATATACGCCTGAAACACTTTTTATGCCTATAGCAGGAAACTATGACATTAACTTTTATCATTAATGTGCAGCCATATTTTTGTTTGAACAGAATGTGGCCTAAATTGGGTTGTGCATCACTTCACACCAAGTAAAATTCAAAAGTTGGGCCTGAAATGTCGGGAAGTATGTAGGAGACCTTTTTAGTTAAGGTGCTTGTGTGTGTACAGCTAACCTCGGCATCAGGATGCAAAGTAGCGCAATTATGGTACAAATCGGAATGCCATGCTGATTTGAAGCCACCAAGGCTATTTTTACCGTGAACTTTGACCTTATACAATACTGGTCTTGTTTTCTCCATAATAGTCGCAGTGACCCAACTTGGAGCATCTCCAAAGTTTCTCACAGGAACCAGATCAGTCGCTAAGAAAGTTCCTTCTGTCCTTGCAAGATCGTAATTTTTTTTTGGTTTTCTTGTTTGGGACTCCACCCTCCCCTCCAAACTTCGGAATTTCAGACTTAATCTGATACGAAGCCCTTATTCCATTAACAGCTCAGCTGGAGCAACATCTGCGCTTGTGCAGTTGTGTAATCGAACCGAAATCGTGGCAGGTTAGGCTCCATGGATGCTGCGGTTATTTCCTCATGCTGTTTGTGAAGTTTTGAACTGCCCGTTCTGCTCGTCCATTTGACGACGGGTGATCAAGTGCAGTTTGGATATGTCTGATCTCATTGGAGCACACAAACTTCTGGAAATCGCCACGAGCAAAGGACATGCTGTTATCGGAAACCAGAACTTCTGGTGTTCCAAGTACACTGAAGCCTGTCGTAATTTCTTGATTTTAGCCTGAGACGACATGGAGCCCATGTGGTGCACTACCTACCACTTGGAGTGTGCGTGCACTGTGATTAAAAACATAGAACACACAGAGAGCCCTGTAAAGTCCATGTGTACACATACACAAGGCCTGCCAAGCCACTCCCGTGAGCGTAGGGAAGCTGAGGGCAGGAGTTTTTGATTTTCCTGGCACAGGTCACATCGCTTCACCAAGTCTGTGCTGTAAGAGTCAAGGCGAGGCCACCAGACATAACTCCAAGCCAGATTATTCCTAGGTGGCCGTAATGTAGTTCTGTTAATATTGGACATCATCTGGGGTCAGGGGGAGGTGGGGGGGAGGGTGGAACAATTACTCAGGACCCCTAAAGAATGATCTTGTCCTCATTTTTCTTACTGAGGTAGGCTTTCATTTCTTTGGATGGTCACCCTTGGAGCCCCCACTCCGTGCAGGATCATGTGCCAAATTTTAAATAAAGTTGGAGGTTTCCGTGTCCAGGCTTTAATTCTCCAAGCAAATTCAAGGTTATCTTGACCTCTTCCAATGCTGGTAAAGGAGCCAGGTTTGTGGGCAACGGGAGGCGACTCAGTACATCTGCATTGACTATCCGGGTTCCAGGGTGGTGTTCTAGAAGATATTCATAGACCACCAATAACAAGGCCCAATGCTTGATCTGAGCCAAAGCAATAGGAGGGATTGCCTTGTTCTCTTTGAAAAGGTTTACAGTCAGTAACTATAAAAAAATGTCAGTGTGTTGATGGAGCATTTTCACAACAAATACGAACACCAAGCTTTCTTTCTCAATCTGAGAATACTGTCGCTCTGCATCCAAAAAGGAGCTGGAGGCACACGCAATGGACTTTTCTGTCCCGTCATCCCAACAATGTGAGAGCATCACCTCAACCCGGTATGGGGAAGGATCACAAGTCAATATAAGTTCTGTCTTTGGGCCAAAATGGACCAGTAGGGTGGTTGCCAACAGCTGATGCTTAACTTAAAACAACCTCTGCTTGCAGAGCTTCCGAGGACCATCTTTGGTATCTTCACAGTTGGGCTTGCAGGGGGTGGAGGGGAGGCAGTATGGAAGCCAAGTTTGGGATGAATTATCCTTAATAGTTTACTAGTCCCAAGAAGGATTTTAACTCCATGGTGTTTCTAGAGTTGATGCTTCCCTGATGGCCTTTACCTTATCCTCTACTGGATATAACCCTTTGCCAGCTACTCAGTAGCCTGAATAGGTTACTTCAGCCATTTGAAAAACACACTTCTCCCTCTTCAGATGAAATCCTGTTCTGGAAGGTGGCCAGGTGTTCCTGTTCTGAAACCTTCATGGCCAAGATGTCACCTAAGTACACCTAAGCCTGTGCAACCTTGGGTAGCCCTTGGAGAATGTTCTCCACAGCTTGTTGAAAGATGACACAGGCTGATGAGACCCCAAAAGGCAAACGGGTATACTCATAAAGTCCCGTATGCGTGTTGATCATCACAGAGTATCCATTTATCACATCCTTTATAACAGATTCCAGCATTTTCCCAACTACTGGTGTAAGGCTAGCAGCTCTATGGTTTCCGGTTTTCTCTCTCCCTCCCTTTTTATATAATGAAGTGACATTTGCTACCTTCCAATCTGCAGGAACCATTACAGAATCTATTGGATATTGGAAGATAATCAGCAATGTCTGCGCTAATTCTATCGCTACCTTCTACAACACTCTGGGATGTAAGGATGTAGGCTCTATATCCCCATGTGACCCTGCACGTTTATATTCCTCAAGTGCCTGTCCAATTATCTTTAAAGATCTTTAATTGTCTGTACTGCCAGTAAGTTCCAAGTCATTATCACTCACTGCATAAAAATTATTTTCCTCTCATATCTTCTGCATGTCTTGTCCAAAATCTTAAACCTGCCTCTTCTAGACCTTGTACCATTAATTAATGGGACAAAGCTTTTCTTTATCTATCATACCAGATCTGTCATAACCTTCAGATTAAAGGAAGATTGGGAGTAAACCTGCCTCCACTTGCCTTCAATGCCACTTTACATCATTCAGGCAATTATTTCCAAGAGCTGCCAGCCACGCAGAAGGCCAGCAGCTCTTCAGCACTCGCTATATCACTGGAAGTGGTAGACATTTCTGAGACTACAGCAGTCTCCAGATCAGTGGATTCAGAATCTCCCCATAATCTTCTTTACCCCAAGGAGAGTTACCCCAAAATCTCCAAACAATCTAGTAAGTCTCTTCTGCATCCTCTCAAGAACCTTCACTGCCTCCATTAAAGGGTGTTGACCAGAAACGCAACACTCTAGTTGTGATCTAGCTAGTGTTTTGTAAATGTTCAGCATAATTTCCCTGCTTTTGTGCTGTATTTCTGAAACCCAAGGCCCCGCATACATTGCTAACTATTCTCATAATATACCCTGCCATTAAATTCCAGCTGCCAATTGTCTGCCCATTCTGCAACCCTATTAAAGTTCTGTTGTAATCGATAGGTATCAGTCCTCACAGTCGGCTACATCCCCAAATGTGGTATAATCAGCACATTTTGAAATTCTACTCTGTATTCCAATATGAAAGTGCTGGGGTGAGATTCTCTGGCCTCCCAGACGTGTGTTTCCCACCAACATGAGATGGCGCATTGTTTTCTAGTGGCAGGATTCTCTGGACTCACTGCTGTCAATGGGAATTCCCATTGATGTCATCCCATGCCGGTGGTAAATCCACGGGCAGGGGCACATTGTTAGCAGGACGGGGGAGTCCCACTGGCATGAACGACCGGAGATTTCCAGCCATAATGTATCAAAAAAGCAGTGTTCTAGCATGGATCTTTGGGACATGCCACTTGCCGGTCTGGAGGGTTGGTAAACAAGGTTGTAAAAGGAATTGGGAATGGAGATAGCTGAAGTGTGGTATCTCCCCTAAAATAAACTATTTATCACAAAACTGTTTTCTGTCCTTAAGCCAATTTTTATCCATTGACCTTAGATGAGCCTCAATTTTGTTACCCATCCATTTATCTAGTACTTTGTCAAACACTTTCTTAAAATCCATATAGATAACATCCACCGCATTTCCTTCATCATCAAAAAATGTAATTAGTCAAGCACAATCTAGATTTGTGCTTGCTATCTTTAATTAACTCGAATCTTTCCAAGTACCTGATGCTTTTCTCTGTGATTATTGTTTCTAAGATCTTACCCATTACTGGTATTTGCCAGGAATGTACTTACACCACATTTCGAATATGGGATATTTTATTGGGTTTGGGAAGGAGATGAGTCTCTCCTGATTGGACACCCTGCAGCGCCTGGCAGCCCCCTACAGTCTGGGCTATCCTCATAGGAAGAACCATCCCACCCTTCAACCTCTCTCTGCCCCTCTGAGTGGCCTGCAGTCCCTAGTAATCCCCAACCCAACTCACCGGTTCCAAAATTGTTGATCTGGGGACTGCAATGACCACCACTCCTGGTGGTACTTCTGGAACTGAGGAGCTGTTGGCCATCTGATTGGCTGGCAGCTTTAGGAGAGATGATACCTTGCCTCGAGGAGGTAGAAGCCATGACTTCAGGTGACTAATTGTCTGAATCATGTGAAGTAGCCTTGAGGGCGAGGTGTGTCAGCCTTACCCGCAGTTTTTCTGCAGGTGGGAAGGACATTGCCCTCATGAACACTGACCCAAGGCACCACATTTTCCATTGTTCAATCCACGTGCACGTCCCCTGAATTAAGGACAGATACCAAAGTACTTTGGATACTTTGGCCATCTCCACTCCCAATTCCTTTTACAACCTTGTTTGCCAGCCCTCCTGACAAGGAAACTTATCCATTCTAAACATTGCCAGCTTTTCCAGTAAGTTCTGCCAATCAATCTTCATCCTATCTATTACTGCCAATATCTCCACTTCTATCAATATTTTGTCAGTATCTTCTTTCTTATTAAATACTAATGCAAAATACTCATTTAGTATTCTAGCCTTGCCCCATGTCTCTAAACTAATCATGTATCACTTTCATCATCCCATTAGGAGCCACCTTGCCTCTTAAGAACCCACTTACATCTTGTCTGAAAACAACAAAACCTTTGAAACAGACGAAATTCCAACTGAAATCCTGAAATACGGCAGAAATAAACTGCTGGCGTGGCTTCTCAATCTCTTATCCCTCACCTGGGAAAAAGAATGCATGCCAGGGGATCTGACAGATGCCATGATTGTGAATAAATTCTGAAATGGAGGCTTCCAATCGCAGTCTACTGAGGCGCCTCCCAGCTGCCTGCCACAGGAAAGATCATTTCAATCGCCTCCTCCCAGTGGTAGAGGAGTTTCTTCCAGAGTTGCAATGATTGTTTTCATCCTTTGTAAGGCACTACAGAGCTTCACTCTGGAGCAAATCCAAGAAACATGCAAGGAACAGCAGCAACTGTATTTGACCTTTTGAGCACCATGAAAGCCCTTCACACTGTCAACCTTGAAGGGTTCTGGGGTATCTCCTCAAATTTGGCTGCCATCAGAAATTTGTAAGCATCCTCCATCTATTCCACGATGACATTCAAGCCATGATTCTCACTAATGGAATCACACTGACCCTTTCCCAATAAGGACTGGGGCCAAATAAGGGTCATGCCATTATACCAACCATCTTCTCCATCTCGTGCTGCAATAATAATAGAATCATAGAACCCTACAGTGCAGAAAGAGGCCCTTCGGCCCATCGAGTCTGCACTGAACACAATCCCACCCAGGCCCTACCCCCATATCCCTACATATTATACCCACTAATCCCTCTAACCTATGCATCCCTGGACACTAAGGGGCAATTTCTTAGCATAGTCAATCAACCTAACTTTGGATAAGATGCATCTTGTTATGCTTAAGATGCATAAAGCGCCTTGCCTCAAGAAAATTACTCATAGGAAAGGAGATAATTTACAGATCAGCTGGGGAATTGTTCAACCTTTTTCCTCCTTCAATCCAAATCAAAATCATGTGAACTTCAGTCATTGAACTTCAGTCTACAGATGATGCTTATGCATATACTCACTCTGCAACTGAGCTCCAGGGCATTGATGACACCTTCTCCAAAGCATGTTAGCAAATGGACCTTTCACTAAACACCCAGAAAACCAAGGTCCTCTTCTCACCAGCTCCCACAGCACAACACCTCTCCCATCAATTAAGATCATTGGCAAGATCCTTGAAAATATGGACCATTTTCTGTATTGTGTAAATCATTTCCCAATGGAAACAGAGATAGATGTGCCAGCTCAGCCTTGATTGAGTTGAGGAAAAGAGTATTTGAAGACTAAGGTCACAGTTTACCCGGCAGCAGTGATTCTCCAAATGCTTTGGAGTTTTGGACGATTACAACAGGAACCTCAAAGCACTGACGAAGCACCCCTAAATCCAAGAGCAAGAAAGGTAGCCCAAAGTAGCAGCCTCTCCCAAGCCAACATACCCAACATTTTGTGAGGCACTATTCAGTCCAAACCAGCTCCACTGGGCAGGGCCTGTCGCTCATTAACCTTTTCCAGACTCCTGGCACAATGGCTCTGCTTGGAACCCAATCGTGGCAGGAGACTCCCAGGAGGACAACTGAATGTTTTAGGGTTGTCCTCAAAGCATCCTTGAAGAGGTTAGACCATCCTCACCAACTCATTGGAGTCCCTGACGTGTGAGCAACCAAAATGGAGAAAGTTCATTCAGAAAGGTAACAAACACATTGAGAGCTTTTGGCAGGAACATGCAGAAACAAAGTTGAGGTGTTGGTGTGAGTGTATAAACCTCCCAAGAATTTACCTCCAGCCATCACCTGGATATGGAATGTCTGCTAATTGCATAATGGATTTAACAACCATCTCAGAACCCATTGAACCAGAGTGGAAGTAAACAAAGTTTTGCCTTAGGGACTGTCTAAGAATAAGACTTTACATGCTTGGAGAAGACTTTTGTGTTCTCTTTAATGTTAACTGCCATTCTCTGCTCCTATTTGCTTTTTTGAAAGTCTGATTTTTGAAAATCTTCATTTTACCACACGGCCTACTACATTTGGCTTGGTCCTCACGTGAAGAATTCTCCTAACACAGATTATGCATCTTTTTAAATTTAATCATATTTTCTAACTCCCTCATCATCCAAGGAGCCTGGTTTTAGTTTCCCTGCCTTCTTTCTTGTAGAATGCACATAGCCTTACTTGAAGTAGTTCTTACTTAAATATCACCCATTGCACTGTTACATTTTTTCTGGTCAATCTTTGCTTCCATTTTACTCTAGTCACATCCCCTTTCATCCAATTGATATTAGCCTTCTTCCCTCCTTGCCTCCTCAAGGATATTCTCTGTTTCCAACATTACGGTGTTTCCTTAACCAATATTGCCAACCCTCCAACCATTTTCCCTTTTCTATTTGTTTTGAATACTTTGCATTCTTGAATATAAAGTGCTCAGTCCTCACCATTTTAAAACCATTTTTCTACTATTGCTACGATATCCCAATATTCCCCCGCAGCTATTTGTGCCTGCAACTCACCAACATTTTTCACCACACTTTGTGCATTCACGTATTTGCATTCTAAACCTGTCATCGTATTCCCTCTTGTCCTTCACAGACATTCCCTTCTCCACTGTTAGCTAATATTTTGTGCATCATATTCCAGTTCTATATGCTGCTGCTCAACTCCCCTCCCCCCACTGCCCGCCAATTTACCTTAAACTCTCCCCAATCACACAGGTAAACCTCATTGCGAGAACATTGCTCCCAGTTGTTTTGAAGTGCATCCGTTCCCATTCCTCCCCCAGAAGTGGTCCCAATGCCTCAACAATCCAGCTGACTCCCTCCTGCACCGTGCCTCAAGCCACACGTTTATGAAACAGTTCCTGCATTGTGCCCCGACCTGTGGGCATTTGTAAATCTGACCCAATGTCTCTTGGATGGCTGTAACCTTTGTTCTATTTGTTGAATTATTTCCGCATTGTCAATAACGTTTTCACGTTACTGACATTCTGTACATTAACTGCATCCAAAATAGATGCAATTCAATTGGGAATTTAAGATAATTATAAAATTAAATTGTCAATGAAATAACAGACAACAGCAACAGTCAAAGACAGACATGGCTTAATGCTTTGTGGAATCTTATCAAGTACTATAATTGGCAGTAAAACACAATAGACGCTTAGCTGCATTTATGGTACAAATAGTTCTATTCTTCATTTTAAAAATTACAATATTTTGCTTTGGCTTCAATTGAAAATAATTTTAATGAAAATACATCCATCCATACTTTCTAGAATGGTCAAAATAACCAACAAGCTAGGATTGAAATACATAGGCACTCACATTAGTGTTTATTAAATGACTTTGGTAGTGATTTATCTGTTGTAACCACTTAGAGGTTTCAAGTTAGATTGTGAGCTGACATTGCAGCTGAATCAAGAAAACTAAAGCGATATTCAAAAATTTGGCTCCAAAAATCAGCAAGAATTGGGTGAGGAACTTTATATAAATTCTGAGACGTATCCAAATTGGATGTCCAGTGCTGATCCGTGTAATGTTTTATGGACTTGGGGGCAATTTGGTTGTCACAAATGAGTGTTATTGCCACTAGAGACACATACTGAAAAACTCCAGCACAGGTGACCCGACCAAGGAAGTTTGTTAGCCTTCAAAGTGGAGGCTAAAATGCTTCAAAATAGACATTCCCACTCTCCAAACTTTTAAACGAAGGAAATTACTTTTGAATTCAGGCCACCTTTGCTGGTGGGTTGGAGAGGAACCTCTCTGCAGGGCTTTCAGGTGCTGCATCCCGAAGCAGGCGGGGCGGGGGGGAGGGGTGGTGAGTCTGCTGTCGGCCTGCCTGGACCACTTTCTGCCCACCCTATTGGAGAGCTGCATCTGGTTTGACCACAGGGGGAGTCATTTGAGGCCTCAGTGTGGCAGACTTTCCAATGTGGGAATTCACATACCTAGCACTGCTTTGGCACAGAAGAGCATTCAGACATCACAAAACATTTTAGGGATATTCCATATTTCTAAAGGGATCGAAACTACATGCACACTTCTTCCTTTAGTGGAACTTGTTTCTTCATCTGGCCTGTAACTTGTCCTACGCAAGCTTTTCACTTCTGAAAATGTGGATGAGAACTCTGTGCTAAACACTTGCTGGAAGTGAATTAACAAATCAGCACAAGTAGTGAGGTCTCTATTGCGATCAGGCAATTGAGTTTGAGAATCATACACCTGCTTGTCCACCCCACTAAAAGAAAAACAGTAAAGTGCCACTCAATCTCATCTCTTGAGAGGAACAGGGAGCAGGGAGTAGATTTGGAGAAATTACTTCAATTAGTGAGGGAGGATAGGACTGGAGACATAGCATAAAAATTGGAGCGAGGTAACACTTCTTCATTTCTAAAGATGGTGGGAGTTTGGAACCCTCTTGCACAAATTGCAATTGATGCTATTATAAAACAAATAGATAGGTTTTTCTGAGCCACAAGTGCTAAGAGACATGGGGTAAATTGAATCAGATTTTACATCAGCCATGATCTCATTGAATGGTAGAACAGGCACCAGGGCTGAGATGGCCTCCTTTTCCTATGTTCTGGAGTTTCTTTCCACCGGAGAGTTCCCTATGTCCTGGAACATCCTGCAGGAGTGTTCTGTGGGTGTTAACAAAATGTTTGAAACTCCCTAATTTCCATTTAATTATGATGTAAGATGTCATGTTAATCACTGACCGCCTTAGATAATGATTGTGCCAACTTTTGCGAGATGAAGAAGTCATATTGAACTCGAAGTGTTAACTCTGTTTCTCCACAGATGCTGCCAAACCTGCTGAATTTTTCTAGATTTTCTGTTTTTATTTCAGATTTCTAGCATCTGCAGAATTATGCTTTTATCTTAGTGAGAATATGTCTGATGTTGAGAATGCGCTAAGTGATCATAAAGTGGCCTTTGAGCAAGGAGGACCAAATGATAAAATCAGGAATCTCAAGGCTGAAGTCAAGATAAAAGACAATTGTTATGGTTCAGGTCAGAAACTCCAAAGTTTTTATGGAGCCCACCTGGATTTGGCTAGGATAAGCATGATAAGTTTCATTTCAGATATGATTCAAATTACCTACTAGGGAGCTTTTTAATCAATCAAAGTTTATAGTTAACATGTATGGAAAGAAAATTAGCAATAAATCTTATTAATTACAGACAAAGAAACAAAAAAAACCCCAGAAGAATGTATACCCCTTAACAAATGTGTCGAAGATGTTCCAATCAAACCAAAACCTTCCATAGACAAAACCCTTTAAAAAAGTTCGACACAGCAAAGTCTAATGTTCATGTGATACTAGAATTGAGTCCTTCGGTTGGAGAATTGAAAAGTCTCAGTTTTGTAAGTTCTAGTAGTCCTCTCGACACACCCAGAACAGTTTGACATCAGAAAAGCTTTGCAAAACCCCACTTAGACCCTGGTTAAGCCCCCCAAAAGCAGATTTTCTACTCCAGGAAGGTTTTCAGCTAAACCAGCAGAATTCTCAAAATCAGGGAGAATGTGAGAGAGAGAAAGAGAAAGAGAGAGAGAGAGAGACATACTTCTTTTCAGCTTGCTGTTCCTTCTAAAACTAACCTGCAGCTCAAAACTGAAAAAATGTAAGACTTGCCAACCAGTTTTCCTCCTAACAATGCAAGGTTATAAAAACTAATCTCAGAAAGTACCTGAGGTCGCCATTTAAACCATTTAAGGAGCAATAAAACAACATCTTGTCAACAGCTCGGCACCCTTCTTAAAGGTACACTAACATTACACAATGTAGAGCCAACATAAAGCTAGGCCAGTGCCTTGTGCATGTTTCAAAACAGCAATTAAAGAGCTGAATAGTTTAGGAAGGACATAGACAACTAAGAAGATGAAGAGCAATGAATAAGCTGCACCATTGCAGTGGTTCAAAAAGTAGATGGGTCCACCTGGTTTATGGAGATTTAAATAGGTGATCAGGAAAGATTTTCATGCACTGCCTACCAATGAATATTTGTTTTCTAATTTAGCCAATAGACCAATGTTCAGTAAAGTAGCATTAACAACCGTATATAGTATTAGTAACTTGCACAGATACCTCTACAATAGAAAGTTCACTTTGTTAACCGATCACCATGCCCTTATGACCATATTTAGTTCAAAGAAGGGAGTGCCATCCCTAGCAGCAGTACAGCTTCAGAAATGGACATTGATCTTGATGACCCATCAGTACGATATTAAATACTGTAAATCAGTGGATCATGTAACTGCGGACTTTTTGAGTTTTTTTGATTCATTCTTAGCCATTGAGTTAGCTGTGAATAACTTTACACACACAAATCTTATAGGGATTTGGTGCTCACATATGTTAAGAAAGTTTTTTTATTCTTTCATGGCATGTGTGTGTTATTGGCTAGGCCAGCATTGATTATGCATCACTAATTCTCCTTCAGAAGGTGATTTTTTTTCTGAACTGTTACAGTCCATGTGGTGTAAGTACATCTACATTGCTGTGAGGAAGAACATTCTCGGGCTTTGATCCAGTGACTGTGAAAGAATGACAATATAGTTGCAAGTGAGGATTGTATGTGGCTTGGAGGGGAACTTTCAAATTGAGATGTTTCCATGTGTCTGCTCCCCTAGTCCCTCTGGGTGATAGATATTGTGGATTTGGAAAGTACTGTCAAAGGGGCCTTAGTGATTTATTGAATCTTGTAGATGGTACAACTTCTGTCACTGTGTATCAATGGAGGAATGTGAATGTTGAAAGTGTTGGTTGGGGTGTCGAGCAAGTGGGCTGTTTTGTCCTGAATGATGAGCTTTCTGAGTGTTGTTGGAGCTGCACTCATCCAGGCAAGTGGAGAGTATTCTATCACACTGGTGACTTGCGCCTTGTAAATAATGGACAGGATTTGCAGAGTCACGAATTCTAAGCCTTTGATCTGCCATAGTACTGATATGATTGGTCCAGTTAAGTTTCTGTTCAATGGTGATAAGCCCAAGGATGTTGATGGTAGAGGAAGCAGAAGGCAATGTGGTTGAAAATCAAGGGGAGATGGTTATCTTGTTCTTGTTCTAGATAATTATTGTCTGCTACTGGTATGGCAAGAATGCAACTGACCAATTTTTAACCCCAGTCTGAAAGTTGTCCAAGTCTTGCTGAATATGGACATAGAGGAGAACTTGCGGTTGGTTGTCTAAGTTACACACTATCCTGATTTCAAACCAGATTGCCATTTTTTCACTATCATGGCTCAAGACCCTGGAACTCTCTCCCTAATAACACCATGAGTGTAACTCAACCACAAGGACTGCCACATTTCAAAAAGCAACTCACCACTATCTTTGCAAGGGCAATTAAGAATGGGCAATCAATTCTGGCCTTACCAGTGATGCTCACATCCTGTAAATGAATTTTAAAAATATTCTACAGCTGCTGAATTGCTCCCTTGAACCTTGCACCAAAGAAGTAACTTACCATCCTAGAATCATACATACAGCTGCAGAGACACCTGCCTGTTCCCCAAACTATCGAGCCTCTGTCACTGTTGCCTTTCTGATCTGCTTCCCCTGCTATGCAGCTGAGTTCATGGTGCCATTTGCTTGTTTCTGGCTTTGGTCTCCGGGGGAACCATCTCCCTCAGCAGTATTCAGAATTAAATACGGATTAGAAAGCAAGATACATTCAGGGGACTTCTGCACGACCTGCCCAGAATAAAAATAGAAAATGCTGGAAATGCTCAGTAATTCTTGCAGCATTTGTGAAAAGAGATGCAGAAATGAACCAGGAATTTACCAGGATTAAAACTTAAGCCTTATCTCTGATCTGATATGGGAGAAAGTAATCAGCAGCTTCTCAGCAATTAGCTCCTTTCCTTACACTGGTGTCATTTTAGATGTCTCTTTTTACCTCTATCCTGAATGTTCAAACTTCCTTACCTCTTAGTCTATATATAAATATTCATGGATTCCTTTTAGCTTTAAGGTTACTTATCTGGTTAGCTGACACCGTGACACGAACGATAATTACTAAAAACCAATAAAGAAAACAATTACCTGTCACTTGCCTGCTCCAGTCCACACCCTCTGCAGGATCATGTTTTAAGGGTCCCCCTGTTTCTTTGACGCCTGCCGCTGTAGTCCCAGCAAGATCTGCATCATTACACTGAAGTACCTCAGGAAATCCTGAAGACAAGCAAAGTACTATCAAAATGTATTCTTTCTAATGAATGAAAAAAGTAGTTAAGAATGGTCTAGCTTATTTATTAAAATGAAAACATGAAGAATGACCCAACTGTACTAAAAAAAATTAAGGATACTTTGCTAAGAGCAGAAATACAGAGTAAACATTCATTGCTATTGTAAGAAGAGAAGTGCAAACAGTATCACGTAAGGAATAACTGTGAAGGCAACAATCCTAACAATGGAATCAGCCTTTACAAAATTCAAGTTGTGACTGCGTGTATCATGGATTAATGTCTATTTCGAGACATTGTCCTGGTCAGGTCACCTATAGTTGGATAAATCAAAATTATCCAAATTGCAATAAAATTTTATGGAATCTGTGATTTTGCAAGGTAAAACCACAACTATTTTTGGTATCCCAAACCCATACAGTTGATGAAATAAACCGAAGGTTGTAGATACAATTTTGATGAATTACTTTGGGTGCTAATGATCCTCCAAGATGGTCAAGATTAGGCCTTAAACTGCAATGTTGGTTTAGTCCCTGCTTAGCCCAAGATGCCACCTTGATAAAGACTGGGATCCAGGAGGCTTCTTAAGAGGCCGATCAACAATGAAATTGCCTGCTGGCATTCATTAAGAAGACACTGCACAATTCTGATGAAAAACGCTTCATTGAACAAGCTCTCTGCTTTTCCTAAAAAAGCTATCAGCATTGTTAGGTTCCAGTCCATGCTTAGGTTCCAGTGTTCACTTGTTTGAGATTTGACTAATTACATTGCATTAGAAGAGGACTTTCGGAACTCCATCAAGAGGCTTTCTGGGACATCTTTTTTCAAGATTTCACCAACTCCCAATCAGCAATTTTCCCAGATACTTTCTCAGAACATCACCTATTATTGGCTATCATAAGAACATCAGAACATAAGAAATAGGAGCAGGAGTAGGCCATCTAGCCCTTCGAGCCTGCCCCGCCATTCAATAAGATCGTGGCTGATCTGTCGTGGCTCAGTTCCACATTCCCGCCCTCTCCCCATAACCCTTAATCCCCTCTCTTATCAAAAACCCATCAACCCGCGTCTTAAAAATATTTAGCGAGGTAGCCTCCACCACTTCAACGGGCAGAGAATTCCAGAGATTCACCACCCTTTGAGTGAAGAAGTTCCTCCTCAACTCCGTTCTAAACCACCCCCCCTTTAGCTTGAGGCTGTGCCCCCTAGTCCTACTATCCTTTCTGAGCGGGAAGAGTCTCTCCACCTCTATCCTATCCATCCCATTCATCATCTTATACGTCTCAATGAGATCTCCCCTCATTCATCTAAACTCTGATGAGTACAAGCCTAGTTTATTCAGCCTCTCCTCATAGCTCAGCCCCCTCAACTTCGGTATCAGCCTAGTAAACCTCCTCTGCACTCCCTCCAAGGCCAAAATATCCTTGCGTAAGTACGGCGCCCAAAACTGCACATAGTACTCCAGCTGCGGCCTCACCAATGCCCTATACAGCCGCAGCAAGACCTCCCTACTTTTATATTCAATCCCCCTCGCTATGAAGGCCAGCATCCCATTCACCTTCCTGACCACCTGCTGCACCTGCAAGCTGGGTTTTTGCGACTCATGCACAAGGACCCCGAGGTCCCTCTGCACCGTCGCTTGCTGCAGTTTTTCGCCACGTAAGTAATAATCCTTCCTACCATTACTCCTACCAAAGTGGACCACCTCGCACTTGCCAACAATAAATTCCATTTGCCATTTCCTGGCCCATTCGCCCAGCCTATCTAGATCCTTCTGTAGACTCTCCACACCCTCCGCACAATTTGCCGTTCCACCAATCTTGGTGTCATCAGCAAATTTTGACACCCTACACTCGGTTCCCTCCTCCAGATCATCTATATAAATGGTAAATAGCTGAGGCCCCAGCACCGACCCCTGGGGCACTCCACTAGTCACCATCCGCCAATCCGAATAGCACCCATTGACCCCCACTCTGTGCCTCCTATTTGACAACCAATCATCTATCCACGCTAACACCCTACCCCCAACTCCATGTCCCCTGACCTTCTGCAATAACCTCTTGTGAGGTACCTTGTCAAACGCCTTCTGAAAATCAAGAAAGACCACATCCACCGGCTCTCCTCTATCCACCGCCCTAGACACATCCTCATAGAACTCCAGTAAATTTGTCAGACACGACTTCCCTTTAATGAAACCGTGCTGCGTCTGCTCTATCAAGCAAGTCCTCTCAAGGTGCCTCGCTATTTCCTCCTTGATGACGGATTCTAACATTTTACCTACAACAGACGTTAAACTAACCGGCCTATAATTCCCCGCCTTTTGCCTGACACCCTTCTTAAACAACGACGTAACATTAGCCGCTTTCCAATCTTCTGGCACTTCCCCGGAATCCAGCGACGTCTGGAAAATAACCACCAAGGCATCCACTATCACCTCCGCCATTTCTTTCAGAACCCTCGGATGCATTCCATCCGGTCCTGGGGACTTGTCCACAATCAGCCCCTCCAGTCTGTCGAGCACCGCCTCTCTCGTAACAGTAATGTCATTAAGACCCTCCAGTCCTACCACCTTTCCATCTCTAACACCCGGCAAATTATTCACGTCCTCCTCCGTGAAGACAGGAACAAAAAAGTTATTCAGGACCCCAGCCATTTCCCCATCCCCTACCACTAAGTCCCCCTCCTCATCCTCTAAGGGACCAACGTTCACCCTAGCCAGCCTCTTCCTTTTTATATATGTATAAAAACTCTTGCTATCCTTTTTTATATTAAGCGCTAGCCCAGCTTCATAGTTTCTCCTGCCCTTCTTTATCAACTTCTTTGTCAATCTTTGTTGACATTTAAACCTCTCCCAATCCTCTTCTCGCCCACTACTCTTAGCTACTCTAAACGCCTCCGCTTTTAATTTAACACTTTCCTATCCTGTAGGAAGCAGCCAGAGAAAATGAGTGCTTGATAATGGGCATCTTGCCAAGTGTCTCCCCTGCTCTGTACGAAACACTAGGGGAGGAGGTGAGGCCAGACAATGCAGCCAGTTGCTGCAGAGGAGAGACACAGTAAAAAGTCTGATAACACCAGGTTTAAGTCCAACCGATTTATTTGATAGTAAACTCACTAGCCTTGAAGGGGGCAACCTCGAAAGCTAGTGAGTTTACTATCAAATAAATCAGTTGGACTTAAACCTGGTGTTGTCAGAATTTTTACTGTGTTTACCCCAGTCCAACGCCGGCATATCCACATCATGAGCAGGGGAGAGGGACAGGACTGAGGAGCAAAGAGGGTTCTCAGCAGGAGAGCCCATCTATCCAGGGACTTTAGAGAGGGCTACACCTATATTCATATAACCCAAGGGCAGTACATGAAGAGTCTGCATTTTTACCAAGGAAGTCATTACAAAGATTTGTGGCGTTACGCAATGAAGACTCCGACTTTGCAGCACAGGATATTCAGGACTTGACCTAAAAGAAGTGAGTGCTCTGCTACTCCATGTTATTACCCACTAACATGTAATGTAGCCTATTTAATGAGCCAAGACTGTATTGCGTTTGGCAGTCAAGGTCACAGTAACACTTAATTTTGATGTTAATGGAATCGTCAAGGTTGTCAGAGGTGACACAAGTCCCTTATCACTTCTGTGCAAGGAAGATCTCTGTGGTTCCATTTCATCTAAAGAATGGCAAAAACAATATTCCCTACACTAGAGGCAGCAAATTTGACAGGATTCTGAGATTTCCCATGGTTGGGGAGCCATTGACTGTACACATGGGACAATATGAACCTATCATTTCATCTTGGATATGTTCAGGAATGGGAAGGGGAATTTGGAGAATAAGTGCTATGGACCACCTAAAGGAGGCAGTGGTGTAGTGGTAATGTTCCTGGATCATTGACCAAAAACTGAATTGGGCCAGCAATTTAAATATTGTAGCAACAAGTGAAGGTTAGAGGCTGGGAACTCTGCACGGAATAGGTTACTTCCTGACCCCCTGAATTCTGTCCACCCATCTACAAAATGCGTCAGAACTTTTCTACTTGTCTGGATGAGTGCAGCTTGAACAACGCTCAAGTAACTCAGCACAATCCAGGACAAAGTAACCTGTCTGATTGATATCCCATCCATCAACTTCACCATTAATTCCCTCCATGATGAACATACAATGGCAGCAGTGTGTACAATCTACAAGATGCACTGCAACAACTCACAAAGCTCCTTCAATAACACCTTCCAAACCTGTGATCTCTACCATGTGGAAGAACAAGGCAGCAGATACAAAGATGTGTGGAATAGGTGGATTGCCCTTGCTAAATTGCCACTTAGTATCAGGGGAATAGCTAGGGTAAATGCATGGGGTTATGGGGATAGGGCCTGGGTGGAACTGTGGTCAGTGCAGACTTGATGGACCAAATGGCCTCCTTCTCCACTGTAGGATTCTATGATGGGAGCACCACCACTTGCAAGTTCCTCTCTAAAGTAATCACCATCTTTACTTGGAAATATATTACTGTTCCTTCACTGTTGCTGGGTCAAAATCCTGGAACTGCCTCTCCAGCAGCACTGTGGCTGTACCTATACTAGATGAACTGCAGCAGTTTAAGAAGGCAGTTCACCATCACCTTTTCAAGGGCAATTAAGGATGGGCAATAAATGTTGGTTTAGTCAGCAACACCCATGAATGAATTAAAAGAAATTTAAAAGTAACTTTTTAAACTCCTCCCACCTCCATGCAGTTGTAAAACCTGATGGCTGTTGAACCCTGGTCAACTCACACAAAAATCCAAAAACTTACCAGAAAATTTAGTGGTGATCTTATTATGTAAATGACTTCCTCAATAGAAGTGAAGTGTTTGGGTTCCACTCTCTCTCCGACCCTCGGGAAAATGGCAGAGAGTGAAAATGGAGGTGGGATTTCTAGCCATAATGATCGGTGGCCATTTTCTCGCCTCACCTCTTAAATTCTGGCCTCAGCTTTCATTTTAAACTTTATTTCCAAAATTGCTTACCTCCTTCTTTCGTAAAATTCAATCACATGGAAATTGTCAAAAATTGGTCAGAAAAATTACGAGCTACAGCCGGCATTCAGTTTATGATGTTGCTGGCAGAGTAATTCAGTGAGGCTCAGTTGAGTAATATCATTTTGATAATAATGCCTAGTTCTAGATTTAAGCACCAACAGAACACGAAAAGGTCTTTGAGATGACTTGTTTTGGTATAAGGTGGAGTGCTTAACAATAATTACTATCATAGAAAAACAAATACAGTGAACCAGCCTTACAGCTTATTGCTGCCATTAGATTACACTTTTACTCAATAACATAATAAAAAAAGTTCTTACTCAATAAAATGGATGCTCACTTTGTTTTCCCTAATCACAACTGCAGCTGATGAATATTAATGAACTCATGCTAAATTATGCATATGGACCGGAAGATTTGGAGCCAGAGTAAGTTTTAAAGCTGCATTGTATTCAGTAATCTGAAGGAATTGCCATACTAATAAAAAATTTGAACAGGTTGTTGAAACAAAATACTGCAGTTAAAAAAATGAATAAGTACTTGTACAGAGTATTTCTTAATCTAAATTTTGAATACCTAAATAACTTGAGGATATGTAAACCAATATTGCTTTGCTTAGTGTAATTTTTACACGATAGCAACCATCAGGGCCACCAACAGGACAAAGCAAAGTTGATACAGAGGAAGAAGAGTGCAATTTTAATACAACACACTTATGGTGGCACAGTTGTTAGCACTGCTGCCTCACAGTACGAGGGAGTCAGGTTTGATTCCTGGCTTGGGCCACTATCTTTGTGGAGTTTGCACATTCTCCCTGTGTCTGCATGGATTTTCTCCGAGAGCTCCGATTTCGTCCCACAAACCAACGATGTGAGGGTTAAATGGATTGGCTTTGCTAAAATTGTCCATTAGTGTTAGAAGAACTAGCTAGGGTAAATGCATGGGATTATGGGAGTTGGGCCTGTGTGGGATTGGGGTCGGTGCAGACTTGATGGGCCGAATGGCCTTCTTCTGCACTGTAGGATTCTATGAAATACCTGCAAGTCAATCAAAACACTTAGGCTGATCTTACAAAATTATACTGTTATAGTTTCAATAGGGGATCCATCTGACAATAAGTGACAAATTAGAATTATTTTCTCATACTACTGAGAAGTGCAAATTAAAATATACAACTATCCTCTGGCCTTCTTGTAGTTTAGGGCAGAAATCTGTCACCTTCATGAACTAACAAGCAGACAATCCATGAAATGTTATGTAGATGGTCTCTAGTGGTGTCCAATGCAATGCCACACAGATCAGAAGATTCTAGATTTGGTTATTAGTCTGTGCCAAATTAACTAATCATTAGCAAGGTTAGAAACCCTACAGTGCAGGAGGAGGCCATTCTGCCCATCAAGTCTACATTGACAACAATCCCACCCAGGCCCTATCCCAATAACCCCATGTATTTACTCCACTGATCCCTCTACCTTATACCAAAACTAGTCATCTCAAAGACCTTTTTGCGTTCTATTGGTGCTTAAATCTATAAATAGGTATTATTGTCAAAATGATGTTTCTCAACTGAATCTCACGAAATTATTCTGCCAGCAACATCATAAACTGAATACTGGCCGTGGCTCATAATTTTTTTGACCAATTTATGACAATTTCCATGTAATTGTGTTTTACGGAAAAAGGAGATATGCAATTTTGGAAATAAAGTTTAAAATGGAGGTTTAGGCCAGAATTTAACAGAGGTAGGGCAGAAAATGGCCACTGATCATTATGGCTGGAAATCTAAGGGGCAACTTGACATGGCAAATGCACACACCTTTGGACTGTGGGAGGAAACCAGAGCACCTGGAGGAAATCCATGCAGACACAAGGAGCACGTGCAAACTCCACGCAGACAGTGAGGCAGCAGTGCTAACCACTGTGCCACTACGGCGAGCTATGTTACCGTGGGTTTAAAATGACAATTAGCTAGAATCCTCAATCTGAATTGCTATCTGGTAACTTTTGTCTGTGAATCAATGTGGAAATTAGGTGAGAATAATTCAGTCATCTTCAGTTCACTCCCTTGTCAAAGAGCGGCTAACCCTCATTTTCCAAGATTATGCATAAAGAAATGAAGAATTGTCATGTGGATCAGCTATCAAGGACAGCTGGTGCCCACAGGTGCAACAATGTGGGCTTCCAACAGAGAATGGAGGAAAGCACAGAAAATTGACAAATCATCAAGAATAGCTGGGAGGACCAAATAATAATATATTATTGCAAGATAATGCCCTGGCCAACGTTAAGGACCATCTCAAAACGGAGAGCTCTTCTCATTATCATACTCTGTTTGTTAGTTACTATTTGCAGTTCTCGTTCATACCACTAGGAATTGGCATTAATCTGATCCACACCCTAGCTGTCCAGCTAATCGGGGGCCCCCAACTTCCTCTTCCAGATTGCTGACAACAAATATTAAACACCACCACAAAACTATACATTGGTTGCCTTGGTAATTATTAAATCCACCCATGGGATAACATGCTCCTGTTTTATTAATAAGTGATATTATCCATACCATTATTAATTGTATTAATTTTCTTTATTAGCTGAAGTATCGAATGCAAACCATAACTTACGGTTTCTTTTTTAAATAATTAAAGTAACACTTGATTAGCCTATATACATTTATAGAACTACAATCATGCAGGAAATTGCTTAGTTAGAGGCTGTTCTGAACCTATGTTTGATTGGATACATGGCACCTTTCCATGGGTATAGGACTAACTGTATTCTTTGAGAAAACAGGAGGAGGAGTAGGCCATTTGGCCACTCAAGCTTGCTTTGCCATTAATTGTGTCAAAGCTGCTCTTCCAGTTCAACTCTATTTTCCTGCACTGTCCACATATTCTATAATGTCTTTCTTATCTCAAAGTCTATCGGCCTCTATCTTGAACCTACTCAGTGGCCAGAATTTTTCATTTGGGGGTGAATTAAAGGGCCAATTAAGGCCACTAATATTTAAATAGACAGCGATTTCATGGTTGCAGCACTTACTTCCCATTGATATTGTGGGGGATTACAGAGACATGAGTGTAGGGTGACCAGGGATGGGAACTGTACATTCAGGAGTATTCAGTATTTAGGAAGGACCAACAAAAAGGAAAAGGTGGTAGGGCAGCTGGTTAAAGGGCAAATGAATGCAAGAATATTATCTCCAATGATGGAGAATCTGTATGGATGGAGTTGAGAAACACCAATGGACAAAACAATGCCAGTGAGGGTTGTGTATAGACCCCCAAACTGCACTGGGAATGTTGGAGATGGCATTAAACAGGAAATTAGAGACACATGCGAAAAAGGAATATTTGTAATTATGGATGATTTTAACCTGCGTACAGGTTAGGCAAATCAAGTTAATAGCAACTCCATAGAGAAATAATTCATGGAGTATGTACAGGATGGTTTTCTGGACCAATAGGTTGAGAAACCAACTAAAAAACAGGCCACTCTAGACTGGGTATTGTGTAATGAGAAAGGGATAATTGGCAACCTAGTTGTGCAAGGCCATTTGGGGATCAGCAACAATAATATGATAGAATTTTTCATCAAGATGGAAAATGGTGTTGTTGATTCTGAGACTAAGTCCTGAATCTAAATAAAGGAAACTCCAATGGTATGAGGCATAAGTTGGCTATGATGGATTGGGGGATGTTACTTAAAGGGATGACGATGGATAGGCAATAGAAGACATTCAAAGAGTGCATAGGTGAAATGAAGCAATTGTTCATTCCTGTCTGGTGGAAAACTAAAATGGGAAAGGTGTCCAAACCATGGCTTCCAAAGGAAATTCAAGGTAGTAATAGATCCAAGGAAAAGGCATATACATTGGTCAGAAAAAAAACAGCCGGTTTGAGGATTGGAACAGTTTAAAATTCAGCAAAGGAGGACAAAGGGATTGATTAAGAAGTGAAAATAAAGTACGAGAGTAAGCTTGTGGGGAATATAAAAACTGACTGTAAAAACTTCTATAGGAATGTGATGAGAAAAAGATCAGTGAAGACAATGTAGGTCAGAAACAGGGGAATTTACAATTGAAATCAAAGAAATGGCCAACCAACTAAATACAAACTTTGGTTCTTTCTTCACAAAGGAGGACATAAATAATGTACCAGGAATATTAGGGAATACAACGTTTGGTGAGAGGGAGCAACCAAAGGAAATCAGAATTAGTAAGGAAATGGTTTGGGAGAAATTGGTAGGATTGAAGGCCGTTCGATCGCCAGGGCCTGATAACCAACATGCCAGAGTACTTAAGAAAGTGGCCCTGGAAATAGTGAATGAATTGGTGGTCATCTTCCTAAATTTTATAGACTCTTGAATAGTTCCTATGGATTAGAGGGTAACTAATGTAACCCTCTAATTATCATAAAATGGTGGTAGAGAGAATTATAGACCAGTCAGCCTGATGTTGCTAGCAGAGAAAATGCTAGTGTCCATTATAAAAGATTTAATAGCATGC